>NC_067400.1:465545323-466745323 GCF_016432865.1 Antechinus flavipes
CCTTCTGCTTCCCTAACTTTTATTTGTTATTGATTGGATAAATACCTATAGGTGAATATACCCATATCATCTAATAAAATAGCTATGAACTACTTAATTTTCATCTTTGTATCTTGATTTTTAAGTTGTATATATGTCATATACCTTTTTGGGTAGCATATAAAGAAAGCTCTTTGGAAATTATATGATGTAAAATATATTCTAATTCTATGCTTATTATTTTCCTGGGAAAATCAGTTCTTTAGCTTGTTAGGGCAGGCCAACTGCTTTAAACAAAGAAAAAGTAAATGGTTAAGAACACTATGTTTGCAGCAGTTTGCTTGCCTGAGGTATGTAGTCTGTCTATAAATCACACCTCCCAACTGGCTTGGCAAACTTCTGGTAGAAGGTAGAAGGTATTTTTTGTGGGTTTTATATTATTTCCTTTTTGGAACAAATCCAACCGAGAAATGCTCCTGTGAAGTTAATGAGAAGTATACTCATCATTAATAGTAATTATAAATCTGTCTCCCATTGTTTTCAGGAATGCACTCCCGAAAATCTTGATTTGAAAAAGAAGGTTTTTTCTCAATTAGACCTTATTGTTGATGATAAAGTCATCTTGAGCAGCTCCAGTTCCTGCCTTTTGCCTTCAAAGATGTTTGTGGGTTTGAAGCATGTAAAACAATGCATTGTAGCTCATCCTGTGAGTACCTAAATATGTTTTGATTTTTTTTCTTTATTATTTCTTTTGTTAATTTCCTTACCAATTCACTAAGATTTTTTCCAAGAAGCAATTTTATATTCTACATATGAGATAGGTAAAAGTCTGAATCAATGTTTATGGTGTAACAGGTTTGACATATAAGTGACACAAATTTATCTATTGTCTATGCCTAAATAATCATTCAGATTGTTTCAAAACAGTTTTTAAGTTAATGTAATAATAATAGATCTGCAGGAATCATTATCAGATTTTCTCTTCTTTTTATTAAGTTCTACAAATAGACATTATGCCTAGGTAATAAAAGGGGCAGTTGTATGGTGCAGTGAATAGAGCGCTAGACTTGGAATTGGGAAGAGTCCTTTTCATGAACTGGAGAAAGAAATGGCAGGCTACTTTAGTAACTTTGGCAGGAAACAGCCCCCCCCCCCCCCAAGAGTCATGAAGAATCAGATATGACTGAAAATGACTAAAGAATAATAAATGTAAATGTAAAAAAATCAGTTTTTAGATCATCTATAAATATTAACTGTTAGTACTCTAATTCTGAGACTTTTATCCAGAGACCAGTGATCCACAAGTAAGCCTACCACTGAATTAACTGGATGACAATCAATTTAGGCATTGCCACCATAAGCTAAACAAAAAAACTAAAGAAAATTATAACTAAATGGAAGGAATGGGTAATAGTTACCTTATCAAGAAATAAATGAAGGCACAGATAGAGTTTTACCATGCATACAAAGACAAGAAGAAATATGAAATTTGGTTATCTTGTCTTGCAAAGCTCAGAATAAGCATTTAAAAAAAACACCACCATGAAATTTTTTGTAACTTCTATATCAACATCTGTTTGAGAAGCTCAAGAAGTAGAGTAGTTCCATGAATAACTGAATAATAGCCTTCAAATTAAATCAATTTATATTTTACTACTTAGTAACTTCTCTGCCAAAGTGGGCATAGGAGGAGGACAGCAAAAAAAATATATTCGAAAACATGATTTAGATCAGAGACCAAAGGCTTGTTGACTACATAAAAGGCTCAAGTATATGTATTATGAACATGTTCTTCAAGAAGAGAGTTAAAAAATGTTGGAAACATTAAATAAAATCACACATTAAAATGAAACTAATTATATTCTAAGAAAAAACCTAATTACTAATAGAATCATTTTTTAATCACCAATTTGCACACAATCAGATCATCAACTTGTTAAAGGTAAAAATCAGTGCCAAAGTAGAAAAATGAATAAAAATGGAAAAGTAAAACATTTAATGTAATCTGTTTAAACAGTTGCCAACTTAAAAAAAAAAAAGGAAAAGTGAATAAAAGAACAGACATTGACACAGGTCATTATCATTTCCTAAAGAATTTAAACCAGTATAACCAATTAACACAATGATGAGATGAGCAAATTTTGAAAAGTCTTTTAGTGAGTGAACCTTTGATCTCCTTTTTAAGGAGAACAATATGGCAATTAAGTACAACATTGGTTTAGTGTGTAAACTCATTTGTAAAATTTTATAAAAGACAATGATGGAAAATTGTAGAGGGTCACAAATAGTGGAGGAACTCTGGGTAAGGTATAAGATCCTTTAGTCCACAGGGAACCTGCTAACAGTGTCTGGTTTGGTTCCCCATTTCCCCTAAAAATTTTCAGCCTTCCTGAGAAATCAGGGGTGGTGACAACCTGTGTTATGATTGAAGCAGAGTGATATCAGGTGGAAGAGTGATACCAGATAGCAAACTACATAAAATGGCAAGTTATTTATGTGGTCCCAATGTGCAGTCTATACTAGGTGCATGCCCAGTATATTTGTTACATAAAGATATGAGAGCACAAAAAGGGGAAAGTCCTTGGAATAAACAGACCCATATTTCCACCATTCTCAGGAGTCCTGCCTCATCACTTCTTCACTAAGATGGCATATTTTAATCACCCTGGCATGGGGGCTCTAGAAAGCATGGTACTGTCACCCCAATTGGGGGCTCTAGAAAGCAGCACACAACAGAAAGTCATGATCAATATTGACTTGTAAAATATCAAGAAGAGGAAGGGGAAAATGAGTTTACAAGAAGCAAGGTAAGAAACTCAACTAAGCCAGATGAACCCAAATTAAGTACTTGGGGATAACACTGAAAGGAAGACAACAGAAAGATAAAAAAATGGAAAAGATTTGCTAAGACTTTTATAACAAACTTTTTTTTTTTTTGGTCAATGATAGCTTGTCTACTATATTTAGATATTAACATTATAATCCTTAATATGTTGTACAAAAAAGAAGAAATGTCACTTAAAAAAACCCCAAATGAGGAAAGCATCAAAATCAGACCAAGTATACACAAAGAAAGTTAGTGCTGAAAATGGCACAGTTTTGAGGCTATTAATTGTCAGGATTACTGAAAGAACACCATACACCTTTTTTTGATAATTTTATTTATTTATTTTAAATTTCCTAGTTACATGTAAAAACAATATTTTTTTGTTTGTTTATACACGTACATTCATTTTTTTTTTTTTAAACATATTTCCCTATGAATCTTGTTGGGAGAGAAAAATCATAACAAAAGTGAAAAACCAAAAAAAAAAAAAAAAAAAAAAAAAAGAAGAAAAAGTTAACACAGCATCTGTTGATTTACATTCAGTCTCCATAGTTTTCTCTCTGAGTGAGGATGGTGTTTTCCATCCAAAGTTTATTGGGGTTGCCTTGGATCACTCAACTGCTGAAAAGAACCAAGTGATCATTGCATACTCTTGATGTGGCTGTGTACAATGTTTTCTTGCCTTGTTTCACTCAACATCAGTTCAAGTAAATCTTTCTAGGCCTTTCTAAAATCATCCTGTTCATTATTTTTTATAGAACAATAATATTCCATTACTTTTATATACCATAACGTATTCAGCTATTCCCCGATTGATGGCCATCTACTCATTTTCCAGTTCTTTGCCACCACAGAAAGAGGTGCTACAAACATTTTTGCACATGTGAGTCGTTTTCCCTCTTTTATGATTTCTTTGGGATATAAAACCAATAGTGGCACAGCTGGATCAAAGAGTATACACAGTTTTATAGTCCTTTGGGCATAAGAACACAACCACTTTGGAAAAAACTTCTAAAACCTTATTGTTACCAAAAAAAGACAACTGGGGAAATAGTAACAATCCTTAATCCATGTACTTATTTTCTTTCTTCTACACCATCTTTATGAAAATAATTTTCATGCACCTATTAACATTTTTGAAATACTGTAGAGGGCTGAAACTCTTGAGTTGTTGCACTGAGGTCGGTTCAAGCACTTAGGGCTAATTACTGATTGGACAATACTCTGTGGATATATGTTTGGAAAATGGCCCTTCCCACTATCCTGTGCTGGCTTGATGATTGATGTATACAGAGAATTGTAGGAGGGACTGGGGGTGGAGTAAGACTAGCCAGAGTCACTTTGACGGTAGACAAGGAAGAAGGAGTTTGCAGAGATCCTGCTTCCATCCCCTTCACTTCTACCCCTAAAGACCAAGAATAAAGACTAAGGACTTTTGCTTATCCTGACTCTGGCTGATTCTAAGGTATCCTGGGTGCTAACGCAGTCGTCACAAAATACCTTTGAGAGGGAATAGATAGGTTTTTATAAAATATTTTATAGCAGACCATATCTTTACTATCATAATTGACTGAAAAATACAATGAATGTTAGGCTCTATTATTTATTGTTTGTTGATTATACAAAAATAGCATTAGAGGAAAATATTGCCCTTAAGGCTTTCCTTCAACAAGATATCTCTCATGCACAAAGTTACATGGTTGACAATTTTCTGATTATTAATATCAAGCAAGGCATAAAGCATATGTATATTTGCCAAAGATGTTTGCCATGATTCTTGAGTATGGTCAGTGAAGAATCCAAATGAAAGAGGGATTCCTTATAGATAAAAAGTCTTTAACTATTTGTTTGTCATGGAAGCCATTAGCTGAATCTTGAAGCCTATAGACCTCTTTTTCATAATAATGTTTTTAAATGCATAAAGTAAAATGCATAAAATTACAAAAGGATTGCAATTATTTTGAAGTGCATTTATCAAATGAATAACTCTTTCTATAGATGGTGGGGCCCTCCAAATACTTCTATTTGCAAATGGCATTAGTTTGATTTCATTAATTCCTGGAATACATGTCAAAAGAGTTTTAGCTTATTTATACACACAGGAGAACTAAGAGAATAAAGAATGGCTTTTATTTAGGTTATAATATACAGATCCAAAATAGTATGCTTCATTAGCCCGACACTGCAGATGGGCAGTGAATTGTATCTAAAATTGAATAGTAGAGAAATGAGCTAGATTTGGGAAATTGTGCAGTGTTCTAAATAATTCCAAGTTCCTCCTTGAAACAGACCTATTTTTTATTTTATTTTGCATATTTATTGATAGCTTTTGTTTTTACATAACCTCTATTCCTGAATATGTCCCTCCATCTGTCATACCCAGCAAATTGTTCCTTAGAACAAAGACTAAAAACTGAACAATTCATTAAAACTAACCAGCTAATCAGCTAAGGCTGTGTAGTGTTTCATATCTAGAAGTGAAGTTTTTTTGTCTCTACCTCAGGGCCATGCTTGAACATTTATTATTATCTGGCATTCAGCATTTTTTGTATCAGTTCATGTAAATCTTACCAGGGTTCTCTGAATTCTTCCTATTTATAATTTTTTATGGTTCAGGAACATTCCCTTATGTTTGCATGGCAAAATTTGCTTAACCTTTCCCCAATCAATGGATATTTATTTTGTCTCCAGGTTTTTACTTCCCCTTCTCTCCCATTCCCTAATACTGCTCTGAATATTTTGATAAGACTCATCTTTTTAACACCAGTTTTATTCTGGTCATGCTGTATGACTGTGAAAAGTGGAATGCCACAGTTTCTGAGGAACTAAAATTGCAGGCCATTCAAAGGACAATGAAAAGGAATATGGGGTTGGGTATGAGGAGGCTACAACATAAACATTTGAACAGGAAAAATAGTGAAAAGGATATCATTAGAAAGATGATTTCCCAGAAAGGAAGTAGACTCACAATAGCAAGAATGAATAATGGACATAATTCCTGTGAACATCATTGTTTCTACATAATATTGAAAGATCTAGAATAAGACCCCCAGTGATTGGGTGACCCTCAGTGATTGGATGACTTTATAAAAAGCTATAGATAAGAGTTGCATAGGATGAAAAGAAATGGATGAATGGTGCTTTGTTCTATCTGAGGAACTTTCCCTTTGATCTTTGGAAAATTTGGTTATAGATCCATGGAAAAGATGAAGGAATTATGTAAGAGTCAATTCTGAGCTTTCTTTTGTTTTAATTTAGAGAAAATTTTTCTACCCATATAAAAGTACCAGTGAACTTAGCATCTGTATCCTTAAATAAAACATTTTTTGCCTATGCTTTAATTAATGATGTTTTTGCAAAGTATAATCTATTGTTTATAACTCAGTTGCTATCTCAAATGTTTGAGATGTAACTATAAAGTGAAGAGATTGAGTTTGCCTACACAAGAATAACATAAACCCATAGTTCCATCATATAGTTTGATAACTTCTCAGAGGCAGTCTAAATATTCTTCCAAGCATGTCCTGAAAGAATATCTCAGGAATATCTCTTTTCATTGTCATTCAGTGCTCTTGAAAGGTGGCCAAAATTATTAGTGTCTGAAGACATCTAGAACCACCCATCAAGTAATTAGATTGTCTTCATTTACTATACTTCCGTACTAGATGTAAATCAATGACCTCACATCTGAACATTTTCAGTTCCAAAAATTGTCAGCTCATTTTCAAATCTGTGTGAGGTCACGTAATTAATTAAAAGTGTTAGACATTTCCCAGACAGGTTAGTTTAATAAACCTTCTACCTTGTCACATGCTTTCTTTTTACCTACACTCTTCCTTCTCCCATTGAAATGGAGCCAAAATTTCAATGATCTGTGCTAATAGCACAGGAGTAGCCAAACAGCATCAGATGAATCTGTAATTAATTCAGGAATTCATTTTGACAATTAATTTCAAACTCACATTTAGAAAAAAATGAAATTTTATCAATATCTTTAAAAAAAAACACCTCTTATTTATTTATTTCCCTCCAAGAAAGCTATCCTTTAAAACAAAGAATTAAAAAAAAGGCAGGAAAAATACTTTGGCAAAACTAACAAACATATTGAGAAAAATCTGATATATACAATATTCTGTTTCTACTGTCTCTTATCTCTATAAAAAGTGAGCAAAAGTACTTTTTCATATCTTTCTTTTAAGATCAAGTTGGATTTTTTCTTTTTTAAAAAAGTCATGCTTAATATATAAGCTAACAAGAATGATTCCAGTTTACCTTTTCCATGTTATTTCATAGATCTTCTCAAGTAGTCTACAGGTTCATATAATCCATTCAAATCCAATATTATTAAATTTGTCTCATACTTACCTCCCTTTGCTCTAGTTTTTTTTTTTAATTATAGCTTTTTATTTACAAGTTATATGCATGGGTAATTTTACAGCATTGACAATTGCCAAACCTTTTGTTCCAATTTTTCCCCTCCTTCCCCCCACCCTCTCCCCCTCATGGCAGGTTGACCAATACATGTTAAGTATGTTAAAGCATATATGTCCTAACAGTTATTTTGCTGTACAAAAAGAATCAGAGTTTGAAATAGTGTACTATTAGCTTGTGAAGGAAATAAAAAATGCAGGCGGACAAAAATAGAGGGATTGGGAATTCTATGTAATGGTTCATAGTCATCTCCCAGAATTCTTTTGCTGGGTGTAGCTGGTTCAGTTCATTACTGCTCTATTGGAACTGATCTCATTGCTGAAGAGGACCATGTCCATCAGAATTGATCATCATACAGTATTGTTGTTGAAGTATATAAGGATTTCCTGATCCTGCTCATTTCACTCAGCATCAGTTCATGTAAGTCTCTCCAAGCCTTTCTGAAATCCTCCTGCTGGTCATTTCTTACAGAACAATAATATTCCATAATATTCATACACCATAATTTATTCAGCCATTTTCCAATTGATGAGCATCCATTCAGTTTCCAGTTTCTGACCACTACAAAGAGACCTGCCACAAACATCTGTGAACATACAGGTCCCTTTCCCTTCTTTAAGATTTCTTTGGGATATAAGCCCAGCAGAAACACTGCTGGATCAAAGGGTATCCTTTGCTCTATTTAAAAAAAATAATAAACCTGGGTTAACCTTTGTACTCTTCTCCCATTTCCATCTCTGTCTGTTGATACCATGCCTATTTTTGAAGACTCAGCCTAAATACTACCTTTTCCATTAATTTTGATGTTATTGTTCAGTCATTTTCAGTTATATCTTACTCTTTGTGACCTCATTTGGGGTTTTCTTGGCAGAGATTCTGGAATAGTTTTACTATTTTCTACTCAAGCTCATTTTACATATGAGGAAATTGAGGCAAATAGGGTTAAGTGATTTGCTTAGGGTCACACAGCTAGGAATGTCTGAAGCTGGATTTTAATTCAGAAAAATGAGTCTTACTAATTTCAGGTCTTATACTCAATCCACTTCTCTATCTTGCTATACCACTACTAGATTGAAAATACATTTAAAACAATGATTGTCTTATTTATCTTTGTAATAAGACAAACACTCTAGCAATTAACCTAGTTCAATCACACATAAAAATCACGGAATAAGTGTTAAATGAATGAATGAATAGGTTTCTTTTCTTCCTTTACCCATCTTTCTGTAGAGTTACTCAATGATCAATATTCAATGAAGTGACGAAAAGGCAAATTTCAAGTAGTTAGATATGGAAAAGCCTAGATAATCCCATTTGAACTGAATAAGCTGGCCCTGAATAATCAAGGGTTGACTGATATACTCTTTTTGAGGAACTACAGTAATTTGTGCCCATCCCTTCTAGACCCAAATGGCAAAGCTCAGGCAAATCAGCTAACACCCTATTCCTTATACTAGGCTTAAATCATTAGTGATTCTGTGCACTGGCAAGGAAATAGGTTATAGTGAAAAGAGAATCTAAGCCATTGAAAGGTTTTGACAGAAATTAATGTTTAGTACATAAGATGAGGAAGTACTACCTCCTCCTTCCCTTCCTCCCTCCCCACCCCCCAGCCCATGTACCTGAGTCAAAGATCTCAACATAAATATGTTAATTCTTGGGCACCATTTTTTTTTTGAAGGTTCCTCTATCTTTACTCCAAACACACCATTTTTCCAATAATAACTGAAATAAAATTGTATAGAATAGGGTTTCTTGAACTTTTTCCACTTGTGACTCCTTTTTGCCTAAGAACTTTTTATGTGACTGTAGGTATATGGGTATATAAAGTAGGTATACAAATTAAATAGTTGCTGATAATAAATCATAATTTCATAATCCCCATCTTCTATTATGTGATTCCCATATGTGGTTGCAATCCATAGTTTAAGAACCCTTGGTATAGAGATTCACCATCTAAAAAATGAACTGACATAAAGCATCAAAATACGTTTGATAGGAAAACTCAGGGAAATGACAAGAACTATAAACATGAACTATAAACATTGATAGTTGATAACCACAGAGTGGTCAACAGAATTCTGCTTATTCTCAACCATACTTTAAACTATCAGTATTATCCCCAATTTTTTATTTCCTTTCAGCTTATTTTATCACTGCATTAGAGCAGACAGGACCTTAAAGATTACCTGCTCTAACACACTAATTTTATAAATCAACAAACATATTTATTAAATTATAAGACTTAGTAGGCAAAAACAGTCTCTGCTTTCAAAGAACTTATGTTCTTATGGGAGAAATAACATTCATCAGAATATATCAGAATATATTTATTGTATAAGAACAAACAAGAAAAATACTTAGTGCTGGGAGTAACTGAGGAGATCATTTTATATTTGTATAGTGTTTTAAGTAAAATGTTCGTGTTATTTCTTTGATCCCTGTCTTATATAGGACACCTATATAAGACACCCTATTTCCTGATGGCATTTTCAAGGCTTTCCCCTATATTTGGTATTCCCTCCCTCTTCACCTCTTCCTCCTGGTTTTCTTTTCTTAATTTTCTTAATTAATTCTCTTAAGTATCTTTCCTTTGAAATCATCTCCAATTTATTCAGCACATAATCTTGTTTATACATAGTTCTTTGTACGTTATCGCCCTCATTATATTGTAAACTTCTTGAAGGCAAGTGTAGTTTTAGCTTCACATCCTCAGTAAAGAGCACAGTGAATGGCATAAAGTAGATACTTAATAAATGTTTGTTTACTCTATTTGACTCACAGCAAGTCTGTGAGGTGGAGCTGTCATTTTCCCCATTTTTTGGAAGAGCATTATTGAGACCAGGAGAGGTTAAATAATTTGTCCAGGATCATACACTATCATACACATACACATACACTGAAGTGACATATGACTTCAAGTTCTATTCTCCATTCACTAGGTCAAATTGCCTCCTTTTCTTATAGTTGGAATCTCAAAAAATGATTTTGTGAGACCATAGTAGTACATATAGGAGGGGGTAAATCCAGTGATATATTTTCTAAATTGAAGGACACTTAGTCTTACTGATTAACCCACTTAAAATCCTACATTTACTTTGAATAGACTTTTTAAAAAAATTTAGTTACCCAGAGTAATTTTCATCAAAATCACTGTATCTGAATATACTACTATTATGACACACAGTTACATTACCATAACAGTGTCACAAAAATCACTTGTGCCAGTGTTTATGGGTAATAGAAATGCTTAATTTATGCATTTGATGTCTATACATCTGTGTGTCTTTGTATGCTCTTTGTGTGTAGCTGTATTCCCATTATCTGTAGATGATTGTAAACTCCTTTAGTTAGGAATATTTTCAAAAATATATCTTGTTATCTCCTTGTTTAACTAAATATCATGTGCCCAAGAGTGCCTAATAAATGTTATTTAGTGTTAGATTATTAAGGATTGTTAAACAATGTTAAAGTTATTCAGTTGCATAAAGACCTCCTCTCCCCTTTTTTGTTTTTAATTGTGTGTGCATTTTATGTGAGATAGTGTTGTATAATGGAAGGAATCCTAGATCTGGAGTCAGAACTGGATTTATAAGAATCTAATCCCTTCATTTTTGCAGATGGGGAAACTGAGGCCAAAGGCTGGGGAGTGAAATAACTTGACTCAAGATCACATAAGTAGCAAGTACCATAATCCATTATCTGAATTCAGGTCTTCGGACTCAATCCAGGACTGTTCCTCATTTCACCAGGATTAAAATTCCAGCCTTCTTCTTTAGGACCTCAGACAAGTCAAGTCCCTTCTTTGAGGCTTGGCTTTTTCATCTCTGAGGTCCCTTCCAGCTGTCAGTCCTATGCTTACCTCTAGGTTTCTTTCCCAGGAAACAGGTTTTAAAATAAACCCCCTCATCTCAGCAGCTTGAGGCCTTTCTACCCGTTCTGGGTGGATATTTATGTGTGAATGAATTGTAAATTGTTGAAGCAGTCTTCTGGGAAAAGTAGCAGTCTGCCTTTCCTGACTAGTTTAGTTTCATTGAATCTCAGCAGAGAGAAAATAAATGAACCCTGTGTCTTTAGTGCCCAGCATGATGGAGGGGGTCACATGATCCCTAGGCTCTCTTTCAGCTCCTGCCCAGAGACTTTTCATAGAGATGAATGAAAGAACATTGCATTTGTATAGCCTCGTTCAACCTGAGACCTCAAAGAACTTCATAGATACTACAATTTGTCTCTTGTGCGTCTAGTGCCTAACTGCAGCACACACAGTTCTTTCAGGACAGGAGCAGGGAGACCATCTTGTTGGATCTTTATCTGTACTACCTACTTTCCTTATTTATTTCTTTAAAAAAGTTTCTTGAGTATAGATTAGAGATAGATTTTTCCCAGGATTCTCTAATAGCTTCTAGCAGTAAAGGGCCACAGCTCTTTCTCACCTCTGGGTTAAAGCATGTAACTTCTTAAGCCTATTGAGTTAAAGAGTGTCATGTTTCAGAAAGTGCACCCATTCTTTTACTTTCTTACGGAACTCACTTGCTTTTAATTATCTCCTCTCCTTTTTTTCTTTCCCCTAATGTTAACTCTTCTCATTCTATTCTTATGTACTAGATTAAGTTGGTGGATATATTCTTAGAGTTCTCACTGTGGATCAGCAATAGGGAATGGCATTCTTGTCTAGGCACCTAGGTACCGTGAGAAGATGATTTTTCATTAATACCAGGGACAACTCAGATTTGTTTTCAGTTTTTTTCAGCATGTCAACCTTCTGTAGTTTTAGGGAATACCAAACATAATGCCAAGAAAAGTACATTTACAGTAACCATATCTTTGCAAGTGCCTTTTGCGTTGCAGAGTAAGCCTAATTGCCTAGAACAGAGTTGGATCAATCTGCAGGTCTTCTGATTAGAGATTCTAGAGGGCAAAACTTCCATGGAATAGTGCTTCTAAGTCTGAGCCTTTGAGGGTACAGGGCACTAAAATATATTGTACCTTTGGTACAATATACAATTTTTAAAATGGTAATGATACCTTTTGTTTTCATTTAATCTTAATTCATTAATTCACTTAGCTTTAATTCATGATGTGGACAGCTAGGTGCATACTGGATAGAAGCCAGGAAGTCATTTTCCTGATCTTATGTTATCCTTTGACACTAGCTGTGTGATCCTGGGCAAGTCACTTAACCTTGTTCACTTAAGTTTCTTCATCTATAAAATGAGCTGAAGAAGGAGATGACAAACTGTTCCATTATTTTTGGCAAGAAAACTCCAAATGGGGTTACAAAGAGATGAACACAATTGGAGTACTATTCCTCACCCTGGTCAAAGACTTGAGAAGGAAGTGCCTTCTTTTATCTCTTCTTTGGGACCAAATAAATATAATTTTTTTGGAGCATGATAAATGTAGCTCAAGACACCACTGTTCTTGAAATACATGAGAGTAGAAAGAGCATTAGATTAGGAATCAAAAGATATGGCTGCATTCAAGCCCTATGTTGACTGTTTATGAGCTATGTGATCATACTATGTATTAGCCAACTATGTGCTAGGGATTAAAAATATGAAAACTTAAACAAGTCTTTGCCTTTCCAGGAACTGCATTCTATTGGAGTAAACAACATATAAAAGATAAGTAAACATAAAATATATACAAAGAATAATTAAGAGTGGGTAGGGAACAGGTCTAAAGGATATAGGAAGGGTCTAATGAAGAAGGTGGTCTGGAGAGACTTAAGCAAATTCTGTTTCTCCAGTTTCTCATGTACGTCTTGTTCGTACATAATTGTTTTCATGTTGTCAATTCCGTTAGACTGTTAGCTTTGTCAGAGGAGGAGCTGTCTTTTATCTCTCTTTGTATGCCCGACTCTTAGCATAGTGTTTGGCACATAGTAGGTATTTAATAAATGCTGTTTCTTTATAACTGAAAGCATTTAACCTCTGTGTGAGCATCATGAAGTTCTCTAAGACTATAAATTAAAAGCATGTTGCAATCCACATATGTAAATGAAGTTCTTATCTTAAGTTTTCCCACAACTACAAAGATATACTGTTCTGCTTCAGTTCATTGAATTTGGTATTCATAGTATTTCAATGAAGAAAAATATGCTTATTGCATGTGGTTATTGTTTTAGTTAAGCAGTAGAGATGTAAGGTTCGTCTGATATGCTGTCCAGTCCCCGTGGTTGCTGCTATTGCCCTTAGCCATGGACAGCTCCTTCTCAGAGAAGGCAGTAGTGTGCAGAACAGTCAAGTTGGAGCCCAAGATGCTTATGTTGTGTATGTTGGCAAGCAGGTCTCAGGACAGTTCCTTCAGAATGATGTGCCTGCAGTGTATAGTCTTTCTGCTCCTAGAACATCAGTACTGGAAAGGATACGAACATGAGTGCTCAGCAGGAGGAGAAGCAGCAGAAGGAACAGCAGTGGTGGTGTGAGCAGTAGGAGCCAGGACCCCAGGCAGAGGTGGTGACAGTGGTGATAGTGGATCCTGGCAGTCCAAATCCTGGGGCATTGACCAGAGTCCTAGGCATCCAGGTACTTCTTTCCCATCCCTGACCCCCATGGAAGGAAGTTTGGACTCCATGGGGTGGAGGGAGAGTATAAAGTTCTTGGTTCCTCTCAGAAAATAAATTGAATCAAAAAAGAAGGAGCCCAGTAGGGTTGAATTGGGCTGAATTGTTTCTCTACCACTGGAAGTCCTACTTACCCCTTTGGGAAATTGTGAGGGCAGACATTGACTGTGGATTGGAGATGTACTCCTTATGGAAAAAATTCATTAAGTACTTTTTTTTTTTTTTTTGCCACTTGAGCCTTCTGGAACCAATTAATGACAAATACTAAGGTATCACTGTACTTTGGGCAAATTATTCAACTATTCAAGGCCTCATTTTCCTGATCTGGAAAGTAGAAATAACACTACTTGAATTCCTTAGGATATTCTTATAGGATAGCTGTGAGGAAAATGCTTTATTAATTGTAAAACTTTATTATTTTGTCCTCTATGAATGACTGTGATTTTTGGTTTTTCTAGTGCCCACTTTGAACATTTCATTTCGTTTTCTCTGTATTCTTTCTTCTCAATTTTGTTAATTCCCAAGAAGCTAATCTAATTTTCTAAAATAATATTTAGCCTGGGATTGACTCAACTGAGGTAACAAAATCACTGGGCTTATAACATTTATATTTTAAGCTAAGTTGGTAGTTAACTGTCCAGTCTTGTTAACTAAATATTGTAATCCACTCCTACTTGAATTAGGAAATATTAAATTGTTATTGAAATAGCCTCCCTAGGGTTTTATTTCATCATTATGGTTGGAGGTAGGAGTAATCAGTTAGTGTCTATAAGCAAATAGAATTCTCAGTTCCTCAATAATTCTTTTCTTAGCCTAAGTTTTAAATACTGTTTATCACTGAAGAATCTTGTATTGCCAACTATGAAACTTTATACATATATTTATACACACATTATATATATATATATATATATATATGTGTGTGTGTGTGTGTGTGTGTGCGTGTGTGTGTGTGTGTGGATTAGAAGGAGCCTCTGAACTCATTTAATTCAACTCATGACTAAAAAGGAAAAGTGTCTACGTCAAACCTGACAAGTAGTTTTCCAGGGTGGCTTAAATACTTTTGGTTATGAGGAGCTCATTATCCTCCCAACTGTATGATTGCAGTTTCCCTGCAGTTTCTCTCTCTCAGGTCTCTGTGTACCCTAATCCATCTTCCACTCAGGTGCCAAGAGGATTTTTCTCAAGTCTCAGTCTGACCATGTTGTCACTCCCACTTCCTCCTGCCCAAGGTGCTCCATTGTTTCTGTTATTATTGTAAGGGTCGAGTGTAAACATCTCTGACATTTATAGCTCCTTATAACCTGGCCCCTCCCAACCTTCTTGTCTTCTTACACCTTGCTTCCCTTCATTCTTCTATGCTATAAATACATTGGCCTACATGTAGTTCATCAAATTGGACACTACCCCTTCCATCCTTGTACCTTTGTCTTGGTGGTCCTCCAGGCATGGAGTGTTTCACTCCTTCACCTTGTTTCTTAGATTCTCTGGCTTCCTTCAAGAGTTAATTTTAAGCTCCCATCTCTCCAGAAAGATAACCTTGGACAAGCCACTGAACCCTGTTTGCCTCAGTTTCTTACCTATAAAGTAGGGATAATAATAGTACCTATCTCCCAGGGTTATTGTGAGGAATAAATGAGATAATATTTGTAAAGCACATAGTGAAATGTTTGGCACATGATAAATGTTATATAAATGTTTATTCTCTTTTCCTCCTCCCCCTTCTTATAAGTAGAGTTTAATTGTAGTTTATGTGGTAATATTTAAGGCTAGAAAGTGATGCTAAAGGTTAAGATAATGAAGATTGAGGAGAATGGGTAGATAAATTGAAAAGAAATAATGGTAAGTTATAGTAGTAATATAAATAGAAGATATTTGTTGGTAAGTTTTTAGTTTTTAGTTGGGGAGGAAGAAAAGAAAGGCCAGAGTAGCAAGAATTTGGAATTATTATGAAACAAAAGAAGTTGTGAGATTGGAAGGAAATATACATTGACAATTGGAAACAAACTCATAAAGTTCGGGCAAGACATCAGAAGGCCCCATTAGTGAAAGGAATTGGGGAACCACAACTCTAGATATGCCTAATTCTATGAGATAGAGCACTCAGTGAATTTGTAATCAGAAGCTCTGGCTCTTCAACTTACCAGTAGGATGACTTTGGATTTAGTTAAAATGCATTCTCTATGACTCAGTTTTTTAAAATCTGCAAATGAGATTAATATCTGGACTATGTACTTCATAGCATAACTTATCAGACTTGTATGAGGTAATGTGAAAGTACTTTATAACTCTAGTTTTATAAAAATGGAAACTGTTAGGTTAGTTGTCAAAACACTAAATTCTGTCCTCCAGATATTGCAGCTGCTAAGGCCATTTCAACCTTTATTAATTAATTTATTTCTTAGCTTGCCTTTGGCTTTTTTTTTTTTTTAATTGTAAAATGTTTATTATCCAGAAGAAACTCAAGGATATATATTTTTTAATAATTATAACTTTTTATTGACAGAACCCATGCCAGGGTAATTTTTTACAA
Source organism: Antechinus flavipes (assembly GCF_016432865.1). Lineage (NCBI taxonomy): Eukaryota > Metazoa > Chordata > Mammalia > Dasyuromorphia > Dasyuridae > Antechinus > Antechinus flavipes. Next base: position 465,561,659 of record NC_067400.1, read on the forward strand.
CATTATCCCTTGCACTCACTTCTGTTCTGATTTTTCCCTTCCTTCTCTCCCCCCCTCCCCGAGATGGCAAGAAGTCCTATACATGTTAAATATGTCACAGTATATCCTAGATACATTATATGTGTGCAGTTATTAGCTTCTAATGCTAAAGAAACCATTCCTTTCCAACTGAGAGAAATTCCCACTATTATTGAATTCATGTTGTTATTGAAGATTAGTTTTTCTTTTTGTGCTTTAAAAAGAGAGCAAGAAAGCTGTATTCTATGCTTCTAAAACACTTTTTCTGACTTTCTGTTTCTTGTTATTTTTTTCTTTTGTCAAGGTAAATCCACCATATTATGTACCATTGGTTGAATTGGTCCCACATCCAGAGACAGATCCTTCAACAATGGAGAGAACCTATGCTATTATGAAGAAAATTGGGCAGTCACCTGTCAAAATAATGAAGGAGATTGATGGATTTATTCTTAATCGACTCCAGTATGCCATCATCAGTGAAGCCTGGAGGCTTATTGACGTATGTTTGCTTTTTCTAAACTTTTTTTGAGATTTTGCACAAATGTGATAGAAATAGGTGACTTTCTGTGAAAATGCCACATATTCACCTAATTTACCAGATAACGATGGGCTGGGGATAGGTCATAAGGTGGTACCCATGAAATGGGAAGCTATAAAAACTTGAAACAGATACCAAAAAAAAAATTAAGATAAAAAATGTTTAAGCCCTGAGAACAGTCATATCCACATAATGCAGTTGCTTATTGAGCTTAAGAGAAAAAATTTAGATGATTGGAAAGTCAGAAACAGTTCTGTTATTTGTCAAGTTTGCTATCATTTTCAGTTTCATTCAGGAAGCTATTGGCTATTTTTTCTCTTGGCTTCAGTCAAAAGGTAATGAAAATAAAATTGAAGTTAGAAAGCTACTAATGTTTCAGGAATTCTCTCCAAAGTAAATTGTTATTTGATATTAAGATACAATGACAGATTTCCTCTTTCTCTTTCATACCATTCCCTCATAATTATCTGTTTGTAAGATTCTAGATTTTCCCATTGCTTTAGTCCTGGCCACAGAGAATTATAACTTTTCAGAAGAAATAGATAAATTATATTGTATCTGGAGCTAACATTCATTTTCTAAAAAGAAACTCGTTTATTTTTAGTCATTTATAAAAAATGAATGAAAAAGGAGATTGGCATCTTAAGGTTGTTAATATGATGTGTGTACCTCAAACATTAGTAAACATTCTCCTCAGGTTGTTTTTTAAACTATTTTTCCCTTATGAATATCAAAGAAACATGAGTTTGGCCATGATAATAAGTAATTTCTGACAGGGCTGTAACTAGAAGCAAATTACTTAAAGCACACTTTCAGTTCTGTTGGAGAAGTTATCAAATATCCTAAGACCACATATAGTTGACACTAAGAGATGGTGGTATGATAGGATAGTATTCACCTGGATGCCACTATAGGTAGAGGAAGTTGGCATCTGGGAGTTTCCTTTTTTAAAAAATTCTTTTAATTTTCAAAATATATGCAAAGATAGTTTTCAACATTAACCCTGTAAATTCTTGCATTGCAGATTTTTCTCCTTCCCTTTCTCCTACCCTCTTCTCCATTTGACAAGCAATCCAATATGTGGTAAATATGTATAATTCTTCTATACATATTTCCACATTTATCATTCTGCACAAGAAAAATCAGATCAAAAAGGGAAAAATGATAAAGAAAACAAAAAGCAACCAAACAACAACAAAAAAATGAAAATACCATGTTGTGATCCTCACTTAGTCCCCATAGTTCTCTCTCTGGGTGCAAATGGCTCTCTCTATCACAAGTCTATTAGAATTATCCTGAATCATCTAATGATTGAAAAGAACCATGTCCATCAGAATTGATCATCACATGATCTTCTTGTTGCTTTGTACAATTAATTGTCTTTTGGTTCTACTCATTTTACTTAGTATCAGTTGATCTTCAGGCCTTTCTGAAATCATCCTGCTGGTCATTTCTGATAGAACAATAATATTCCACAACATTCATATACTATAACTTATTCAGCTATTCCCTACCCAATGGGCATCCACTCAGTTTCTAGTTCTTTGCCACTAGAACAGGTGCTGCTACAAACATTTTTATACATGTGGGTCCTTTTTCATTTTTTATGATCTCTTTAGGATATAGACCCAGGAGAAGCACTGCTGGATCAAAGGATATGTACAGTTTTATAGCACTTTGGGTATAGTTCCAAAATGCTCTCCAGGGATGGTCACAACTGCACCAAAAATGTATTAGTGTGGGAGCTTCCTTTTAAAAAACTAATTATTAGAACTCACAGTGGCTATAAAATCATCCTTGGAGACAGGAAAATAAGGGTTATTAACACATACTGTCATGATCCTGGATAAGTCAATTTAAGACTGCAAGTTTCAGAGCAAGTGCTGACCCACATTAACACAAAGAGTTTCAAGTATTTATAGCAGCCCTTTTTGTGGTGACAAATTATTGAAAATTGAGGTGATGCCATAAGTTGGGGAATGATTAAACAAGCTTTAATGGAACGGAATGCTATTGTACAATAAAGAATGATGAAAAGGAAGATTTCAGAAAAGCCAGGAAAAATTTGTATGAACTGATGCAAAGTAAAATGAGCAGAACCAGAAATACACTGTCAGCAATATTGCATGATGATCGACTGTGAATGACTCAGCTCTTCTCAGCAACACAATGATCTAAGAGAAATTTGTACTTTTGGACTAATGAAGGAAAATGCTACCCATATCCAAATAAAGAACTGATGGACTCTGAATGCAGATCAAAGCATATTTTTTTCATTTACTTTATTCTTTCTCATGTTTTTTTTTTTCTTTTAATCTGTTTCTTCTTTTACAACTGTGACTAATATTAAAACATGTTCAACACAATAGCACATGTATACAACTCTCTACTATTTTTGGAAGAAGGGAAGGAAAGAAAAATAATTGGAAATCAAAATCTTGTAAAAATGAATGCTAAAAGGAGCAGCTAGTTGGTGTAGTGACTAGAGCACCAGCTCTGAAGTCAGGAGGTCCTGAGTCCTGGCCTCAGGCACTTAACACTTCCTGGCTGTGTGACCCTGGGTGAGTCACTTAAACCCAATTGTCTCAGGGGAAAAAAATGCTAAAAATTTTCTTGACATGTAACTGGGAAAAAATGCTTTAAAAAATAGAGGGTATTAGTGAAATCACAGGACTAAACAAAAAAGAAATCTTACTAAGTTGTATTAATCACAGTTGTTTTTATGCTACTGAAAGACTGAAAGTTCAGCCAGTACCATCCTTAATTTCAGTGCCCTAAGATAAAACTGTAGTAACTCTGCCCTTTTATTCTTAAGCTTAAAAAGTCAGCAAATCTACAGGCTTCCTCTTTCTCTGTATCCCCCTTCCTCTTTCCTTCCTTTTCTTTTCTTTTTCCCCTGGTGTGTACCCCAGTTGGGATCCAATATGGTAGATTGACTTAAACATGAACAAGGTAGTTAATCTTTAAGGCAGATCTGCTTATCCTTTTGGAAAGGATCCTGAAATGGGGATATGTGGAGATGAATTCTTTTTAGGTAATATTGCTGACTCACCATGCTATCCTGATTCAACTTCCCTCTATATAAAGTAAGACAATGATAATCCATTAATCTAATCTAGAGCCCAGGAACATGGCAAAGTGAGATAATGTATTGAAATTTGGGAGAATGTGTTGTATTAGCATTTTCAGATCTCTTAAACATTTATATTATCCTACAGATCATGCTACAATTCACTGCTTTGTGTCTAAGGTATTTATTCTATATTCAAGCCAGGAACCAGGAAGTAAAAGTAGATGTAGCCAAAGAATGTATGTGATGTTCCAATTCTTCTTTCTGGCCTTTGATCAAATTATAATTATTATTATTTTTTACAAGTCCGCCAGTTTTCTACTTTCCAGGAATTACTTGTCCCCATCCTACCTCACTATCACTTCAATGTAGCAACCTTGTATCATATACAATAAAGCAGAGATTATTGAGACAATTCTGAACTTTCCTTTTCTGAGCCAGAGGCCCTTTGGGCATTCTAGTTGTCTTTGGACAGTATCAAGGACATTTCATTACCCTATCAGTGTTCTCTAGGGCATTAATAAACAAAATCAAAAAGTTCTCACTGAGAAAAAATGATTCTACAGATATTTAAAATGCTTATCCTCATCTAGAACTAATTAAATTAACAAAATAAAATTATATTTTGTGTGTGTGTGTGTGTGTGTGTGTGTGTGTGTGTGTGTAATTATTGTAGCTTAAAAACTAAGAAAATCAACCTGAACCTTTTTTGAGGAAGGTTAATATGTGCAGCAACAGACCTATTTTCTTTCCAAGATTTCAAGGTAAAAAGGAAAGTATCATATTTCAATTTTGTGATCACTACTTTTCTGACTTTTCTTCTTTTTCCTATTCCCTTATTGTTAAAGGATTCTATTCTCAATTTCCTCTCATTGTCTCATTCTATACTCCTTCATGCCTTATGCCCAAGGCTTCAATAATTTATAGAACATAGCTATACACTTAAGATTCATTTAATAAATGCATATTACTTCCCCTTCCACTCCTTTCCTTCTCCTTATAAATATCGCTCACATCTTTATCTTGAACATTATTCTCCTTTTTGAGTTCCAGATAATATTTCAATTTCCCAGATATCCTGTTAACACCTCAACTCTAGGGTATACAAAAGTGAAACTCTTCATTTCTTTCCCAGCAATCCCTTTTTCTGCTCTTTTTCCTCTTGATTTCCTTATCTCTATCCATGGCACCATCCTCCTAACCACAAAACCTTAGAGGCATTTTTTATTTCTCCCTGCTTCTTTCTGCCTGTTTCAGTCATTCTCTAAGATCCAACTTTGTTGAGTCTCAGGTTCTTCATCTATTAATGAAGGGGTTGGATTAGATATCCTTTGAAGTTTCTTTTGTCTCTAGATCTATGATTCTATGTTCTTTCATTATATCCCTTGAACCTGTGCTCCTGACATTCCCCACACCATTGCCCTAGTGTAAGTAGACCCTCATTACCTCTTTTCTGGTTTTTCAATAGATTCCTAAATGGGAATAGATAGATTAATTTATTGGATGGATAGATTAATTTGTTTTTCTACCTTTTTTACTCTAATCTGGCCTTATTAAGTGTTTACTTTGTACTAAGCACCAGGCAAAATATTGAAGTTATGAAGAGAAAAATGAAACTATCCCTGCCCTCAAGGAGCTTACTTTAGGCCAGGAGAGAGAGCATGTACACAGATAGGTCAATACAAAATATATGTAAACAAAGACAAGGAATTGTGTTCAAAGAAGGCAATATCAATCCAGGAGGATCAGAAAACCTCATGTGTGGATGTTGAGCTGGACTTTAAGGTAGCTAAAGACCTGAGAGGTAGAAATGAGGAAAAGAGAACTTTCTATGCCTGAGAGACAGACTGTGCAAAGATTGATGGCAAGAGATAGAAAATGTTATATATGAGAAACTTATAAGTAGGACAGCTTGGATAGGTCATAGAGTGTAAGGAGAAATAATATGCAAATCAATCAGGAAAGGTAGTTTGGAGACAGATTGTGAAAGACTTTGAAAATTAAATAGGGGAGTTTGTATGTTACTGACAAAGCTGCATTTAAAGAAGGCAAAATTGGCATCCCCCTATAATGTGAGATAGAAATTGCATCATGAGTCACTTTTTAATCTTACACATAATTTTTAATGCCAGAATATCCTGCTCTTCTTGGCAAGCAGGTATTTATTTTTAATATGTTACCTGTGTTTCGTGAACAAGCCTATATTTAGAGTTGGAAGTGAACTTAGATACATATCATATAATGCATTTTATAAATGAGTAAAGTAAGACTCAAAGAAATGAACTGATTTTCCCAAAAGGAACAGAGCCAACTTTTGATCCCAACTTTTGATCAGATGTACTGATCCTGAATTTTTTCAATTTCAAAATACATTTATTATAAAATATATAAAATACTATACAGATCTAATACTTTCTTTCACAGTACAATATGATAATCAAGTCTCTGTTTCTCCATTAGTTATAGGCACAGGTGCTGTAATTTTCCAATTTTTTCTAGGACATATAAATATTTTGTCCTGTCATGAATGCCATATTGATTTTTTTTTTTTTTGAAATTTAACTGATCGTATCAACAACTTCCAAAAAAAATAACATCCAGATTCCTTATTTTAGCATTTAAAAACTCTTTTAATTTGGCTCCAACCTGCTTTTCCAGCTTGATCTCTTACTATTGTCCTTTACAGGTTAAGTCCCTATTGGCTAGGGTGTGACCTTCACAAGTCATTTCATGTATCTGAGCTTCAAATATATTTCATGTACCCCAATAATGGGAGTGGATGGACTAAGTGATGTCTGTAGTACCTTCCTTCTTTGGATTGTATTAGCTTTCAGGGACTTGTAGGATAGTTACCTTTTGAAAACAGGGTGGGTTGGATAGACTCTGAGATAGTCTGTCAAAGGGCAACTATCTCTACAGGTTCCTTCATTTGTTTTTCTCCTGACTGCTTTTTTATGTGTCAGTATGCTCAGAGAGACATGAGATGTAAAAGATTTTGCTAAAGTAGGATTGAAAGCAGTTGACAACTGATAGTACTTGACACAGTAGGCGCTTTATTGAATTGAACTAATAAGATGTGTAGAATAAAGGAGAGAGAACAATCAAAGACAACTCAACAGTTTGAAGCCTGGTTAACCATTAGGCTTTTGTAGGCATGTTGGTGCCATAAATAGAAGGAAAGAAGTTAAGAGGAGGAGCATGAATTTAGGGGAAACTGAGGAATTCACTTTTGGATCTGTTGAATCTGATGGCTTTAACTAAATGAACTTTTTTCCTTGTGCCTTTGCTGCTGCTTGGAATGCCCTTCCCTTCCAAGCTCCATTCACCCAATTTCTCTCTATACTTCAATTGTGTCCTTCCTGTACTTCTAACCCAAATACCCCCTTCTTCATGAAATTTTTTCCTCATCCATCCACATGACAGTGATCTCTTTTGAACCCCTATAGCTTTTTATGCCTCTTCCTACTTATTCATGTTCCAGCTTATTACTTTGGTTATTTTGTACATCTTCTTTCCCACTAGACTATAAGCTCTAATAGAGCAGGAACCTTATAATAGAATTCTTTAGAAGTCTCAAACCACTAAGAACAGTATCTTGAATATAAAGACATTCTACATATATTTTTGTTGTTGAATGGATTCATTCATTCATGTGTATATATGTAAATGGTATCAGATTGCTTTGGGGAAGGAAATAATCTTCTTGACAGTATTTTTACCTTCTTCTTTGACACTGTTGTATAAATCTTGTTTTCTTTTGGATATTTCAAGCCAGACTGGACCATTGATTTGTTCTTTCTTTTTCTGATAGTTCAATGTGAGAATATGGGCAGAAATGAGATAGAATTGATGGCAGGAGTGATAATATATAGTTGTTGATCTGTCTCTGCCTTAGCTTATCTCACTTCACCTTGGTCTGGTGAATCGTGTTACAGGTTCAAAGCAATTCAACAAATGTTTATTGAGTTTCCACCATGTGGAAAATATTGTTCTAGGTACTAAGAATACAAACCACAGAGAGGTTACGGTATAATTGGGGGATTTGACATATTTACAAATACAGATACAGAGTCGGCTATGATATAAGCAAAGGCATGTATGTGTGTGTATGGAGGAAGGGGGCCTTTCACCAACATGTTCTAAAAAATTGATAATGGAGAGAGAGCATCTGATGAAAATGCTCCATAGAAGAAGTAACACCTGATCCTTGAAGAAAGATAACTATTTTAATAGGAGGAAATGAAGAAAGAATTGTTTCAGTGTAGAACTGACCATTTCACTCATTCACTCAAGAAATTTTAGTGGTTCTTTGCCTTTAAAATAAAACATAAACTCCTCTGTCATTAAAGCCCTTCACACTCTGTCTTAAGCTTTACTCTCCAGGCTGATTATATATTCTTCTTTTTCACTCCAACCAGATTCAGCTAGTCCAACTGCCCCTGATATTACAAATGATGAAAATGAGGCTTAGGGAAGTGAGTCTTTTAAGAAAAATGTCAATTTCCAGATTATTTTTGGTGAACTTTTTGTACTATGTGGACTTTGCCCAAAAGCACCCTAGTTGATTAGCTGAAGACAACAAATGTTTAAGCTTGAAGAAAAAAATAAGGGAAGACCAATATGATTCCTTCCTCCTATTGTGATATCACAGAGACAAAAAGTAGATAATAATCAGACAATTTGCTGTCCTTTGAACTTGATGTTCTGTCTTTGCCTTTGCCTAGGCTATTCCCTATACACAGAAGATTCTTCCTTCTTTTCCTTGGCTTCTTAGAATCCTGTGAACCCTTTAAGATTCAGTTCTTGGGCATTTATAAAGTGCCTACTATATGCCAGACATTGTGTTAGATGCTGTTATTTCAGAAAAAAGGCTTTAAGATTCTTCTGTTCTGTTAGAAAAACAACTTATATGCAGATAAACAAATTCAAAATATAAGCAAAGTAAATACAAAATAATTGAGGTGTATGGCACATTTCAGGGATTTTTAACCTTTTTGTCTGCCACAGACTCTTTTGACAGCTTGATGAAGCATCTTTTCAGAATAATGTTATTAAATTCATAAAATACAGAAGATTGCAAAGGAAACCCATCAATGTGCAATATAGTCTATAGACAGAAAGATTATGAGTATGCGCAATCAGTTGGTCTAATAAATGCAAAAATTTCAAAGTAGATATAAACATAATTGATATTTCAAGATATTTGCAACAACTATACTGTTTTATGAAAATATCTGTGATTTCTCTTGATAACAGTCATAGGTACTGTTAATACTACTGTGGTTTGTGGCTTCCATTTATAATGAAAGGAAATACTAATTTTTAATTAGAGTTGGATGAAAATAAAGGTATAATTTTTTCCCATTTAAGGTCATGGATTCCCTGAAATCTATCCACAAACTCTTTGGGAATCTATGGATTCCAGGATTGAGGACCTCTGCTTAGTAACTGAGGGCATCAAGATAGATTTCATGGAGGAAGAAAATGGGGTTTTCTGCAGGAGTTTTTTGAAATGAAATGCATATTGTTTGCCTATTTGTTATCTTTATCCATTTCAAATTGTTAACAATATGATGTAACAGAATACATCGCTGTATTTACCAGATAGCCACTGCAAGGCTTTGAAGTTCTTTATGAGAAAACCCCAAGTACGTGCTTAGGCACCATATCCATAATAGGGCTGGGTGGATGACAAACTTCCAGCTCATCATTTGAGATTACTTACAATTTTGTGTTCCATAGAGATGATTAACACCAAGCATGCTGGGCACTGGGCTAAGCACTTTTTCTCTGATGTTTTACAGCCTTTGGAAGTGAGATCTTCTCAAGAGAAACCCTAGCAAATCTTTAGTCCCTAAATTAAGCAAAATAATTTCAAACAGAATCATTCACATGTATTGATGCTTGGGGGTGTTCCATGTTCTTTACCACAAATAAATCTTTTAAGCACAATATGGTTATGCTTAATAATAATAATTATTAATAATAATATATGATATATAATATTAATAAAATTAATAATAATAGTAAATAGTGGTTTTCTGTACAATCTGAGGAAAGTGCATGAATAACATTTTCCTTACAATACCTCTGTTTGATTACAGATTGAAACTGTCTCAGATGAGACAGAGTAGAGGCAGATCTGCTAAAATGAATAGGGTTTTTGCAAATTTCATTTAGAAAGTGAAAAAGAATCCTTTGTTTGCATCATTAAAGACAGTTTACAAAATAAATTTCTGGTTTTATATTTCTGATTCAGGTAGGGTCAGTGAAAGCATAACTTTCATATGACTTTTTATGTTTTTTTTTCTCCTGAAATTGCCAAAAAATATATATGCTTAGGAATTACTACAGCTGAGCATTGGTTGTCTATTAGGAGCTAGGCACAAAGGAGAAACTCTAGGAAGAAATGAACTTTCTTCTCTCTGAGCATATAACTTTTACTCTCTCAGATGCAAAGGGGAGTGGAGTTCAGAGAAGATTGTTTCTAAGCTAGGAAAGAGATAAAATACTAGGAATGAGATAGTGAATCTTGGTTCTTACTGTCATGTTTTTTCAAAGAGCCAAATTATTTTTTTCTGATTCAAGTTTGGATTAAGAATGGAGGTGTATTATTTTTTATGACATTTTGGCAATGCTACACACCGAGACTGGGAAGTAACTACTGTTACTTGCTCTTTTAACTGAACATCCATTTTCCCAAATTGGGTTCAATTGCTGGGTAAGATAACCCTGCCCACTGGGGCCTCATGCCAAGAAATTTTGAGAAGAGATTCTTAAGGCATTAGCACATCAAAGGAAGTAATGGTGTGATGACATGTCCTTTACCATTAAAAAAGTTGAGTTTGTATTTGTAGGAGAATTCTCTGACAGTAGAGTTATAGTAAGTGGGTGGTGATAATTTAAATGAATCATAAGAAAGCAAATTAAAGCTGTCAACATATTTTCTGCCTATCTCTATGCGTCAGTGATGGAGAAATTGAGGGATGTTATTTTCCTCTGATGTTTCCAATCCTTATGAAATGATGTGATGTCAAATTGGAGCCCCCTAAGTCTTTGACTCTTTAACTTCAGAAACCATAGGTTCTTGATCCTTTGGTTTGGGAAGACTGTGACTCATTATTTTTTAATATTAGGACTTCGTCTCTGTTTGGAATAAGGTTCCATCTTTTGCATAGATAAAACTCGTCCCCTTTATCAAAATGCATGCCCTATTAGTCATCACAAACAAAACAAAAGAGCAAAATAGGTCAGACAGAAGATTTGGATAGTGAGCTCAGTCACAGATTTTTATCAAATGAGAAGAAAAATGTGTGGAAATAATGGGGTGGAAACTGAACATTTTGCCATCCATAGACAATTGAGGGTTTAGCTCAGTAGAAAAGCTTATGATGATCATCTGATAAGATGAGGTGTTGTTTTTTTTAGGTTTAAATTCCTCTGACTTGCTTCTTTTCCATGTCTTGTTTTTACATTTAGAATAGGAAGGGAACTTATTAGTCATTTAATTGAATACTTTTTTGTATCTGTGTGTATATTCTACCCCTCCTGTATCTTTATGTCCATGTCTACCTATCTTGCTCCATGGATCCACATGTCTTTGGGCCAAATTCATATTCAGAGCCTTCTTTAAAGGAAAATATTGTCACATATTATTCATAAATCTGTTTCTTAATCCTGGTTTCATTAAATACTTAAATGGATCTGTGATTTCATTGATTTATGAGTTTCTTCCAGTGTTTCAGTTCACAACCTTTCCCTATCTGCCCATCCTGATGATTTGGGGGTATGGAGTAATGTCAACCTAATACACTAGAGCCCTACCTGATTTTCTCTTGATTTGCTAGGGTTCAAGTGGAGCATTGGCTGTTCATATATCATTCCTTATTCTTGACATGTGACCAGCCCCTCTCTTCCTTCCTATAATTACTTGATCATTTATTTCTGTTTTTTGAAATTTCTCCTTGATTATGTATTGCAGCCTGCTCACACTAATTTGGCATCTTTTTTTCTGTTCTTTATGTGATAATTCATTTTTTAGTTTTTCAGAGATAGTTGTATCATATATTTGCTATGATTCAGCAATCCTAGTAGCATATTAGTATTTTTTAAATGAATCTGTAGTTTTATGGGAAATTTCGGCTTGGTAAGTGACTTTGCTTTAGTAATTAGCTTAGCTTTGCAATATCCCATAAAGCAGTACAATTCTCTGTTCTCCTCTTGTCCCACTCTGAGTCCATTTTGTTCATCTCCATTGTCTGTCCTAGGTGGACAGACTGATAAATTCTAAAGACTGTTCATTCAAATGCATGTAGACATCTGAGTAGTAGAAAGTCTTCATATACTTGGTCTTGCCTATGTGGCTCGATAGCCAAATTCTTTAGGATGATTATAGATTTCTCAGAGGACTCGGTGATGTTCTGACACTAATGCACTCATCACTAAATCATTCTGAAAATAGAAGCATTTGAAAAATCATCTCATCTGCAGGAGGTCCATCTTCATCCTGAACTTCACAATAGCAAATACTTTTGATAAGGATACACCTTTCAATTTTATGCATCATTTTATATTTGTTATCAAAAGTTGTTGCACTGGGTTATTTCTGTTTTTAAATTCTGTTGTTTGCATGGAAGACAGCTTGTTATAAAAAATTCTGTGGGGCATTATTTGCCCTACTAAATCATCTGCCTTTTGGGGAATCATTAGGCAATGAGCAGAATGGGAACCTTATATTTCCTACAGTTTTCAGTTAATTCTGAAAGATAAAGATGTCCATTGCTGAACTTCATTTGTTTCTTTCTATCTCATAGAGGATGCCCTTAATTTATATATAGGTGAATCTCATAAAGGTTATATATAGATAGAAGAGTTGACATATATATGTGTGTGTGTGTGTGTGTGTGTGTGTGTATAAGGATGTGTGTCTATGCATGCATATATGAAGTTATTGATAAAGCCCAACATTTTTCCTACCTTCTTGATATCTTTCCCCAAGTAACACATAAATATTAGAAATAAAGTATTTAAAAAAAGTCTATAGAGAACTTGACAAGATCTCCCAAATCAAATCAATATGTATTCTGATATTTAGTGACTTCAATGCAAAGATAAGAAAAGTTAAATTGAGCAAGTTCCAGTTTCCAGAATATACATATACATATATGTGCATATATATCTCTTTCTGTGTGTTTTCCAAAAGAAAAACAGAGGCCAAAGGTTCGTAAAATGTACAGAAACTTAATATCTCTTAGTCATTAATACTTTGTTAGAGGAAAGAACTGATAGGCTCTGGACAAGATGAATACCAAATAACACCATAAAGAATGAAATTGACTGGTTTTATGAATAGGAAAAACTTGTTATCGATGAAAGAATTTTACCTATCATTATGTAATCAGATCATTGACTTGTCAGAAGGAAGGTTAGAATTAATTAAAAAAAAACAACAAACTATGGCACATACAGTAATTGAAACAATTTAACCTTGAATCATTTAAATAAGTAATTGAAAATAAAAATTGGGAAACTAAAATATCATTGACACCAACTATATTAATTGTTTCCAGAAGTTTAACCAATTAAAATTAACTGCCATTAGGAAACCAAAGTAGTTTAAGAGAATGTCTTGGTTGATAGTAAATGTTGGACTTGCTTGTCAAATGGTGAGAGATGGCTGCCCAAATACTACTTGCAAAGGTAAAAATATAAATTTATAAACTCTTAGGGAAAAGGATGACAGACAATAATAAGAAATATTTTCATAAAGCAAAGAGAAACAATGGAGGGTAAAACCAATTTAAAAGAAAGGTGATAAGATGCTCAATTAAGCAAAATCATTGTAATCTATTCCAAGGATGAAAATGGAAAGTAGACTGACTACAAGCAGAAGAAAAATGGGTAAAATTTACAAAAAAAACATTTTACCAAACTACTTTTTTTATCAAGGATAGTAGAACTACCACAGTTGGAGCTTAATATCATAGTCCCAGATGCACTTTAATCAATAAATCAATCAATAAACATTTATTATGCACCTGCAACAGAAGTTAAAATAACACTAAAGAAAACAAAAAAATGAGAAGAAAAGATGGATTGAACTAAATTTGTTTAGAGGAGAGTTGTGCTATAGGGAATATCATTGTGAAAACATTGAGGAACCAAATTATCTAGAAATTAAATAATTTAAATTAATTTTGACTTTTTAACATATATGAGGGAATGGAAAAGACTATTAAAGCAGGAGTGGGATTTATAATAAAAGGATGCTACAATACACATTTCTAAATAGCTCCATCTTCAGGTGATGTTTTCCCTATTAGACTAATTATTCTATGTAACGACATTATAATATGCTTGTCTAACCACTAGATTTCCTAAGCAAAGATACAGATGGACAGATTTTCCTCTTGGTAAGCCTGTGATCAAAGGCTGATCGTTAAAGATAAATTTGATACCATGGTTGTCTGCAGTCAAAAAGAAAAGAAACTTCCTAGCTCAACTATACTTTAATGGAGAAGTGTGTGTGTGAGTGTGTGTGTGTGTGTGTGTGTGTGTGTGTATAAGAGAAAGGGAAACAGAAACTGAGACACACACACACACACACACACACACACACACCCCAAGATTATACAATTAGAGGTGTGAGTTATTTTTCTATAAGTGATATAAAATCTTCCAGTACAATGTTCTAGCTAAAGTTGAAAGTAGCCAACCTTTCTCAGATTGGAAAGCTGTTACAGAGAGGTATTGATGGGTTAAGGAATGGTATAAAAATGAATCTTCAGTCATGAAACTCTTTCTTATCTAGTATGCACAGTACACAAGTATGTATGGCCTTGCCACAGCTTCTCTCATGATATCTTGCTCTGAATGCCTTTTATGATTCATTGGAAAGTGTCATACCGTAGCAGCCTAAATGGACTACCATAAATGGAAAGAGTTATCCAGGCTAAGGACTGGATTTAAACTGAAGTCCTAAGGAGGAGTAAATATAGAGAAATTTTCCTTTTCTCCACCATCAGAAAATAAGTATCAACCCAAGCTTCTTGGCCCTTACAACAACCTTTAAGAAAAAAAGATGTTTTTTTCAGAATCCGGCTGTTCAGAACCTATTAAAGAAGAAATCACTCAGTAGCAGACATAGGGTCAATTAATAGCAGTTTCTGAAGTGGACTAAGTTCATGATATCTAATGCTTCTTTCTTTTGAATTCTATATCTCACATTCTAACATTAATTAATTCTAACCATATTAATAGAGCTGGGGAAGAATCAAATATTGTTAATTTTAGGTAGTTAAATAGTAATCATGTCAAAAGAATATATAAAATGCTAGAATTCAAAAACTAGATAAGATTGGACCAAAAAAAGAGAGATTATTAAATCTGGATTTGGACTACCAAAGCAATACCTGTAACTAAAGACTAGATTGAAATGCAAATATTTTGAAATCACAGCCCAGTTTAAGTCAATAAGTAAACACATATTTATTAAGAGTTTACTATTGTTTGACACAGCATAATTGGGAGATGAAAATCTGGGGAGTAGGATGGGAAGCTTATACATGTGGAAACATGGAGAATTTGGGAGGGTGAAGAATGGAGAAGGAGACGAGTTTAGGAATGAACATGGATCTGGCTTGGCATTTCCTCAAAATAGAGGTTTTGAGAGTACTTTAACAGAGAAATAGATTACAAGGTGGAGGGATCTTCCAAAGTGAAAAGACTAGAGATGGAGGTGAATGGAAAAGACTGGCGAATTAGGAGGAGAGATGGTAAAGAAATGAAGAAGTGATCATGACCATGAGGCTGGCCTGGGAAATTTCTCAAAATGAATGCTCTGTACAAGTGTGGGTTGCTACTATTAGTTACTCGATTAGCTTTACTCCCATCCTCCTTTATTTTTTCTTCCCTCTCCCTCCCACAGTTTCCTCCTTGTAGGACAAGGTACTATTGCCTCTTCCATTGAGCTCCACAGTGCTTCTGTACAAAGTATCCAATTGAGATCCAGTACTAGAGGCTTTGTTGGGAATCTTCAGATCAGCTTTTCCATTCTTTGTAACATTTTGGTTAATTCTTACTTTGTGGCAAAAGAGGATGCTTTTCTTCTATTTTTCACAATAAACTGCATACATGTCAAGATGCTTGGTACCTTGACCGCTCCATAAATATATAGGTAGATGTAGGTATTTATTAGCTTCTCAAAAACTAATAAACAAAATAAACCTTTTGCCTGCCAATTGTTTAGAGACCTAATATCAAGAAGAAACATAGGATCAAAATGAAGCCAGAGGAATGAAGGGAAAGAGACAACATTTGTTTCAGTCATACAAAGCCAAATCAGAGAAAAGACATTCTGCAAGTGGCTCTGCAGTGGCCTTGGAGCTTGAGGTATTTAAAGCTGGAAGAGATAAAGCATGAAAAAGCTTGTTCAGGGCAGTCTTTTACAGATAAAAACAGAAAAACTTCTAAAATAACCTCACCTTCCTACTATCTGTATAAATGTTTGAAATAATGTGGACTCCACCTCAGGCTATCGCTAATCTGAAATGCATCCAACAGCAAAATGCTAAGGCAGAAGAAAGGAAAGAGACAATGAGAACATTGCCAATATCTAGTCACATGAATATTTTAAAATAAAAATATAGGATTACTAAGGAAGTCATTTATGTTGAAATATGGTTATCAAAATCTTTAAAAAGCAAATTTATTGTGCTTTCAACTTAAGAAACCCTGCTTGAAAATTTTATTTAAAAAACAAACACAATCCTCAGTCCTTTAGACAAATATAGATATAGGTTAGTTAATTGTTCTTGAAAAGTATAAATATAAAAGGCTTAAAGAAAAAAAATTATGACAAAGATGGTACTCATAGGTTAGTTTTGTGTATTCTTCCCCTCAGAACCACTCTGTGCCTCACTTCTTCTTCAGGAATATTGCCATTTAGGTTTTGTTGAGTCTTTTCTGTCAACCCTCATCATTTATTATAGCAGAAGAGCTGTAGGTAATTCATAGACCCATATTCTTTGTCCTCCAGTTAAAATAGCTTCTTTTTCTAGCCAAGATGTCTACATAAATGATTGGAGACCTGTACTCAGGTTTCTAGAACTCTACCCTGAGATACCATAGACTCCTAAAGATCTAGCTCTCTGAACCTCAAAATTTCAGGGGAATCCTGACAAGTGGAGGAGTAAATAAAGGAGTTCATATGCTATGGTTCGAGACCAAACAAAGCCAATCATGCTATCCCAAAAGCCAAAAAAGAGGGTAGGCTAGTCCTGGCACAAAGTCCAGCACAGAAATTAAGGCTGAAGAGATGAGCAAATCCAGCAAGACACAGACCACTTTAAGGAATTATAAATGATACAAAGGAATTATAAAAGATACAAACATAGAAGAGGGAAATAACAGTCTAAATGTTGATTTTTCCAAAGTACTACATGAGGAAATGAAGCAATAGATAATAAATGAAATTAAAACTTTTCAGGAAATAATTGCAAGGAGAGTAAATGGCTTAGAACAGAAAATGATAAATCTTTCCCAAGTGACGGACTTACCAAAAATTAAAATAGACCACAGAAATTAAAATAGACCAAAGAGCAATCTGTGATTCCATGAGACATTAGGAAATATTAGAACAAAATCAAAAGATTAACAAAACAACTAATTTTGAACATAGGTTTAGGAGAAACAATGTAAAAAACTATCAGACTTCCTGAAAACCATGATTAAAAATAAAAAGCTTAAATAACATATTTCAAGAAATTATAAATAACCCTAGATCTGCTGGAACCAAAAAATAAAGATTCTACCAATCACCTCCTGAAAGAAACTTAAAAGGAAAAATCTCAAGAATCAAATAACCAAAATCCAAACTTTTTACATCAAAGAAAAAATATTGCAACCTGCCAGAAAGAAGCAGTTCAGGTATCAAATAATTATAATTAGGAACATTTAAAATTTGGCAATCTTTTTTATAAATGAGAGGAGATCTTGGAATACAGTGTCCCAAAGTTTAAACAAACAAACAAACAAACAGAATATAATTCTGCAGGGGACAAAATCTGACCTTTAGTAAAATAAAATTACTTTTGAGCATTCCTTATGAATAGACCAGAGCAGACTTGGAACTTTGAAATACAAACATAAGAGTCAAGAAAACTTAGAAAGGTAACTTTATTTGAATAATGAGAATAGATTCTAATAGCGGAGAAGAAACAAATATGCCTTCAGAATCTTAACGATTCAAAGGATATTGACTAAGTCAAATAAGAAAATCTAAAGACTTGTGGGGATAGTTTGGTTCAAATCTAAGGTTTTTAAAAAGAGAAAGAAAAGTAAAGGTAAAATGACTATAACAACATAGAAAAGAAGGAGATAGAATTTATTTTCCTTAATTTCAAATGTGCTTGAGAAGAAGAGTATACAAATATGAAAGAAAAGGTTGAGGGAACAGACATCAGAAGAACCTCATTTTTAACTTAACTATACACAAGAGGATTTAACATATAAAAATTATATGCATACATACTTTGGTATAGAAACTTACCAGTTGAAAGTAAAATAGGGTTGGGAATGGCAGTGAAAAAAGGAGTTAACTGGAAGGATAACACCAGGGTGGCAAAACCACAAGCAAAACAAATTTCCTGATCTTAAAAGAGAAAAAAAGAAAACATTTGGAAATCAAGGCATTGTTCTTCAATTTGTGAGGAATTGCTGAACAAATAATTATTTGTCAATATAACAAATATTGTATCATAAGAAATGACAAATGAGATGATTTTAGAGAATCCTGGTAAGTAGGAACTGATGCAGAGTGAACTGAACATAATAAAGAGAAAGTTTATATGTCAACTGTTATATTGTTTGTTTTTTTAATAGCATTTTATTTTTCCAAATACATGTAAAGATAGTTTTCAACATTAATTTTTGTAAGAAATATATTTCAAATTATTTTCAAATACATTTTCAAATGTATTTTCAAATTTGTATTTCAAATTTTCCCCTCTCTGTTGCTTACCTCTTCTCTCCCCAAGACAACAAGCAATCTGATGTAGGTCAAATACATGCTGTCCTTTTAAACATTTACATATTTGTCATGTTATGCAAGAAAAATGAGACTGAAAGGGAAAAAAACACAAGAAAGAAAAATTTAAAACAAAAAAAGGTTCTTAAATCCATATTCATTCTCCATAGTTCTCTCTCTGAATGTGATTAGCAGTTTCCATCCCAAGTCTTTTGGAATTGTCTTGAATCACTGCATTGTTGAAAAGAACCAAGTCTATCACAATTGACCATTACATAATCTTGTTGTTAATGTGTACAATGTCCTTCTGGGTCTGCTCATTTCACTCAGCATCAGTTCATGTAAGTCTTTCCAGGCTTTTCTGAAATTAGCCTGCTCATCATTTCTTTTAGGCAATATTTCATTACATTCATTTAGCATAACTTATTCAGCCATTCTTTAACTGTTGGGCATCCACTCAATTTCAAATTCCTTGATATTACAAAGAAAGTTTGTAGCAACTTTCTTTGTAGTAGCAAGGAATTGGAAATTGCTACAAACATTTGTTATATTGTTAAGAAAAACAATTTTGAAAGACCTTATTAAGAACTCTGTTCAAAGAAATTATAAACAACATCTCCAGAGGATGTAGGATGGGACATGAAGAAAACTGATGTGGAGAGAAACTTACATTTTTTGGTCATTGCCATGGTGTGGATTTGTTTTGTTACTCTACTTATTTTTTTCTGTTTTTCATTATTGACAAGTAAGGAAAGTTATAATTGTGATGCAAAAAGTACAGAGGAAAACAGAAGGAAACACAGATAAGCAATACTGTTTTTTTTTTTAATTATAGCTTTTTATTTACAAGTTATATGTATGGGTAATTTTACAGCATTGACAATTGCCAAACCTTTTGTTCCAATTTTTCCCCTCCTTCCCCCCATCCCCTCCCCCATATGGCAGGTTGACCAATCATGTTAAGTATGTTAAAGTATAAATTAAATATAATATAAGTATACATGTCCAAACAGTTATTTTGCTGTATAAAAAGAATCAGAGTTTGAAATAGTGTACAATTAACCTGAGAAGGAAATCAAAAATGCAGGCAGACAAAAATATAGGGATTAGGAATTCTATGTAATAGTTCATAGTCATCTCCCAGAGTTCGTTCACTGGGTATAGCTGGTTCAATTCATTACTTCTCTATTGGAACTGATTTGGTTCATCTCATTGCTGGAGATGGCCATGTCCATCAGAATTGATTATCATAAAGTATTGTTGTTAAAGTATATAATGATCTCCTGGTCCTGCTCATTTCACTCAGAGTTCATGTAAGTCGCTCCAGGCCTTTCTGAAATCATCCTGCTGGGTCAAGCAATACTATTTTGGAAGTAATGGGTTGAATTTATTATACATATAAAATGTGTATATATATGCATATATATAGTTTAAAGCAATTCATAGTTTCATGCATGATCTCCTTTTCTATATTAATTGAAATAAAAAATGTACATTTTTAAATTTTAAAAGGATTGGTTTTCTCATAGCATATTATACTTTGGAGTGATTTCCCTCTAATTTCTGTTTGCCTTTTTAGTTTTTTGGTTATACTACATGTAGAAACTACAAAGAAGCTAATTAAGCTTATTGTCAGGGAAAAACTTCTAGCAACCAGAGCTGTCCAAATATAGAATATTCTATGCTGGGAAGTTGTGAGTTCTAACTTGAAGTTTTCAGAGAAATGCCAAATGATCACTTTTGGGGCATGTTGCAGAAGGCATTCTTGTTAGGGCATGGGTCAGATTAGATGCCTCCTGATTAAAAGTTCCTTTTAACTCTGGGATTGTGTTTCTGGTTTGGCATAAGTGCTATACAATTGCCTATATGCTTTCAGCCTGACCTTTTCTTCTTCTGGGACCAGACCAATGTCTGTTTCTGTTTCTCCAAGATATACACATTTTTTCAATACTTTGATGGATATATTGATATCAATGGTCAATGAGCTTATCAAAGTGATTACTCCCATCAGTAATGCAATGCATAATGCAGTCTGTCTATGCTTTCTAGTCGTGTGTAACTCTTATCCTGACATGTCATATCTTCAGTGTGCTAGGGGCCTTCCCCTAGATTTCTTGACTTTGTGAGTCCCACAGAGTACTTTGTGAGCACATGGTAGGTTTTCATTAATTCCTCTCTCACTGCATGACTAGCCCACCAGCTTTTCCAGTCATACCTCTTTTTACTGATATACTTTAGAGGTAACACCACTCAACCAATAAACATTATTAAGTGCATACTATGTGCAAGGCACAGGAGTACATGGTGCAGCTAAGGTGAAGAGAGGATAGAGCACTGGACCTACAGTCAGGAAGAACTGAGTTCAGAAGTGGCCTCATTTGTGTGACTCTGGCCAAGTTACTTAATCCTTATTTGTTTCAGTTTCTCATCAGTAAAATATACATTGGAGAAGAAATGGCGAACTGCTCCAGCATCTTTGTCAAGAAAATCCCACAGATAAGTCCACAAGGTCACAAAGAGTCAGACACAATTGAACAGTAACAATGTGCCAGGCACCGTGATAAGCTCTGAGGATACCAAAAAGGGCAAAAGACAGTCCCCGACCTTAAGGAGTTTACCATCTAATGAGGGAAACAACATGAAAACTAATATATACAAAGGAAGCTATGGGTAGAATAAATAGTAACTAATGGAAGACATTAGAATTAAGGGGAGAGGGGTTAGGGAAAGCTTCCATTGGAAGATGGGATTTTAATTGGGACTAAAGGAAACCTTAGTAGTCAGCGCAGAGGAGAGAGCATTCCAAGCATGGGAAAAAGCAAGAGAAAATACCCAGAGCTGAGAGACTATTTTGTTCATGGAACAGCCAGGAAGCCAGAGTCACTGGATCAAAGAATACACATGGGGAGTAATGGTAAGAAGACTGGAAAAGTAGGAGTGGGCTAGATTGTGAAAGGCTTTGGATGCTGAACAGCATTTTGTATTTTGTGACTGAAGTGACCAGAGTTCATGGAATCGGAAGATGGCATGATGGGACCCGTGTTTCAGGAAACTCACTTTAGCAATTGGATAGTCAATAAATTGTGGTGGGAGAGAAGCTTGAGGCAGGCCAACCTGTCAACAGGCTGTTTCATAGTCCATAATGAGGTGATGAAGACCTGCCCTAGAGCGGTGACAGTGTCAGGGGTGACAAGGGAGCATATCTGAGAGATGTTTGAGTAGATTGGATATGGGGGGTGGGGATGGATCTAGGATGACTCTTAGGCTGGGACCCTGAGGGATTGGAAGGATGGTATTCACTTTTGGTGGTAGTATTGTTGTTTGTTCTTCATCAGCTTCATCCCTTTTCCTGAGTCCTCAAAGTCCAGTAGCAGGATGAAAGTCAAGACTACTAGTGATACATGTTTAACCTATATCAGATTGCCTGCTATCTAGAGGAGGGGATTTGTGGGAAGGCAGGAAGAAAGGGAGAAAAATTTGGACACAAGATTTTTCAGGGTGAATGTTGAAAATTATGCATGTATTTTGAAAAATAAAAAGCTATTATTATTTTTAAAAATTGTTAGTGATGGTCTGGGATGTAGTGGATGACCTTGTCTTTAGTACTTTCTTCAATTGCCTTTGTGACTTCTGTGACAAATTGTTCTCACCCTCCCATTCTGTTAGAGGAAGTCTTTGTCTTCATATATTTGGAATAGACATCCCTGTAACTCATCAGTGGGATTGAGGCCTGTGGGTTACCATCAACCCTGGGTTAGCCTGTTTGCTGAGAGATTATTGAGGTGTGTCTGCTGCAGCCCAGGCTGCAACTCCGAAGCCATAGGTGAGAGTTGGATAAAGCAGGGAGACACCAAAGATAATGAAGCAGCCTTCAAAAAGGCTCAGTGAGCCCTCACACCAGAACTTCTAGTCTTTCCTGAACATCCCAGACACCTCCTCTACAGTAATAAGGAAAGTTAGAGGAAGTGAGGGCTTAAGGGGAAAGATATACTGCTCCAGACATGTGAGGATATCCATCAGATCCCCACTTCAAAATGTCCGAAATGCAACTGGAGATGTGAGAATTTAGGCAGTTTGGTATAATGGGTAGAGTATTGGGTTTGGAATCAGGAAGACCAAAGTTTGAATCCCAGCCCTGGCACTTATCATTTGATCTTGAACAAGTTACTTAACTTTTTCCTATCTCAATTTCCTTACCTGAAAATAAGAGGTAAGAATATCTGTATTGCCTTACTCAGTGAATGTTTAGAAGCTGATGATGTATCTTGAAGGAGAGAAATACTAACCCAGCACATCTTATGGGTACTGTGTTTACTGAGTACAGGAATGACAGAGATTTCAGAGAGCTGAGCCATACAGATCTGCCAGAGGGTGAGTGGAAGTGCTGTATCAATACCTGCATTAGATAAGCTTGAACACAAACTTGTAAAGCAATCAAAGGGACTATGATTATACTTGTGTGTGGCTAGGGCTTCATTAGATGTAGTACATGAATTTGCAGGGGACTTGACTGTGCAGAGTCTTGACTGTAGAGAAATAGAGCTCTCTAGGAGTTTTGCTAAAGGAAAAACTAAGAACTATGTTACAGTCTTTTTTTTTATGTGTTTATTATTGCGTTAAATAAATCTATTTTATGTTTTCCTAAGTTCTTTCAATATTGCTGAGGTTGGAAAAGAGCCAGATTTTTATATTCCCAAACACTGTTTGGGGTCATGAGCCGTTGATACTTATATTAGAAAAAGGTGTCCAAGAATGATTGGTTCTTTGCGTCAGAAGTCAGAGTCTAACACACAGATTATTTTTGTAAGAATGCAGAAACCATATTATCAGTGGTTCTTGAGCCTCATTCTATATAATAACTACAAGTTTGGAAGGTTATAAAACTTATACAAAGACATGAATCTTATCAGAATAACATATGATTCAATCCTGATCATTGAGTATATAATAGATTGTTTTCAGCAAAGCTGAAGTAACTTTTTTTTATTTGTAGAGTAGCATCAAGAATATAACACATGCTTTAGTGTAATATAAATGTTTAGACTACTTTAAAATTTTTTCAATAGTTTTATTTTTCAAATATATGTAAATATAGTTTTTTCCAATATGTGTGTACATATTTATACAGTTATCTTGCTTCACAAGAAAAATTGGATCAAGAAGGAAAAAAAAAGCTGAGAAAGAAAACAAAATGCAAGCAAACAACAACAGAAAGTGTGAGAATGTTATGTTGTGTTCCACATTGTTTCCACAGGCCTCTCTCTCGGAATAGA
Organism: Antechinus flavipes; assembly: GCF_016432865.1. Taxonomy (NCBI): domain Eukaryota; kingdom Metazoa; phylum Chordata; class Mammalia; order Dasyuromorphia; family Dasyuridae; genus Antechinus; species Antechinus flavipes. The sequence goes on from NC_067400.1 coordinate 465,585,583, forward strand.
TGGCTCTCTTCATCACTGAACAATTGGAATTGGCTTGAATCATCTCATTGTTGAAGAGAGCCACGTCAATCAGAATTGATCATCATATAATCTTGTTGTTGCTATGTATAATGATCTCCTGATTCTGCTCATTTCACTTAGCATCAGTTCATGCAAGTCTCTCCAGGCCTCTCTGAAGTCATCCTACTGGTTGTTTCTTACAAAATAATAATATTCCATAACATTCATATATCAGAATTTATTCAGCCATTCTCCAATTGATGGGCATCCATTCAGTTTCCAGTTTCTTGCCACTACAAAAAGGGCTGCCACAAACAGTAAATATAGTTTTCAACATTCATTTTTATAAGACTTGGTGTTCCAAATTTTTTTGCCTTTCTTTCTTCATCTTCCCCCTCCTCAAGACAGCAAGTAATCTGATATGGTTTAAAAATATATAATTCTTTTAAACATATTTCCATATTTGTCATGTTGTTCAAGAAAAATAAGACCACAGGGAAAAAAACATGAGAAAAAAAGAGAAATAAACAAACAAAAGATGAAAATACTGTGCTTCCATCCATATTCTTTCTGGATGTGGATGACATTTTCTATTAAGTTTATTGGAATTGCTTTGAATCACTGCATTGTTGGGAAGAGCCAAGTCCATTAAAATTGATCACACAATCTTGTTACTGTGTACAGTGTTTTATTGGTTCTGCTCACTTCACTCAGCATCAGTTCAGGATTTTTCTAAAATTGGCCTGCTTGTCATTTCTTACAGAACAATAATATTCCATTACATTCATATACCATAAGTTATTCATCTATTCCCCAACTGATGGGCATCTACTCAATTTCCAGTTTCTTGACACTACAAAAAGGACTGCTACAAACATTTTTGCATGTGTGGTAGACTGCTTTTTAAAAAATATAGATCATATTCTTTGACTCAAATATTTCACTACTAGATATTTATGCCAAGAAGGTCAATAAAAAGAAAGGCTCCATATTCATCAAAACATATATAACAACTCTTTTTATTTTGGTGTAGAACTTGAGCCAAAGTAAATGCCCATGTTCCTAATTGTCTTCAAAATTAATCACCTCCCCTTTTCCCCCCCACCTCCCCCAAACCTCCTCTCTTCCAAACTTTCCTATGTTGGTAGAAAACTGCCATTCTTTCAATCTTCCAGATTTATAACTGGTGTATTATCCTGATCTCTCTCTTCACTTTATAATCTAGTTAGTTATCCAATCTGTCCATTTCTATCCTTCCAGAATTTTTCTGATTTCTTTTAGTGCTCACATAGTTACCACCTTAGTTCAGTCCCTCTTCACCTCTTGACAAGATTATTGCAACAGCCTCCTAATTGGCTCCTTGCCTCAAGTCTCTGATGTCTCTCTTCTTCTCCAATCCATACCACACACTACAGCCATATTAATGTTTTTATCAAGCATATATCTGACCACAAGACCCCCCAATTTAGTCAACTCTAGTTGCTTCTTATTACCTCTAGGATCATATAAAAACTTTTCTTTTTAGCTTTAAAGCTACAGACAATCTGGCCACTTTGTTCCAGCCTTGTTGAACATAACTGCAATCCAACCACACTGGTCTTCTTCCTGTTCTTACACAATACTCCATCCTTCTAACTCCAAGCCTTCACATTAGTTGTCCTCCATGACAGAAAAGCTTTCTCTCATGGAGTTCCTTTCTTTAAGACTAGGCTTAAGCACTATCTTTCACATTCCCCAATTGCTAGTGCCCTCCCTCCAAAATTACCTTATATTTTAAACTACTCAATATATGTTTGTTTTTATTAACTTTTTATTTGTTCTTCATATAACTTTTCATGTATTTCTTGGGATCAAGGAAAGCCATGTTCCTTGGGTAGAGTTTGTTTCATGCTTTGTCCATGTATCTTCATTGTTGAACAAATACTTATGATTGAGTGATCATCTTTCTTTACACTTTAGGGGGCCCTTTTTAAAATCAACTTTGTGAGATAAGTAGTCTTAAATACTGTCATTTTCCTTACTGCTGTGGAAACTGAAGCCCATAGACTTTAAGTGATATAACTAAGATGGCAGCGGGTTTCTTGACAACCAGCTTTGATCTGGAAGGATGGGGTGGGCAGTGATGCTGGAAGAAAGGAGACACCAGCTCCTTAATTCTAGCCAGAAAAGCAGCGGCTAGTCCAAATTCTAGTTGCTGTTTTTCACAGATGAGTAAGGAAACTACAATTTTTAGGCTTGGAATGCCCTGAAAGATCTTTCCATGTGTTTGCATAAATGATTCCCATTACAGATATTCCACAGTTAGATGCATGGCTGAAAGAATAAATATCAGCTGACTTAATACATTGAATCTCACTCCCACTGAAGTCTAGTAGTATGCTGGTCATAGCTATAGAAAATGACATCATTCTCTTTGCTGTTTTTAGAGGGGATATTACTAGGTTAGTTGAGAGTAGTAGGTAATGGCACGCCTTGAGGTAGGGAAGTTAACTCACAAGGGTAGGGAAGAGGCATAAAAAGGGAGGGCTGAGGAATTAGCATAAAAACTTTGCATAGGATTGGTCCTATTTACATGCAATATGGGTGGAAGGTAGGGAAGCTATGCCCAAAGGGTTTTTTGTTAGAATTGAAATGTATACAGTCTTACCTCTTTAAGTATGGGTCATGAAGTTTTTTGTCATAAAAGGTTTTTTCCTTAAATAATTAATTGAGGTACAATTATACTTTTACCACGGGGCAGATAATTATACATACATTCAATCATATATATTATACCTTTAAAAAATCAAAGCGTAAAGGTGGTACATGTCTGTAATCCCCTACTGTAGGGTATGTTGAGGCTGGTGGATTACTTAAATTCAGGAGTCTTGAGTTGCGATAGGGCTGTAGCCAATTGGGTCTTCACAGTAAGTTTTAACACCAATATATTGAACCGCCTCTCCATTCCCAGCACTTTTCTCCTTCCTCTCTTGAGGAGTTCCAAAGCTACCAGGCTGCCTAAGGAGGGACAACCTGGCCTAGGTTAGAAACAGAAGTGATCAAAGTTTCTATGTCTACAAGTAGTGGGGTGGGGTGACTGCTGAACTTCTAGCCCAAGCTAGAGAGAGAGAGAGATAATGTTAGAAAGAAAGAAAAGAAAAGAGAGAGAAACAAATGTATTTAGTTTTTCCCCATTATCTTTTAAATTTTTTTTATTTATGGTTCTAAACTGTTTCATGAGAGAAATTCTAAAGTCACTAGGCTCAAGTGTAGAAGATTTAACTTCTATGTTCCAGGTCTTCAGAGCTCTGGGACTTCCTGAGTGAGGATTCCTTGTATTTAAAAAAAGAGCTTAGCTCTTCTAGGCCTTAATAGATGATCATTGTGGGTTTGTTTGTTTGTCTGTTTTGAGAAATAGTAGAACTAGATGTTCACTAAGATTCTTGCCATCTCTAAAGTCTATGATTTCTTCCCTCCCCTCCCCCCGCCAATTCTATAATTCTTAGTTGGGAATATGAGATCATGTGATTTCATTGGTGTGACCCTTTCAAGTATGAAAACTTCCTCTATCAGTGAAGAACTGGCAACTTATCCATAATTTACAGTCAGAGAGAGTAATTTGAGATACAAAGGTTACACATCCAACATTTATCAGTCAGATAGGCTTCCCTAAATCTAGGGCTGTTAGATTACAGAGATGGTCCACAGTCTCTGCTCTGTGATATCTTTTATTGTGAATTGTTTCATCACTCTTTAGCCAAGCTGGGGTATGAACTTTTCCAAACTTAGCCAAGCTTGTCCACAGACAGCAGACATGCAATCTCTGGTTGGATTTATGCACAAAGCCTTTCCTGCCTGCTCTGAGATCTGCCACAACTTGCTCTCCAGCTCTCAGAGCCTTTGTTAAGTTGAGGTCGTCTCCACCCTATTATGAGGCAGCAGAGGAGAATGTGAATGCATGTATGATATTAGAAAGAAAAGCCCTATTGGATTGTCCCATGGATTTGCTTCTGGGACATTACAAGGCAGTTGAATTTAATATAATGTTACCTGTTCAGAGTTCCTCCCCTTCCTATCCTCCCCTTCTTTTATTGGCTCAGAAGCTTTGATCTACTCTGTTTGAAATCTGGACTGGTTTGCCCCTTCTTAGGCATTAGGCAGTCTGCTGCTCACAGAGGGTACCACTTGTCATCCAATGGCCTTTGGCTCTCCTGCAGTTTTTGTCCCTCAGTTGTCATGTCTCTTCTGGTCATAGTTATTCCCCATTGCTGTTATCCCACCAATCTTGGAATGTTTTTACAGAATAGTTGTTCTAAAGTCATTCCTTCATCTTATTGTGTTAGTTAAGACATGGTGCACAAATCGATATTCTTGTTAACAAGATGCTTCTGTGCTGTTCTATACAAATATCTGTGTTCCTCCCTACAAAGGCTTGTAGGCATTAGCAGCAGACAGAGCAATCTAATAGGTCTAACCACAAGTGCCTGAGTAATAACATGACAGCTGCACAGCAGCCTCTTGTATTTTTTTTTAAGTAAAGTTTTTTTGTTTGTTTGTTTGCCTTACCTTTTACCTGGAAGGCAGTGGTGAGTAGGATAGAGTTGATGAAGGTTTTGCTCCTAGGGCCAAGTTTATATTGCTGAGTATGAAAGAAGCAGGTTAAGTGAATATGTTGTAAAGGAAGAAAATATATCCAAGAGCAACTTAAAGTTTCCCATGGGAAAAGCCAAATTTACCTGATGCCTGGTTTTCGTAGAAGGTGCTTTGAATTCTGCACCTATATTGTTTGCTATTGCAGTGATATCTTGCCAGTTAGATGTTCAAAATCAGGCATCCAAAATATATCTCTGTAGTTACCAGATGCCCATTCTGCTGTTGTTTCTTTGTTAATGTCATTTCATGAGCTCCCATATGTGATTTTCCCTCAAAAGAAAATAAGACTCTTAAGAAAACAAAGTCATTTTTGACTTTGTACTTTCTGGCACCCCAGTGCATGGTGGGTATTGGATAAAATACTGGACAAATGTTCTATGGCCCCTCTTGAAGACATTTTCTACCTGGTTTGTATTTGGAGACTAATTGGGAGTCTTTAGCTTCTTATTAGGTAAGGGTCAAATGGGCTTCTTCATGAATCATAGTTTAAGAGAGGCACAGAATCTACATGAGAGGTTCATTTGCCCAAGGAAAACATACATAAAGTGCTGGACAAATTATGGTTTAAAATAGAATGATGTGCACTAAAGTAAGAAAAGGGAAGATTTTTTTTTAAAGCCAAGAATTAGGCAAAAAAGGTTGGGAGAGAGGTTAGGAAGAAAAACAGGAAGAGTGTCATAAAAAAGAATAATTAAAAAAAAGATGATGAGATAGTGAAAAGAGCAATCAATGGCTTGAGAGTCAGGAAACTTGGATTCCAATTCTGACTTTACACTCCCCAATATGGATATAACTTCTGACAAATCATTTAACCTCAATAGCTCTCAATGTCCTATATTCCATAAGGCTGCTTCAAGCTTTAAAATGCTATGACCTAATGAAAAGGGCAGGTAGGCAGTAAAATGAACAGAATGTTGGGCAGAAGACTCCTTTTCATGACTTCAAATCTAGCCTTACACAGTTCCTGGCTGTGTGACTGTGGGCAAGTCACTTAATCCTGTTTGCCTCAGTTTCCTCATCTGTAAAATGAGTTGGAGAAAGAAATAGAAAACCACTCCAGCATTTTTGCCAAGAAAACCCTAAATAGGGTTACAAAGAGTTGGGCATGAGTGAAAAATGACTGAACAACCACAACCTAATGTGAAAAGCAAAAGAAAATAGAAGAAAAAGAAGAGGGGAAAAAAGGATGAATAAATTGAAAATTGAAATAGGTTGAATATATGGGGATGGTAGGGATCTTGGTGTGATGGAATTCTTAAACTAAAAGATGAACCAATTAATTTTAATCACTAATTTTTGGCTCCCAAGAACTGCTGATGAATCCTACCTTCCTTCCCATGAGAAGAGTCTAGGGGAATTACAGATAGGGAATAACATATACCATCCAATAAGATTGTTGTATTAATTAGTTTTGCTTAGGTGGTTTTTTTCCTTCCTTCCTTTTCCTTTTCCTCTTTTTTTTCCTTCCTTCCAAAAGATAATTTTATTTTTTAATTTTATTATTATTATTGTTATTATTTTTGCCCGGGATCACACAGCTGTAAGTGTTAAGTGTTTGAAGACAGATTTTAACTTGGGTCCTCCTGACCAGGGCTGGTGCTCTATCCATTGCACCAATTAGCTGCACCTAAAAGAGAGTTTTAAAGGGAGGATTTTAAGTGGGAGATATGATTATAATCTAAAAACAACTGGTACTAATGAAACTTAAATTTTTTTTTTTCACAGCACAGTAGAATTGTGATGCTAGAGCCCTTTTGTAACCCTGCCTCCCAAAATGTTTAGTGTGTTTATAAATCGTTGAATGATTGAGAGTGTAGAAGGGGATAATAGAAAAGGGGATGTCCTAAGAGAATTAATTTATTTGCAGATAGGTAAGAGAGAGGTGGCAAGAGAAAATATAAGTAAAAATTCTAAATAACTAGGATTTTATTTGTCTTTAGAGCATACCTTTCTTACTATGTAACTGTTGCAGCCCTAGATGAAATGTATTTTCCCTTTCCTCCCCTTATCTATCTATTTTATCTTTATTTATTACTTATCATTTCCATGTGTCTTGATTTTCCAATTATATTCTAAGTATACAGTTATTCCTTCCCCATTGTTGAGGTTAGGGGCATAGTGTCCCCACACTCTGGAAAATCTGTGTAAAGTTTTTTGGCCATCCTTTTATACCAGAGATGTCTGAATTATTATGATATTAAAAGATAAAATAGGTTGATATTATACAATACTATGCATATAGTTTATGCATTTCTGAGTTTCTAAATCTTTTCTGTGTCATCTGTTGGCCTTCATGTGTCATCTGTGGCTTCTGAAAAACTGCCCCAAAATTCCCATTTAACTTCTTATGCCAACCTGTGGTATATTGAAACCATATTGGGGAAGTCATGATGTGGAAAGATTAACTGCATTCTCAGTCACAATCACTCTGTTACATGGTTTTGCTTAAATCAGTGGTTCTTAACCTGAGGATCCATAAACTTGTTTATTTATTATTTTGATCAGTGTATTTTAATGAAATTCATTTTATCCATTTACAAATATTATTCTGAGAAGGCTTCATGAATACCAGAAGCATCCATGAACCAAAAAATATGAAGGACCTCTGGCTTAAATGTTTTTGAGGAATGTACCATGTATGTCAAGGATTTTTACTGGGCATGTATTGGAAAGTGTCAGGTCAAGATGAAGTTTAGATTGCAAGCACCCTGAAGGCAGGGGTCATCAACTTTGAGGACCTAAAAAGACATCTTAAGTTCAGTACTTCAGGGATCTGTGATTTTATTGATGTGGGTACTTTTGCACCAATAGAGATTATAGCCTCTTAGATAGTCTTTGATGGTTGCTGTGGCCAAAAATTTTGTCACATTATAACCAAACATTCTTCCTAAAATTTGTGAGACAAATATATATATATATATATATGTGTATATTTGTGTATATATATGTACGTATGCGCGTATATATGCTGTGTTGAAAACTTTAATAAACTTGAAACTTTTGTAAGACTTTTAGGACACCCTTCATGTCCTTTCAGGCCCATCCTCAGAACTCTCCTGTGTGAGAAAACCTGCCTGGACTAGCATATCCTTTAAGAAGCCCAAAACACTGCCCTACCTCCCGGCATCTGAGGAGGCTTTTCCTGGAGCCCAGGCAGAAAGCTGCTGACTAATGGATTGATCATGCTCTAGTTGTTCCTTCTAACAGTTCCCAAATTCCATCTACAAGGAAGTAGAAGTAGGGAGTTTTGTTTAAAGGGACTTCTTTGGTGGATTCTGTATCCACTTTACTTTGGCACAGTTCTACTCATTGACTTTCAGGGTATGGTGCAAGAACATGTAGTCTTATGCCTTAATTGTTTTTATTGTTTTGTTTTCTGTGTGTTAACAATTGCATAACTAGTTGGGGTTTCTTTCTACTTATACTCTGACATTATATTATTCCAAAGAATGCAATGTAAAAAAATTGAGGTAGCAGTAACAGCAGTGTTTTTATTATTGTTGTTATTAACAATAACAATAATAGTCAATTAACCAGATCACAGCAACATACTAGAGAGTCTGAAAAATTCAGAAAGTCTGCAAAGTATTAACCAATGATTCTAGGATTCTTTAGCCAGTTTAATTTTTTGAGCTGAAACAAGAGATACCTCCCAGTTCTTTATCCAATTATTGGTATTTTTGAGGCCACCTATGTTATTTATTTGTTTGGTTGGAACTGACTCATCAGCAAAATGGTATATAATTCACTCACTTGAGAACAGGAACTGAATTAGTGTCTCCAGAGCTAGTATGATGCTTGGCATATAATAGACATTTAATAAATGATTGTTGACTGATTGATAGCGATAATCTCTGGAGAAAGACCTGGACTTGGAACCCCTAGTACAGTGCCAAGCATTATAATGTAGTAGCACTGTGGGTATACTTTATAGAGATTTGCTTGACTGGCTAGAAAGCTCATTTACAGCAAAGACAATAGAGTTGTTTCCCATTAAGGAACAATTTTGACTGAAAGTCTAGATCTGTTACTGAGTGATCCTGAGCAAATCAAGACTCAGTTTTCTTATCTGTAAAACAAAGGGTTTGAATCATGTAATCTTTCAGGACCCTTCAGGTCCCCCTCAATTTAAAAATCTATGCCATTCTGACCTTTTAGATCTTCAAGGAAGAGGGACTCAAGCTCTCAGAAGATTAGACAGCATCATTGGAGAAGAACATGTACATAGGGAAAAGAACAATGAATTTAGAATTAGAAGATGTAGGTTAGAGTTTCAGCTCTCTTGCTAAGTATGTGACCTTAGGCAAAGCTTTCTCTCTTAGGGTCTAAATTTTCCTTATTTTCAAAATGAAGGAGTTGGATTAGATGATTTTTAAGATTATTCTTGGATCTGAAGCTATGATTTAATGGCATAGGACTGACTGGGATCCTCTAGCATATTAAGAATGAATAATTCATTTTATAAGTAAAGTAGAAAAGAGTAAAGGGAATATGGTAATGAATGAAAGAATTCTTTGCTCATAATCAGGAGTTGGATATAGTGGTCTTCTTGGGCTTAAGGCCTTATTGTTGATAACCTTGATTATGCATAAAAATAAACTTTTGTTATGTCTTCAGTTTTTTATATCGTATATACTTCTAGTATCCTTCAAACTCAGAAAATATACAAGCATACAATTATATAGAAAAATTGCATTGGCATAGCCTCTAGTTTTATATTATTTCATGATTTTAAATGCAAAAATTAAAACTAAACAGTTCTTTGAAAGGTTAACTTAAAAAGTGACCACAAGTTTCCCTTTGCCCAACTTGGTTACACGTTATAATGCCCATGGACTTCTGGAATGTCAGAGCAGATGAAGAGCTCTTCTGTCAAAAGCTCAGCCCTGCAGTTACACTCCTAGGGCACGTTTAGTGCCACTACCTCCATATAACAACAGGTAATAGGGCTAGGAATACCCCTCTTCCTCTCCTCACACACATAGACCAGCATTTTGAAAGAGGGAAGGAGGGGAAAATCTGTAACATTCTTCTGACTCGTTTCAGAATAGCGAATTCCTTATTTTCTAGGTTAAAAATGAATCACTTGATTATCCAGGCTAATTTCTGGGCTATGGATTATCTCAATTGGTTAATAAACATTTATTAAGCACTTATTGTGTGTCAGGAATGATGTTAAGCAGATTAAAATATAAATAAAAACAAACAATCCTTGCTCTCAAGGAGTTTACAGTCTAATGGGGACACTTTTCTTCTCTCTGGATCCTTTCATTTTGGCAGGCCACTTTTAGGCCATCTCAATGCCATTTGAGGGAAGAGAAAATGACACAAAAACTTCTGAAAGTCTCTTTGATAATTTTGTTTTTGTTAACTGCTCAAATGAACAAACTGGCAGGAAGAACTTGTTGGAATTACTCAGCCTCATTTAATTTTCCATTTTTGCTTTCTTGATGCTTATTTTTATGCATAACAAAATGGGGAAGAGTGCTGGATTTAGAGCCAAAAGATTTGGATTTACAAATCCTGTAAATTATCTTCTCTCTGTTGCTTAAGTAGGAGATACTTAGCCTTTCTGGAATTCAATTTCTTCATCTGTTAAATGAGAAAATTGAACTAGGTTTTCTTACATGTCTAAATTTTTTATCCAGTGGTGAGCATTTATTCCATTTAGAAAGATCCAGAATTTATCAGAACTTTTGGAGAAAAAAATTTTTTTTAATTCAAAACCAAGTGGGTGAAAGGGGCGGCAGCCTTCCAGCTACCAGTTGATTAAGTTGATTTTTACCCCTATCATTTATGAAAAGACAGTATATATGGAATAAGCAGCTGAGTTTCCCTGGTAACTTTGGAGAGATGGGGAGGAAGAGGAGAAACAGTAGAGGGAGCTCCAGCCTCCATTTCACACACTGTGAGAGAAGATGGGAGATGGGCCCAACAAGGGCGGGGAGGAGCTCTCCACCCACTTGAGAACTTGGAAAATGGCATAGAGGGCTCATTCAAAGTGGGCTCGGGTTTGAAGGGAAGGGCGCAAGCAGTCTTGAGTAAGATTGGTGATGCTTCCACATACACACAGGCACACACCCTGGATGAAAGGCAGCACCCTCTTAGAATACAATAGGTAGCCCTTTCAAGGAAAGCCTCAAGGATTTGTCAGGTAAATTGTAGTAAAACCAATGATCCTCTGCCTGTTTGAGCCTGTTGTTACACGGAGATGTGTGTGTTTGTAAATGGGCCCCAACAAGAGCTCTTCAACTGCTTGTCTCAGTCATCTGCCAGTGGAGTTTGGTGCTAAACTGGGGCACTTCCGCTCCAGCCTGGTGCTGCAAAAAGCCGTGGGTGGTGGTAGCCCATAACTGATGGTGCAGTTCTTGCAGATGATCTGCTTTGGTTGGTTTCTGTTCCTTCCTCACACAATGTTCCATCTGAGAAAGAAGGCACTAGTTTAGGAGATAATAATGAGAGGTGAAATGCAAACTTCCTTCATAGTTCCTCCCCTAGTAAATAATAATGGGAGGTGGGGGGGGGGGGGTGGGAAGGAGACAGGTAACTTCCCCTGTCTGGCTTTGGCCCACCTTTTCAGGATTATTATACATTGCTCTCCTTTAGACAATCTGCATTTCAACCAAGATAGCCTACTTGCTGTTTCCCTGTAGACAAAATTTACGTAACATTCCAATTTCTGTCTTCATGAATTTACTGTCTTTCCCACCCCCTTCCCCAAATGCTTTTCTCCTTTGCTACTGCCTCTTAGAGTTCTGAATTGCACCTTTTAGCTTAAGTGCCATCTCCTATGTCAGTGACCTCTAGAGTGGGGGCTTTATATACCAAGGGGTACATAGGGTGATCAATCAAGATCCACAAAGAAAATGAGTTCTGGCTCCCTAATTCTGAGCACTGTGAGTTCCTTTATAAGAGGTAGTGGCAACCAAAGGACTTACTGGTTCTTATCTCCCTCCCATACCTGCCTTTAGAGGTTAGGGACAGATGCAATAGTCACATGTGCCAGTAAGACAGTGGGAAAGGCTGCAGTAGACTGGAGTTAGGGGCCAGGACCAATAAAAGCCTGGATTGAAACTGGGTGAAGATAGTAGAACTGAGGAGTCTGGGGTTGGGGACACCATGGAGGCTAACATGGGTTATATGGGACTGTTACTAGGAGTGTCGGGTCAGAACACCTGGTCCAGTGGATTGGTGGAAGGTAACAGTCAGTAAGCATTTAATTAATAATCACCTTCTATGTTCCAGACAGTGGGGAAACATAAAACTGAAGTAGTTCCTTTCCTCAAGAAGCTAACATTCTCTTGAAGGAGACAACATGTACATATAAGTATATATGAATAGATACAAAATAAATATAAGATCATTTTAAGGGAAAGACTGTGGTACTGGGGGAGTAGGAAGTCAATTAAGACTTTTTAGAGAAAAATGGTTTTGAATCTGGGTCTTGGAGGAAGCTATGGATTCTAATGACAGTGAAGAGAAAATACATTTTGGGTATTGGGGACAGCTAGGAAAAAGGCATAGAAATTAGAGCTTTCTGCCATGTAACAGGGACAGTGAAAAGTGAAACAAGGACACTTTTGCTTTACCAAAGAGTATATGTGAAGAGGAATATTAAGACTGTATTAAATGTCAAACACAAGACAATATTAGACAAATCTTTGAAAAAGAAGAATATTTCTCACTAGAGTTGATATCATCGTAGTGAGAAAGAGACAAAAAATGAACATCGGAAAAACATGGAGGACAACTGATGTCATTGTCTTGCTAAGGTCTGCAGGTACCTTCAGCAAAGTAATTTTGTTTTCTGATAGAAAAAGTGAGATGCTGAAGCTTCATTTTCCAAATGGACCTTAGACCTTCTTATGAACTTATGAGTCATTGCTTTGGACCCTTTAAGGAATGCTTTTGAGAGAGGAAGAACTGGGTGGATAGTGGAGAGTGAGCCAGGCAGCATACATAGGTGCATACTAAGCCAACTTCACAATCAGTGATGCCGAGAAGGGCAAGACGATTCAGAAGCATATCCAATGCCACACAATTAAAAAGCGAGCAAATACAAGAATGAACCTAATCTGAACAGACTGTTTAACTGGAAGACAGGTCAGTCTCCAAGATTCTTTTACACAGATGCCAGAACAAACAAAGGTATCACTGGGAGAGAATACATTGATGGAATACCTGAAAACCCTAAAAAGTATATCCTTGGAACTGAAATGATCTTTGCAGATATTAAGAAGAAGGCAGAAAAGTCAGACTTGATAGCACATCTTAAAAAAAATTAACCAGTAATAGTTGTCTGGTGACTTATTTATTATAAAAAGATGTCTCTCATGATAGAATTTCTTTTTCTTTTATGTGTACCATAATTACCTTATTTAAATTGGTTTCATCAACCAGAGAATTTTCATTATGAATGGCTGTTTAAAAATTTTGTTCAACAGTCCTTATAAAAGAATTATGTATATTAGGTAAAAAATTTCTAATAATATTCTAACTAAATGTGGTTATTGAGTTACGTCAACTTAAAGCCCCTCCGGAGGTAGCATGTTAATTTTTTTTTTATCATTAAAGCTTTTTATTTTCAAAACATATGCATAGATAATTTTCAAACATCCACCCTTGCAAAACCTTGTGTTCCAAATTTTACCCCTGCCTTCTACCCACCCCCTTCCCTAGATATGTTAAACATGTACATATTTCTACGATTATCAATGTCGAACATTTCAATATGAAGAAAATGGAACATTTCCAGGAGCTGGGAATGCAGATGAATGGCAGTTGTAATTATTCTTTCTTGTGATTTCTAATATTGCCATTACAACAAGCTGTTTGCATAAAGAATTGGCTCTACTACTACATGGAAATGTTCTTATAAAAGAGAAAAATAACCCTCTTAACAGCTCAGATGTTTCAGGAACCTAAATCCAAGAAAGACACAAAGATTACCACAAGAAAAATATTCCTGCAAAGCTGGGTTACTAAAGAAACAAGTTTGGAATCTGAGAAACCATTAGTTATATCCAAAAAATATATGAGGACTTTTGAAGCCTGGCTGGATTTCCTAAAGTAAAAAGATGCTTGAAGAAATCTATTGACTTTATTACTTATAGGTATGGATGAGTTTAAAGGGAGAGTTTCAGAGCAAGGTGCTATAATACTAAGAAGAGCTATTAAAAGCATATGACAAATCAGTGTTTTAGCATTTTAGCAGTTAACTGAAGTAATCTGCTATCTTTCAGACACTGTTGTCATAATCAATTAAAAAGGCTCATCCTTATCAATCAATCATGCTTTTTAGCTTGTAGTTATAATAGCATGATTTCCTTAAGTGAGTGGAAGGTTGCTCTCCATGTCTTGTGGTTGCTGCCCTCCCCCTTTATCAGTAGTAAGATCCAGGTTCTAGTTAACTTCTTGGGTTTGCTTGCAGAAGCAGATCAGGTGCTACTGATTAACAGGATGTAAAAAGAGACAAGTATTGTTGGTTTTCTTTCCTCTCTGCATTTTAAAATCTGTTACAAATCAAGTTTTACTAATTTTGAATGTGTGATTGACATTAACACTCACTTGTCCCGTATGTCAGACAACAATATTGTCACATGAGGTATGTGAAGTATCCTGAGGAGAAGGCAGTAATTCTATGATGCAGAGAGGCTGAGAATAGTGGTATCACTTGTTCTCTTATTTTTCTATTATCAGTTGATAGTGGGGCACCCAGCAGGCCCCATCATCAGAGAAGGTTCTGTGCTCTGTGAACAAAACAGAATTGAAGTAGCTCAAAAGAAACTCAAGATGTGCAAATTTAGAGAATCCATCCCAAATATTCACATGGATGATTTGTGCCTGATCTTTGATGAAAATTCTGAGCTCCTATTGGTCTGATCAGCCACAGTTAGACACACCATAACTTGACATCGTGATATAATTTGAGTCCTCTTTGAGAAATAAGGAACACAACCATCAAGATATATTGTTATAATACAAAATGTTAAAGCAAATTTGCAAAGTAACAATAAACAATTAATTCTCAAAATTCTCAAAAAATATTGATAATATTTTAGGAAAGCAAAAAAGTTTTTTGAAGTATTAATAAATAAAATAAAGATGCTTTAAATATTTCATCTTTGTCTCTTAATTTCTATATTTGTGTATACTTTATAACATAATTATCATAATTATTAAAATGTAATATAATTATTAGTAAAGCTATATATATACACACTATATATATATGTAGAATTCCTAAATAAGTAAATATCCAAAATTGGGGGATATACTAAAAAGTTTTTACTGTGTGGATATAGGATCAAAAACATTTGGAGATGACTGTCCTACATGAGACTTCTCCTATTCTTCCCAATTCCAAGCCTTCTTCCTTGGAAATGACTGTTTACTCTGTATATTGGTTTTAATTATCAGATAAATTCATGTTGTTTTCCTATCATCATGTAAGCTCCTTGAAGGCAGGAACAATTTCATTTTGTCTATATATATCATGTATATACCATATCTGGCACATAGCAGATGCTTAATAAATGCTTCCTGAACCACGAAGCATTTTTTTTTTTTTTACCCCAGAATGGTTTAAATACCCGAGTTGAGTGGGTTCTTCAGTAGTAAGAGTTTACATCCTGTTTGCAAAATTTTGAGTCCCAATTTTGCAAGTGAAGACCTGAAAAGGATCCTAAGCAGCTTTTTAATCACACATTCACTTTTATTAAAAGTTGAATTAGGGAGAGCTTGAAGTGACATTTTTTGTTTTGTTTGGGATTTATTGTTTCTTTTTCTTTTTTTTCCTGGTGGTTTCATTTTAACTCTCTTTCCATTCCTTAGCTTATAGTTTAATAGCATGATTTCCTTAAGTGAGGGGAAGGTTGCTCTCCATATCTTGTGGTTGCTGCCCTTTTCCCACCCCCCCACCCCCCTTTATCAGTAGTAAGATCCAGGTTCTAGCTAACTTCTTGGGTTTGCTTGCAGAAGCAGATCAGATGCTACTGAGTAATAGGATGTTAATGGAGAAATGGAAACTGCAAGGAGAACTCTTTTCAGTTTCTCATGCTTTCTCCTCATTTCTTCCTTTTGTCTTCTTAAAAGCTTCAACTGGTAAATTGTAGTATTTAGAGTTTGAAGAAACCTAAGAGATCATTTAATTCAAACCCTTCATTTTCCAGAAGAGGAAACCAAGCCAGAGAAATCAGACGTGCTTTGCCCAGGGTCACACTGGATACAAAACCATATTTTATGACCAGGTCTCACAAGGAATCCACTTTAAGTCTATATATGATTTCTGGAATATTTGTCCAACTCTAATTTCCTTGGAACTGTTTCATATATCTGTTTATTGCATTATCTGTTGTGAAATTTGTATATTCATTCATGTACTCCACTGACCAGAACAAGTATAGCAGAAACTTCATCTAGATTAACTGAATTGGAGGGTTATTTCTTGACATTTTGCTCCATAAGACATGCTAATCACAGTAGTGTTCATAACGAAATTTCTTTGCTATTCAGAATACTGACTGATTTTATACCCTTTTTTTCATTTAGGAAGGACTAGTATCTCCCTCTGATCTTGATATCGTGATGTCAGATGGTCTTGGAATGCGATATGCTTTCATTGGACCCTTGGAAACAATGCATCTCAATGCAGAAGGTATTTTTTGATTTGAATTAAATTGAGAATTCCTTGCTATGTGATATTTTTTTTATTTCAGTTGAATTTTTGTTGGGCAGAAAAAAACCTCAACCAAATAATTTTACTAGGTCTGGCTTTATAAAAATAACATCACAAAAAAAAAAACCAAAAACAAAAAAAAACAAAACCTCAGAGCCTCAATTCTGAGATTGTCTATCATTTTTAGACAAGAAATGGCTGGACCAACCATTCATGGTTTAGAAGCTGAGTAACAAATTTACCTTTGTATAGAGGAAACATGTTCTAAAGTTAGGCATTTGTTCAGATAAGGATACAGGGTATTCTTTCTCAGAACTGTGAACATACTAGTCTAATGATAGAAAGATTAGTGTTGAGATCACTCTTCTGAATGAGATGTTCTCATGAAGATTCTGGCTATGTGATCTTGGATTCTGAGCCTTCCTTTCCACTTCTATAAAAGGAGGATAATCATATTTGCATTATTCATTTCACAGGGTTGTGTTGAGGAAAGTTCTATGTTAGCTTTAAAGCACTGTATAAATAAATTGAGCTACTATTATCATCATAACAGTCTAGGGAATTAGGGTTAAGGGAATAATGTCCTGGTATGTCATTTGCTTAAAATGATAATTTTTGGTACTTTCATTTTTCTATATAACATACACACACAGTCTTTGATAAATAGTGAACATCCCTTAATCACTTAGATTTAAGTAAAAATTCTGTAGTCTCATTATACTTTCTTTCCTTTCTTCCCTTCCTCCCAAATCCACTGATTTAAGTTAAGTGTAAGTCATTGTGCTAGGTACTGAAAACAATCAAAGGATATCCCAGGTACCCATAGAAATCAGCAGGGAAAAGGGCATTGAGAATAGTTTCACCTTTTAAACAAATAGTCATAGAGGCCAGTGAAACCAGAAACTTGAGAAGTCCATAAGTAGTGTGCTGTAGACAGGATGGAGGCCCATAGTAATTTTTTAAACAAGAGACATCTGATAAGAATATCTAGTGGGCTGAATGACAGTGATGTGGATTTCAACCTCAGTGCATTCCAAAGACCAAGGTTAGACATGTAAGAAATGATTTAGAATACATTGAAAGCCTCATTACCCTTCTTGCAGAAATCAGGATCTATCAAGATTGGAAGTTAGAATAGTTTTTTTCCTTTTATTATTGCGTTTTGTGATGATATTTTCATAAAGTCAGTGCACCAAAAGATTTATCCAGACTTAATAAAATAACTTGTCTAAGAATTTTTTTGCCTCTGAATTCAACTGAAACATGACCCTTTCCCCCAGTATCCTCTAGCATGTATGTATTTCTTTTTGTATCTTTTTTTCCAAGATACAAGTGTGAGAAGATTTTTACACATAGTTTTGTACCTTACCTACAGGCAATATTAGATGAATTTTGAAAGGAAGAAAGAAAAGTACAGTAATGCCACAAGTTTTCTTCTTATATCTCTAAATAATTTTGTTAGATCCATTAATTGTTTATTTCTATATGTGCATGGTATATAGACATGAGAAAATGTCAAAAGATATTGTTTTTGCAATGACACTTCAGGATACTCTTCCCTTAATTCTTAAGCTGTTATGAGGATAATAATTACATGCATTATTTTTTAACATAGTGCTTCAAAGTATGCACAGAATTTTCCTTGCAAAAGCCCTATGAAATGAGAAGTGCAAGTATAATTATCTTCATTTTACAGAGGTATTTCTCTCCTTACACATAGATTTGATTTTTATAATTAAGAATTACCAATGTATAACTTTGATTCATTTATATGATGATGTTCTTCACTTAATATTAAAAGGCCAGTTGATTGAACCTATGGTCTTGCCTGAATTAGGAGTTGTCAGTTTTTCTGGCTGAACTAGTGACTCATTCATTCCAGGCAGAAGAGGAAACTAAGATTCAGATTCTAAGATCAAATAGTCAGGATCTTCATAAAAACATCACATATTAAGTGGTATTACTTCAACACAAATCTAT
Organism: Antechinus flavipes; assembly: GCF_016432865.1. Taxonomy (NCBI): domain Eukaryota; kingdom Metazoa; phylum Chordata; class Mammalia; order Dasyuromorphia; family Dasyuridae; genus Antechinus; species Antechinus flavipes. The sequence continues at coordinate 465,603,872 of NC_067400.1, forward strand.
TTGTTATCAGACTTAATATTAACTTTTATGTCATAATTTATTCAACCACTTGATAGTTTAAAAAAAAAAAACCTAACTAACCCTGTTAGTTTTTAGTTCTTTGCCACCACAAAAAGAGGACTTTTTCTTCTTTCACTGAATTCTGGGATAAAGGTACAGCAGTGGTATCACTAATTCAAAAAAATATTTGGAGTTTAATAATTTGCTTTTTAGAATGGCCGGGCCAACTCATAACTCCAACAACAGTGCATTAATGTGCATACTTGCCTACGTCCTTAGCAATGTTTGTTATATTCTTTTTTTGGTCTACTTTGTGAATATGATGAATATAAGGGAAAACTTTAGAGTTGTTTTAATTTGCTTTTTTTCGGATTATTGGTAATTTTAAGTATTTCATATAACTAAATATTTTTAGTTTCTTCCTTTGAGAGTAGCCAGTTCATATTGTTGAACTATGTATAAATTGAGAAATACCTCTTATTCTTTTTTTATTATAGCTTTTTATTTACAAGATATATGCATGGGTAATTTTTCAGCATTGACAATTGCAAAACCCTTTGTTCCAATTTTTCCCTTTCTTCCCTCCACCCCCTCCTCCAGATTTCAGGTTGACCAATACATGTTAAACATGTTAAAGCATAAGTTAAATACAATATATGTTATACATGTCCATACAGTTATTTTGCTGTACAAAAAGAATCAGACTTTGAAATAGTATACAGTTAACCTGTGAAGGAAATCAAAAATGCAGGTGGATTAAAATAGAGGGATTGGGAATTCCATGTAGTGGTTCATGGCCAACTCCCAGAGTTCTTTCGCTGGATGTAGCTGGTTCAATTTATTATTGCTCTATTGGAACTGATTTGGTTCATCTCATTGCCGAAATGGACCACATCTGTCAGAATTGATCATTATATAGTATTGTTGTTGAAATATACAATGATCTCCTGGTCCTGCTCATTTCACTCAGCATCAGTTCATGTACATCTCTCCATGCCTCTTATTCTTATAAATTTGAACCAGTTCCTATGCTCAAGGGGTTATAAATTCATGCATATGCTTTGACATGACAATATTGCTACTACTAGACATAAATACCAAAAAAGATTTTTTTAAAAGAAAAAGGATCTATATGTTCAAAAAATATTTATAGCAGCTCTCTTCTCAAGACAAAAAATCAGAATTTGAGGGGATACCCATCAACTGAGGAATGGCTGAATAAATTGTGGTATGTGTTTGTGATAGAATATTATTTTTCTATGGGAAATGATGAGCATGATGCTCTCAGAAAAAAAAAAAAACTTGGAGAGAACTCTATAAAGTCAATCAAAGTGAAATATACAATATACAAAGTAATAGCAATGTTCTGGGATAACCAGCTATTTGGGACTTTGCTATTCTCAGCAGTACAATGATTCATGACTACGCTGAAGGACTTATGATGAAAAATACTAATCCATACCCAGAGAAGAAACTGATTGTTTCTGAATACAAATTGAAGTAAACTTTCTTTGTCTCTGTCTGTCTCTCTTTTTAACTTTATTTTTCTTGACTTTTTTTTTTTCACTAGAATAGGAAAACTATTTTCTTTCATAACATGATGTTTTTTGGAAATCGTTTACATAACTTCACGTGATTTCTTAATGGGGCATAGGGGTAGGGATAAGGGAGAGAACCTAGAACTCAAAAGTTTTAAAATCAAATGTAAAAAAATTGTTTTAAATGGACCTGTGGAAAAATATTAAATGCATACATTTTAAAAAATTTTGAATCAGTTTCTTATCGTTTGTTAACTGTGTAGCTGAGACCACCTGATTTTTTGTGGTTCTTTTTTTAAAATCATAAAAAAATTTTGAGATGAAAATAGCAAGTGAGTTTATGGGTCAGAATATTCTTCTCTGAGTGGAATCTTACACTGAAATCATTTAGAGTTGGGCTCCATTGGGCAGTATCTAGAACTATATCTGTACTATTCACTATCAAATAGCATTATCTGATTATTCCTTGTGTTTTAAAAATGGGAAATTTCCCTTCTCACACACAGATTTGATGTTTATGATTAAAAACTATCCAAAGGATAGATTTGATTCATTTATATGAAAGTTTCATTCATTTTAGATAGAGGTCAATTGATTGAAGCTTGGCTTTGCCTGAATTAGGAAGTCTTAGTTTATTTTCTGGCTGTATTGTTGACTCATTCATTCTCCAGGTAATTCATCATTTCTACTAAAATTTAGGAGCTTTTTAAAAGAATTAGATTTTGTCTCTTGGAAAACTGAGCTTTGGAGCCCTTTGCTTTTGATCTTCATCAATAAGCTTTGTGAAGAATTGCTTCTTAAAACCAGAAAGCTTCATTCAAGTTGGTGAACATCAGCTTTAGAAAATTCAGGTTAGTTTGGAATAACAAACTCTAGAGCCTTCCATACTATGTGCTTACAAATGCCATGGAAGCTCAGATTCCACTGGAATTTTTCACTAAACTCTTATTCATAATGATCTTTCTTTGGGTTTGTCAGTGAACCTTGTTTGCCTCAGTTTTCTTATCTGAAAATGAGCTGAAAAAGGACTCAGTAATAATCACCCAAATTTGACACTTATAAGCTACATTGAGGATTATACAGAAGAAAACATTGTAAAAATAGAATATAAATGTCAGTTATATTATATTACAAAATATCAAATTTGGAAGTGATCTTGATGTTGGTCAATTGTTTTCAGTCATAATCAGTTCTTCTTGATCGATTTGGCATTTTCTTGTCAAAGATACTAGAGTGGTTTGTCTTTTCCTTCTCCAGTTAATTTTTCAGATGAAGAAACTGAGGCAAGTGGAATGAGTTGTCTTTCCTGGGTTAGATTTGAACTCAGGAAGATGAATCTTCCTAACTCCAGGCTTGACATTCTATTCACTGTGACACCTAATGTCTAAAAGAGATCTTACATTCCTCATAAATAGTCACTGAGCCTTCATTGAAGACCCCTAGTGAGAGGAATCTCTTACCTTCCAGGGGAGCCCATTCCACTTTAGGACAATTGAAATTGTTAGAATATTTTTATATTTGACAGAAATCCACCTAACTACCTCATTGCATCGTCTATCCACTGTCATCCTTCTGAGACCAATGAGAGCACACTGAATCTCTCTTTCACATTTTGATTTTTTTAAAGCTGGGATTTATTTAATAGCTTTTTATTTTTCCAAATACATGCAAAGATAGTTTTCAGCATTCACCTTTGCAAAATCTTATATTCCAAGTTTTTTCCCTTCCTCCCAAACTCTTCATTCCCCTAGACAGCAAGCAATCCAATTTAGGTTAAACAATTTTTCTAAACATATTTCCATATTTGTCATACTGCACAAGAAAAACCTGATCAAAAAGGAAAAAAGAACATGAGAGAAAAAAAAAAAACAAGCAAACAACAACAACAAAAAGATGAAAATATTATGCTTTGATCCACATTCAATCTTTGTAGTTCTTTCTCTGGATGAGTATGACTCTTTCCATGTAAGTCTGTTAGAACTTGCTTTGAATCGCCTCATTACTGAAAAAAGCCAATTCCATCATAATTGACCATCATATAATCTTACTGTTACTTTGTACAATGTTCTCTTGGTTTTACTTATTTCACATAGCATCAGTTCATGTAAGTCTTTCCAAGTTTTTCTGAAATCAGCCTGCTCATCATTTCTTAGAGAACAATAATATTCCATAACATTCATATACCACAACTTATTCAGTCGTTCTCCAATGGATGAGTATTCATTCAATTTCTAGTTCCTTGCCACTACAAAAAGAGCTGCTACGAACATTTTTTCCATGTGTGGGTCATTTCTCCATTTTTATGATCTCTTTGGGATACAGACCTAGTAGAGACACTGCTAGATTCAAGAATATGCACAATTTTATAATCCTTTGGGCAAAATGGTTGCACTAGTTCACAACTTCATCAACAGTATATTACTGTCCCAGTTTTCCTACATCTCCTATAATTTATCATTATTCACATGAAAGCCCTTTAGAGTCTTGAAGGCAGCTGAAAGCTATTAATGTTAATCAATAAGTGTTAAGCATCTACTATTTATTAGGCACTATTCCAGATATTGAGTCTGCTCTTCCTTAGGCTAAATATTCACAGTTCCTTTAACTGATCCTCCATTTCTTAGGATAGAGGTACCTCAGTACCCTCCTCAGATAACCTCTTTTTAAAAAGAATATTGACAAATAATAAAGCTATGTTTCAAATGTATTCTGATCAAGACAGAATCCAGGACGAGTGTACCCCTCCTGTGCCTTGGACACTGAACTTTTTATTGTGACTTAAAAGCTTGTCTCGATCATGATGAAAGCTTAGCTTACTACTTATATATATATATATATATATATTATATATATATATATATATATATATATACATAAATGTATACTTAATCCACATAATAAACATTGATAAGCACAAGCATTTCAATATATGAAGACCAAAAGAAGAGACTAGTATATGAAGCTGCGCCTCAAATTATATATGTATTATATAGTCTATTATCCATTATATATTTATTTATACACACCTATACAACACACACACATAGATAAATATAACATATATTATATTTAACAGTGCCTTTTGGGGCTTTGCTTACCTCTTTACTTTTCTTCTTAGTATTTAATTGATGTTCTTTTCTTTTGGCATCATGACTCTTTCTTCTATCTCCCTCTCCCAAAGAAAAGTCCTCTCTTATAGTAAATTAATCTACAAAACATACACACATTAGCCATGTTTTTAAAAAGTATGTCTCATTTTGCATATCAAAAAGAAGGAGGGGGGAAAATGCCACATCATCAATCTTTTGGAGTTGTGATTGTCAGTGCATTATTCACAACTCTTAAGTGTTTCACAACTGTTTTCCTTTTCAATACTGTAATCATATAGATTTTCTCCTAGTTCATTTCACTCTGTATTTTACGTAAATTGTTCTAAGTTTCTCTGAGTCTGTCAATTCATTTAGGAGAGATAATAAGTATATAAACGTGGGCTTTTGGCACTTAACGCCTACAGCAAGTTGTTGAACATGAATATAGTGGAATATTACTGTACTGTTAACAAGTGATGACTGTTAAGCGAATTCAACCAAGAAAGTCTTTTAAAGGTACAATTATTAATATAGTATTAGCTTAATTAGCAGCACTGGTTCTTGCTGTTCTTGTTTTCAATTGGGTCAAACTCTCTGTGACCACATTTGGGTTTTTCTTGGCAAAGACATTGGAGTGGATTGCCATTTCCTTCTCCAGCTCATTTTACAGATGAGGCAAACAGGGTTACATGACTTGCCCAGGATTACACAGCTAGTAAGTGTTTGAGGCTGGATTTGAACTCATAAAGATGAGTCTTCCTGACTTCAGACTTAGCATTTTGTCTTAGGGGAATCCTTAAAGATGCTAAACACTTATTAATACCCATGGAGGCTGCAGAGAAGAGTGATGTATCACTAAAGAAAATAGATGGACTCCTTAGTAACTTATCAAGAAACAGTTTCTGCTCATTTCACAAAAGACAAAGTTATTTACCAAGTATTTCTTGACTTTACAATGTGAGAAATATTTATACAAGAGAATTTAAAGATAGAAATTGAAAGAAAATATAAATTGTAATATATAGCAAGTAAAAGGTTTCACTATTTTTAGTTCTACTTGAAGAACTAAGTGGGTCTTTAAAAAACAAATTTAAAAAGCAATCAAATTAACTGCCCCACTTTTATTCCATTCAACTTATTTGTTAAAACAAACCTATGGAAAATTTAGGTGCACCATCCCTGTGTCCTTTCACCTGAGGATAGCTTCATGTGTAATGGGGATCATAAGCTTTAGAACCAGAAGAACCTTTGGGATCATCTAATACAATGTATCTGTTTTTACTAAGATGAGAAAACTAAGGCCCATCTAGAGAAAAGGCAAGACTTACCTTAGGTTACTAATAGCAGAGCAGAATTTGAACCAGGTCTTCTGTAACTCCAGATTCAGAATTTATGATGGAGTGTTGATTTGGGGCAGATAAGGACACTCACAGATGAAAGCTGGTGCAGGAATTGGCTTTAGCAGAATTAGAACTTCTCCTTGAGTAAGGAGGAGCTGTTATTCTGCATTATCTTTTCTGGATCCTGATCAGGTTAATAGTGTTTGCCTTCTAATTGTGAGACCATGTAACTAGTTCCTGTGAACCTGTGACTCTCTTCACAAATAATGTCTTTTGACTCTTCTTGGCTCTTTTATTCTTGTTAAGGCTACAGGAATCAACCATAACCAGCTTGGGTTTCTTGTAGTACTTATTGGCAAATACTATCCACTTAGTACTCTTAAAAAGGCATTAAATGAGGAAGACTTCTTTTTCTGGAATAAACTAAAACCCATAGGTAACATCATTCAGCAAATTTAAAGAGAACTAATTAGTATATATATCCTGAGCCCCAAAGGAAAAGTTCAAATTTGACCTTGACACTTAGTAACTGTGTGACCCTGGGGAAGTTAATTAATTTTGCTTCAGTTTCCTCATCCATAAAATGAACTAGAGAAGAAAATGGCAATTTCCTCCAATGTCTTTACCAAGAAACTCCAAATGGGGTCATGAAGAGTTGGACATGATTGAAAAACGAGTGAACAGTCAAAGGAAAAAAAAAAAAAACTTGGTTATAGTTTCCAAGTTCCAGTACTGTTGAGATCACTTAAACAGAATAAAAAGAAAATTTTAAAACATTTGACTTCTTGAAGAACTTGGGAGAACTGAAGAATTTGGAATCAAGATCCAAGATTCAAATTCAGGCTCTGTAATTTGCTATTTGTAGAATGTTTAGCAATTCATTTAATCCGAACCTTGTTTCTTCATCTATAAAAAACATGTCCTAACATGCTTTCCAGTTCCAAATCCTATAATTCTATATTTGGATTTTTTAATAAAAATATTTCTAAGTGGGGATATGGATAATGTTTTAGCATAAAGAAATAGAAGAAAAATATTATGGAGGCAAAATGAAATGAAATTACTGAGTTTAGGATCAAATCCTGTGATGTCAGGCAAATATGAACTGAACATTGAAGAAGATGGTTTTGGTTTCTATTTTCTTTAAGGAAAAAAAGTTGAACCTCAGAGCCTAAGGACTGATTCAGTTTAATTTTAAATGATTTACTCTGGTATTTTTGAGGAGGAGGTGATTGAGGTTTTGTGGCATCTCATCTTACTCTTTTCCTTTTCTATGTCCATCTCATTCCTGAGTTAAAAGCATACATTATTGAGTTTTTACTTAAGACATCTTGGAAATGGGCCAAAGGTGTAGCCGCAACAGCAAGAGGAAGAATCGTTCCTTGTATAGAGCATTCGGCCAGGATTTGGGGACTTCAGTTTCTTTCTTTAAAAGGGAAAAAAAATGAAACCCAGGATCTACTTCTGACTGGGTTGGATTTCCAAGCAAACTCTCTCACCCGGCTCAACTTCACCTTCCTCCTTCCTCTTAGAAAGTAAATAGAATAACATTTGTAGCTGCCTCCCAGAGAGGCATAGACAATGGAATGTGAAGGAGGAACTCATGAAGACAGACAGAGCATGTCAGGACAATAATGTTGCCCTCACAACAGGAGGAAGTAGGGTGACTTTTCTGGCAGGTCAGGATTCTGAGTGATAATCTTAGCTTTAATGACATACAGAGTAGAAAGAATGATGAATTTGGAATGCCCTTTGGGAAGGGCATAGATTTGGATGTATTTCCAAATGAGCTTGGTTAAAAACACAGTATAAAATAAGACAAATGGACTAGAAAAGACCAGCTCTAATGTTTGGGATTATTGTCCTATAATTCATGTATGTAAGTACAAAAAGAAAAAGGAAAAAAAAAAAAAAAGAAGAAGGGCAGTCCCTTCCCTGAAGGAGTTTCCAATCTAATGGGGGAAGATAATACGTTTTAAAAGGAAGCCAGGGGAAGGTGAGGAAGTATGAGCCTCAAATCTCGTTAGATCTTACAAGATGATGAACTTTCTGAAAAATGATATAATTTTCAAATTCCAGTGCTGTTAAGGTCACTTAGAGAAGTGGTGCCAAAGTCATGCAATCAAGTAGGAAATAAAAATCTATTCTGAGCCCTTACATGGCGTATTGGCAGGGTGTGGGGTGGATTTAAATTTGGAATTCATCATTGTGAGGAATTTTTAGTGTAGAAACTTACTGTCTATACTTTATGGCCTTAGACACAGGCAGTATGTGTCAAAGGTAAGCCGTAAATCCAAGGCTTCATGACTCCAAGGTCAGCTCTCTATTCATATGGCATCTTCTCATCATAGATGTATCATCCATAATTTAGAAAGCATTACTGGGGAATCTCCATCTTTGTGTTTTCCCAACCTTCCTTAGGTCAGAGAAGGCTATATAGAATACCATTTCTTAATAATTATAAATTTGGCTACTATTAGAAGCTTTTGTACCAGTTGCTTTACATTCCTTTCTTTCTTCATTCCCTAATAATTATTTTTTTTCAATACTACCACATTGGGTATGCAGTTGGATTTAGGGGGACGGCTCTGACAAGAAAAGGTGGGAAACATCTACATACCTGAGATAATTGGTTGGGATCGGGGCCAGTGAAGACACAATGGTTTCTATGCCAAAAGATCTTATTAGAGAAGAAAAAAGAATTTCAGAAAATAGTAGAGGGTTCCATCAAAAGAGCTCTCCTCTGTTCTTGATCAGTACAATTCCTTTTCTTGATTGAACTTGCACTAATAAAACTCTTAGAAAATATATTTAATGCAATCTCACCTTTTTTTTTTTTTTTTAATCTTCCTTGCACCTCACTTATTTGAGGAAACAGTTCCATGGTCGTCTTTAGGATTTGTGTAGCTGGTAGTTTCCTTCATGGGTTATTTACTGGTCATTATAAGATGTTAGATTTGAAGAGTCACATAATTTTTTTCTCCTTGGATTTTATGAACTGAATTCAGAAAAGAAAAAAAAAAAAGATGATTTGGTAATCTCAGCCATTGCTAAACTAATGAGGAAAGGCTAGATCTGATCTCCCTTCAAAGTCAAGCCTATTAATTTAAAAAAAGTTTTTTTGATTGGGGATCTTCATTGCTAAGTGATATTTATATTACTAATATACTTTAATCCTGTCTCATCATTTCAGGCATGTTGGATTATTGTAACCGATACAGTGAAGGCATGAAGCGTGTACTAAAAACATTTGGGCCAATTCCAGATTTTTCTGGAGCAGGTTTAGAGAAAGTTCATCAGGTATGTATTCTGGTGTGGAAATTCCCTTCACCAATTCAGATCAGTCCTCATCTACAACTTAGAGCTTTAGACAATTGAAGCCCACTCAAATCCTGCTTTCCTTCTCCTATATGGAACTTTGGTGTAATCTTTGCTTTCCTCTCTGGCCCTAGAAGGTCCTTATGGCTCTTGATCAGGCTTTTGCAGGGATAATGAGCACAGAGGCTTTATCAGAACTACCAGTACCCAAGAGATCATTCAAGAACTCAAAAGCAGTATCAGCGATGAATATATTTCACTTGGTAATTCATGATTGATTAGTCTCAGGTTGAATTTGTAGGGACAGCATCCTCACAGTAACTGGGAAGCCCCATGCTAAGATTAACATTCCCATCTCTTGTGCTGGCTGAGAAATGAAAAGATCATGGTTGATGTAAAAGTGAAGAAAGCAGAACCAGTGTCTCCCTCTGAGCACCTTCACCAAATCTCCCTTTTCTTTTACCACAGGACATGTGTGCCCACATTCCTGCTGATCCAGCACACCTGGCTGCCAGGAGGCAGTGGCGAGATGAATGCCTCATGAAGCTTGCCAAGTTGAAAAGCCAAATGCAGGCTGAGTGAAGTTTCCCACAATAACACTGTTGTCATGGCTCATGTGGCAAGCACTTTCTGGGTTGTAATCATAGAAATGTCTAATCTGATTGCTTTAAACCAATGAAAACCCTCAGTTCCCTTTAGAACCAGAGAAGTCTCCTCCCCTTTTAGCAGCAGAATTCACTACTTGACTTGATAAGCTGTGGCAAAAACCACATGGGGCTAGCCCAGAACGCACATTTGGTGTTCTCAGAAACATGACTCTGGACAGGTGTTGTGTTTCCAGGAGCTGTTTGTCCTAGCACCAGAGACAGAAAGGAGTCTGATGAGGCAATCACCGGTGACTGCCTAAAACAAAAGCAATCATTGATGAGACGGAATCCTTTTGTTTTTATTGTGATTATGTATAGTAGCTTTACACATGATTCTGTTGTAGCTCCATGATACTTTGATTTATATTGAAATGTTTTTGTGTCAAATCATTTATTCCTAAATATGCCATATAATTATTCTAAACACTGCGTGTGACTATCTATGCATTTACTTTATGAGTTATTCTTAATAAACATTACTGGTTTCCATAAAGTGATTCATCTTCTCGACAGTCTTTTAGCCAGTGATGGTGCTTAGTCCTGGCTCTCTCTTCAGGGGTAAAGGAAGTCTATACTCAGTGCAGCGTCAGCAGGGAGTCTGTGCTGATTAGTGCTGCTTTCATAGAAATGCCTTTATCTGGAGAGGACAAGTACAGGGTGATGGATAAAGAACCAGCCCCAGAGGGGCAGCTCGTTGGCACAGTGGATACAGCACCAGCCTTGAAGTCAGGAGGACCGGAGTTCTAATTTGATCTCATACACTTCACATTTCCTAACTGTGTAACCCTGGGCAAATCACTTAACCCCAATTGCCTCAGCAAAAAAAAGAGTCAGGAGGACCTGGGTTTCAAGTCTCATTTCTGACTTATATTGTCTGTGTTGCTAAGAGCGAATTACATAATGGTTGCCAGTCTTCATTGGAAGAGATAGTTTCCTCAATAGAAATTCCCTACGATAATGATATTAAAGGTTCACATTCTCCCAAAAAGTGGGAAGTAGAGCTAATTTATTTGTTATTGTTGACTATTATAAGAAACAGCACAGTGCATGGAGTTGAGAGAACAATTCTTGAGGCAGCTGGTGGTACAACACTGGCCTAAAGTCAGGAAAACCTGAATTCAAATCCAGCCTCAGATATCTTCTAATTGTGTGATCCTGGGAAAGTCACTTAAAGTCTGTCTACCTTCATTTCCTCATCTATAAAATGGGGATACTGCACCTGACTTTCACAGTTGTATCAAATGAAATAATATTTGTAAAATCCTGAGGATATTGCCTGACACATAGAAGGTGCTTAATAAATGCATATTCCCTTCTCTTCCCCAATTCTGCCTCTATCCTGGATCAGAGAAACAGTGTGAACTAGAAATAATAATAACAATAACTTACATCTATATAGAACATGAAAATTTCTAAAATTCTTTACATATGTTGTCTCGAGCTTTGCAACTACTTGTGAAGTAGGTTCTCTGGTGATTATATCCTGCTTTTACAGATGAGGGAACTGAGGTTATATTAGGCCATTTTTCAATTCCCATACTTTCTCCATAGGATCATAAAGGATATTAAATTTTATCTTCACATTTTATAAAAATTGAAGCATAGAAATTTACCCAAGTTTATACCAGGTTGTAATAAAATGATAGAATTCGAAACCAGGTCCTCCAATTCCAAATCCACTGCACCATGCTACCTCCCACTGTGAAATCCATTCTTGCTCTATCACTGACTCCCTGATGACATGGGGAATGTTCCCAGCACCACGATATGTGCTCACTTTTTCCTTCTCTTAAGTATATATCTTAAAACTGATTATCTAGAGTAGGGGTATCAAAATCAAATAGAAACAGGAGCCAATAAACCCTATTTAGGCATTCCTGCAACAAGCATATTAACTTAGATAACCATATATTAACACTATCTATGCTATATTGTATTTTTGTTTACATTTTATATTCTAATTACATTTTAATATGGGTTTATATTCAGTATAGTTGAAAGCTGCAATACTATGCCTGTTAGATATCTCAGACTTGGAATGTGGGGAGGGTCCAGATGTTATTCCTAAAAGGTGCTATTGATGTAAATGGTGTCCTCTTTAATCTTGAGGGGAGGGTCAAAATGGAATCTTTGGGGGAAGGGTGATTTGGGGTCTCAAACCCTCTTGACCTCTGGGAGGGGCACATCCTCCTGTCCATAAGGAAAACTCTCAAGATAAGTAATCTCATTCACTTTTGAATTTAATTGAATTGAAAATCAGTCTTTCATATTCATCCAGTGATTGGCCCTCGCTCGGGGTAAAAGATGATCTTGAACCCCGAATCTTTGCTAAATGCCCTTTTGAACTTAGCCCACTGGTCTTTCTCAGTGTAAACCTTTGCAGAAGTCCTAACAGGATTTTGCCCACTGATGAAGATTTTCTTCTCAGTGTAAACCCATCTTTGCAAAAATAATCCTCACAGGATTCTTTGCTAACTAAGAAAGCTGTTTTCTTAGTGCAAATAAATCCTCTTTTGCCACAAACTTCGAGTTTGTGAATTCTTTCGCAAAGGATCTGTGATATAGGCCAGAAGAGATCTCTTCCCCTCAATTCTTACACCTCAGCAGGATACTTTTCTTCTAAGGCTAAACCCAAATAAGTTACTTGTTCAAGACCTCTTGACCTGGGAGCCATATATTTTTTCTTTTGTTTAAAAATTATCTGGGGCAGCTAGTTGGTGCAGTGGATAGAGCACCGGCCCTGAAGTCAGGAGGATCTGAGTTTAAATCTGGCTTCAGACACTTAATATTTCCTAGCTGTGTGACCCTAAGCAAGTCATTTAATCCCAATTACCTCAGAAAAAATATATACATACATTTCTTGATCACTGTATTTCATTATAATTTGTCCCCTTTATAATTTGTTATGTTTAATTTTGTGATTCTGAGATGGGGATCGAATGATTAAAGAAATCCATGACACATAAAATTAAGAACTCCTGCTCTATGCCTCACCTTCTTAAACTGTGGGTTATCTGTGCAACAGGAGAACTGTTCGGTTTTGCAAATATGTATTTTATCTAGGATATACTGCAACATATTTAAAATTTATAGGACTGCTTGCCATCTTGGGGGGGGTAGAGGGAGGGAGAGGAAAAAATTGAAACATAAGTGAGTGCAAGGGATAATGTTGTAAAAAATTACCCTGGCATGGATTCTGTCAATACAAAGTTATTATTAAATAAAATAAAATTTAAATTAAAAAAAAAAAAGAAAACTGAGAAAAAAAAATAAACTGTGGGTTATGACCCCATATGGGGTCTCATAACTGAATGTGGGGGTCATAAAGTTATGATTTACTATCAATAAATGTTTGATTTGTATGCCTGTTTTATACTCTTATATCCCCGGGCTCATGTAACCATTTCAGCACATTTCTTGGGCTAAAAGATGCTGAGAATGGAAAAAGTTTAAGAAGCCCTGCTTTAAACTTTAAGTTCTTGGACCTCTCATTTTGGCTTGTAATTGTGGGAAGTTTCCTTATAGGTTGTACTTTGTTTTTTGTCTGGGTGGTTTTTGTATTTTGAGATCTGAAAATAAAAGATCCCTCCTGAAATGTTTTGTTTTTCTTTCTCTAAAAAAGGTTCTTTGACTGCCATCAGCATGTGGATTATAAATGAGAAAGATTTTATGTCCCTGATATGGAAGATTTCAATTATTTCAAGATAAAAAGGAAATGTAAAAATGTTGACTCTGTGTGATTAATAAAATGTTATATACATATCTCTTTGATATGTATATACTTGAGCTTACATGTGAAATGTCGGTAGTTTAAGTATATATTAGTATCTAGTTTATATTAGTAAGTATATATATTAGTATATATAGTAGTATAAGTATATATTAGTATAGTAGTATCTACACTGCAGATGAAGAGTGCTGCTATTTTCAGAAGACAATTGATCTACACTATAAAGCCTCTTTAGTGAAATTTGTAATAGTGTGAAAGAGGTAAATGAACAATTGGACAACAAATATATATTTTAAAAGTGTATTCCTGTCTTGCTGCTAGACAAGGAAGCCAATTCCATCAGTTAGTTGCTACATATATTTTCATGGATTAGAGATAAAAGTGTTTATCAGTACACATCTCTTAGATAGACTTTGCAAAAAGCAATAAATAGGTACCAGAAGTAAAGAGGAGGGCAAGTTGGATTTCCTTCAAGAAAATATGCTTTATCTTTAATCACCATAAACTTAACACTGAAACAAAGGCTCATCTTTTTCATATGATAGTCTTTCTATATAATTCATGGCTGCCAGTCATGAAATATCACAACCTCCAAAAAATTAAAGCTATGGACAACTCATGGTAAGTATGAATAGGCTATATTGCTGTTGTGTTGTGTCCTATTCTTTGTGATTGTGACCCTATTAGGGTTTTCTTGGCAGTGATTTGTAGTGGTTTGCTATTTTTTTTTTCCAGCTCATTTTATAGATGAAGAACTGAGGCAAATAAGATTAAATGATTTGCCCTGGATCACCGAGCTAGTGTCTGAGGTCAAATTTGATCTCAGAAAGATAAGTTTTGCTGATTTCACTCCAGCACTTTATCTATTGCTCCTCCCTAGCTGCCTTTGCAGAATTATGCAAGATAAAGACTAATAATAAAGATTTGTAAGAATAAGATTAATAAAGAATAATATCGGGGGCAGCTAGGTGGTGCAGTAGACAGAGCGCCAACCCTGAAGTCAGGAGGACCTGAGTTCAAATTTGATCTCAGATGCTTAACACTTCCTAGCTGTGTGGCCTGGGGCAAGTCACTTAACCCCAACTGCCTCAACAAAAAATAAAAATAAAGAATGAGACCAGCCACTATTTATAGTACCTTAAAGTTTTCAGAGGGTTTGAAATATATTTTCTCATTTGAGTCTCATCATGAACTCCAGGAGATAGGAAATACTATTATTGTCCTTATTTTACAGAACAGGAAACTGAGGTAAAGAAATTTAAATGACTTGCCTAAAGGATCACACAATAATTATTGGGCAGGAAATAAAGTGACTAAAATGTACTTTGACCCAGATTGTCCATTGACTTTTGAACCACAGAGAAGAAAATATCTATATATATCTAATATTTGCAGCAGTACCTCTTGCATTAGCAAAAAATTGAAAACAAAATAACAGCCTGTTGCTTGGGGAGTGACTAAATAAACATAAATGCAATGCAATATTACCGAGCTATAAGAAATAGCAAATATAATGAATATAGAAAAGTGTAGAAAGTTCATAAATTAATGTAAAGGGAAGTGAATAGAACCACGAAATCAGTACATAAAATGATTACAGTAATGCAAATGCAAAGAACCAAGAGAACATAGCAAAATTATTAAAACAAACAAGCAGAACTTGAAAAAAGAAGAGATGCTTCCCCTTTGCAGAAATAGAAGGTCCATAAGTGTTGCATATTACACATACTTTTCACTGTTGACCAGTTATGCTGATTTTTTTTTTTTAATCTTTGAAAAATACTACTTGTTACATAGATAGCTCTCTGGGAGAGGGAGAAAGAAGAATACTTTTAAAAATTGACAGTGTTAAAAAAAAAAAAAACTCTCAACATTAGTTCAAATTTGTGAAAAATAACAAATCCAGGGACAGATCTTCTGAATTTCAAATCCAGATTCTTATTTATTATATTGTATTGCATCTTGAGGGTGCCATTAGAAAGGTATATAACTAAAATGGAAGTAAATGAAAGTGAAAAATAATTGATAGCCTATGTATTCTGTTCATACAACATCAAAATTTCTAGAGAAGGGAATTCTTCCTCAACTCCCAGCTAATAACGCATCTTCTTTAAGAAGTCTTCACCGAGTTCCCTGAATGTTATTACCTTCCTTTGCCTGATTATTTTCCATTTTATCCTGTATGTATCCTGTTATAATTATATGTAGTTCATTGTTCACTGTTTCCCTCATTAGAATGTAACTGGCTTTGAAAACTCAGGCAGACTCCCCAAGTGTCAGAGATCTCAAATTTAGCCTAGGATATACGTCAGGGTAGGGACTGATTTTTTGCCTTTGTAACTCCAATGCTTTACACAGTGCCTGAAATATAATAGATGCTTAATAAATCCTTCTTAATTATTGACTGAATCCTGCACTGTAGGAGAATCCCCCTTCAAAAATTTATAGGAGATGAGAGAATGGACAAGAGTAGCACAAGATGAGAATTCATGGATAGATTGCAGTCTGAACCAATGGGAGGACTGCCTCCACTGAAGTATGTTTATTTTGGAAAAGTGTTACTGATGGATCCTGAATTGGGCCAGAATAAGGAGAAAAGGTCAGGCCAAATCACACATGGGAAACTGTGAAGTGCTTTATATATAATCCCACTAAAATTCTGGAATTGAATATAACTTCAGAAAACCTCCAATCTGGCTTCTAACAGAAAAAGAATGGTGACCCAGTGTTTATTTGAAGATCTTCAGTGAAGGGAAATGTTTTACCTTCTGTGGCAGTTTATTTCATGTTTCTGTAGCTCTAATTGTTAGGATATTTTTTCTTAGATCAAATCTAAATTTGCTGCTTTGCAACTTTATACCATTGTTTCCTAGCTTTGTCCTCTGGAGTTGAGCAGAATTTGTCTAACTTCCCTAACAGCTTTCATTTTAATGCCAATATTCTGCAGGTAATGCTATGGCTTTGAATCATGGGATTTTGCCATACCTGAAGAATTTAAATTGGAAATAGTCCAAAGAGAAATGGAAAGATGATATGTATAAACAGGCTGCAGCATGTTACCAATAATAGCTTGTTTGCAAAAAGTTGTCTCAGTGGTGTTATTATGGATATGTATTATCAGAGAAAAAATTGGGCCAATTATGCATGTAACTGGCTTTGCCATATGTGCTGCCATGAAAACTCAAGACTTAGAAAGTTACTTCCAACTAGTCAGGCAGACTTCCCAGAATTCTCCAGTGTTAGAGATTTCAAATTTGGCCTAGGACATACTGCCCGGAATATTCAGGAGGTTTTGAGTTTGACTGGCCTTCTGGGATACAGGAGAGGGTTGATATGTCGTTTTGGACTTAAAAAAGGGGGGTAAGAAAGATCTCTGTCTAGGACTCTGTCTAGAATCACGATCAAGCAAAGTTCAAAGCTTAAGTTGAGCATAAAGGCCTCTAGACCCAAGGAATTGTGGAAGTCTGTCTAACCAGAAAATCACTAAATCTTTAGTTTTTATGGCAATACCTGTGCATAGGGCAAGGCAGATTGCATAAAGAGAATGGAAGACAAAAGACGGATGATCTATTTGGGGTGCTGGTACCCTTTAGTGTGTTTGGATGACTTATAGGTACACATAGACAAGAATTGGACATGATAAAAGGTTATGGAGGGATTGATATTTACTTTGGTAGAAGGAATATCCACACTAGTGGAATCACTTATTTCCTACGAATCTGGGCCCATTATTTATTTGCGTTTGTTTTATATGCAAGTTTTTTATTTTGTTAAATGTTCCTAAATACTTTTTAATCTGGTTCTGGCATACTTAGGGAACACAAAAGACTAAGTAACACCTTTGTACCAAAGTACACATGCAGATAAAAAAAACCTGAGGCTTAAAGAAGTGTGTAGTCTTCATATGTAGTTGCCAATTACACCATGAAATATTTTTTTTTGCATCCATCCCTTTTTTCTTTTTGCTCACAGGTTCATAACCTGGTCTTCATCATCTTTCTTCTGGGTTGGGCTTCCTGATTAGTCTCTCTTCATTTTGCCTCTTCCTTCTTAAATCCTTACATGTAGTTCACTTCAGGAGGCTAACCAAAGAAGCACCTCTTGGCAGAAAGGTATAGGATGAGATGTACGTTTACAGACATCACCAATATATTTATATCTGTTTTACCTGACTTTAACTTCTTAGCAAGATGGTCTTGCTAAGAGAGATGTAGGGGAAGACTAGGAAAAAAAGTGATAGTAATGCCAAATGAAAAGAAGAAAGAAACAGAAAAAAGCATCAATAAAACATTTCAAATATTGTTGGGAGAAAGCAAAAAGAAATCCAGAATGTGACACAGAAAAACAGGGAAGTATTAGTATGTCATGGTGATTTATGGAACATCTATGTGAGCATGTGAGAATTATACAATTTTAAAGTCTTAGAGAACTTTTCTCTGTATCAGAATTTCAGAGGCAGTAAAGGAATAGGTGTATAAGACCTCAAAGATAACCTTTGGATTCTAGTCTTCAAAGTGAAGAAAAAATAATTCAGGAGTCTCTGATTATGCCTTTTGGGGAGCCCCTGTGAAATTCCAAGAGGCCAGGTATTACTGAGTCATGCTCCAGGAGTTAACCTACCACAAGAGATCAAACAAGCTTCTGGAGGAAAGGAAGGGGTTTACATGTAGGTACAGGTCAAACCCAATTTCCCAAACAACTTAAGCCATAAAGGTCTTTAAATACAAGTTGTAAAATTTGAAAATGCAATCCTTAGCATAAAGAACAACTATTAAATGTGCATATTTTTGGATACCTCAGCTACTTTTCATTTTGGTATTTGCTAACAGATGGAACAATGCTGGACAGTTGGTTTTCTTTTATGGCTAGTAGAACTGCTGCATAATTTCATTTAATGCCTATAGTTTAATATTTCAATGACTATGCCCACAGGCCTGGGCAATAGGAGCATTTTAAATACACAATTAAAAAAATTATAATTCTCTACATACATAAATATGCTACAGGCAGAATTACTGTGAAAGCCATTAACTTTCATGCCTATGCTTTGTATTGATTTCTTTTTATCTCAACCTTCTGATAATTAGTATGGTTTTCATAAAATTATGTATGGCTAAGTCAAATACTGTCTACAAGGTAATATAAACTGCTTGTTCTATCTTTCTTGAGTTTCTGGCACTACTAAAGAATTATTAGACATATCCAAATGTTTAGGCAACTCAAACTCATCATTGAATTCATTTTTTCCTCTCAAACCTACTTCTCTTCCAAACTCCCCTCTTTTGTCAGGAGTGTCACCAACCTTATAGTCACCCAGATTTACATCTGCAGTTATTCTTGCTCTTCCACATCCAATCAGTTGCCAAACCTTGTTGCTAATAATTCTACAATGTCTCACATTTTTTCCTTTCTCCCTACTTGCACAAACACCACCATTGTTCAGACTCCCCTCTCTTTTTACTTTACTATTGCAATAGCGTCTCACATGGTCTGTTTGCCTCTGGTACCTCTCCCTCTTGAATCCATCTCCATTCAACTGCCAAAGCATACCTCTGACCATGTTAATCCCCTGTTCAGAAAAGATGCTCAGCATCTTTTTGTTGCCTTTTTAGGTTCAAACACATTCTTCTTTGTTTGCAATTAAAAACTCTTCAAAATCTAGTACCAGCCTATCTTTCTACATACAGGATGTCCCTTCACACATGAAATTCTCTCTCTTACCTGGCACTAGTTGTCCCCCAAGTCAAAAGGCTCTCCTCCTCTTTTTGGAATATCTGGTCTCCTTCCAAGTAGATTTCAAATAACATCTTTTACCTGAGGCTTTTTCTGATCCCCATCCCCCAACAAATAATAATGCCTTCCCATGCCCTGATATTATTGTGCTTTTGCTTCATTTATTAAGCACCATTATTATTCACCATTATTAAGTACCAAGTAGGCACAAGGCCTGTGAAAAATACTGGGGATACGAGGACAAAAATATATCTTTATTTCTATATCTATACATCTCCATATCTCTTCGTTATTGTGATTTTCTTCATTGAGGTTTTGGGTCAGCATGAGAAGTTAAATGGAAATTTTGGGGGAGTTTTGAGGAAGCCACAGGCAAAACACATAAAGCCAGCAGTTAACACAGAAAAAATTTAGAAATTCAGTAATGAATAAAATATATATATATGATGTCAAAAGATAAAATATGTTGATATTATTATATAATTATATAATATTAATTGATATTATTGTTGATAATATTGTTGATATATTTATGGTATCAAAAGATAAAATATGTTGATATTGTTATATAATTATATAATAACATATTTTGTCTTTTGACACCATAAATATACACAATTTCTTTTTAAAAATTAAAATAAATAAAAAATTAAAGTTTGCAAAAAAAGAATAAAACCAGTAGATCACACAAAGGTTAGAAATGTAGGGATATCCTTAAAAGTTTAGTAACTTATAAATGCATCTCAAATTTCTCCTATCTTTGTATTGTTTAAGTTGCAAAAGGAAGGCCAAAATTTTTTTCTAATCATGAGGGTGGATGAGTGCCAGGCCTCTAACCTTTATAATATGAAACGGATAACTGCATACCTATTTGGCATATATTTTACAAGTTTTTTATTATTTTAATGTTTATATCCAATAACTATTGTGATTTCAAAGGGAATGAGCAATTTAATTATAATTATAGAATAGATAAGATCAAAATTATTTTCCTTAGTAGCTGGACCAATTGACAGTTCCAGTTATAGTATTTAGTGTGCCTCTCTTCTTATAGTTCTTCCATGACTGAATTTTTTTTTATCATAGTGTCCAATTTTGTAGTTATGAGTTGAAACCTCAGAGATGTTTTAATTTACATTTTTTCCTTATTAGTGATTTGGAATGGTTTTTTCAAAATATTGATAATTTAAATTTTTCTTTCAAAAATTGTTCACATCTTTTGACCAATTTTTAAAATTGGGAAATGAGTCTTGTTCTTGTATATTATGACAAGAGGGATAATAGAACAAAGTTTTTTCTGTTGTTATATATTTCACGGAATTTTGTCTAATTTTGACACCTTCACAGGAGAGAAACTTTGTTAAAAGTGATTCTTTAGACTGATATTGTGATCTGCCAAATCATATATTAAACAATAAGGATAATGGATCTTGAATTTTCTTGACTATATCTTTCAGTCAGCCATGTGATGATAGATATATTCTCTGTAATAGAATTTCACTTGTGAGAAAACCTATTTAATTCCTATAGACAGTTTCATAGAAGATGTCCTTAATGTCTTATTGCAAATTATTGTAATAAAAAAGTTTTTAGATGGGAGAATAAATATATGTGGTCATTAAAGTTTTCTTGTTCACTTTTCCCCCAGCAATAAATGATCAGAAAATTTCCTCATGCTTTTATTGTCTTTCCCTCCATGAGATATCCTGAAAACTAATTTCAGTGCACTCAAAATTGCATGTCATACAAAGATTTTCTCTCTGAAAATTTGGCCTACTTCAGCTGTTTTTTTTTTCCCCATCATTACCATTTTTAGTGCCATTTCCATTTTTCTGTAAACTTATCTGGGACTAATATGTTATAGTCCAAATATAGTGATGTCCCTGTTGCAGATCTTTTCCATTTTTCCTAGGTAAGGTATAGAGTATGGAAATTCTCACTTGCTAAAGGAGTTACCTAAAGTCATGGAAGAGATCCAGCACTTAGTCCAATTCAAAGAAAGTCCAATGTCAAAGAAAGACAATGTACTCTAAGTCCTTTTTTCAGGTAACATTTTGCTGATTATGTCAAGCCTTAGAATATTGCAGATATTCCTGTATGTGATCCATTATCCCTTAAAAAGGTTTATTTTCATTATTCACATAGAAAAAGTCAAGTGGATGACAAATTCCTGTTGTCTAGACTATGATAAACAATTGCTTGGACAAGTTATAGGGTTCATCTATTACCACATACACATCTACATGAATATTGTGTATATATGTGTGTGTGTGTGTGTGTGTGTATGTGTGTGTGTGTGTGTGTGTGTGTGTGTGTATACACTTATGTATATGTGTGTGAGAGAGATAAAATGAATTGGCCTTAGAATTAAGGAGAAGAAAAGATAAAGTCTACAATGCTCTTGGGAATTTAATGAATTCTTTTAATGAATCTAAGCTTACTCCTAAAGCAAGGACCATCTTTTTTTTAAATAAAGCTTTTTCTTTTCTTTTCTTTTTAATAGCCTTTTATTTTACAAGTTATATGCACGGGTAATTTTACAGCATTGACAATTGCCAAACCTTTTGTTCCAATTTTTCCCCTCCTTCCCCCTAGCCCCTCCCCTAGATGGCAGGATGACCAATACATGTTAAATATGTTAAAGTATAAATTAAATACAAAATAAGTATACATGTCCAAACCATTATTTTGCTGTACAAAAAGAATCGGACTCTGAAATAATGTACAATTAGCCTGTGAAGGAAATCAAAAATGCAGGTGGACAAAAATAGAGGGATTGGGAATTCTATGTAATAGTTCATAGTCATCTCCCAGAGTTCTTTCGCTGGGTCATTACTGCTCCATTGGAACTGATTTGGTTCATTACACTGCTGAAGATGGCCAAGTCCATCAGAATTGATCATCATATAGTATTGTTGTTGAAGTATATAATGATCTCCTGTTCCTGCTCATTTCACTCAAAAGCTTTTTATTTTCAAAACATATACATAGATAGTTTTCAACATTCACCTGTTGTGCCACAGTTCTCTTTTATTGTCCTGACTCAGTTTCCATAAATTGGTTCTGTCTCAGTTTCCCTAATTGTCCTGAATCGGTTTCCCTTAATTGTTCTGCCTCATTTTCCCTAATTGTTTTGACTCAGTTTCCCTAATTGGTCCTGCCTCAGTTTCCCTAATTCTTATACCTCATTCCCCTTAGTTGCAAACTCCAATCTGGTTTATCAAGACTGAATATAACTCAGGGCTATTTGCTCTAAGGTTATAAATTGTCAATGTGTAAACGCAGAAAGGGGGACTGCAGACATTTTGTCTGTAGCCAGACACTTTCTTAACTTCCAGTTAGTAAGAATTTATGGTCCTATCCCGCAACCTGTCAGAGCCAAGTTAATGGTTCCTGCCTGGAGATTCCCACTCACCACAGTTTGGACTTCACCCCTCTGCCTTTGTTTAGCTACTGTGTATAAATATGTCATGGAGAACTCTCATTGGCAGCTGGATGCTGGATTCTTGTAGATGATAGTCTCATTCAGCCTTGGGACCAAAGCATGGATCCATTTGGTCCCAATAAATCTCTCCCTTTCAAATAAAATATTAAAAAAACTCTCTAATCTCTATCTTGCCTCAGTTTCTCTGGCATTACATTTGGAGGTCCCACCACGATACTAGAAACCGAGGCAGAACCAATTTAGGGAAACTTAGTCAGGACAATAAAAGAGAACTGTGGCACAACACACCCTTGCAAAACCTTGTGTTCCAAAATTTTTTTTCTCCTTTCTTGTCCCTCACCCCCTGCCCTAGATGGCAAGCAATCCAGTATAGGTTAAACTTGTGCAATTCTTCTAAACATATTTCCACATTTATCATGCTGCAGAAGAAAAATCAGATCAAAAAGGAAAAAAACAAGAGAAACAAAACAAAATGCAAGCAAACAACAACAACAACAAGTGAAAATACTATCTTGTGATCCACACTCAGTTCCCACAGTCCTCTCTCTGGGTGCAGATGACTCTCTCCTGATCATTGGACCTGGCTTGATTCACCTTGCTGTTGAAAAAAGCCATGTCCTTCAGAATTGATCATTGTATATAAACTTGCTGTTGCCATGTACAATGTTCTCTTGATTCTATTCACTTCATTTAGCATCAGTTTGTGTAAGTCTCTCCAAGCCTCTCTGAAATCATTCTATTGATTGTTTCTTACAGAAAATAATATTCCATAACATTCACATACCATAAATTATTCAACCATTCTCCAACTGATGGGCATCCACTCAGTTTCCAATTCCTTGCTACAAACATTTTTGCACACGTGGGTCCTTTTCCCTTTTTTATGATCTTTTTGCAATGCAGACCCAGTAAAGACACTGCTGAATCAAAAGGTATGCACAGCTTGACAGCCCTTTGGGCATAGTTCTAAATTGCTCTCCAGAAAGGTTGGATCAGTTCACAATTCCATCAACAATGTATTAGTGTCCCAGTTTTCCCATATCCTTTTCAACATTCATTTTTATCTTTTCCTGTCATTTTAGCCAATCTGAGAGGGATGTAGTGTACTTAAGAGTTGTCTTAATGTGCATTTCTCTGATCAGTAGTGATTTAGAGCACTGTTTCATATGACTAGAAATAATTTTAATTTCTTCATTGAAAATTGTCTGTTTATATCTTTTGGCCAAGGCCATCTTTTTTTTTTTTTTAAGAGAAATTATGTTTTATTAAGAACTTAACATTAAATGTTAATACAAATGCCTATACTTCCACTTTAATTTAATTTATTATATATATAATATAATTAATATTTTAATTTAATTTATTAATTTTAATAATTTAAACTTAATTCCAGTTTAAAGCATCATAATATTTTTTCAGTTTCTCCCTCTGAGTCTTCATTTGGACTATTCATTCTACTCATTTTTCCTCATGCGATCATAATGTGTACGACCTTCTTATGGCTAGGCTTTGTTATCTTTGAATTATTTTATAAAGATCTTTCTAGATTTTTTTTTGCATTACCCACATTCCTTCATCTTAATTGCTTTATTAAAATGTTCCATTACATTAATGTTGAATTGTATTAGACCAATAGATTTCATTGGTATATTGGAATTTCCAATAAGAAAATCCCCTCTACAGATTAAGCTTTTCCACAACTTATAGTCTTTTTTTGTTTGTTTGTTTATCATCTATTTTTTCATTAAAGCTTTTTATTTTCAAAACATATGCATGGATAATTTTTCCATACCAACCCTTGCAAAACTTTGTGTTCCAATTTTCCCCCTTTCCCCATCCTCATGGTAGAAATATATGTTAAATCCAATATATGCATATATATTTATATACAATTATGTTGCTGCACAAGAAATATCAAATCAGACAGGGAAAAAAAGGAGAAGGAAAATAAAATTTAAGCAAAAAAAACAACAAAAGGAGTGAAGATTCTATGTAGTGATCCACAATTCTCTCTCTGGGTATAGATGGCTCTCTTCATCACAAGATCATTGGAATTGGTCTGAATCATCTCATTTTGAAGAGAGCTGTGTTCTTCAGAACTGATCATCATATAGTATTGTTGTTGACATGTATAATGATCTCCTGGTCCTGCTCATTTCACTCAGCATCAGTTCCTGTAAGCCTCTCCAGGCCTCTCTGAAATCATCCTGTTGATCGTTTCTTACAGAACAATAATATTCCATAACATTCATATACCATAACTTATTCAGCCATTCTCCAACTGATGGGCATCCACTCACTTTCCAGTTTCGTGCCACTACAAAAGGGCTGCCACAAACATTGTGCAACTTATAGTATTAAGGGAGTTGCCTGAAATTAATGAGAAATTAAGTGATCAAGGTCACTAGGGTTACACAATCACTATAAGGTTAAAATCTGAATCCATGTAGTTCTTGATGCTGAGGCTAGTTCTCTAATCCTCATACTATAGTGCTTCTCACCTCGATGTAATTTATTTAATCCTTTCCCTATTTGGGGATATTAAATTGCTTTCAGTTTAAAAAAAAGTTTTCACTAGTATTTTCTCTTTTTTATCCTTCCCAAAGAGCCATTTCCTGTAATAAATAATATTTTTAGAGAGGGAAAAAAAAGTCAGCAAGCCAATTGATACATTAAAAAAGCTTTAAAATGTGCCTTATGTAACACATGTGAACCTCCCATCTCCACAAAATGGTGATTGGGTTGTGCTTGATTTTTATTTGTTATGTGTACTTTTAACTTTTTGGTGTATGGTTATTTCCATTTACATTGTTGTAGTTCCTGTGTATTCTGTTTTCTTGGCTCTAGTTTATGCAGATCGTTCCATGCTTCTCTGTATTTCTCATTCACTCCTATCAACATTTTGGTGTATATGAGAACTTTCTTTTTATTTATGGCTTCCTTGGGATATAAACCCAGTAATGGAATCTCTGCTTCAAAGGCTATGGATGCTTCAGTAATAATTATTTTCATAATTCCAAATTGCCTTCTAAAATTATACCATTTCACAATAGTTGTTTTGATTTGCTTGTCTCTTATTATTAGTTATTTGGATAAATTTTTCCTGTGGTTGTAACTATTCTGCAATTCTTATTTTGAGAAATACTTCATCATATCTTTTGACCAATTATCTATTGAGAAATGTTTATTATTTTATTTACTTTTATTCTGTATCTTGAATATGTAACCTTATCAAAGAAATCTTACACAAAAATTTTATACAACTATTTTCTTTCTTATATGAAATAATTTCATTTGTGCAGAAACTTTTCAGTTTCATATAATTTAAATTATCATATCTTTTTAAACTGATTCTGTCTCTTATTTGGTAAAGAATACATCTCTTACATATACCTATAAGAAGTATATGACCTTTTTTTCTGATATTTTTATATATTATGGTCTTTAATATTAATATTGAATATGAATTTAGAATGTATTGTGAAACACAGTATAAGGTGTTGGTCCAAGCCTCATTTCTGTCAGACTTTCTAGTTTTCTCAGATTTTTTTTTAATCCATTAGGGAGTTTTTCCTTACTAAATTGTGTATTCCTTTCCACCAAACAGTAGGTTTTTAAGTTTTATTGTTTCTCATTCTTCTTTGTATAGATAGTTTCATTGATTTATTTTGTTAAATTGATGCAAGATAGTTTTCATGACTGTTGCTTTGTAATATAATTTGAGATTTGAATGTGCTATTTCCCTTTGTCAGCATTTTTTCAAGTATTTCCCTTGAAATTTCAGATCTTTTGTTTTTTTAAATGAATTTCATTATTATTTTGTCAAGTTTTATTAATCATCCCTTTAGTAATATGATGTTATAGTATTAAAAGTGTAAATTATTTTTGATAGTGTTGGTATTTTTATTATGTTGGCATATCCTAGTCATGAGCACCAAATATTTATTTAACTATTCAATTTTTCTCTATCTCTTTAAGGAGCACTTTGCAATAGAGTTTATCAAGTTTCTTGTGCACTTTGGAAGGTTGACCCACAGATATTTTATATGTTTTGTAGTTATTTGGAATAGGATTTCCCTTTATATTTTGCTTCTTGTGTTTTTAAATAATTATATTGCTATTGATTTTTGAGGATCTATTTTGTAGTCTGGAACTTTGATGAAGCTGTTGTCTTAATTAGTATTTTGGCTGTTTCCTTAGACTTTTCCAAGTAAACCACCATAATATCATCAGCAAATAGGGACAATTTTATCTTCTTTTTGCCTATCTTTATTCTTTTAATTATCTTTTCTTGTCTTATAGCTATTGTTAACATTTCAAGAACTATATCAAATAATAGTGGAGAGAGTGGAAATCCTTGCTTCACTCCCACATTTACTGAGGAAGGTTCTAGTGTACACTCATTATATATGATACTTGCTTTTGATTTTAGACAGGCGTTTTAAATAATATTAAAAAAGGTTCTTCTGTGCCTATTTTGTGTAAGGTTTTTAGCAAAGAGTCCCATTTGAGAAAAGTCTATATTTGGAAGATATGAAGGTTTTAACTGTTCTCCTGATTCCTGCTCCCTCTCCAAGCAAGGACAGTGCTGTGAGGAAGTCTCTAAAGTAAGAATTTTGATTCATACACTGACGTGGTGCTGTGCATCTGGCTGTGGGTGGGGAATGCTTGTGGGTTTGTCATCCTCTGCCCAGGCATGTCATATAACCTTCATTTGAGCAGTCTCAGCCTACACATCTGCACAATGGGGTTGAAAGGGCACCTCCTGACATACTTGGTGACCTCTGGATTGAGGATAAGAACCAAACATGTTCACCTCAAGAGATCCAGCCTCACTCCAAGTGCCAATCCTAGTGTGGGAAGGATGTAACATCACTCCAAAACATACTAGCTCCAACATCAATATTATGTGGTTTTCTAATTAATCACTGTTCTTGTCTCCAGCCTGTGTGAATAGGTTCCTTGTGTACCAGATGATTTTTATCTTTTTGAAAAGTTCAATTTTATTTTATTTTGGTTTCTGAATTCTCTCCTTCCTATCCTCCATTCCTCTCCTCCCCATCCCAATCTGACACTTATTGAGAAAGCAGGCAAGAAAAACAAACCATCTTATAAATATGTGTTATCTGTACATATTTGTGATTTTAAAAAATTATACTATGCTATGGAAATACTTGCTTTATCACATAAATTAAAAATAAAACATAAATTTAAAAATATATAATCAAGCAAAACAACTTTCCATATTAGCTATTAGATAGATGACTTTTCTTAATGTCGATTTTAGCAAAACTCTTCCCCCAAGCTGATTATTAGACAGAAAATAATTCCGGTTTGGTGGGACTGGATAATTGAAGAACAATTTCAGAGACAGCAATGTTTTTGCTGAGTCAGCATGACTATTTAGTGTGCTGGGCTTGGAATCAAGGAAAGGTGACGGTTTCCAGGATGGTCCAGGAACTGGGAAGGTATGAGTTAATCCCCTCCACTCTCACTGCATAAACTGAGATGGATGACAAGCACAAGCAGGCTATAGGGCATTTGGAATTAATCTTGCCCTTTGGTGGATTGATCTGGAATCCAGTTGTGGCCCTTTAGGTAACAGAAGACTTAATTCTTGAGACTCTAGGAAACTTTATTGTTGATTGCTTTTTAACCTTCTGACTGCCATCTTTTATTTTGGACCACTTTGAGAAATATTTCTACTTAAGATTTTCAAAATATGATTTTAATAAAAGAATTATTTTTTTAAAACACTTTGGCTCTAAGTGTCTGGCAGGAGGCACTTCATAAACGCTAGTTGAGTGATTGATTCTGAGAGATTCATTGCGCACTGGATTCAAGATGCGTGACAACTGAGTTCAAGGCCTGCATCTGGCACATACTAAAGTGCTCATGGGCAAGTTACCCAACCTCTCAAATACAGTTGCCAATCTTCATTGATATAGGCATTTGTATAGCAGAATTTTTTAGAGTGATGAAATCGCAATTCTGAACAAAACATCCTTTATGTTAATGTTAGGACTGAGGCCTCAGACCAAGACTTGATATGTACTTGATAGAAGTGATTCTGGGAGGGGAAGATGGAGATCCAAGATAATTCAACAAATTTTTACCCCCCCCCCAAAAAAAAAAAAAAAAACCAACAAAAAACAAAATCCAAAAGGTCTATTAAGCAGCTACTATGCACAGAACTTTTTGCTCAACTTTGGCAGAGAAATACAGTTGAGACAAGATATAGCTCTTTCCCTTATGGAGCTGGCAGTCTTGTAGGATACGAGTCTGGCACACAATCATAGTCAGAAGCTTGTGAAGACTTCTGGGGTTTCTGAATATCTGTGGGTCCAGAAAGTGTGAAGTAAGAAGGGTCCAAATGATATAGTGTTGGTAGCTGTGTAGAGCAGGAAGCTGAAAAAGCTTTAAGGGACCTGGGACATATAAGGAAAGTTAATTCCAGGGGCTCTGCCTAGAAAGAAGTAGACTAATAACGCAGAGGAAATCAATATGAAGCAGGTTGTGGTTACTTTAAGAAATTGTGTTTCCTATTAATCTGTGATCCTTTCAGATTTCCAGCCACTCCTGGCTGAGGCATATCCTCCCCAGACAAGTTGTCTTTCCAGGATTCCAGAGCCTTTGATTCAATTACAAATCTTGGTCAAAAAGCATCCCTTTGAATTCCAATAGGAGATCTGGGTTTGTCCCAGCCCGCACTGGATCTGAACCAACTTGGGCTCTCCCAGCCCCCACTGATTCTGATCTGCTCTGATTGTCTCCGCCCCCACCAAGACACCCAATATAATAAGCTCCCATCAACTAAAGTCTTTACAGATGGACCTTGGCAGCTCCCTTTACTGCCAGGGCTTTCTGTCCACTGAGAACTGCATTCTCAGTGCAAAACTCCATTTTTTATAGATCTGCCCCTATAGAAGTCAGTCTCTTGGATTTCTATCTAACAATAAACTTTCATTTTGCAACTAATAATTCGGGAATGAGTGAATTCTTTCACTTCTAAAACTTGCTGCCAATTTAAAGCGGATTCTTGACTCTCTTATAGCCACTAATCTCTAGACCACCAGGAATCTAGATCACTCATACAGCATCAAATATACACAGCATAAGCAAACCACTAAGCTGGGATCTGCATGGCTTCACTGAGAATAATTCTTGATTCAAGGTATGGACCATTGATGAAAAGGAGTTTGGTTCTCCAATAACCAGATGAGCTGAAGAAAGAGAGAGTTCAATCTTGATTATGGAATTAGTCATTGATTAAAAAAAAAAAAAGGCTTGGATGCTTTTTAAAAAATAATATTTTCCCCTAGTTACATGTAAAGATAATTTTTAACATTCATTTTTTAAATTGTCGAGTTCCAAATTTTCTACTTTCTTTACTTTCCCTCTACCTAAGATGGTGAACAATTTGATATACTGTTATACCACAGTTCTCTTTTGTTGTCCTGACTCAGTTTCCCTAATTATCCTGACTCAGTCCTACCTCAGTTTCCCTGCTTCTCAGTTCTGCAAAACCTCCCCTCCCTCTTTATCAGGATACTTGATAAAGATAAAATATCTTATGTTTTAGAATATCAGAAAGCTTCTTCTCATCCCAAGCTATTAGAATATCAGATACTGTCTTATCAAGATGCCTCTTCCTATATCCGGGGTACCTCCCCCTAATTATGTCATCCCCTTACTCCACCCTGTCAGAGTCCGGTTCTCCCTCTCAGAACCCTGACTCCGCCCCTGCCTCAGTCTATCCCCTGCATCTGAGCCTCGTATATATATGTCATTGAGAACTCTGATTATGGACTGGATTTTTGGAGATGATAGTCACATTCAGCCCTGGGACCAATCCATGAATCCATTTGGTTCTAATATATCTTTCCATTTAATAAACTATTAAATACTCTCTAATCTCTATCTTGCTCAATTTCTCCAGCATTACAATACATTATACATATTCAATCATGTATGATATTGCTATCTTAGTTATGTTGTGAAAAAAGACATAGTTCCAAAGAAAACACACACATACACACACACAATACAGTGAAAAATAATACGTTTGATTTTCATTCAGACTCCATAAGTTCTTCCTCTGAAAGTGGATAATATTTTTCATTATGAGTCCTTTGGAATTGTCTTGGACCATTGTATCGATGAGAATAGTTAATACATTCACAATTGATTATCATACATTATTGCTGTTACCATTTATAATGTTCTCTTGGTTCTGCTCACTTCATTTTGTATCAGTTCATCTAAGTCTCCTCAGGTTTTTCTAAAATCATCCTGTTCATCATTTCTTAAAGCAGAGTAATAATCCATTATAATCATGTACCACAGCTTGTTTAGTAAATGATGGGCAGAAAAGCCTGAATTCTTAATGTACTCAGAATATGCCAGATTTGTACATAGCAGGTGGCCAGAGATCCTTATAAGAATATAGGTTGTGCCATCTCAGGGAATCAGTGAAGCCAGTTGGATATAAGAAAAATAAGAGCAATAAATAGTGAGAAGTTAATTTTATCTACAATCCAAATTCTCACTTATAGAACATTATGAGACTCAGAGACTGGTAGAGTTGTCTGAATTTTAGAGGAAGAGAAATTAAATGGGTGGGAAGTTAAGTGCCAGAGATCAGATGATGAATGTTACAATTAGGATCATAAATAATAAATTTAAAGAAGGAAGGACCTTAGAAGTTAGCCAGTCCAATCTCCTCCTTTACAGCTGAGGAAACTGAGAGTGACAGAAGTTAGGTGACTTCCTCCAGATCACTCAGCTATTAAGTGTCAGAGGTAAGATTTAAATTCAAGTCTATCCACTCTACCCAGATGCCTCATACAAAGAATACAAAGCCTATTGAAAAAGACAAAAGCCATTTCTTGCTCACAGTCTAATAAAGGTGACAACATGCAAACAACCACGTATAAACAAGACACATGCAGAATAAGTTGGAGATAAAAAACAAAGGAAAGACACCAATATTAAACCAGAGCAGGAAAGACTTCTTGCAAAAGGGGAGATCTGAAAGAGGTCAGGGAAGGCAAGAGGCAGAATTGAGGAGGTAGAGAATTCCAGGCATTGGGACACAGATAGTGAAAATGAACTGAATTGTAGGGTGGAGTATTGTTTGAAGACTAGCAAAGAAGCCAGCATATCTAGATCACAGAGAACATTGTGAAGAAAAATGGAAAGGTTGGAGTGATCCAGGTTGGGAAAAGCTTTGAATGACAAAGGATTTATATTTTATACTGGAGCTAACAGGGAACTGAAGAAGCTGTAACATATACAGAAGCTGTAACATGTTCACTAGATTACTCCCTATAACTTTTTCTTTCTTCCCTCCTCACAGAGAGAGCCATTCCTAGAACAAAGAATTTTTTTTTAAAAAAATGAGGATAATTCAGCAAAATCAGTCACAGTATATTTAAAAACATTTATATTATATTCAATACTCTTTATTAATTATTCATGTTGGTTATTATTTATTATTATTAATTATTTATTAAAAATTCACATTAATCTATGAACTGGTCTACACACTAGAAAGACTGTCTTGACAGATTAAAAAAAATTCTTTGTTATATGGAATGGTGCTCTGAGAAAGAAGGAGAGGGATGCAATTTAAACAAAATAAAACAGATATTAATAAAATTTATTCTTGACCAACGAAGTTATCACCAAAGATGAGATATGAAAAGGTACTTTATTCCATTTCTTTACAGAGTTGGATGGGGGAAGACCAGTTCATAGATTAATGTGAATTTTTAATAAATAATTAATAAAATAAATAATAACCAACATGAATAATTAATAAAGAATATTGAATATAATATTAATGTTTTTAAATATACTGTGATTGATTTTGCTGAATTATCCTCATTTTTTTAAAAAAAATTCTTTGTTCTAGGAATGGCTCTCTCTGTGAGGAGGGAAGAAAGAAAAAGTTATAGGGGGTAATGTAGGCAATATAAACACAAAAGTTATTAATTAAAGGAAGCAAACAGACAGGAACTTAAAGAATTTCAAGACCAAAGTGATGGGTCACAGTTTGTTGGTTTGTTTTAGACCTTGGGTCAGTGAGTCTTGGCTAAAACAAATTGTCCATATGTCAATCAATGTATTAAAGTAACTCTATGCCAACTTAGTCGTTGGCTTCAACAAGACCTCAGTCTTCTGCTTTGTTCTGCATGATCCTGCTTAGACTAAGTTCTGGGCAAGTATGACGCCCAGATTTCCCAGGGGTCCCTGGCACTGAGTTTGGAAAGCTCCTCCTCTCCTTCAAAATATTTAGCTGCACTGGCCAAACATCCCGGGTGATGGCAGGGGGCTCAGCTGGTAGTTCCCAAAGCATCTCTCTTTAAGTTCACTGTGCTGACCTTTTGTTTTCTTCTTTGGCAAAAGGGTTAGCACCCTGAGGCTTGGGTCATTTATATTCCGCTGAGGCAAGGGTTCTGCCTGTTTCCTTTTTGTGTTTCTGCATTTTAGATCTCAGTAGGTCCCCAGAGTTTTAGTCCAGGGTCATCCCCCACCCCCTTTGGAATCTGCCTCCTCAGCTACAATTCCTTCTCCTCCTTCCCTCAAAAGTTCTTCTTGGACAATTAAAAAGCCCCCAATTAGAAACTCCAGAGAATGCTCAGTGAAACCATAGGAGACATCAAAATGGAGATAATCCCTTACCTCCTGTTCCTTCTCCTTTTCCTCTTCTCACTCTCACTCCCTTCCCATTTCCCCAAGAAATAGTGACTTATTACCAGTTCTCCTGAATAGAAATGCTCTTTTTTAGTTGCCTCTCCCCCCCACCCCCCAATCCCACTCAGATGTCTCATGGTGACCTTGAGGTGACTGAGTTTCCAGAGGCCAAGGCAATGGAATGCAAATGCTAGCAGATTCTACAAAAGTAGAAAGGCTTTCTGTATGGGCCTGGTAGAGGACTGTACATCTGTCATCAGAGGAGAAATCTAGCTACATTTGGGCAGGCTCATCATTAGAATACAGATAGCAGATAATAGGTTTTGTAGCACAGCAATTCTCAAAATTGCTCTCCTGGAAAGGGGAGTGGTGATTTACATTGGTATAGATTGAAGGTTCTTAACAATTTTTGTGTCTTGGAACCTTAGGGGAACCTGGTGAAACTTATGGACCCCTTCTCAAAATAACTTTCTAAATGCATAAAGTAGAATAGATAATATTACAAAGGAAGTCAATTATATTAAAATAATGATTTCAAAATATTAAAAAGAAAAAAAAAAGCAAATCCATGGATCCCAAGTAAGAACCTGT
The DNA here is from genome assembly GCF_016432865.1 of Antechinus flavipes. Classification (NCBI taxonomy): domain Eukaryota; kingdom Metazoa; phylum Chordata; class Mammalia; order Dasyuromorphia; family Dasyuridae; genus Antechinus; species Antechinus flavipes. Next base: position 465,638,001 of record NC_067400.1, read on the forward strand.
GAAATAGAGAAAATCCAAATATAAATAAAATCATGGAGCTTGGGATAGTGGAGTAATTTTTTTAGTACATCAGGATAGGTGAGCTGCTAGTGCACATATTTATTATTATTGTAGTAAGGTTTTTTGGTGCAGTTTAGATCAGTCATTTTGATGGTATAGAGGAATTCCCAGTGAAGAATTTTGCTTTGCCACTAATGCAGACATGCACCTGCTCTGTAAATTCTAGAGAATAGTGTACTAAAGTAAGAGGTTAAGGAATCTGCCAAAGGTTAGGCAACTAATATATATTGAAGGTGGGACTTGAACCTAAACCTTCCTGATTCTGAATTCAGCTCTGATCACTGAGTCAATAGTTGCCAATTTTTTGTTTATTTTTTCATTATGTAAATGTCTTCAACAAAACAACAATAAATCTGTTGTAAATTTTCAATGTAACAATATACTAGTTATAATGTTCTGCAATTATTTATTGTTTCTTGACCTTGTTAAGTTGTTTAAATTATGTCTGACCTTTGGTGTTTTCTTTGATCTTTGGTAGGGTTTTTTTGGTAAAGATACTGGAAAAGTTTATGTTTCCCTCTCTAATTCTTTTTACAAATGAGGAAACTGGGGCAAACAGAGTTAAGTAATTTACCCAGAGTCACACAACTAGTAAGTATCTGACGTCAGATTCAAACTCAGAAAGATGATTTTACTGACTTCAGGTCTGGTGCTCTATCCACTGTACCACCATTAAAGAATTTTTAGTGTGAATCCTTTAGACTATGATCTTGAATCCTCAAGTGTTTAAAGATTTAACAAATGTGAATCACTGCACTCAATCATGCCACCTCTGAGAGACATTATTATGATTAGTTATAATAATAATGAAAATGAACAATATAATGTTTTAAGGTGTTTTATAAACCTCAACAGTAGAGAGTGACGGTATTGTTATCCCTATTTTGCAGTTGAGATAACTGAGACTTAGAGAATTGAAGTGACATTCTCCAAGCTAACACAATTACTAAGTATTGGAACAAGTCTAGTATTTTTTCTCACTATGCTGAACTGCTTTTTATTTCAAATAACAGGGAGCTATAATTAGATGTGGAGTCAGTAGGCAACATTTATTTAATTCCTAGTATGTGTCAGCCACTGTGTTAAGCACTGGAGATACAAAAAGAGGCAAAAGACAGTGCCTTATTGTAAAGAACTAAAATTGAATGAAGGAGACAAGCAAACAGATATATACAAACTAGGTACACACAGGATAAATAGGTATACATGGTACCTATAAATAGGTAATACACGGGTATATATAGAATAAATAGAAAATAATTAAGAGAGGGAAAGGACTCGAATTAAGAAGAGTTGGGAAAGATTTCCTGTAGAAAGTGGGATTTTAGATAGGACTTTAAAAAAATTCTTTCTGATCCCAGCTTTTGGGATAAGAACTCACTGTTTGACAAAAATTGCTGGGAAAATTGGAAACTAGTCTGGCAGAAACTAGGCATTGACTCATACTTAACACCGTATACCAAGATAAGGTCAAAATGGGTTCATGACCTAGGTATAAAGAATGAGATTATAAATAAATTAGAGGAATACAGGATAGTTTACCTCTCAGACCAGTGGAAGAGAAAGGAATTTATGACCAAAGAAGAACTAGAGATCACTACTGACCACAAAATAGAAAATTTTGATTATATCAAATTGAAAAGTTTTTGTACAAACAAAACTAATATAGACAAGATTAGAAGGGAAGCAATAAACTGGGAAAACGTTTTTACAGTCAAAGGTTCTGATAAAGGCCACATTTCCAAAATATATAGAGAACTGAGTCTAATTTATAAGAAATCAAACCATTCTTCAATTGATAAATGGTCAAAGGATATGAACAGACAATTCTCAGACTAAGAAACTGAAACTATTTCTAGCCATATGAAAAGATGCTCCAAGTCATTATTAATCAGAGAAATGCCAATTAAGACAACTCTGAGATACCACTACACACCTGTCAGACTGGCTAGAATGACAGGGAAAGATGTTGGGGGGATGTGGGAAAACAGGGACACTAATACATTGTTGGTGGAATTGTGAATACATCCAACCATTCTGGAGAGCAATTTGGAACTATGCTCAAAAACTTATCAAACTGTGCATACCCTTTGATCCAGCAGTGTTACTACTGGGCTTATACCCCAAAGAGATACTAAAGAAAGGAAAGGGACCTGTATGTGCAAGAATGTTTGTGGCAGGTCTCTTTGTAGTGACCAGAAACTGGAAAATGAATGGATGCCCATCAATTGGAGAATGGCTGAATAAACTGTGGTATATGAATATTATGGAATATTATTGTTCAGTAAGAAATGACCAACAGGATGATTTCAGAAAGGCCTGGAGAGACTTACAGGAACTGATGCTGAGTGAAATGAGCAGGACCAGGAGATCATTATATATTTCAACAACAATACTATCTGATGATCAATTCTGATGGACTTGGCCATCTTCAGCAATGAGATGAACCAAATCAGTTCCAATGGAGCAGTAATGAATTGAATCAGTGAAAGAACTCTGGGAGATGACTAAGAACCATTACATTGAATTCCCAATCCCTATGTTTTTGCCTGCCTGCATTTTTGATTTCCTTCACAGGCTAATTGTACAATATTTTAGAGTCTGATTCTTTAGGAAAATCACTTTAGTGGTTGAAATTAGTTTAGTTTAGACCTTGGCCAAGTGAGTCTATCCCATCAAGTTTATTTTTTCACTTATAAAATGGAGGAAACAAAAGTTATATTGCCAATCTCTCAAAGTTGTTGTGAAAATCAAGTAAGGAATTGTCTTTTGTAACTCTAATGTTAGAAAACAGTAATACAGAGAGAGCTGGCTTCTGAGCCCAAGAGATTTAGGTTCAAGTTCTATGTCTTTAACATCCTTACTGCATAACCCTGGGCAAAACACTTAACTTCTCAGTACCTTAGCTTTTTGAGAAGATGCCAGTCTGCATTGGCACAGGATGTTTCATCATCTCAGGAGCTCACTAAACCAGTAAGATCAAAGTTCCAGTCCCTATCCCCAATCATAATTCTGTTTCTGTAATTGTGGAACCCAGGTAAAGTAGTGTAAGAGACATCTTTAATAAACATTTCCATTTTGGGAATTCAGGATAGGAGGGACTGGAGACCCTATGGTGTCAGATAGGGTGTATAGGACATCACAAGGAATTTGCAAGAAGGGTCTTCATGTATACCATCTGGTAGTTTCTTATTTTAAATAATTATTCTTGCTATCTATATGCTTAGTCTGTTTACCTAAAAAAGAAGTGCAAGTGCCATCAGCCTCTTGACTGATCTTCAGTCATCTTGGAACAAAACTCCTGTTATCACATCAGAGTTACAGTTCTAAATGATGCATCATATGACTACATCATTGGTAACATTGTTGAAATGCCTCCAAAATGTTGCCAAGAAATTGAAATATTTTGGTTAAAGTTAGAATGCATAAGGTGAAGAAATTATTTGAAAACATAGTCACAAACCATTTTTTTAACCTCTCAGTCCAATTAAAAATTCTTCTGAAATTTACCTGCCCTATTTTTCCAACAATGGTATGTTGGGAATAAGTTCAACCCAACATATATAAGACCCCAAGACTCTGAAATGAATAGTTTATTCCTTTTACTGACATCCATGAAAAGCAAAGTAGAAACAATATTACTGTTACTGTGTACAATATTTTGTTGGTTCTGCTCATTTCACTCTTCGTTATTTCACTCAAATTTATCCATGTTTTTCTAAGATCATTGACTTCATTATTTCTTATAGTATAATAGTATTCCATCACAATTATTATTACATACTACTACTCGATCAGTCATTCCCTAATTGATGGACATCCCTGAAATTTCCAGTTCTTTGATACTACAAAGAGAGCTGTTCTAAACACTTAGGGGGGAAAAGTGAAAAAGGGAAAAAAGACACTTACATCATAACTTTATTACATATTTAAGAAGAATGGCCAATTCCACACAATAGATTTGTAGTTTCATGTGCAAACATCTTTTTTATTTTACTATATTTTGAAGATCCTTGTTTTAGTCCATATATCAAAAATATAATAAAAATTTAAAAAGCAGAGTAAAGAATGCAAATGAGCTTTAATGAAATCATCCCTTCAGAGGCACTCTGGAGATGCCTAATTTTTTCTTTGAACTTACTAAGGAGAGTCTTGCTTGTCTATGCTCTTGGTGCCATCTCTTTGTTGCTGCTTCAGATTGAAGTCAGATCCAGTCAAGAAGCATTTTTAAGCATCTACTAAGTGCCAGGCACTGTGCTAAACACTGGGGATACAAAAAACGCAAAAGCAACCCCAAAACAAATCCAAATCCAAACCAAAAAAATCTTCAACACTGCTCTCAAGGATCTCAGTTTAACAGGGGAGATAATGTGCAAATAACCATATCTAAACAAGATGTGTGTCTTTGTGTGTGTGTGTGTGTGTGTGTGTGTGTGTGTGTGTGTGTGTAGGATAAATAAGAGATGATCACAGAGGGAAGGCATCAGCATTATGGGGAATAAGAATGTAGAAATTATTCTACAAGAAGAATGTAGGATTTGAAAGAAAACTAGGGAACTAGGAAGTAGTGATGAGGAGGGAAGACATTTCAAGCATGGAACAACCAGCAAAAATGCCCAAGAGATGGAATGTCTTACTGGAGGAAGAACATGGAGGCTAGTGTCCCTCTATGGCTCAAAGTAAGACTGCAAAGGTAGGAGGGGCCAGGGCCAGGTAATTGTTCTTCTCACAGCATCACTTTAATGAATTTGCTCTATCCTGCTTGGGAGCTTCTCTCTCTGCCAGTGGTCATGCCAAAAGAGTTCTGGGTCATGTAGTCAACATTAAGTTGTTCAGGAAAGACTCTCCTTGAGGTAGATCTGACTCTACAGATGTTGCTAATTACAGTGATTTGGAGACAATAATCATAGATGAAAATAGTACAAAAGGACTTAACTGTCCTTGTAGGAGTAAGCAGCTAGAGAAATTGAGTCAGCAAAAAGATGGACAGTTCAACTTATTCACCCTTGAAAATCATCAGTGATTTAAGTCATGCAAAGGAATTTTTTTTTCAGCCATGGTATGTTGAGTCAGTTAAATTATATTATGTAACCTAGTTTTCAACTGAGTTCATCAATATTGATGACACAGTTTAGACAAGCTAAGTGATACAGAGGATTGAGTGCCAGTGCTTGGAGTCAGAAAGATCTGAATTCAAATCTGGCTTCAGACACTAGCTGTCTGATCTTGGGCAACTTAACTTCTTGTCACTTAACTTTTGTTGGTCTCAGTTTCCTCATCTATTAATATGTGGACAATAATAGCATCTAACTACCAGAGTTGTTAAATGGAACAAATAAGATAATAATTGTAAAATGCTTGGCCCAGGGCCAGGCAAATATTAAGCACTATATAAATGATGTGATAAGCTAGACAGCACAGTGGATAGAGCACTAGACCTAGAGTCAGGACAACCTAATACTTACTGCCCCAGATTAGTTGTGTTATATTGGGCAAGTCACTTAACCCTAGTTTTCTCATCTGTAAATGAGCTGGAGAAGGAAATAACAAACCACTCCAGTATCTTTAAGACAACCCCAGATGGGGTTGCAAAATATCAGACATGTCTAAAACAACATAAATATTAACCATTATTAAATTCTTTTAAAAAGATCTTTTTATGAAGATGAAAATATTAGCAAATATATGTAGTTTTAAGGTCTACAAAGTGTATCTGAAAGCTAAGTAGTACAAGCATTGTGTCCTCGTTTCCATTGTACAGTTGGAGAATCTGAGGCTCCCTGTGATTTCCCTGGGGGATATTCGAGTGACAAGTGTCAAAACCCTGATTTAACCCGTTTCCTTAAGTTCAGGTCTAATGCATATCTGCCCCTTCGAAGAGATGTTTCTAGATAGGAAAAACACTGAGTTGTTATTATTAGCATAACTATAACAATCTTTCCAGAATTATTATTATCATTCAGTTCCCATGTTCTGGTACAGCTGAGTAAACTCATATTTGGCTATGTGCAGGGCCCATTAACTCTTTCTCAGGTTTTCAGAGTATCATTTAATATGGACTTACACATGATCTAGCACATTATTTCTTCACCAGCCTCTGTGGAAACAAAATAAATAAGACCACTATGAATTACCAAATTATTATCTCTTCAGGGGGAAGGAAATGTTTTAAATATTTTTTAAAAATAAATTAAAATTTAAAATTAAATAATTTATTAAAAATAAAAATTTAAAAATTTAAAAATCCATGTTCTCTTTCATTTAAAAAGATATTATTAGTACTCTAAAAATATTAAAAGCATCCCACTCCTGGTAGAAATTTTGAAATGTCCATTTTATATTAACTTAGGAACTGTAGAAGACAAGAAAAAGGCAGTATTTTGTTATTGGCTCATTATAGTTTGGATAAGACATAAAGCTACAATGAATACTATCCATAATAAATTACATTGCTGAATTAAAAATACTAGTTATTACATTTTTTTTTCTGTGAAAAGGAATTAGTGGTCAAGAATAGTATGAGAGAGAAGTTTTATAACAAGGTCAAAGTAGTGAAAAATGGAATTCCTATTTTCCTCATATTACTTTATAATCTAAACTTTTACATAATAGCTTACTTGAAATTTGTGGCATGTTTATCAGTATCAATCACGTTTTTCAACAACTGATCAATCAAAAAAACACCAAAAAACAAACAAACAAAACACCCACTTATTAAATGCCAGGAGCTATGTTAAGTGAATTAATGAATTCAGAGCCTTGGTCAATATCTCTCTCAAACTTGTCCTCAAACTAGGGGATTTCAGCACAGATATTAATGCTCTTTTAACCACCCTCACTTACCAGTTCCTCAATCCACTTAATTTCTAGGAACTACTTTTTCATTCTATTTCAGCTACACCCAGAAATAGTCATACTCTTGATCTTGCTATCACCCACAAGTGTTCCACTTACATATTCATAAACTCCAAAGTTCCTTTATCTGGATATATTATATTTGACCATTTTATCTTTCCCTCTGGCTTTCAACCCACAGTCCTTTTTTTTTTTTTTTAAATCCTCATCATAACCTTCAATTATCCCTCAGTTCTTTCTTTGCTCTGCTATGACCACTGCACTAACTAACTACACTATCCTCCTAACTTAGCCCTTTAGTAAAGGAATTCAACTTAACACTTGAATTCTTTGCCCCACTGTCCTATCATGAATCGCATCTTGCCATGCCTCAATCTTGGATTTTTTCCCACTATCAACTAACTGCCTTTTCCAATTTACAGGCTACTGAACAGAGCTAAAGAAAATCACAAGACACTGCTGACTGAGTCTACTTAAAATTTTGTAATAATTGGCCTTTTGTTACAGCAAAACAATCCTTTTTATCATTTCCCTCATTGATTTATGATCACTACAGCTGCTATTCCAGACCTTTTCAGCCTTCTGTAAACTACTCTCCATTGTTCTCCTTCCCCCTACTCTCTTAGGATCTTGCCTCTCACACAGTCAAAAACTGTAAAGCGATGCTCTGAAAACTTCCTCTTTTTCTCCATTCTTCATATCACATCATTCACACTATTTCCTATTCCTCCACTATTTTCCTTCATCCTTTTCTCACTTGAAAAGGTGGCCCCTGTCCTGCCAAGGATATCCATTTCTTTTGGCAGATTGTCAACTCTATAATATCGACTCTCTCCTAAATTTTCTCTTCCTGTCTACTAGCTTCTTCTATTCTGTCTCCAAATGTGCTCATGTCTCTGCCAACCTTAAAAAAAACCCCAAAAAAACCTGTCACTTGATTTGTCCATTCCCATCAGCTATAATCCTATAATCTCTCCTCCCTTTTATAATAAATTCTTGAAAAAGTTGTTTATGATTGGTGCCTTTTCTCCTCCTACTTTCTTCTTAACTTTGTAGTCTGGCTTCTAATGTCAACATTTAACTAAAATTGCTCTCTCCAGTTACTAATGTTCATTTAATTATTAAATCTAGTATCCTTTTCTTACTCTTCATCCTTCTTTACCTCTCTGCAGTGTCTGACACTGTCAAGCATTCTCTTCTTTTCTGGAAACTCTCTCCTCTATACATTTTAATGACACTATTCTCTCTCTTAATCTCTTCCTAGCTGTTTGATTTCATCTTCTCAGTCTCCTAAAAGTATCTTTGAACCTCTTTTCCCTCTCTATATCATCTACTGGGTTGATATCATCAGCTCATATAGTTTCAATGATCATCCTTTGCAGATGATTCTCAGATCTATTTATATATATCTAACTTTTGACTTGATCTCTAGTTTCACATTACCAACTGCCTATTAGACATCTTGAACTGAATATCTGATACATATCTTATATTCAACACATCCAAAAAAACCCAAAAACTAATCATCTTTCTCCCAAAACCTTCCTCTCTTCCTAAAATCCTTATCATTGTCTAAGGGACCATTCCTCCCAATCACCAGGATCATAACTGGGGTGTCACCCTCAACTTTTCATATGTACTCACCACTACATCAATCTGTTGTGTCTTGTAGTTTGTACCTTAATGATATCTTTTGTTTATATGTCCCCTTCTTTCTTCTGATAGTGCTGCTGTCCACTTCAAGTCCTCATTATCTCACTTCTGTTCTATTACAGTAGTCTGATGGTTGGTCTTTTTGCTTCAACTCTTTCTCCACTCTAATCCAATCACTCATCTTCCTAAAGAGTAGCTCTGACCATGTTATTTTTATACTTAATATATCAATGACTCCCTTTCCCTTCAAAATCAAATATAAAATGCTGTTTGGTCTTTACAGACCTACATAACTAAAACCCTTTTCTGAAGGAACAGGTACTTCTGAAAGAGGGTAGATCTTGGCCAGGTTGAAAACAGAGCAGGTCAAAGCTTCTGAGGGAATGTGAATAGGACCAATCCCAATGAGTAACACATTTATTTCCAGCCTTTGCTAGATAGGGAGACTCAATTTTTAAAAAATAAGCAAACTGAAAATCCAAACTAAAATGTCTACCTGGTTATACTATATGGCTATGAATGAAAAAACACCATGATCTTAGAAACATTAAAATTTCCAATAACCTAGAGGGCAATGGAAAAATGAATGGTGCAGGCTATGGCATGTTACAAGAAATGATTCGTGGCATTTAAGACAGTGGTAAGGGCATGTAGAATCTGACAATGAAGTGAGTTGGTTCTATGGCGAAAATGAGAATGCACAATTGATAGGTACAGTTCCATCAACTTAGAACAAGAAGGCTTTTAGTATGCTGGATGGATCCACTATGGAGGATTTATGGAAAGATGTGTTGAAATTGTAACTTGTTATGGTTTCTTCCTTTTACCCCACAGAAGTTAGTGAAGTAAGTAAGTAGCCAGTAATACTAACAAGGAATAGAAATTAACATTGTAAAAGGGAATAAAGGGGCCACTGCAAAAACTGATTCCTAAATTAAGACCACATCCAGAGACTATGTGCTAAAAGAGAAAACAGCTAATGGTTTGGTCCCTATTAAATAAGAGGCCATTATATTGAACTCTAGATGGCTTCTCCTAATAGTAGACCTTGCAGACCTAAATCTAAAAGCTGAGATAATCTCCAGACATGCACAATAAAATTATTATGCCTCTCAGGGATGCCCAAACTGGCAGTGATAACTTTGAGATGATATTGATCTATTGATGAGCTAAATGCAAGATAGATTGGATAAGTTGTGCTCTTGCCCTGCTCATCAAAATCCTATAAGAATGGATCCCAATGTCATGCTTCTTGAGCACCTATCTACCTACTATGAATCCCTCCTGCCCTAGTGCTCCCAATTCTGATCCAGTTATATAAAAAACTATATTTCTCCTTGTTTATTTCCAGAATCATCTGCCTCCTCTACCACTTTCCAACTCCATTCCCCACTGAGTAGTCTGCTTCTGTACCCTCCATGTCTTATTAAAATATGATTGACACATTACTTCCCACTTTCTACCAGTGTGAACTTTTCTACCGAGTATCCAAAGAACCAGGCTTGTTTGTCCTGTCTCAACTTGGGATCTTTTTGCTGACCATTTTCCCTTCTGCATAAACTGGGGCACTAGGATTAGGGGGAACAACTGAATCATGAATACACCTAATGTGGATGAGTTTGCTTCTCTGAGTTCATTGGTAGAGTGCAAGGGTGAACAAAGAAATCTGTACTTAACTCCCAAAGACTTCCCTATGTTGTTGGTTATAATAAAGTAAAAATATGAACAATTAGCACACAGGATAAGAAGTATGTATGAAGGATTACAAATTGAATCCGAGTAAAGAGTACCATCATAGAAAAGTGAACAGATTTGACAAAGAATTCAAGTACCTTTTGCTTTGAAAATGGTAGAGTGACTTGAATGAGACCTGTCTTTATGAAAATGCTATTATTATTAGGTGAATGATTAAAACTTGAAAATATTACAATTTGAGTTTGGAGTTAGTTGTTCCTTTTTCAAGTTAGTTGTTCAGTATTGGATCCTATTTATTTTGTCTATCCTTTTTTAGAATTCATAAGGTATAACAGCATATAATTTTTTAAAACTTGTCTCAAGCATGGATGTCTCGAGATGGATCGGAAAATGTATTCATAGGAAATGTTAATGTGTTAATATGCATATGAAATTCCCTAGTATGAGGGCAGGATTTGGGGACTCTGACAAGTCAAATAATTTTCTAAGCCTCATTTTCCTTCTTGGTAAAATGTAGATTTTTATAATCATAGTTAAATATAACATATAATAACTATAGAATAATAAAATAATAGCTTCTTGCTTTTATTATTTAGCTATCGTAAGTTACTCTTTATGACCTCCTTTGGGATTTTTTTGGCAAAGATTTTGAAGTGATTTGCCATTTCCTTTTTCAGATCATTTTACAGATGAAACTAAAGCAAACAGAGATAGGTGACTTGATACTTGCCCAGGTACACATAATAAGTATCTGAGATTAGAATTGAACTCAAGTCCTCCTGACTCCAAAACTGGAATTCCATCCACTTTGTCATCTTAATAATAGTTACACTATTATAAAATGAAAATTTTATAATAATGATAATGTTTTATAATAGCTTCTACCTCATAGGGTTGTTGTAAATATTAAGTTAGATAATATATATAAACATACTGTGCAGACTTTCAAACATTATAAATATCAGCAGCTATCATCATCATCACCAAAGAGTCCTGATTCTTATTACATAGACAGATAAGAAAATCTATATCCTGGACCATGGTTAGGAATAGAGGTTTCTCTTCTATTTAAAATAGTAATTCTTATCAATGGGGGAAACATAGAGTCCCCAGTGCAAGGCTTGGCAAGTGAAGGAGAATGAAGTAGGAAAAGAGTAACTGGTTCTGGTGAAGAATTCCTTTCAATTTCTCTTTCTTTGGGTTGTTTTTTTACTTGTGATTTCAATCACCATGAGGAGGGAGTATACCTATGCCATGCTGGTGACCTATAGCATAGCATCCTATACTAGTGAGTAATTTAGGTTTGGACAAAAAGTTGTATATGCTATGCTCTACTATTTCTTGGTCTTTAAATGAAGATATTTAAATTAAAGAAATATATAATGGTATGATTATAATGAGTTCCATTATCCTCTGTGTTCTAGAAGATGTGAAGTTCTGTACTGGAAGGAAAGTCAAAGTTGAATTGGGAAGATATGCTTTGGGTTTTAGCTTCTCTTCTCTTCATTTCAGTTCACTTCAATCTAATTCAATTTGGTCTAACAGAAATTTCTTTAGTATCTACTAAGTGCCAGGCACCATGCTAGATATAGGAAGTACAAAAACAAAAACTAGAAACTCCTCTTCCCCTAAGAAGTATACATTATACTAGGGGGGAAAACTATGTACATAGGTATTTACTTAGTACAATGCTTAGTAAAGGTGGCAGGAAAAGTTGTATGAAAGGAGAGCTGGCCTTAAAGATGGGAAATCCTGCATTCAGAATCAGTTTCTGTCAGGCTGCCCTGCTCAAATTATTTCTCAGAATTCTAGGTAACTTTGTAAGACATCTAGTTTCAGAGAAGGTATTTATTTTCATTGGTGAAGGAACCCCCTTGATTGAATTACAGGTCTAGCTTTTTTTTTTTTTAAGGAAATAAAATTATTTCCCAGTCCAATTTCAATCATAACAGTTTTTATGCTTTGTTGTGAGAAAAGAAAGCCTACTCCTTCCTTTGCTCTATTACTAGAGCTTGGCTAGGATCTTATAATCCTTATGAGACCTACTAAGAATGTGAAGAGATAAGTAGAAATTGGGCGGACAGACTTTCCCACACATTTTATCAACTGGAATATGGCACTTATTCTCACAAATTTGAATGGTTTCCCTTTATGTCCTGGAAATGAGATCTTTATCAAAATAACTTGTGATAAAATATTCCCCTCCTCCAGTTAATTCTTTGCTTAAAATATTAGCTTCATTGATTTGGTTTGTGCTCAAACTTTTGAATTTGCATAATTAAAATTGTCTATTTTATCTTCTGAGATTCTCTTTATTCTATGTATGGTCATGAACAATCCATCTATTCATAGATCCAAGAGATTGAAAGAATTCGTCAACACAGTTGCTGAAATTCATCTATACTCTACATAAAAATTATAACAATCTAGATCTTGGGGACCTATGCTTATAAATTTCTCAAGATTTTGCATTGCTGCTATATCTTTGTTGCTTATCTAGGAATATCTATCTATGGCTCAGACCCTACTTAGGTGGACCCACCTCTTTCTTTCCTAACATAGCTATGCTTATTCACCTTTATTTAAGGCCATCCTTTAAACACAGAATTCTAATTAGATTATTAAACATATGGCAATATCAGAAGCATTAATCACATATAAAAAAACCTGTAATATTCCATTCAGTTCCTGGATCTAGCCCCTCTCAAAGCAGAAATTCCTTATAAGTTTGGGATCCTTTCCCTTTTATTTTATAGCAATACAAAAAACTGCTACCTCTAGCACAAATCATTTCCCTATTGTAGTCCCAGGGAACTCTTCTGTGTTTCTACCTCAATTAGGAAAAGGACAGAAAGAATGTAAAACTTTCTCTCACATTAAGTAACTAGGGGGTACAGTGTAACTTCAGATAGTTACTAATTGTATGATCCTGAGCAAATCTCTTAATCTCTATCTTAGTTACTTCAATTGTAAAAGAGAGTTCTGAGGTTGTTCTGAGGATCAATTATATTATATCTGCAAATCGCTGGGTATATTGCCTGGCATATAGTAGATGCTTAATAAATGCTTGTTCTCATCCCTTAAGTTCATAAGTGTCATCTTGACACTTGGTCTTAGACCTGAAGCTCTAAATTCCATACTGACTGGAAAGGTCCCAGATGCTATTCAGAGTCAGTTTGCTCATCTCTATGATATTTAGATCAATAGCTGGATTTGGTTGGCTCTTCCAAGAGGCTTCTATCATCTCTCATTTCTTCAAAAGCAGAGATCTAGAAGAAAAAAACCACATTTTTTGTGACCTTTCTCAAAAACTCCCCCATTATGTGCTTCCAGCAACTATCTAACACAAATCATTATGGCATTGAGGTAAGAATATGGTCCCTACTAGATGCCTTGAGGCTAGAAGTTTTTATTGGAAACTACCTAAGCTTCTCAGTGAACACATGGTTTATATAGGTCTATGACATTTCAACAATATGCCTATCAAGTGACATGGTAACAAAAGGACATGAAGTTTTCTGGTGTGACTCATTCTAGATTAAAAAACAAAACAAAACAATGTTGACTCCCAAGCACCATTGTTTCCTTTTCTTGGTGGATGGTAAAGAGGTAAATCAAGGTTGGAGTTGAAGGGAAAATATCCTATCAGAGTTTTTAGGATGAGAAATGGGATATCACATTTGAGGCAGAATGGTATGGTAGAAAGAGCATTGACTCTGGAGTCTGAGGACTTGAATTCAAATTCTTCCTTGGACACTTATGACTAGTGTATCCTTGAACAAGTAACTTGACCTTTTGGGACTCAGTGTATTCATCTGCAAAATGAAGGTATTGGACAAGATGGCTTCACAAGTCTTCCTCAACTCTAAATCAGTGATCCTAGAACTCCCTGGGAATAGTAAATTCCTTGTCATTGGAGACTATCAAGCAAAATGCAAACAGGAAAGAATGCCATTTTGTAAATTAATGGTTGAATTTGGTTTATATTAAAGCTCTGAGAGTCCTTACAGTTCTGGAATTCTATAAATGTCCACAAATTATTCTTTAATAATATGTCCTTTATTTTGTATTCTGTCTTCTTCCCTTTTCTGAAAATCAAGACATTTGCTCATCTCTAATAATAACAGTAGGAATACCTGAGTCTAGAGAGGACTTTAAAGTTTGCCAAGCAATTTACAGACATTATCTTAATTGTTCTTCGCAACCACTCTGGTAGGTAGGGTTAGCATGGATTATTCTTCTGGGATTTTAATTGTCATTCAGTATATCATTTGAAGATTTGGTAAGTATGCCATCTGTGCCTTTATCCAAGTTTTTATTTTATTTAAAAATTTTAATCATATTATTTAATTTATATTTATATTATATCTCTCTAGTATTTAAAATATAAAACAACATAGGGCCAAGTACAGGTTCCTGGGACACTCCACTAGAGATTCTTGCCCAATAGATACCAAACATTAATCATTTGAACTTGGCCATTCCAATTTTCCTACCCTCTCTGTTTTTTTTTTTTTTGAGGTTGCTGCCATTCTTCAAATCATCCAGATTCACAAATCTCAGTCATCTTCATCTCTTTGTTCTTACTCCACTTTTCCCCACTTCCAAAGCTGATCAATTGCCAAGTCTTATCAATTCTGCCTCTACATCTCTTTGTCTTTTCCCATATGCTCTCTATGTCTCTGTCTGCCACCTTTCTCTGTTCTCTGTTCTCTGTCTCTGTCTTTCACTCTCTTCTCTCTCCCCTTTGCCTCTGTCTGTCTAGACATCAGTTAGTCTCCTTTTCTATATATATTCTCTTTTTTTCTCTGTATTTCTGTGTCTCTTCATGTTTTTCTCTATCTCTTTCTATCACTTCTAGAAAGTCTTTGGGAAGTCTTTCTATAACTTGAGTGCATCACTCCTTTTACCTCTTGCAAGATTTCATTGTCTCATTTTTGGGGAAATGAAAGGAGAAAGAAACTCTTTTTAAACCTGCACACAAAAATATTTCTCCAACTACCAGAAACTCTTAAGTTAGAGGCCCTTGGGATTTTCTATCTGCTTGTGGATATTTTCTCCAGTGACCTTAGAGGAAGGGACTATGCACTGAGAAGACTAGGAAAGACCTGATGCAACAGGTGATATTTGAGCTGAGTCCTGTAGGAAATCAGATATTCCAAGAAGCAAAGGTGATGAGGGAATGCATTCTGGGCAAGGCGGACAGTCAATGCAAAGTCACAGCAATATGGAGCAGAAGGATAGAGTTAGGAGTTATAAGTGCCAAATAATAATGGAAATTAATGAGTAAGAGAATGAGTCTATCAGACCTTTGCTTTAGGAAAATCACTTTCCATTTGGAGGATGAATTGGAGAAGGAAGATATATAAGCTAGTAAGTGTTAGAAATGAAATTCAATTCTCACAATTTCTGACTTCCAGATTACTACTCTAATTGCCATATTGTATCATTCTTCACTTTGCCATGGTTAATACAAGGTAGTTAACAACAAAGCTGAGATTTAAAATCAGATCTTTGGATATCAAATCCAGGGAGCTTCCATGTTTGCTGTTTCTAGATTGCATTGTCATATTCTTTTCAACCATAAGGAATTTGTGGTTTCCTTATTCAGAGGAACAGTGATATCAAATCAGCACTTTTAGCCAGGGCTTATTTAAAATTGGGTCAACTTAAGCAATCACCTTGAAGCAAGTAATTCTAAAAAGAGATTTAAAAGTCACCCTCTGAGTCACTCAGGAAGATTAAAAAGTTTAATGTCCACTACAGGCTCAAACTTAACTGCTTTGCTTTCTAGGATAAATACATTGAGTGTAAAAAATATGATTAGTATGAAGTTATATTGGCAATCCTAGGACTAGATTCATAGTGTCCCCATAAAAACCTGGCCACTTCACAAAATCAGGGCATGGTGGGGTGCAGTTCTCAATAATGAGTAAATGATTCTCAATGCTACCTTAGGCACTTAATTTAATATTTTCACATAACTGTTGTAAATTTTCTTCTTCTCTTATGAATTCTCTGAATCACATTTCCAATAGGAAAAAAAAAAAACTTGGTCTATTCAGATTAGCCTCTCATCATCTTATTCACCTACTAGTAGATCTTTGACCCCTTGTGTGGTTTAGCTATGGGTATCTGTATCACTTCAGGCATGACATGGGAAAAGTAATTTTTGTGCCTTGGATTCTTTATTTAAAGCGATTGAATCAGTTTGTAGCAACCCTTTGTTTCAAGACTTGTTTCTGGAATGTGGCTTGGATGGAGGCCCAATTTGTGATATAATAGTTCTGATGATAGCGAAAGTGAATTGGCTGCTTTGAGAGGACGTGTGATACAGTGGAAAGAGATATAAATGTTAGAAGCTATGTGTTATCTTGGGCAAGTAGAACTTACCTGTTCTAAGCCTTAATTTCCCCATTGGCTAAATGGGGATGATGTTGTTCAGTTATTTTCAATCATGTCTAACTTTCTGTGACCTCATCTGGAGTTTTCTTAGCAAAGATACTTGCATGGCTTGCCATTTCCTTCTTCAGCTCATTTTACAGATGAAACTGTGGGTTAAATGACTTGTTCTGCATTACACAGCTAATAAGTTGTCTGAGGCCAGTTTTGAACTTGGAAAGAGTCTTTCTGATTCCAAGCCCAGTGCTTTTTCCACTGAGTCACTTAAGCTGTCCTAAAGTGGGGATAGCTGTGAAATCTGGGTTAGCTCCCTGTTGACCTCAGGGATCAGCCAGAGTCAGGATCAGCAAAAGTCCTTGGTCTTTAGGGAGAGAAGTAGAGGAGATGGACGAAACTGCTACAAGCTCTCCACCTACTGACTTCCCTTCTCCTCGTTCTCCTCCAAAGTGACTCTGGCTTAACTTACTCCACCCCCTCATCCCTCCTACAATTCTCTGTATACATCAAAACACCGAGCCAGAACAGAATAGTGAGAAGGGCCATTTTTCCAAGCATATGCTAATAGAGTATTGTCCAATAGGTAATTAGCCTTAAGTGATCGTTTGTCTGATTCCAGTGCACCTATTCAGAGTTTCAGCCCTTTACATCTCCCACTTTCTTTTGTTTTAGAACACAGGTAGTCATGCCCTCCCTGACATCTTGGGAAGGGAAATGAAAAACACCAAAGGGAAGTGGGAAGTCAAGCCAGAGATTGCTAGCGGGTTTCTGGTCTGAAGGGTCTTACTAGAAACAGGTATGCACAAACTCGTCAGCAGAGGAGGTATTACACAAACACATAACAATGTAGCACAGGCTATTAGTGATGACTCTCAACCATAGTCAGGGCAAGCTCAATGTGGTGTAACAAACATGAATTATACATACAAGTAGTGATATAACAAACAATATAAATCAACATGGTGTTGTAAAAGATTTCCAGAAGTCCTAGAAGGAGGGTATGTAAATAGCAGTCACACATATGCTTTCTTCAGCAGCCAAGAGATAGTCCAAAACCAATCTATTGTCCATTGTTTCACGTGTCAGGGAATCCAATGATTCCTGGAAGTTTTTGAAGTTCTGCAGCAGTCTTTTTATGTGTTAGGGAATCCAGTTATTTCAGCAGATTGGGAAGTCCTACATCAGTCTTATCATGTCTCAGAAAAACCAACAATTCCTGAGGGTTTTGAAGTTCAAAAATTTTTTATGTCCATGAGTTAAATGTCATAACTGCCACGCTCTTTCAATGGTGAGCACAATCAGCAACAGAACCACCTGATTTTTTTTGGGTCTTCTCCTTTGTTTCAAGGGTCTGCTCTGCCTCTCTGCAATGGACAAGGTGAATACAGCTTGATGGCACCCATCTGATTCCTTCTCCATCTGTAGAGATACAAGCAAACCCTCTCCCCCAAGCAGTTAACCTATCTGGTCCCTTCTATTCACCACTTTCTGGGTCTCTCCACATCACCTGGCGATTATCTAAAGATAGTGGAGCTGCTCGCACTGGACACTGCCCTTCTAGTGAGTTAGAAAACTCTGCTGGAGCCAGTGCATCTTTGTCAAAAATCAAGAAATTAATAGTATAAAGAGCTAGATTTAGAAGTTCTTTAGGGTTACCTATGGCTCCCCCTTTCTTTTGTTTTTGGAGTAGCGTCTTAATGTCTCTGTATCTCCTCTCTGCTATTGCCTGGACCTTGAGGATTAAAGGGTATGCCAGTGGTGTATAAAATCTGATACTGTGCACAAAAGTGTGCAAAATGTTTAGAAATATATGCAGGTCTATTACCGTGTTTCCCTGATAATAAGACCTATCCCGAAAATAAGCCCTCCCCTTACTGTGTAAAATTCCTCTAAAATAAGCCCTCCCCCAAAAATAAGCCCTATTGAGATTGCTACTGTAGGGAAGGTGATCCCCTGTGCTACATGCTACATTATGGTACCCTCTGCATGCACCATCCTCTCCCCCTCTCCCCAGTGAAACGCACGCCATGCTCCAAGCTGCATCCAATCAGAGCTGCAGCAGTGAGCGCGTCATCCTGTTCTTCTCCAGTGATTTGCTTGCTGGCGCCATTGAGAGTAGTGCCGCGGCGGAGAGCTGAGGCAGGACAACATAAAAACCCAGTATGTAAGCGGGAGTGAGGGGGCATGATAGAGGATAAAAGAAGAACTCAGCCGGCACTTCCCGTGCTAAAGAAATGAAGAACTTCTTTGCAGAGAGAAGAATAGATCAAGTAATGATTCCTGCAGGAATGACTGCCTATCTCCAGACCCTTGATATTGCAATAAACAAGCCATTCAAGGACCATTTGCGCATGGAAGTCAATGACTACATTGAAAATAGAATGGAAAGAAATCAGCGTGGAAATTTTGTGAAGCCCTGTCTTCAAGAAGTGGTGACTTGGGTGAAGAAGTCATGGGATAAAATTACTGACAGCTGTGTCGCCAAGGCACTACGAGCAGGTTACCTGGACAAGACATGTTCATTTAAAGAGAGCTATATTGCTGGACATGACAGATTGGGTCCACTTCTTCTGAAGGAAATAGAGGCACAAGACATCCAGGATGGAATTCAGGGTATGGACACTTATGACGATGTTGTTGAAGAAGATGACATGATCATTATTGAATAAAGGTACTTTTTTTTGTTCACATTTACCTGTTTATTAAAATTGCTGTCAATGTTCATTAAAATAAGCCCTCCCCTGAAAATAAGCCCTCTGGAGTTTTTCTGTCCAAAAAATTAATAAGACAGTGTCTTATTATCAGGGAAACACGGTATCTGTTTTTATTACTTGTGGCACACTCATAATTGCAAATGCAAATTCAGTGACCACTAAGGCTGCCCTTTTGTTGCTGGTATTGCAAAAGTGAATCCTGTAAAGGTGTTTACCACAACATGGATAAAAGACAGATGACCAAAAGATTTATAATGGGTCACAACCATTTGCCAAATTTCATTGGGTCTCAAACCACAAGAATTCTTCCCTGGAGGGAGTATAGGAGCATGGAAAGGAAGGCAAGCTCTACGGGCTTTTACTATGCTCCTAGCTTCCTCTCTTCTTGTTCCAAATTGTAAATGTAAAGTTCGAGTAGACTGATGATATTTAGAATGAGATTTTTGGGCTTCTTGAAATAAAGGAGTATTGGCCGACATAGTTAGAAGGCTATCTGCCTTTGAATTACCACCAAAAATGGGACCTGGAAATCCACTATGAGAGTGGACATGCAAGATATAAATCTTACCTGAATGCTTTCTCACTTGCTCTTGAAGTTCCTTAAAGAGCTGATATATATTAGAGGCTACAAATTTTATTTGGGCTGTGGCAATTCTTTGTACCACACCTATTGAATAGACCGAATTAGATATTATATTTATGTCTCCTGGATAATAAATAAGAGCTAGAATCACTGCATTCAATTCATTCTGCTGAATGGACTGAAAAGGAGTTCTGACTACTCTCTTTATAGTTAAGTCACGAGAGGATACAGCACAAATATTATGTTTGGATGCATCTGTAGAGATAGTTGGTCCTTTAAGAGGAACTTTAGAAACCTTTTCTTCAAGAATCCATCGCCAATTATGTAATAGTCTGGTTATCTTTAATGAAGACCTGTGAGTAAAATTTGGAGCTATGGTCAGTAAAATTTGCCACTCTGAGATGATTTCACAGCATACACTAATTTTTGCATTAGTATAAAAGGTGTATATCTTGTCAGGTCTTATCCCAGATAATTGTACTGCTCACTTAATGGCCTTTAATAAAATTCTAGCCACAAGCACTGGGTAAGAAGTAAGGCTTTGTTCTGGTTGTGCTGGGAGGTTCACCCATTCTATCACACTGTCTCCTTGATGAAGGACTATTGTGGGTGCCTCTTGTGTAGCAAAAACTGCTATTTCAAAGAGTTTTTGAACGACTCTTTCAACCACATTGGATAAAGCCAGTTCAACTTCTCTCAAAACCTCTTGAGCTTCTTTTGTAAGCTGGCATGGTGAGTTTAAGCACTGTCTCCCCTTAAAATGTCATATAATGGTTGTAATCGATAGGTAGTCAAGCCTAATACTGGACGCATCCATTGGATATCTCCTATCAATTTCTGAAAGTCATTTAAGGTGTGTAGCTTCTCTGTTCTTAAGGAAAGTTTTTGTACTGTAAGCACCTTCACCTATATGAAGTATACTTCATATCCTAAATATTGAAAAGGAGCATGTCTTTGAATTTTTTCTGGAGTTATATGCAATTGGTAGCTCCTTAGTGTTTCTATGGTCTTTTGTAGATGTGCTTCTAACATTTGTTCCTCGGGTGCACATCCCAATATATCATCTATATAATGTAATAGCATAACTTTTGGAAATACTTTTCTTACTGGAGTAAGAGCAGCAGCAACATACTTGACACATAGTAAGGCTGTTTTTCATTCCCTGTGGCAAAACTGTCCATTCATATCTTTTATAAGGCTCAGCTAAGTTAATGCTGGGCACTGAAAAGGCAAATATTTTCATATCCTTCTTATCTAGAGAGATAGAATAGAAATAATCCTTAATGTCTATAACCCAAAGAGGTCATTATCTAGGCAATTGAGTAGGAGATGGAAGCCCAGGATGAAGAGTTCCCATAGTTTCCATCTGTTCATTTTCCTTTCTTAAATCAGTCAATATTCTCCATTTTCCAGATTTCTTTCTTACAACAGATAGCAATACTTATAACATGGCCTTTCACTCCAGTTGGCTGAATAGGAAGTCAACAACTATAAACCAATAAGATGGAGGAATATTGGGCTCTATTATCAGCTCTTCCACTGTGCTCTTTAGAATCCCATTTACTTCTATGTGATTTGCCAGGGTATACTGAAGAAATGTAATTTCTCTTCCAATTAGACTGTGAACTCCTTGAAAGCAGAGATTTTTTTGGTTTTCTATTTATGTCCCTATCACTTAGTACAATGCCTGGCACAGAATAAGCACTCAATATGTTCTCCTTCCTTTTTTTCTTCCTCTTTTCCTCTTTCCTTCCCTCCCTCCCTCCTTCCTTTCTCTTTCCTTCCCTTTCCCCCTCTTCCTTTCCCTTCCCTTCCCTTCCCTTTCCTTCCCTTCCCTTCCCTTCCCTTCCCTTCCCTTCCCTTCCCTTCCCTTCCCTTTCCCTCCCTTTCCCTTCCCTTCCCCTTCCCTTCCCTTCCCTCCTTCCTTCCTTCCCTTCCCCTTCCCTTCCCCTTCCTTCCCCTTTCCTTCCCCTTCCCTTCCCTTCCCTTCCCTTCCCTTTTCCCCTCCCCTTCCCTTCCCCTTTCCTTCCCTTCCCTTCCCTTTCCTTCCCTTTCCTTCCCTTCCCTTCCCTTTCCTTTCTTTCTTTCTTTCTTTCTTATTCCTCTTCATGAGTTAGGCTTATTCATAAGACTTCACGTAGCACAAGCCTTTATTTCTACTTCTAATTCTAATCCATGACCCTTCTTCACTTGTAGTAGGTTACTAATTAGGCTAAGCAAGAGTTTGAGGGTTGTGACAAGTTGAAGAGGATCACAAAGATATTTTATTCTTTGCTATTTGTCTAGCAATGATTGTAGCTAATGCAGGTTGCTTCAGCACCTGCAGGGATAATATTCAAGGCCTGCTTAGGAAAATTTCCTTACCATTCTAGCTAGGTGTACCTTTAAGGGTCATTTTTTTTCCTATATCCCAGCACTATTTAGCCAACACCACACTGGACTGTGCTTCACTTCCCATCCATCCAGCCATCCTGGCATCTTTTTGCCTCCTAGAATCTACAAATCTAAATATTCCCTGTCCTTCTCACATCTTCCTCCCCTTGCTCCAAGAATTGTAATCAAAGTATTATTAGCCTTGCTTTTAGAAAAAACAGATCAATCACATCACCTTCCTATGATACCATTCCCCTATATGTTGTGCCCACCAAACTCATTAATTAGTAAGCTCCTTGAGGGAAGGGAGCATTTGTATTTGTATTTCTAACACTTAGCATAGTGTGTGGCACATAATAAGCTATTCATAAATACCATCTATTCATTCACATGAAAGACCCAAGAGCTAAGTGTTTTATTTAGATTCCTTTGGATCTTCCAGAAGAAAAGTCTTCTATTTCTTTTGGAGTAATTGGCTGGGAAATTTGCTTTTCTTTTTGTATTGCCAACTCAAGACTTTTTCATCCTCAATATAACCAAATGTAGCTGGAAGGAACCAGGAGTTGATAGTCACACTATACTCTCCACTGGCTAAAAAACATTTTGGAGTATTGTGTTTGGTCAGCGCATCTTATTTTAGTGGAAAGAATACCAAACTTTAAGTCATAGAACCCAAGTTCAAATCCAGCTATATACTTTGTATCTGTATGATGCTGGGCAAATCACTTAATTGTTTCCTTATATGTTAATGGGAATAATAATTACACTTACCTCCCAGATTCTTGTGAAGATCAGATGAGATATTTGTAAAGTACTTAGTACTGGGACATAGCAGGAATTCAATAAAAAGTTTCTTTCTTTCCTTCCTTCTTGAGCATGTTAACTGTTTTCTGAGTTGTAATTTCTTCATTTTTAAAAAGATAGGGTTGAACCAGATGAACTTTCTTCAGGGCTGAACTTTAGACAAGTTTTCTGGTAGTTATTTTTGAAATTAGAACAAAGTGAGGCACTTATGAGTCAACAGTTGACAAAAAAAAGTTTACTTGTGGCTAGATGGCACCAGCCTTGAAGTCAGGAGGATCTAAGTTCAAATCTGGCCTCAGATATTTAACACTTCCTAGCTGTGTGACCCTGAGCATGTCACTTAACCTCAATAGCCTCGGGGAAAAAAAGTTTACTTATTAATCCCAGAAGGATAGTCAAGGATACACTTTGAAGAAGTCTAACTGAGTCAAGTCCCCTCTCCTAGTTGTTCATTGTATTCTGCCAGCTAATAGAATATATCTGCAGTTCCTTGTGGTTGTTTTGTATTTAGACCAGGGAGTGATATTAACAATCCTGAGTCAGTTAATCAAATCTTAAGAATAATTTCAATATCTTTCCTAAGGAAAACTAGCCTAACTTGCTTGGAAATATATATCAGAAGCTAAAATAATGCCCTTTCCACATTATGAGAGAAATATCTCTTTTCTAAGTTGATGCGCTCGCTAGCTGCTGCCAAAATATATACCTCAATGCAGAAATTATAGAGGCAAAAATCTAGACTTTATTATTAGGTTTAAGTATGGGATTCAGATCTTAGACAAAAAGTAAATCTGAACAAAGATTAGAATTCTAACAAGGCCTTTTGCAAACAAAATTTCATCATAGTGACAGAGAAATAATTCTGGATATAATATTGGAATCTTGTACCTTGTATCTTGACCTTTTCATATGAATTGTCCTTGAGCCAGATCTCTCCAAGCACTGGGGTTTGAACAGTTGATTTTTTGAACCTTAAACTAGGACTTTACATTTGTCCTTATTAGGTCCTATTGTTGTGCCACAGTTGTCTTTTATTGTCCTGACTCGGTTTCCCTAAATTGTTCTTCCTCAGTTTCCCTAAATTAATTCTGCCTCAGTTTTCCTAATTGTTCTGTCTCAATCCCCTTAGTTGCAATCCTCCCTCCCCCAGCCTTCCAGTTCATTAAGACTGATATAACTCAAGGTTATTTGCTCTAAGGTTATAAATTGTCAGTATGTAAACTCAGAAAAGGGGACTCCAGACATTCTGTCTCTTGCTATATACTTAACTCCCAGATAGTAAGAATTTATGGTCCTACCTCCCAACCTGTTGGAACTGGTTCCTGCCTGGAGATGCCCGCTCACCAGAATTTGGACTTCACCCCACGGACTTTGTTTAGCTACTGTGTGTAAATATGTCATTGAGAACTCGCATTGGCTGTTGGATGCTGGCTGGATGCTGGCTGGATGCTGAATTCTTGGAGATGATAGCCTCATTAAGCCTTGGGACCAAACCATGGATCCATTTGATACCAGTATATCTCTCCCATTTAATAAATTATTAAATACTCTCTAATCTCTATCTTGCCTCAGTTTCTCCGGCATTACACACTATTTCATTAGAGTTGGTCCATCATTTAATTTTTCAGAGAGATGTTTCTGAATCATGAATCTGTCATCTTCATTTAATCTTCAAAATGGACAAATACTTAGACCTTTTTCCAAATCATTCATAAAATGCTGAACAACACAGAGCCAAGGACGGATCTGTATTTCAGAGCTTTGTTCTATTATTAAGGTTTCAAATTTTCTCAGTTTGGATGGTTTCATTAAAAATCTCTCAAAGTGATTTGCCTTGGAATTTCAGGGAAAAACCTTTATTAATATAAATGCCCAGTGAAACTGAAGGATTTCAGGTAAATTCAGGTGCTAACAATGATTTTACATTCATATTTTATGACCAAGAGAGAATAACTTGTGATCCATTTATCTTTCTTTCTCCTCAAAGACTACTCCTTAGCCTCTCAGTAGTTAACCAAATTTACTACATGACCACACCATATCTACATCATATTCCTTTTTTTTTCCCCCAAAATCAAGATCTTTTTGGCCAAGACTTATAATCTTCTAGATAACAAGATTTCCCTGGGAAAAAATTGGACAACGACCAAAGAATGTAAATGAAAACTATTTATTTTGGAGAATGGTGGGAAACAAGGAGTATTTATCTGTGTCAAGTATAATTCATGCTTACAGTAAAGCCCAAACTACATGTTTTGTGTTTCCTCTTCCATCTTTCTGTTACGACTCACCTTGGCTACTTCATCCTAGATAAGTGACCTGTTCCCACGAGGAAGAAAAGACTTTTAGCCTATATATATGGGGTTTGGTTTCCTGGATTTTAACACTTGTTTGTTGTGTGGTCCAGGAATGGCTCGACTTTGATCCAATAAGAACTGAGTGTCAACTCTGTGCCTTACCCTAAATTCATATTTAATAAAGGCATATGAGAAAACATAACCTTTGGTATTAATAATAATCGTACTTATGTCACAGGTTTGTTGTGAGGATCAATTGAGATAACATGGAAAGTTCTTTGCAAATCTTAAAGTGAATATTAACTATTACTATTCTTTTATCAAATATACATAAACTTTATTGTGAATAGAATTTATGTGAATAAATTAATATAAT
The DNA here is from genome assembly GCF_016432865.1 of Antechinus flavipes. NCBI lineage: Eukaryota > Metazoa > Chordata > Mammalia > Dasyuromorphia > Dasyuridae > Antechinus > Antechinus flavipes. Next base: position 465,663,810 of record NC_067400.1, read on the forward strand.
ATAATATTGTGAATAATGAATTCATAGTAACTTTCTCCCCTAAATTATGTATATTAATGTAAAGAGAATATACTTAATTTAAAGTGTTTGAATCTCACCTCAGTACTTACTGCTGTTTGATTCTGAACAAGACAATACATTTCTATCTCTCAAGGAACTCCCTAGGACTTACCTACTATAATCACCTGTGGTGAAAGAACTTTCCACATAGGCAGTAAGTTCCATAAGCTAATGAAATCAATCCATAATAAGAACCAAGGACAGATAAATAGATTCTTTTTCGTTCGTTTATTCATATAATGGATCTACAAATGGATACTACAGCTGCTATCTTATGGGAACATAACTTTTTATGATAAAAATGAATTCTCATATTCAAAAGAATGGTAAATTACTTATACAACATTTAGTCTAATAGAGAATAGGGGAAAACCAGGAGAAAATAACTGAAGGAACTTGACCAAAATTGATGGACTAGATAAAATGTCTTTGATCTTAGAGCCAAAGTAGAGTATAACACAAGATGAATATGGTACTAAGAGGGTTTTCAATAAATATTTATTGACTTTATTAGTCAATTTCTCCCAATTTTGAAAATAATCAGAGCCTTTTAAAGTAAGGGAAGAGTTGCATAGTGGTTAGACGGATAACCTAGAAGACCTGGGTTCAAATCTCACCCCTGATATATCCTGGCTATATGATCCTGGGCAAGTCACTTAATCTATTATTGCTGTGACCAATCTCTAGGACTACAAACAATAGTGAAGGCAGTCAACTTGTATTAGTAGAGGGAAGTTCCTCACCTGGGAATTTGTTATCCTGCTGAAATCATGAGTCCAGTCTCTATTTTATCCCCTTTGTTGTTGTTTCTTGCCCTACATTCTTAAAAAGGAGCATGATATCAGGGGGGTGATGCCATGACATGAATGTGAACTGGATTTAAGTGAGGGAGGGTTGGGAAAGGTCACCTGTCTCATTTTCCCTCCCAAAGCCATCTGGGTCCAGTGGCCAGATGTAGATAAAGAAGACTAGAGATGGCCCTGAATGAAATGGGAGACCTTGGCCTTTTTAAGCTAAGATCTTCAACAGGTCTTGGTTTGACTGAGGCCATACCCATCTAGTGATTAAGGCTGGGTAACAATTGAGGCAAAGAATCTCTTCTTTCATCTAGTCCAAAAAAAAAAATCTAAATAAATAAATGAATCTGGGAAGGGAACACCCTCAGGGTTCTGCCTAAGCAGAAATGATTGCTATTTATATTCAATCTGAATTAATCAGGACCCAAACAATGACCATATGGGACTTGGCCTAGGATGTATTGATGGTCAATTAGAATCACATTGTCTTAGAATGTTTGTGGCAGCCCTCTTTGTAGTGGCCAGAAACTTGAAACTGAGTGGATGCTCATCAGTTGGAGAATGGCTGAATAAGTTGTAGTATATAAATGTTATGGAATATTATTGTTCAGTAAGAAATGACCAGCAGGAGGATTTCAGAAAGGCCTGGAGAGACTTAGATGAACTGATGCTGAGTGAAATGAGCAGGACCAGGAGATCATTATACACAGCAACAATAACACTATATGATGATCAATTCTGATGGACATGGCCATCTTCAACAATGAGATGAACCAAATCAGTTCCAATAGCGCAGTAATGAACTGAACCAGCTACACCCAGTGAAAGAACTCTGGGAAATGACTATGAACCACTACATAGAATTCCCAATCCCTTTATTTTTGTCTGCCTTCATTTTTGAGTTCTTTCACAGGTTAATTGTACAGTATTTCAAAGTCTGATTCTTTTTGTACAGTAAAATAACTGTTAGGACTTGTATACATATATTGTATTTAACTTATACTTTAACATATTTTACATATATTGGTCAACCTGCCATCTGGGGGAAGAGGTGCGGGTAAGGAGGGAAAAAATTGGAATAAAAGGATTTGCAGTTGTCAATGCTGAAAAATTACCCATGCATATATTTTGTAAATAAAAAGCTATAATAAAAAATTTAAAAAAAAAAAAAAAGAATCAGATTGCCTTCCTTGTGATATCCTAAAGCTTTTGTCCAGGAAGAATTGGGATCAAGCTATGCATTTACATGGGAAAAGTACTGCTATCCTAGTGTCACCTGTAGATTTTTTGGTTTTGCTTTTATCCAGGTTTAATTAGCATAGTGTTTCCATTGATTCATAGGAAAAAACTGAGAAATATTTAAGATATCCTTGAAGTTCCTGGGTATTTCAATTGTAGCCCTTTAGGGAAGAGTTAGGGTGGGACCTAGGTCACCATATCTAATTATAATCTCCTGCAACTCAAGGCACTGGGAGTACGCCCAAAGGTTAGACGTATATTTCTCTATAAAATCTAATTTTTAAAAACTACTTGACATTATTTGCTTGTACAGTGTCTAGGCCAAGAGAGTGATTAGTCACTGTATTCTGCTCTTGATGAGACCACATCTGGAGCACTGGGTTCATTCTTCGAACCACATTTTGGGAGAGGCTTTTCTAAGTTGGACTACATCCAGCAGAGGACAATCAGAGTTGGGAAAGAACTTGAAACCATGCCAAAAGTTCACACCGCAACTCTAGACCAGGAATCAGTTGGAGGCACTGGGAACATTTTGTTTGGAGAAGAGAATTGTAAAGGATGAGATTGTTGTTTATTGAAGGTGTCATGTAATTCTACAGCACAGAATTAGATCTCCAAGTTACAGCAAAAGAGATTTCTATTCAACACAAGGATAAATTAAAAACAAACACAATTGTTTAAATTATAAGCTATATAACAATATAACAATGCAATAGGCTGATTTCTACTGCTAGGTGACCTGGATGGCCATTGCATTGGGATTTTATTTACCTACAGTGAGGAGGAGGCTGAAATTAGGTGGCTTTTATTCCATGTTAATCTTTCAAAGTTTCTGCTAATCTATTCCTCCCAGCTCTGGATCTTACATATGGTCAATGCAGGCATCAAAAAGTTATGGAGTTGCAATCAGATGAGATAGCTTTAAAAGCTGATCTTTGAGTTAGAAAGGCTGAGTTTGAGCCCCATTTCTGTTACTTACTACATGTGTGAAAGTCACTTTCTCTTATCAGGCTTCATTTTCTCATCTACAAAATGGGGATTATAATACTTGTTCTACCTACCTTACAGGGCTACTTCTAGGAAAGTGTTTTGTAAATTCCAAAGTGCTACAGCCATAGGATCTATCATCATTATAATTAGCATTCTAGCTTAATATAAGGGCAGGGATTTTATCTGGAGGGTTTGGTTAATAGAGCAATAATCAACAGCACAATCAGAAGGGTTGCTTCTGGAGAGAGCACTATTTGGTATCAGGAAGACCTGAATTCAAATTTGACCGCTAGACAGACGTATGACCCTGGGCAAGTCATCTAATTTCTACTTCTTCAAGTTCCCCAACTGTAAAGTACAATTAATAACAACTCCTACCTCCCAGAGTCATTGTAAGGATCAAATGAGATATTTGTAAAGCATTTAGCATAGTATTGGGCACCTAGAAGGTACTTAATAAATGTTTGCTCCATATTTTTTCCTAATTCTCTACATACTTGAGAACTGCAAGACATTTGAATTAATTTTCTCTCTAGGCTATGTTCCTAATTCTACAGATCTTTATTATGCCACAGAAATCTCTTCCTCATAGAAGTTCACTTTACTCCTGGACTTCTCATATTGAAAGTATCCTTCTAACCTTATGATCTCTTCCTCTGACTGATTCCTCCCTGAACCTCCATTATAAGAAAGACACCCAGGTCAGCTATATTTTCATTCATCTTCAGGGTATATTCTTGACTCTCCTGCCTTTCTCTACCATGGCATAAAAACCTTGAAAATTTGGCTCTACCCTTTTATAAAGGTACTTAATAAATGCTTGCTGACATTGATTTGACTTAACGAGGTTCCAGTAAAGGACAGACAAATTTGCCTATGGTGAATGAACTCATGAAATAAAGAATTCTCTGTAGAAATTCTCTACATATCAATAATTCTTAAATAGTACCCTTTGATTCAGTAATGTCTCTACTGGGTTTGTGACCCAAAGAGATCATAAAAAAGGGCAAAAGACCCAAATGCTCAAAATTTTTCATAGCATCCTTTTTTGTATTAGCAAAGAAGTAGAAATTGAGTGGATTCCATCAGTTGGAGTAATGGCTGAATAAGTTACAGTATATGAATATACTGGGATATTATTGTTCTATAAGAAATGACAAAAAGGCTGATTTCAGAAAAACCTGGAAAGACTTACATGAACTGATGCTAAAGTAAAGTAAGTAGAACCAAGAATAAAATTATTTGATGATCAACTATCATGACTTGGCTCTTTTCAACAATGAGGTGATTCAAGACAATTCCAAAAGACTTGTAATGGAAAGAGCCATTCTCATCCAGAGAAAGAACTATGGAAATTGAATGTAGACCAAAGCATAGTATTTTCCTGTTTTTGTTGTTGTTTTCTTGCTTGATTTTTTTCTTTCTCCTGTTTTTTCCCCTTTTAATCTGATTTTTCTTGTACAGCAAGATGAATATGGAAATATGTTTAGAAGAATTGAACATTTAACCTATATTGGATTTCTTGCTGTCTAGGTAAGGGGGGAGAGACCAAAGGTGGGAGAAAAATTTGGAACACAAGGTTTTGTAAAGATGAAGGTTGAAAATTATTTTTGCATATATTTGGAAAAATAAAACAAACTATTTGAAAATAACTTTTATATAACTTAAAACCTTAAGAGAGTTGCCTAGTGAGAATAATAGGATAAGATACTTGTTAATGGTCATACATGGAGTATGTGTCAAAGGCTGGAAATTGGAACATAAGTATTTCTAATGCTAAATCAAAGCAATTATAAGATGATACATAAGCAGGCAACATTTGAGTATCTTCCCCAACAAAAGAGGAATGGATTCATCACAGATTCCTAGCACAAGCTTTGCCAAACAGGTAAATGAAGTAGAGTAGCCCCTGTAGATGTTTTTTTTTTTTTCTGTCAAAGCAAGTAGGAGTAGAGTTAATAGAAAGGCATTACTCCTGAAAAGTAACCTGGAAACTTAAAGATCACAAGAATAATGCAAGGGAGAGTTTCAGAGAAACATTTAAAAACTGATGCAGAATGAAGTAAGCAGAACCAAGAGAACAATTTGTACAATACCAATATTACAAAAAACAGACAACTTTATAAGATTTAACAACTCTGATGAATGAAATGACTAATCACAATTTCAGAGGACTAGTAGTGGAACATGCTACCTATTTCCTGAGGAAGAGGTGATAGACTCAGAATACAAAATGAAGCATACATTTTTGGATGTGACCAAAATGAGAATTTGTTTTATTTCATTATCTATATCTGTTATAAAGTGTTAGGCTTTTACTTTTTTCCAATGGGGAGGGGAGGAAAAGAAGAAAATAGATTTTTGTTCATTGAAAATTATTTTATTGGATCAAAATATATGCATTTTGAATTTTGAAAGTATTAAAAATATATTTTATTGAAAATATGCCCTGATAGAGTTGTCTGCTTGAAAATTTTCTTAACAGCATATGTGATTACAAAAAATTGAAAGCTAATTTAAATAGGAATGATTAAGTCAAAGTTGATATATTAATGCAATATAATAGTTTAAAGCAATTAAGATGAGCAAGTATGAAGAATACAAGAAATATGCAAAACTTTCATAACATAATGAAAAATGAAAAAGAAGAGATAAAAGAATCAAAGAATCAACAAATCAAATTAGTAAACATTTATTAGCTACCTTATGAGGTTCAGCAGAGAGTTGTGGGAACCCTGCTCTGGTTTGCACAGGTCCTTCATAAAAGAATTTATGAACCCAAAAAGTTAGACTGGCAAAAAGAAGTTTATTGTTGGAACTGAGAAGCTAGCCTCTGCTAGGAAGATTGCCTTCCTTAGTGGCAAGTTCCTGACAGAGAAGTAAAGGTCTAGCACAGGAATCCTGACAGAGAGAGAGATAAAGCTCCTAGGAAAGAAATCTAGACAGAAGGGTAAAGAGGGGTATGGTCCTGTTAGGGAAATAAGTGAGAGAGATAAATTGGGGTTAATGATGAAAAGAAAAAGTCTTCTCAGTGGGCAGAGGGTCCTCAAAGGCAGCTACACCAAGGAGAGAGAGAGAGAGAGGTTCCTTGGCATAGCATGTCCTGCTTTTGGCCCTCTGCAAGGAGGTGCCCCAAGTTGCCCCTTTTTATAATTTGAAATTTTAATTAGGGGCTGGATGCAATTTGAGTTGAAATCATACTGAAATCTTTGCTAATTGAATCGAAATTTTCCAATTGAATGAGTGTCCCTGGATTACTGTCAACAGAGGTGGATAAAAATCTAGATCTCCAGCTTGGCTAAGTAGGAGTGGTCCTGGACTCAACTAGTCCACCCACATAACAGAATGAAATCATTTTATCTTGATTCCCTAGGATGGGTCTTTCTCAGGGGAGAGTTCAAGGAGTTTCTCCTCTTCAAGGAGTTCTCAATTGTTTACCTCATGGTTCACCCCCAAAGTCAGAGAGAAACAGTTTCAGGGTTCCCCACAGCTTACCTACTCAGTGTCAGGCACTATGGTAACACAAAGAGAGGCAAAAACAGTCTCTGCCCTCAAAAAGCTCATAGTCTAATAGTCAAAGGGAAATGACAAAATCCAAACAACTATGTATAAACAAGATAGATACAGGATAAATTGGAGATAATCTTATAGGGAAGGCAGTAGCATTAAGAGAGTTTGAGAAATTTTCTTTTAGAAGATGTGATTTTAGATAAGACATAAAAGAATACATGAAAGCCAGATATTGGTCAGGAGGGTTAGAATTCTAGCCTGAGGGCCGTCCAGTGAAAAAGAAAAGGAGATAAAATGTCATGCATAAGGACCAACAAGAAAAGTGTTGCCATGGAATCATGGAATACTTGAAGGGGAATAAGTTGGAAGAAGAGAACACAAAGGAGATGATTTAGAGGAAACAACTCTCAATAAGTCAATATGCATTTCAGCATGTTTGGCCAGATCTCAGAGTGCAGGAAGAGAAGTGATATGAGGTAAATTTAGAAAAAGAGACTGGAAAAGAAACCTCTGAATATAAAGCCTTTTGTTTTAGAGGAGGACATCAAGGTACAGAGAGGTAAATGATTTGTTCAAGATCATACAAGCCAGAGACCAGATCTTGAACTCAGACAAGAATCAGTTCCAAGAACTATATTCTCTCTACTTAAGAGAGGGAATGGAGAAAATAAAATGACATTCAATGTAGGATTTAAAGTCTTAGTTTCTTTTTCTGTAAACTAAGCAGACAGAAGCTATGAATGTTGAATAAAAAGAGAATTGTTGTGAATGAGGGTAGGCCTGAATTAGGAAGGCCCCAGTTTATTCCAAGGCTTCAAGGAGATGGTGAAAGCCTTCAATGAAATCAAAGTAATTAGATATGACCAAACTCAGATCTGGGCTGGTGTGTTCTTGGTGATCTTTACCAGATGGGCAGACAGTTGTAGGGGCACAGATCCTGTCTAAATCTCTTCATTTTACAGATGAGAAAACTGAGACCCAAAGAGGTTAAATGATTTTTTCATGGTCTTCTTTACCAAAACCAGAGAGATGGCAGGAGAGAGCAGCCCACCATTCTTTTCCTTACTCCTGTGGGAATTAGCAGTTACCAACTTTGACAATTTTGGCAATTACCAAATTGGTCATTATTCATCTGACTCTTGGTTGTGGCTGAGTCACAATATACTCTTCAAAGATAATGATAGATCAGAACTATGTGAATGTGAATCCTGGATTCTTGGCCCAGAGGATTGTGTAAAACCACACACCAACAGCTGCTTGTTGGCCATCTTACAGTTTAGGAGCCTGTGCTGCATGTTTTTTCATGTACTCTTTATCCTCCAGAGAGATCAGTATTCTTTCCTTCAGGGGCTCTGTATCTCCCCAAACTTGGAGAAGTGAGAGCTACTGTTTGAGTTGTTGAACTTTGGAGAAGAACTTTGGGCATGATTTTATGTTTGGAAATGGCCGCCAGACTCTTGAAGTTGGTCCAGTTAGGTACAAATCCTGTTGTGTACTCTCTGGGCATACCAGGTGTGGGTTCTTGGAACTGGGCCCTGAGAACATATCCCCACACTGAATTTTGGCCTCTCTCCAAGGAGCCCAGCCTCATTATGAAAGCTAGCAATGCTCAGGCTATTAGGTTGCGGCACTTTGTATTGTATGGGATCATACTGAATCTTGGTGGTAGAGCTCTTCCCTGGCAAAGGGTAAAAAAAAAAAAAAAATGATTTGTTTCTGGTAGACCCAGGGAGAGACTATTAAATTTAGAGAAAGATATTAGACACAGCCCAAACAATGGCATTAGGTCGCATAGTTGTTGCTATTGTCTTTGTCTGTTTGTTTAAGAAAGAAAAGTACTCTTTTCATAAAAGCCTCTTTTTGGCAATGATTGATTTTATTGAACTAACCACAAGCAAAAACCAAAAAGAAATTATCCCAAACTTTTTCTATGAATGGAAACTTTATATTCACTCCTCCCTTTTCCAACCTGTAGTTAGCAATGAATGATGCATTGTTTCTCATCACCCCCTCCAAAATCCAATTGTACTGAACTACTGGTTATTCTTACTGTCCATCTCCTATCTTCATGCCTTTGTCCAAGCTGTTTGCTATGTCTTGAATGCATTTCTCTTTTATTTCTAATTTCATTCCAAACTTAATGATTTCATTCTAAGCCTTTCCTCTTCCCTGAAATTGCTGGTGCCTTTCCCACCTCCCAAATTGCCATGTATTATTCACTTCATATATTTTGGTAGGGGGAGGTTTTCTAAGCTGTGAATTACCTATATTAATGAAATCATAGTTTCAATCCCTATCCCTTTATTCTTTCTACTTGTGTATGTACATATACATGCACATATATCCAGTTGTAAAACTGAATTATGATTTATTTGAATACTTTGTTTCAAGGCCTAATTAATTATACAAATATAGTTTATTAAAAGGCTATGTAATTAATGAAATGAGTTATTGCTGTGCTTTTTTCCTGCATAGGTGAAGAGAGGAACTCAGCATGGGTAACCTATGAAGTCCAGACTCTAAATTCTAAATTCAGGGTTAAAGATTTAGAACTATATTTATAAAAGAATGACTGGTGAGATCAGCTGTCATTTTATAAGGGAAAACCTCACATCAAACAGTCAAGGAGCTGTAATTCTGTCAGAGTGGGCACCCCTCCATTGTTGTGGATGGCATCCCTTGCAGAACTCAGAATATGATTCTGATAAGTTGCTGTGGCCAGCCTAGGGTTGAGCCCCTCTTAACTTGGCTAAGATAATAGACATATAATCTGTAACTGGGATAATTTTTGGATATTTTCTAGCTTGGAAAGATCTGGCATTTCCTCGCAGAGCCTTTGAGAATCCACAATCACCTTGATTCCATAGTGAGTTTTGGAATCAATAAAGGAATAAGTGTGTGTGTGTGTGTGTGTGTGTGTGTGTGTGTGTGCGCATGTATGTGAATGAAAGAGAGAGAGATTTCATCAGTATAAGGAAATTCCCATGGAAGAAACTTTATATATCAAAACAAATCAATGTGTTTATCAGTCAGCAAGCATTTATTAAGCACCTACTATGTACCAGGTAGAGACAAATAGATGACTCAATGGATAGAACACTGGGCCTAAGACCTGAGTTCAAATCTGACCTCAGACACTCACTAGCTATGTGATCCTAAGCAAGCTACTTAATCCACTACAGAAGAAAATGGCAAACCACTCCAGTGGCTTTGACAAGAAAATCCCATGAGGGTTCACAAAGAGTCAGACATGATTGAATGGTTGAACAATAGCATGTACCAGGCACTGTGCTAAATCCTAGAGATACAAAGAAAAATTTAAAAATATAGTTGCTGCTTTCAAGGTGCTCACAAAGAGGAAACAAAGTAAACTACATACAAACAAGACATATAAAGATAAATTAGAGAGATCTCAGAGAAAAAGCCTACCATTGAAGGGGGTTGGAAAAGGCTTCTTGTAGAAGGCAGGATTTCACCTAGAATTTGAAGAAAGCCTGGGAAGCCGAGAGGGCAAGAAGAGGGAGAATATTCCAGGAATGGTCAATGAAAATGCCCAGAACTGGGAGACAGGGTGTCACATGTGAGAAGCAGTAAGGAGAGTAGGATATATAAACGTTTAAAGATGGCAGGTTATTAAGGGCTTTTAAAAAGCCAAAGAGAGGATTTTATATTTGATATAAACTTGAGCCACAAGAGTTTATAGCTCAGAGGGGTGACATGATCATATCTATATATGAGGAAGATCAATTTATTTATTTATTTATTTTAGGTTAAACACATGCAATTCTTCTAAATATATTTCCATATTTCTCATGCTGCTCAAGAAAAATTAGATCAAAAGAGGGAAAAATGAGAAAGAAAAAAAAAAAACAAGCAAACAAACAGCAACAAAAAGGTGAAAATACTATGCTTTGATACACATTCAGTCTCTATATTCTTTCTCTGGATGCAGATGGCTCTTTCCATCTCAAATCTATTGGAATTGCAGAAATTACACTTAACATGGACATTCTTTGAACTTGTTAATAAGAATTGCCTTGAATCAGTTCATCATTGAAAAGAGCCACATCCATCCCAGTGGATGATCACATAATCTTGTTGTTGCTCACTTCACTCAGCATCAGTTCATGTAAGTCTTTCCAAGCTTTTCTGAAAGCAGTCTGCTCATCATTTCTTATAGAACAATAATATTCCATTACATTCATAGACCAGCTTATTCAGCCATTCCACAACTGATGGGCATCCACTCAATAGGAAGATCAATTTAAAAGGTGACAGAGAATCAATTGGAATAGTGAAAGAGTACAAGCTGGAAGACTCACCAAAAGACCACTGTAATCCCTCTGGCATGAGGCAACAAGGGTCTGCACCAGAATGGTGACAATGTCAGAGGAGGTAAAGGGATCATTTCAAAGGCAAAACAACAGGATTTGACATTTGATTGGATTTAGGGAGAGAGAGAAAGAAATCAAGGATCACACCCAGTTACCAACCTGGATGAATAGGTAAATGGTAATACTCTTGACTATAGGGAAGTTTGGAAGAAGAGAAGTTTTGGTAGGAAAGACAGAGTTCAGTTTTAGTCATGTTGAATTTTCTGTTTTCAGGACATCCAATCTGAGATGTTCAATAGACAATTGGAGATAAAAGACCTGAAGTTTTGAGAAAAATTAGGGCTGGACAAATAGATATGAGAATCATCTCACATGAGATAGAGATAATAATTGAATCTAAGAGAGCTGATAATATCATCAAGCAAAATAATACAGAGGGAGAAGAATAGAGGGCCTAGTGTTTCATATCTTAGAGAATTGTCTGGATCATTGAAGATTTTAAGGATTTTCCTAAGGTCAAATAAGATTACAATTCAGTTCTTGTTCCAGTCTATAGAACCCATTCTTCCTGACTCTGAAATTGGTTTTCCAATCATTGTACCATACTTCTTGGGAAATCTTTATTAAAAACAACAGAAATTACACTTAACATGGACATTCTTTGAACTTGTTAATAAGAAACATTGGAACCTCCATGAAGGATTGGTATTGGGTGGACAGAACTAACATTCATCTTAGGGCTAAACTATATTGGGTACCTGGTTGTTTCTTAGTAATTATGTTTGAAGAGTCTTGATCTGAATTATGACAAAAAAATAATCAATGCATCCAGGAAATAGTATAGTAGGAATTATACCATGTATTTAGTATGATCCACAAATAATATCTGATTATTTCCCACTGGTTGAAATAGAATTATTCCCAAGTTACAGATAAAGAGACTGAAACAAAAGAGTAAAGCTACACAGCTTTACTCCTACCCAGCTACACAGATAGGTCAGGTGTCAGGTGACAAATGATTTCATATAAATTGAAAAAGAATGCTATAATATTTCAGCAAGCACTTAAACTATAAAAATACTGTTTTGATGTTCCTTCAAGAAAATGAAATCTTCTGGAAACTTTACTTTTGCCTAAATCCATTCAGAAGAACGATCTCATTGAGGGAATATGGAAGGAGGTAAGATTGGAGCAAACTCTACTTTTCCAACAGTCCTCTAAAACTAAGCTTCTTAAACTGTGGATTAGACTCCACATGGAATCACATATTTGAATGTGGGGTTGTGTAAAAATTTCTTGAGCAAAAAGGGATCATGATTAGAAAAATTTAAGAAGCCCTGATCAAGAAATCTATTGCTTCCTGAGAGCAGAAAATATGTCTCCAAATTTTTACAGACTTTAGTGAGATATTCAGACTTAACCTGCAATATTATACTTACCTACAAAATTGCAAATTGCAAATGGCAAACATGGATATAGTACTTTAAAATTTGCAAAGTACTTAGCAAACAGCATTTTGTTATTTCTCTCAACATCCCAGGGAAATAGGTATTATTACTTTCTCTTTTATAAATGAAAGAAAATGAGGTTTAGAGAGTGATTTGCCTTGAATTGAACAGTTAGTAAATATCTGGACAGGATCTAAACCTGGGACTTACACATTCTAGTGTTATTATGTGACCTTATTATGTGTTTTATGCTAGGATCAATCTACACCCATGAATTTTCACAACAGAAGCTAAAATGGTATTTGATAAAAAAGGAATCCAATGAAAAACTGATAACAAGGAATGATGTCACATCATTTATAAACCCTTTCAAAGTGTGGGCTGTCCTTAGGAATTTGCATTGAGTAGTTTTAATTTCCATCCCCAGTCACTTTCATTGGATGTAACAATTGTTGACAAAATAGTTCATTTGCTCAGCTTTTGCCAATATTTTCTTTGGTGTGGGGGTATAAGATAGTCTGATGTACATCAGAATGGCATGCTTGCCAAATCAATTTGGCACATCCATTGACCTCTAATGCTCCTTATGAAGAGAGATAAAGATGAACAGTATCAGAATGCAAAGAGATAGCTGTATTTATGTACCAGTATGAATGCCATCATCCACACCACACTCAGAAAGGATAGATTATAGAATTACAGGGTTTAAATTTGGAAGACATTTTACAAGTAAATGGCTGCTCAATCATTTTAAAAGTAATCTTATTTCATACTATATCTGCAAAGTGGAGCAGCTTATAAGGGTTCCTCCACATCCACAAAAAACTAGCTAGCTCTACTGAGGTCTGCTTTATCACAATGTTGTTTCCTTCTTTTGTCACTGATATCTGAAAGGGTATATTGGACCCATAAAATTTTTGAATGGCATGGTTCATGAAGCTACCATATTTGTTCTTCATTTATGTGATAGCAGGTCATTGACTTAAAAATTAAGTTTAGTCCTAACTCTTCCTTGAAATGTTTTTCAACCTGGCATAATAAAATCTGAGCAGCAGAAAATGATGGTCAAACTAAATAAGTCCCAACACCAACTTCAGCAGATTCTACTTTTTGTCTTTTTATTTTTTTGACCATAGTTCAACTTTGCTCAATTGCAAAACTTTTTCCCTTTTAGATAAATTGCTCTTTGTTAAGTAATCAAAATGGTGACATTCTGGTTCCAAAATATACAGTCACTGTGGAAACATTCTGAGAGCCAAATAAAACTAGGATGATAAAACTGAGATGTTAAAACTGGGGCTCAGCACATTCCCTGTCCATCATAAGACAAGCAGTAAAGTCACCTGTTCTGAAGATCTCCAGTTCTTCCCTAGGCTTGTGAATTGCTGTGATAATAGGGGCTAAATTGATTTTTATTCCTTCTCTAGAAATTTTCTGGGACCACAATCATCAGCTACTGTTTCTTGAAACCCACATAAAGATCAGTGTGTCCCTACACAGCCCAGAAGTATGCAATGCTAATTTCTAAGATCTTGAATAATATAAAGCAGAACCTTAAGCATGAAGCAACTGGGCTTGCTTACCTAGAGGCGCCCATAGTGGGGCCACACTTTTAGTCAATCCTTCAGGCTGCCTTTGGCCTTATAACTGATGGTGGCACAAGGATACAAGTTCTTCTGGGAATTCCTCTTAGTGAGAATGTCCCATCCCCTTTTGCCCAGTCCCACTATCTGCTCTCTTTTGTCCACCCATTTTCTCCAATTCCACTTCTTCCCTGAGGTTGCTCAAAATGATCACACCCAACCTTCCTCTCTGTATACCCACTCCCAACTGAATTTGAATCTAGTTCCAAGATTCCTAGTTACAGTTATAGTATAAAATAAGGGTTATTTCTAATATCAGGCTTCAGTTCAATGTAGAAAGAAAAACAAAAGCAATTGTATTCTCTAGAGGGAAATTATACCTTAAGTAGAGCAATTTAATGTTTTGAAAGTAGGAACATTTCCACAGTTAATATTTGGATGGGACTATGATGTATGTTTTAGGGATTGTATTCCCACTGAAACCTATGCCACTCCTATTGGAGATAATGGGCCCTTGCTGTGAAACTGTGGAGAGGAGAATTTACTTTGGTATGGGGTTGGGAATAAATGATCATTTTAGTTTTTTGTTTTAAATAGATTTTTGCAGTGGGAGTAGCTCTGACATTAACAGTAGAAGATGAAGTAATAGGGACTTTTATGTTCACTAATGCATAAGCCCTCAAAATCTCTAAATATCCTTCTCTAAGTCACTAATCTTTATATATAATTTCACCATTCATGACATTTAAAAAACCAAACAAATCTTTGCCTGTAATTTTGATCAAAGTAGTTGTTGTTCAATTATGTCCCACTCTCTGTGACCCCAATTTGAAGTTTTCTTGGCAGAGATACTTGAGTGGTTTGCCATTTTCTTCTCCAGCTCATTTTACAATTGAGGAACTTAGGCAAACAAGGTTAAGTGACTTTCCCAGGATCACACAGCTGGTAAGTATCTCAGGTCATATTTGAACTTAGGAAGATCAGTTTTTCTGATTCCAAGACCTGGAGGTTGGCCCCCAGATCAGGGCCAAAGATCAAAGAAGCCCCAGCCTCAGAAGACTAAAAAGATGACTGAATCCCAAAGCTTTGCTAAATGCCCTTCTGGACTTCGCTCATTGATGAAGATATTTTCTTCTCAGTGTAAACCCATCTTTGCTAATTCCTATCAGGAGTTTGCTCTCTAAGAAAGCTTAGCTTACTGTTTTAAATACATCCATTTTTGCCACAAACCTCGTGCCTGTATATATTGGGGTTTGCTAATTCTTTTGCAAAATCTGCCACCGGCCAAAGGGGATCTCATTGCTGTTAAGGGATCTCTTACCCTCAATTCTCACACCTCATCATCTTGATTTGTCACTATTCATTTTATAAAATGGGAGAATTTATGATCCCAGATCTAAAACTTTGACTAGACAAAGACAAGAGAGAATCTGATGCTGGTGAAAAGAGAGAATGACACCTCTAGGGGTGGAGGATGGGAAGATAGAGCCTTTATCAGAAGGGCCAAAGAGCAACTTTAAAGAAAGAACTAATGGGTAATTTTCAGAAAATATTTGGGAGAACTCAGAATTTATATAGTTTGAAATTGATTCTCTTCTGTTTTAATACATGAAGAAATAGACTTTTACGGAACTCCATGAATGAGATAAACTAAGTGAAGACCCTCTTATGAGAATATGGCCTTAAACTATGCCCTAATTATGATTTGAAACTTTGCAATAATAAATTGAGCTATAGTTAAAAAGCTGCAGGTGTTTGTCCCCTCCTGTTTCCCATCACCTCTTAATTAGCATTTAAATACTTTTTAAAGAAGGAATTTTATCCTTTTATTTCTGGGATAGATTTCCACAATTAGTATGTAAGCTCAGACTCCCCCCCCAAAATGGAAAAGGCCAGGTAAAGGGGTTTCTGCATTCGGACTATTTAATGTTGTGTTTTGCAATTTGCATTTTGCACTTCTTTACTGACAAACATCTTGCCAAATGGGAGATGTCCTTTTTCTTGCTAATGGTAATAAATCCCTTTTTGCTCTTTCTCTTCTTGAGAGTCTGATTGTTTTTGTGGTGGCTACAATCTTACACACTCCATGACTTAACCCTACTTCATCAATTTCATCTTCTTTTCAGTACTTATCTCTACCCCAATTTTTTCTGATTTACTGTGCTGGAATTAATTCTGTTCTCTCCACTATCAAAACCTACTCCTTTTTTCAGGTCCAGCTCAAATCTCTCTTCCTCTAAGTATATGTTAAAGACAATAAACCAGATTATATCTAGAGGAAAGCAAATGAAATGGTGAGAAATCTAGAAGTCAAGTTTTTATTAAAGATGCTTAGAGGAATTCACTAGGAAGGTTGAACCTAAAAGGAAGAGAAAAGGGTAAGTCACAAAGGAGTGAGGAAGGAAAGTGTGGAAAAAGTGGAGTTGAATTTTGAATTATGGAAAAAGATAGAGGGATACAGATTTCAGCTCCATATATGGAAATTTAAAAACAATTAGAACAATTAGAACAGAATCATATTTCTCATCAAGTTTTTCAATAACAGAAGGGAATGAGACAATTATGGTAGTATTTTGTACTATGTAAGTACTATGTAAATGAATCATTGCTGGTATTTGTGATAAAGGAGAGCATACAAAGTGCCAGGTGAATTCAAGGAAGGGAGAAATTATTTCTATTTGGAAGATTCAGGAAAGATGATTTCATGAAGTTGCAACATTCAAACTGTGTCTTTAATGATGGGTGGACAGATGTAAATAAAGCTTGAGGTTAGGGACAGGTACTTCTCTTGTGATTTCATTAATATAGGAAACTCCCCAAGGAGGAAACTCCCTCCACAAATGCAGGTCAGCACCTTTTCTGTAATTTATAGTCTGAGTTTCTTAAAGCACTGAGAGGTCATCATCTTGTCTGTATATGTCAAAAGTGTGACCTGAACCCAGATTTCCTAACTCTGAAGATAGCTCTCTTCCCATAAAATTGTAATGCCTGTCTGTTCTTCTGGAAGACTGAGGAAGGAAATTTCAGGTACAATGAACATGAAAAAAGAGACTCACAGTTTTTCCTTTGGAAAATTTAAAAAACCTTTGGAAAATGTTATTCTCACATTTTTAAAAAAAAAGCAGATATGATGGTTTTTGTAGGTGACACATTTTCATGTTTTTGACAAGCTGGAAAAGAGAGAGTAAGTATATAGAAGGAGAAAACAGTTAAATGTATTAAAGATTGCAAAGAGGTTAAGGAGAGTGAGGAATGAGAAAAAGACTTCAACTCTGCTAAATATGAGAGCACCGGGGACTTTGAAGAGAAGCAATGAGTCAAGGATGATGAAAAGATGGAGCACCTAGAAGATTAATGAGAATCCAGATACTTTCATGGAGATGGAAATTTGGATGAAGGATAGATTTGGTAGAAAGAATAATGGGAAAAGATCCATGTGCATATCCAAAGCGATGTCTGTTCATACTCACTTTTTTCCAATAGGGGAAAAAAAACTTAGAAGAGGATTTCACAGGTCAGTAGTCCAGAGAAGAGGCTCTACTGGTGAAGAGGACAATCATGACATACAGGAAGTGATCCGGCAGCAAAGTGTTGGGATGCTGAAGAAAAAGGTGTGGAAAAATTTGCTTGCACAATTACTGTGAATCCCTTGCTTAGCAGTTAGATTCTAATAATCCTGAGCAATCTATGTATACATTAGACTCAATCAGTTGCTCATGCAATAAAAATTTATTAAGCATCTTTTGTGGACCAAGCACTATGTTAAGTGCAGTGAATAAAAAAAAGACAATAAAGATAGTCTCTGTCTTTAGGGAGCTCACAATCTAATAGGAAGAAAACCATACATAAAGAGAATTGAAAAGTTTATGGGGGAAGACAAAAGTTCAAAAAAGAGATAGCTGCCTTAAGTGATGCCTTTACCTGTTAAATGGAGAATCTGGGAGGACTCTCCATCGTTTATCTTTCACACTTCTTAATTAAAGGGAGGAACCCCAAAGGCAGATGATACCGAGGAGTTATGAGCTTCAAAGTTAAGGTTATCTTGAAGAATAATGAGATTTCAGAAACTATAATGGAAGTCCAGAAGATTTCATCAGGTAGGAAATGATGAAATGGCTTCTCTGAATGTCCTCTTAAATGGAGGATCTGGGAGGAGAAAGTAGAACAGGAAAACGAATTATAATGGGGGATGGGATTGTGTAAGAGACAAGCATATGAAGAACTATTTTAGGGGTATGATTACTTTATAATTGTTTAGTCCCATTATCCTTCAAATCAGATCACGACAACTCAGGGAGCCCACTTTGAAAATCACTTCTCTAGATGTTGCTTGACTAGAGTACAGCACTTCTATTACCGGCCTTGTTTTGAGCACCATATCTCTCTTAAACTCTGAAACAAATTCACTCTTTTTGGATGTCATAACATTGTTGCTTCATATAAGAGCAATGCGTATAGAGTCATAAAGACCTGAGCTAAAATCCAGTTTTAGACATATCTTGACTTAGACAAACCTATTGATGTCTATTTGCCTCAATTTCCTCATCTGTAAAATATGAACACCTACTTCACAGAGTTGTTGTGAAGCTCAAATAAGAGAATATTTATAAATGCTTAGTATGGTGTCTGGCATATTGTAGACAATGGGAAAAAAGCTTGTTTCCTTCCTGTTTACCATTACATTGACTCATAGTAAGCTTGCAGTTCTGTGAAACTTCCAGGTCTTTTTCAGACCATCAATATCTCACCATTTGAACAACTTCATTGTATCATGTACTTCATGAAGCTGATTTTTAAAAAAAATACAAGTATGGCTTTACCTTTACTCTATTAAGTTTCATAGTATTTATTTGATTAATATTGAAATTTCTTTTGTTGGATCCTGAATTTTTCAGTTAGGGTGTTAACCACCTCATGAGTTGTTCTATCTGCAAATTTGTTGATCTATGTGTTTATCTAGATCTTCAATTAAAGTATTAATGAGCAGAGGATCAAGAAGAGGTTCCTGAGGCACTCCACTGACCCCAAGAATTGAAGATTCATCTTTTAGTTGAGAGATTCAGCCAGTTCTATTTGTTTCATCATCAAAACTACATTTCTCCAACTTTTCCACATAAATACCACAAGAGTCTATCAAATGCTAAAACCTAGGCAAATTATAATATCTTCCTGATCAACTAGTTTTGTAAGTGCCAAAAAAGGAAACTTAATTGACAAGACCTGTTCTTTTTTTTTTTATTGATACCCAAACAATCTTATTTATTTATTTGTTTATTATTTATTTTTTTATAATAACTTTTTATTGACAGAACCTATGCCAGGGTAATTTTTTTTACAACATTATCCCTTGCACTTGCTTCTGTTCCGATTTTTCCACTCCCTCCCTCCACCCCTTCCTCTAGATGGCAAGCAGTCCTATATATGTTAAATATGGACAAGACCTGTTCTTGAAGAAATCATGAAGCCACTTTGTTCCAGGCTTTCTCTTTTATCCAGTATCCCTTTACTTTGTGACCTGTGAGAATTTGATAAGTATGCCATCTCTGACTTCATTCAAGGCATTGCTGAAAAATTTAAATGCACTATATCAAAGAGAGATTCAGGGGAATATTACATTAGAAATCCTCCAACCCAATTGTGACTACTTTTTGACCCTTGTCATTCAAATCAGTTCTGAATTCATCACATTGCGTGATTGCCCGGTCCATATCTCTCTTCTTGTTACACAAATATAGAACAAGAGAAGCTACCAAATGTTCTGCTGAAATCTAGGTATATGTTAACTAGAACATTTATTTGATCTTTCATTCTAGTAACTCTATTACAAAAAGACTTGAAGTTAGTCTGATGTGATTTATTTTTGATAATCTTATCCTAGTTCTACGACCACCATTTATTTTTTTTCCAGTTCTTTCAAGACTCTAAGAAATGAACTAAGTTCATGATAGGGTCATTAACAAAGAGTTTCTTAATCCTGATTTTTCCTGATATCTCTACAGCTTTTAGTTCATTTAGGCATCTTTAAATTTCATTTTCTATCTTCAAAAATGAAGAGATTAGATTCAATGAACTCTAAGGTTTCTTCTAGCTCTAAATTTATGAGCTTAGAAATTCTCTGTTAATCTATCTTGTTTTGCCCTTCTTGATCTAAAGATTTTTCTCTTTACTAGAGAAGAAAAAGCAAAATAGGAAAGGATCTTGAATGTCAGTGATAAGAAATTTGTACTTCATTCTGTGATAATGAATAGCCACTGAAAGATTTTCCACAGCAATATGAAACTATCAGAATAGTTCTGCATGAATATTATCTTGGCAGCTGCATATTGGGTAGATTCAAATTTGTAGAAACTTGTGGACAGGGAGACTATTAGGGGACTCTTGTAACAGTTCTGATTATATTCAATGAAAGTTGGGGCCAAGATGGTGACAGTGAGAGTAGGGGAGGTAGTGTGTGTAAGACACATTGGGGAGATAAAGGTAATAGGACTGATTGGGTGAAGAGACGATGAAAACTGAGACTGAACTGCTATATAAGTAAATAATTAAATAACTAGGTTCATGATGGAGTCATTAACAAAGACAGCTTTTGACAAAGGTGACCATAACTTCTTCTTGGATACATGTCACTCTGTCAGCTTTTGTGACATTGCTATATGATTATGAATCTTGGAACATCACAGCCTTAGAAAAAATCAAAATAGACCCAAAGGACTATTGAGAGCCATGTGGTAGGCAGAAATGTACCATAGCTCAGAGGTATCAGAATTGAGTATGGCCAGAACTAGATTAAAATATAATTGCTAAATGTTTAGCAAAATAAATAAAATGAAATATAACATAGAGTATGTTAATTTGTGATTTTCTAAATCTATATACAAGGGATCATTTCTATTTGTGTATGTGTGTGGAGATAAGCATTTCTATAGTATTTGCTATATGCCAGATTCTTCTCAGACTGTAAAAAAACCTGTAAAGCAGTTTTTACAAATATTATCTCATTTGACTCTCACAACAACTTTTGTAGGTATATACCATTATTACTCTCCTTTTATTGTTGGAGAAACTAACAGATTAAGTGATTTACAGCTAGTAAATAAGTGAGGCTAAATTTCCAGGTCTTCCTCATTTCAGACCTAGAACTCTATCTCCTCCACTTTTGACACCACTGTAAAGCCTATTCAAACAAACAATTATCTCCATAAAAGAAGTGACATTTAAAAAATTATCACAGATGTGAATGATGAAAAAAGGAAGAAGGATAATCTTGAAGCAAGAATGGACAATAACAGAGAGCTCTAAAGAAAGACTTGGAGTCCTATTGGGAAAACATGGACAAAAATTGCACAAGATGAGGCTTAGATGGGTTACAGTCTGGACTCTTGGTATAAGTTTCCACAAAAATGAGATCACAGGCCCATGGAATTATTCAAATTAAATGATATCTAAAGGCTCAACTTAGGTTAAATAGCATTAAGTTTCAGTGGAATCTCATTTTTCCAGAAATGTTGGAAAAATCAATAAGGAAAATAGAGAATGCATATAGTGGCTCTTATCTAGGGTTTAGGGATTCAAAGTTTTGTGGAGGTGATTCTTTCACTGGGTTTGGACTAGATGACTTCTAAGTTCAATTCCAGCTTTCTCTGATTCTGTGCCCTAAGCCTTTTCAGACATCTCTATAATGGTCTATTCCTGTTCTGAAATCCTGTGACAAGTTTTGTGTATATCATATATTTTCATTCTTGATCAATTGTTGCCATATGCTAAGATAGAAATATGTTTTGCATGGCTTCACATGTATAATTGAAATAAAATTGCTTGCCTTCTCAAGAAGGGGAAAGAGCTGGAAGATAAGTAGAGAATTTGAAACTCAAAATTTTAAAACATAATTGTTAAAAATTACATGTAATTGGGAAAAATCTAACAAAATAAATAATAATTTAAGAAATTCTTGCTATATGTTCTTTAATATTATCAAAGACATAGATTATCTTTTTTCATTTGCAACATTTGAACATCAAAAAGCTATTAGATTGGATGGCGAGTTGTAATTTTGGCCTCATATCTGCCCCTAATGAAGAGAATGGCCGAAGCTAGGTCACATAATCTCTCTGGACCTCAGTTTCTTCATCAGTAAATATCAATAATGATTCCTATCTTAACTAACTCAGTGTGAAATAGTGGGGAGAGAGCTGGATTTGGAAGCAGGGAATATGGCTCAAATCTTGCAGCTACCAAACATTTTTAATAAGCTTAATGTGTATGAAATACTGTGCTAAGTGCTGGTGACACAAAGGTAAAAATATGATCCCTGTCATCAAGGAACACACAAACATCTAGTTACATGTAAGACAGAGAGAAACTATTGGAAGGCAATCTCAGAGGGAAGGCATGAGCAGTGGAACAGAGTGGGAAAAACTGAAGAAGATGAGATTTGAACTGAATCTAGAAGGAATCCAGGAAAGCCAGAAAGCAGAGGTGTGAAGAGGTATGGTGGATAGCCAATGAAAAGGCATGAAGTCGATTCTGGGACTTCCGGTTAAGATGGCGGAGAGGAGGCACACAGCTGCGTAAGCTCCACGCTTTCTCTCACTATCCATTTCATTACAAGCCTCTGAATTAATGCTTGATGGAAAAAAAACCCACAAATAGTTACCAAGAAAAGCCATCCTTGAGATTCGCCAAGAAAGGTCTGTCTTTACTGGAGGGCTGGGACGGTTTTAGATCGGGCGCAGGCTGAGGGCAGCGGCAGTGAGAGCACGGGAACAGATGGGAGAGGGGGTGGGGAGTGATCGCAGCCGTCTCTGCGGGGAGAGCTTCGCTACAGGTTTGGATACTTTGCTCCGGCAGCAAGTCAGCAGCCCAGCAGAGAAGCTAAAAACACCGGGGCTGAAGAATACAACCCCAAACAGCTGGAGTCTCTCGGGACCTGGCCGCCCCCCCCATCCCCCCCACAGTGACTCAGCACGCTCTGGGACCTCAGAGCGCAGGCGCACACAGTCCTGCTAGTGCCTCACTGCTACCCCCTGCAGTCTGTAGAGGAAGCTTGGTAACACCACCCAGCCCCTCCCCCAAAGAAAGACTCCAGTTTTTTCTGTTTTTCTTTGGTAGTTTGTCTCTGATTATTAGACAGAATGAGCAAGAAGCTGAAGAGGACTTTAACCCTTGACAGCTTCTATACAGATAGAGAGCAGACTCTAAATCCTGAGGAGACTAAAAACAGACAGTCCCCAGGTGAATCCCCAAAGGAGGAGATCATCTGTTCCTCAGCACAGATGAACCTCATAGAAGTGATTAAAAAGGCTCTCACAAGGGAGCTAGAAGAAAAATGGGGAAAGCAGAGTGAGGCTTGGGAAAAGGAGAGGGAGGCTTGGCAAAAGGAGAGGGAAGCTTGGGAAAAGGAGAGGGAGGCTTGGCAAAAGAGCCTGGAGAAAGTTAAAGAGAGAGTGGATAAAGAAGTAAAATCCTTGAAAAATAGGATTAGTGAACTGGAAACAGAAAACAGCTCTCTAAAAAACAAAATTGGCGAAATGGAAAAAAATTCCACAGAACAAAAGAACTCAATGGGACAATTAGAAAAAGATTTTAAAAAAGTGAGTGAAGAAAATACTTCACTGAAAATCAGAATTGAACAAGTGGAATTGAAAGACTCGAGGAGACAAGAAGAATCAGTCAAGCAAATCCAAAAAAATCAAACAATGGAGAAAAATGTGAAATACCTTCTGGGGAAGACAACAGACCTGGAAAACAGATCCAGGAGAGACAATCTGAGAATCATTGGACTTCCAGAAAAACATGATGAAAAAAAGAGCCTGGACACTATTTTCCAGGAAATTATCAAAGAGAACTGCCCAGAAGTCATAGGAACAGAGGAAAAAATAAACATTGAAAGGATTCATCGATCACCCACTGAAAGGGATCCTAAAATCAAAACACCAAGGAATATAGTGGCCAAATGCCAGAACCCTCAGATGAAGGAAAAAATATTGCAAGCAGCCAGAAAAACCCAATTCAAGTATCAAGGAGCCACAATAAGGATCATCCAGGATCTGGCAGCATCCACATTAAAAGATCGAAGGGCCTGGAATATGATATTCCGAAAGGCTAAGGAACTTGGTATGCAACCAAAAATAACTTACCCAGCGAGAATGAGCATCTTTTTCCAGGGAAGAAGATAGACATTCAACGAAGTAAGCGAATTTCATCTATTTCTGATGAAAAAACCAGAACTTAACAAAAAGTTTGATCTACAAATATAGAACTCAAGAGAAATCTAAAAAGGTAAAGATTAATCTTGGGAACTATATTTTGACTATATAGATGTATAAAGAATACATGTATACCTTGTTCTAGAAATTGATGTGGAAAGGACATTGTATCAGAAAAAGGGTAAAGTGGGGGTAGTACATCTCATGAAGAGGCATAGGAAACCTATTATATCTGAGAGAAAGAATGGAGGGGGATGAATATAGTGGGTATCTTACTGCCTTCAGAATTGGCTTTAAGTGAAAAATCTTAAGACATATTCAATCTATGGTGAAACTTCTCCCACCTCATTGAAAAGTGAGAAGGGAAAAGTGAAAAGGGAAGGAATAAGCTAAGCGGAAGGGAATACGGGAACTGGGAGGGAAAGGGGTAAGATAGGGGGAGGAACTCTAAGGCGGGGGAGGGATACTAAAAAGGGAGGGCTGTGAGAAGCAAGTGGTGCTCACAAGCTTAATACTGGGAAGGGGGGGAAAGGGGAAAGAAGGGAGAAAAGCATAAACCGGGGTTAACAAGATGGCAAGTAATACAGAATTGGTCATTCTAACCATAAACGTGAACAGGGTAAACTCCCCCATAAAGAGGAAGCGGTTAGCAGAATGGATTAAAAGCCAGAATCCTACAATATGTTGTTTACAGGAAACACACCTGAAGCGGGGAGATACATGCAGGTTAAAGGTAAAAGGTTGGAGCAAAATCTACTATGCTTCAGGTGAAGTCAAAAAAGCAGGGGTAGCCATCCTGATCTCAGATCAAGCTAAAGCAAAAATTGATCTAATTAAAAGAGATAAGGAAGGGCATTATATCTTGCTAAAGGGTAGCATGGATAATGAAGCACTATCTATATTAAACATATATGCACCAAGTGGGGTAGCATCTAAATTCTTAAAAGAGAAACTAAGAGAGCTGCAAGAAGAAATAGACAGTAAAACTATAATAGTGGGAGATCTTAACCTTGCACTCTCAGAATTAGATAAATCAAACCACAAAATAAATAAGAAAGAAGTCAAAGAGGTAAATAGAATACTAGAAAAGTTAGATATGATAGATCTCTGGAGAAAATGTAATGGAGACAGAAAGGAATACACTTTCTTTTCAGCAGTTCATGGAACCTATACAAAAATTGACCATATATTAGGACATAAAAACCTCAAACTCAAATGCAGTAAGGCAGAAATAGTAAATGCATCCTTTTCAGACCACGATGCAATGAAAATTACATTCAACAAAAAACCAGGGGGAAGTAGACCAAGAAATAATTGGAAACTAAATAATCTCATACTAAAGAATGATTGGGTGAAACAGCAAATCATAGACATAATTAATAACTTCACCCAAGAAAACGATAATAATGAGACATCATACCAAAATGTATGGGATGCAGCCAAAGCGGTAATAAGGGGAAATTTCATATCTCTAGAGGCCTATTTGTATAAAATAGAGAAAGAGAAGGTCAATGAATTGGGTTTGCAACTAAAAATGCTAGAAAAGGAACAAATTAAAAACCCTCAGTCAAACACTAAACTTGAAATTCTAAAAATAAAAGGTGAGATCAATAAAATTGAAAGTAAAAAACTATTGAATTGATTAATAAAACTAAGAGTTGGTTCTATGAAAAAACCAACAAAATAGACAAACCCTTAGTAAATCTGATTAAAAAAAGGAAAGAGGAAAATCAAATTGTTAGTCTTAAAAATGAAAAGGGAGAATTCACCACTAACGAAGAGGAAATTAGAGCAATAATTAGGAGTTACTTTGCCCAACTTTATGCCAATAAATTCGACAACTTAAATGAAATAGAAAAATACCTCCAAAAATATAGCTTGCCCAAACTAACAGAGGAAGAAGTAAATATCCTAAACAGTCCCATCTCAGAAAAAGAAATAGAACAAACTATCAATCAACTCCCTAAGAAAAAATTCCCAGGACCAGATGGATTTACATGTGAATTCTACCAAACATTTAAAGAACAATTAACTCCAATGTTATATAAATTATTTGAAAAAATAGGGATTGAAGGAGTCCTACCAAACTCCTTTTATGACACAGACATGGTACTGATACCTAAACCAGGTAGGCTGAAAACAGAGAAAGAAAATTATAGACCAATCTCCCTAATGAATATTGATGCTAAAATCTTAAATAAAATATTAGCAAAAAGATTACAGAAAATCGTCACCAGGATAATACACTATGACCAAGTAGGATTTATACCAGGAATGCAGGGCTGGTTCAATATTAGGAAAACTATTAACATAATTGACTATATCAATAACCAACCAAACAAAAACCATATGATCATATCAATAGATGCAGAAAAAGCATTTGATAAAATCCAACATCCATTCCTAATAAAAACACTTGAGAGCATAGGAATAAATGGACTTTTCCTTAAAATAGTCAGGAGCATATATTTAAAACCATCAGTAAGCATCATATGCAATGGGGAAAAACTGGAACCTTTCCCAGTAAGATCTGGAGTGAAGCAAGGTTGCCCACTATCACCATTATTATTTAATATCGTATTAGAAACACTAGCCTTGGCAATAAGAGTCGAGAAAGATATTAAAGGAATTAGAGTAGGCAATGAGGAAACCAAACTATCACTCTTTGCAGATGATATGATGGTATACCTAGAGAACCCCAGAGATTCTACTAAAAAGCTATTGGAAATAATTCATAATTTTAGCAAAGTAGCTGGCCACAAAATAAATCCCCATAAATCCTCAGCATTTTTATACATCACCAACAAAACCCAACAGCAAGAGATACAAAGAGAAATTCCATTCAGAATAACTGTTGATACCATAAAATATTTGGGAATCTATCTACCAAAGGAAAGTCAGGAATTATATGAGCAAAATTATAAAAAAGTCTCCACACAAATAAAGTCAGACTTAAATAATTGGAAAAATATTAAGTGCTCTTGGATCGGCCGAGCGAACATAATAAAGATGACAATACTCCCTAAACTAATCTATTTATTTAGTTCTATACCAATCAGACTTCCAAGAAAATATTTTATTGATCTAGAAAAAATAAGAAAATATTTTATTGATCTAGAAAAAATAACAACAAAATTCATATGGAACAATAAAAAGTCGAGAATCTCAAGGGAATTAATGAAAAAAAAATCAAATGAAGGTGGCCTAGCTGTACCTGATCTAAAATTATATTATAAAGCAGCAGTCACCAAAACCATTTGGTATTGGCTAAGAAATAGATTAGTGGATCAGTGGAAAAGGCTAGGTTCACAAGACAGAATAGTCAACTATAGCAATCTAGTGTTTGACAAACCCAAAGCCCCTAACTTCTGGGAAAAGAATTCATTATTTGATAAAAACTGCTGGGATAATTGGAAATTAGTATGGCAGAAATTAGGCATGGACCCACACTTAACACCATATACCAAGATAAGATCAAAATGGGTCTATGACCTAGGCATAAAGAACAAGATTATAAATAAGAGGAACATAGAATAGTTTATCTCTCAGACTTGTGGAGGAGAAAGAAATTTGTGACCAAAGATGAACTAGAGACCATCACTGATCACAAAATAGAAAATTTTGATTACATCAAATTAAAAAGCCTTTGTACAAATAAAACTAATGCAAACAAGATTAGAAGGGAAGCAACAAACTGGGAAAACATTTTCACAGTTAAAGGTTCTGATAAAGGCCTCATTTCCAAAATATATAGAGAACTGACTCAAATTTATAAGAAATCAAGCCATTCTCCAATTGAAAAATGGTCAAAGGATATGAACAGACAATTTTCAGAGGATGAAATTGAAACTATTACCACTCATATGAAAGAGTGTTCCAAATCATTATTGATCAGAGAAATGCAAATTAAGACAACTCTGAGATACCACTACACATCTGTCAGATTGGCTAAGATGACAGGAAAAAATAATGATGAATGTTGGAGGGGATGCGGGAAAACTGGGACACTAATGCATTGTTGGTGGAGTTGTGAACGAATCCAACCATTCTGGAGAGCAATCTGGAATTATGCCCAAAAAATTATCAAATTGTGCATACCCTTTGATCCAGCAGTGTTTCTATTGGGCTTATATCCCAAAGAAATACTAAAGAAGGGAAAGGGACCTGTATGTGCCAAAATGTTTGTAGCAGCCCTGTTTATAGTGGCTAGAAACTGGAAAATGAATGGATGCCCATCAATTGGAGAATGGCTGGGTAAATTGTGGTATATGAATGTTATGGAATATTATTGTTCTGTAAGAAATGACCAGCAGGATGAATACAGAGAGGACTGGCGAGACTTACATGAACTGATGCTAAGTGAAATGAGCAGAACCAGGAGATCATTATGCACTTCGACAACGATATTGTATGAGGACATATTTTGATGGAAGTGGATTTCTTTGACAAAGGGACCTGAGTTTCAATTGATAAATGATGGACAAAAGCAGCTACACCCAAAGAAAGAACACTGGGAAACGAATGTGAACTATCTGCATTTTTGTTTTTCTTCCCGGGTTATTTATACCTTCTGAATCCAATTCTCCCTATTCAACAAGAGAACTGTTCGGTTCTGCAAACATATATTGTATCTAGGATATACTGCAACATATCCAACATATAAAGGACTGCTTGCCATCTAGGGGAGGGGGTGGAGGGAGGGAGGGAAAAAAAAATCGGAACAGAAACGAGTGTCAATATAAAGTATATTCAGAGTGATGATAAGGAAACATTGATCACTTGAATAAATACGGATTCAGTGATAAAAAAAAAAGAAAGAAAAGGTAATAAATAAATAAATAAATAAATAAATAAAATTAAATTAAAAAAAACCATTCTGAAAAAAAAAAAAGAAAGAAAAGGCATGGAGTCAGGAGATGAAGCATTGTGTGTAAGCAATAGAAAAATGCATATACTGCTGGATCAAAAAGAAGTTTAAAGTATAAAAAGGCTGGAAAGGTAGGAAGGAATAAAGTTGTGAGGGACTTTAAATACCAAGCAAAGGATTTTAAAAATTTGATCTTTGAGGTAATGTTGTGCCACAGTTTCCTTTTATTGTTCTGCCTCAGTTTCCCTGATTATTCTACTCAGTTTTCCTAAGTTCTACCTCAGTTTCCCTGAATTGTTCTGTCTCAATACTCCCCACCCCTTCCTGACTATTATGACTGATATAATTTAGGACTGAATACTCTAGGGTTATAAACTGTAAATGTATAATCTCAGACAAAGGGGAGATTTTCTATTTCAAACATGCTGGCTCCTAAGTTTTCCTAAGTTATCAAGAATTTATGGTTCCCACCCCCCAACCTGTCAGAACTGGGATTATGGTCCTTTCCTGGAAATTCCCATTCACCAGTGCTCACTTTACCCTCCCTCCCCAGCCATTCACCAGTGCTCACTTTACCCTCCCTCCCCTGCCTTTGTGTCCCCTGATTGCTAGAGCCTTATAAAAATCTTTGGAACCTCACATGTGCTGCTGAATTCTTTGAGACAAAAGTCCAATTCAGCCCTGGGGGCACAATGGATTCTTCTTTGCCCCCAGACAATCTCTCCCTCTCAGAAATTCAAATAAAATATTTAAAACTCTTTAATCTCTATCTTGCCTCAGTTTCTCCTGCATTACACTAATAGGGAACAACTGGAGTTTATTGAGAGGATAGAGGAAAGAAAAGGAGAATCTGTACAGACTTAGGCTTTAGGAAAATCATATTGACAATTTCCTATTAATTCTTTATATGAGTTTAGTGATCATAATTAAGATCAGAAATAATTTGAAACTTCTTCAGCTAGCCATCTGATCTATGTGTTCTATGGCAAACTGGCAAGCAGCCTGATCCACTAATTAGGGCATCAAAAGGAAAGTATCAAGGACTAAATCATGCCTTCTGGCCATCTTATCTTCTATTTTTCTGTTGATTTTCTTGGCTTATTAACAAGTAAGTCTTGAAAGACTGCCATGTGCTCAGGATCTGTTCAAGTATCAGAGATCTGAGATCTGGATTTCTCCATGAAGAGGAGGGATCAATGCTTGCCTTATCCCTGGGGTAATAGGAACCCTTTTGCATTTGGAAGCCCACAAGAGGAAAATAAAATAAAATGATAGACATGGAATTGGAAAGGACCATACAGTTCCTGCTCCTTCATTTAACAGATGAGGAAACTGGGGCCTAAAGAGATAAGTTAGTATGCTCCATGTCACACAGGAATAAATTGTACAGATTGAAATTGTACCTTTGAACTCTATATCCAAAGCTCTACCATACTATTCTATAATGACAACACATAAGACTTTGATTTATAGCTTCACTTTAGTTTATTGGTATTACTTTTAAATAGGAAAAAATAAGATCTTAAATTCATAAGATCAGATGATAGCAGTGGGGTGGTATACTTGATAGAGCATTAGACCAAAAGCTGGGAATATCTGGATTCAAATCTGTCCTCTAATATTTACTAGCTTTGACTTTGGGGCAATTTATTTAATCTATATCTGCTTCATTCTCCTCATTTGTAAAATGAACATTCATAGTGTTGCTGTGAGAATTAAAAGAAATAACATGGAAAGTGCTTTTAAATAAGAACTTTATATTGCTATATAAGTGCTAGCTACTATTAGGATGGAGCAGCTAGGTGGTATAATGGATTGAGTGCCAGGCATTTTGCTGAGTGCTATGAGTACAAAGAAAAAACTACTCTTTGCCTTCAGTGACTTTGCATTCTATTATCAAACCTTGGTCCTCTTCTATTCTGTCTTTTCCACCAAATTGCTTTTCCTATATTATCCTTCCTTTCTCTCTAACCTAGTTTTCTCTATCTTCCTAGCCCTCCCCTGCAGCCCACCAACATACCCATGCCTCAGTTATCCTAAAAAAAAACAAAAACAAAAACAAAACCTTCTTTGGTCTTATCATCTAGGCTAGGTGTCTTACATTTCTCCTTCCATTTGTGGATAAACTCCTTGAAAAGATCTCTATCATCTATCTCAGAAGGCAGTGGGGCATGGAGCCAAGATGGCACAATTAAGTTAGCATTTTCACTGAGCTCTCCTTACACACTCCTCTACAACTGAATTTTGAGTGAGAAAACAAACAAAACTTCACAGTAAGTTATTTTTCTAGTCCTGGGTAGACTAGGAAGGCAAAGAAAAGTATGTAGAAACCATAAAGAGAGTAGGGCTTGCTGAGAGCAAGATGCAGTGAAAGTAGCACTGCTTGCAGCAACAGCAGTAGAAGTAGGGAGCTGTGCCCAGGGATGGAGGAAGACTGAACACCTGGTCAGAAAGATCCCAAAGGACTCTTGTACTAGCGCTAGGTGCAGAATCAAATATTATTTGGCAATTCTGTCATCCATTGTCAGTTCTTGGTTGTACTTTCAGGCAGAGAGAAAGGAGCAAAAGTTATAAGAGCTCCACATTATACTAGAGTGCATGCCAGCAGGACAATGATCTGGATCATGGATCATACCACATTGGAAGCACTGAAAACTTACAGACACTAGTGAACTATAATAGCAACAGAAGCTCATAAAAGACAAAAGTACAAATCATATATCCCCACCTCCATCCACAAAAGTGGGCAGAGTCCACCTCTGACATAAAGTCCAAAGTAAAAAAAAATGGGTGGGAAAATGAAAAAATAATCTGATCATCAAAATCTAATATGATGACATAGAAGTTCATGACATGAATTCAGAAGAGAATGATCTGGGAACATCTACAAGCAAAACCTCAGAGAAAAATGTTGATCAAAAGAAGTCAAACAAGAATTCCTAGAGAAGGTAAAGGAAGAGAGGGAGAAAGCAAAAATATTTTAAATCAAAAAAGTCTAGAGAAAAAATTGGGGAAAGAAATGAGAATAAGATAAGAAAATTATGAAAAGAAAATTAATGGTTTGTTAAAGAGGCATGAAAATACTAAAGAAAATAGCTCCTCAAAAATTAGAATTGGCTGGAATGTTTTTAAAAAGGAGGTGCAAAAATTACTGAAGAACACCATGCTTTTAAAATAAAAACTGACCAATGTTTAAAGATGTGCAAAACCTCCTGAAGGAAACTCCTTAAAAATTAGAATGGGCCAAATGGAAACTAATGGCACCAAGAAAAGAGAACAATAAAAATATCAAAAGACTGAAAATGGAAAAAATTGTGAAATATCCCATTGGAAAAACAACTGATCTGGAAACTAGATCAAGGAGAGGTAATTTAAGAATTATTGAATTGCTTGAAAGCCTTGGGGTATGTGTGTTTGCTTTGGGGTGGGGTTCTGGGTGTGTGTGTGTGTGTGTGTGTGTGTGTGTGTGTGTGTAAGGGTTGGAGGAGGGGGAGTCACAGGCAGGACAACAGGAAGTAAACTGGCTTTGCCTGAGGCCCCTGGAAGTGGGTTTGCTGTGTACCAGCAGGGTAATCTTATAAGATTAAACTCTTAATATTCTTATATGAGAAAGTGAAACAAATAATCTCTGAATACTTTGTCATCATTAGAGCAGTTAGAAGGAGTGTACTTAGTGGACTTGGGAGAGAGAGAGAGAAAGAGAGAGAGAGACAGAGACAGAGACAGAGACAGAGAGACAGAGAGACAGAGAGAGAGAAAGAGGAGAGAGAGACAGAGAGAGAGACAGAGAGACAGAGAGAAAAAGGAGAGAGACAGAGACAGAGAGATGAAGCCAGAGACAGAGAGAGAGAGAGAGAGAGAGAGAGAGAGAGAGGGAAATACTGTAAGTAGCCAAAAAGAATTTGAATATAATGAAGCCCCAATTAAGATCACATAAAATTAAACTACCACTAATAGCTACCAATTTAACAGAAATCTTGGAATATGATATTCCAAAAGGCAGAGGAGCCAGAATTACAATCAAGAATAATCATCATTATTAATATTAATCATGATTAATACTCATTATTAATTATTAATTAATGAATGAATTATTCATTATTAAGTATAATAAAACACTAAGTATAATCCTAAAGGGGAAAGTGCTACTTTCACTGCATCTTGCTCTCAGCAAGCCCTACTCTCTTTATGGTTTCTACATGAATAAAAAATTATAAGGATCTTATAAGATTAAATTCTTAATATTCTTATATGAGAAAGTGATACAAATAATCTCTGAATATTTTGTCATCATTAGAGCAGTTAGAAGGAGTCTACTTAGTGGGCATGGGTCTAATATGTGGGAATGACCTCAAAAGAATAGAAGGGTGAGAAAGAGGGATGCACTTAGAGTAAATGGAAGGAAGAGAAAGAACAGGGGAAATTAACTCATTTAAAACAGACACTCAAGGAAGAATTTCTATAATGGAAGGAAAATGGGTAGGGTGGTAGCAAGCAATATGTGAATCTCACTCTCATCTGAACTGGTTCAAGGAGTAATGAATATGTATGCACACACAATTGGATATAGAAATTCATCTTGCCCAACAAGAAAGTAGAAGGGGAGGGGGCTAAGAAAAAGTTAAGGATGATGAGAAGGAAGTTTGATTAAGGGAGGCAATAATTTTTAAAAAAGAGACTTTTGAGAAATGCACAAGATTAAAAAAAAAAGAAGGATAAATAGAAGAACATGAGATGAAAGAGAATGCACAGTTAACAGTCCTAACTGTGAATATTAATGGAAATAACTCATCCATAAAACAGAAGAGAATAGGAGAATGGATTGGAAACCAGAATTCAACAATTCATTGTTTGCAAGAGCCACACTTAAAACAGAAAGGCACACACAGAGTTAAAATAAGGGGCTGAAGCAGAATCTATTGTGCTTTAGCTAAAGCGTGTGTTTGTTTTTTTTTTTTAAGGCAGGAGTAGCAATCATGATCTTAGTCAAAGAGGCAGCAAAAATAAACTTAATTTAAAAAGATATTTAGAGTTCTAACTAGAATTGCTAATTTTGCTAAAAGGTACCACAGATAATGAATATCAATTCATTGTTATGAATATCAGTATTGAACATATATGCACCAAATGGCATAGCATTCAAATTCTTGAAGGAAAAGTTAAATGAATTAGCAGAGGAAACATTAAAACTATACTAATAATAGCTAATATGTAAATAACACTTAATATGTGCTAAGGACTTCACAATTATTATCTCATTTGATCCTCACAATAACCATGGGATGTAGGTGTTATAATCCCTGTTTTACAGATGTGAAAATGAAGGCAAATTGATATTAAGTGACTTATCTAGGGTGATATAGCTAGTAAGAATCAGTGACTGGAGTTGAACTCAGATCTTTCTGACTTTAGGTCTAATTCTCTATCTAGTGTGCTACCTATGGGAAAGCCTCAATTTACCTATTTCAGACCTAGAAAAATCTAACCACCAAATATAATCGATACCTTCACTTCCTCTCCTTCACTCTCTTATAAACCTTTTGCAGCCTAGCTTCTAATTCCATCATTCAAATGAAATCATTCTCTTCAAGTTTACCAGAAAACCTGTTGATAAAACAAATTGTCTTTTTTTTTTAAAGCCTCATTTTTTTTGAGTTCTCTATGGCATCGAACATTGTTGATCATTCTTTATTTCTTGATACTTTATTTCTTGATCAGTTCCTATAGCTACAATGGTTATGCAAATTTCTATTTATTCCATCATAACCATTGACTCCAGTCTCTATTCATCACCTGCCTGTTGGACATCTCCTCTAAGTTTTCATGACACTACTCTCTCCTGTTTCTCTTCTACCTTTTTCACCCTTGCATCTCATTTGCTAGAACTTTCTCTAGGTCATATCCACTAAGCTTGCCTGTCTTTCACACATAGATCCTTGATCCTCTTCTCTTTTCCTCTTATACTATTTCACTTGGGGATCTTATCAGTTCCTATAGCTACAATGGTTATGCAAATTTCTATTTATTCCATCATAACCATTGACTCCAGTCTCTATTCATCACCTGCCTGTTGGACATCTCAGAACAGATGTTACATAGACATCTGAAACTTAACAGGCCAAAACAATCAACTAGCACTTATTAAGCATGTACTGCATGCCAGGAGCTCAGTATCTTTCCCTACAAATCTTTTCTTCTTTCTAATTTACCTATTACTATTTAAAGTAACCTTAAAGTGATCCTTATCATCCATACTATCAAACACTATGTCATCTTGGGTTTGCATTCACCCTGTTCAGCAGACACACTAGACAAATTTTTGTCATTTTTTCACAAAATGTGTACTTTTTTGTATATTTCTCCTCTCTTCACTTATATAGCAACCACCTCATAACTATACTCATAACAAATATCTCATAACTAACTAAACTGTTACTATAGTTTTCTCACTAGTATTATACTAGCCTATACTAATCTGTATAGGTTTTCTTTAAATTCAAATTTGACTGATTTACCCCTCTTCCCAAATGAGTAAACTCCAATGGCTCACTATTATCTTCAGGATCAAATATATCATTCTCTGTTTGGTTTTTTAAATCCTTCATAACTTTACTTTTTTCTGTTTTTATTTCTTATTTTTTGAATAATATTTTTGTTTTATTTGAATAATAATTATAGTATTAAACATTCCCATTTTTTTTGAATTTTGCAGTTTTTGATACCTAATTTTAATAGATTTACATTTTGGTGAGACTATATATGGAAAATGGGAGGCAGAGGGAATGTAATTTCATTGACCTAGCCCCACAATGCTATACATGGAATAATAAAATTATTAAGCAATTGTTTCTAAAACTATAGTTACTGAGTGATTAAACATTAAAATGTGTTTATGGGGTTTCATCACTAAGGAAAAATTATGTAATCATATGCATTATGGAAACTATGCATGTGTACATCTTAAGTATTTTCAACACTTACTAGCTTCTATGCTCATTTACAAGTATGATTAAGAAGAAGAATTATCTGAATAACTTATAATTCAAAGAAAAATAAGAAGCATATGGTTTCTTAACTTGTGTAGAACTCTCAAAGAATAATTATAATAGAATCCAAATATTCAATTGCAGTTGATTTATCTTTCTACCTCTTATTCCTTAACGAAACTGAGGACTAGACATGAGTCAAATTTTTATCACCTATCAGGAAATTGTACAGTGCTTTTAATGACTTTAAATTACTTCAAAATCCTTCTCTTTTATCTAAATATTCTTTCAGTGATTTCTACAGACATTTCCAAATAACATTCATTGTACTACTTTCATCAAATCTTAAAATACTACAAAGATTCTTGAACAAGAGTGACAATAGCTCAAAAGATATTTAACCTTGGGATCTATATTGGAAAAACCAAATGGGTGAAGAAAGCATATTGCACAGATTATTACATGCAATTTACTATCCAGTTCAGTGAATTAGTTCATAGATGTATATATCTCAAACAAGAACTGTGCCTGAACAATGATGAATAGCCTAAAGATCAATAAGGGATCAAGATAAATCCCATTTAGAAAATCATATGGTATTTTCAGTGAGTTCAAATTACTATTTGCTGCAAATAACTATCTACTATCTATTATCTCCAGTAATATAGGAACTGTGAATGATGGAAACATACATGGACATAATGATATTAGAAAATTTCAAATTATAAGTGATTGAAGTGACAATAGAAAGATGCAGAGTAGGCTGTGGCCAACTTATGATATTATATTTCCAGGGATAACTGACAAGCAAATAGAACATGTATGATGAGAAAAGGGAATAAGATAATCATGAAATCATTACAGATCAAAAGCCCAAGTTTTGTATTTATCTATGAAATAATATATTTTAAAACTTTCCTTGGATGCAGTGCAGTTGGAGAATGGCTGAATAAATTTTGGTATATGAATGTTATGGAATATTATTGTTCTATAAGAAATAATAGGATTTCAGAAAGACTTGGAGAGACTTGTATGAACTGATTCTAAATGAAGTGAGTAGAGTCAAGAGAACATTGTGCAAAGCAACAAGATTTTGAAATGATCGATTTTGATGGACATGGCTCTTTTCAACAATGAGGTGATTCAGGCCAATTCCAGTAGACTTGTGATGGAGAGAGCCATCTGCATCTGGAGAGAGGACTGTGGGTACTGAATGTGGATCACAACATAGTATTTTTTACCTTTTTTGTTGGTATTTTGCTTACTTTTTGTTTTCTTTCTCACTTTTTCCTTTTTGATCTGATTTTTCTTGTGTAGCATGATAATTGTAGAAATATGTATAGAGGAAATGCACCTGTTTAACTTCTATTGGATTACTTGCTGTCTAAGGGAGAGGGTGGGAGGAAGGTTGGGAGAAAAAAATTGGAATGCAAAGTTTTGCAAGAGTGAATGTTGAAAACTATCTGCATATATTTTGAAAATAAAATTATTATTAAAAAAGAACAAAAGAAAAACTTTTCATAGATTTTCATGATTGCATGTGTATAACTTATATCAAATTGCTTACTGTTTCAGGGAAGAAAGAGGTGAATAAGGGAAGGAGAGAATTTAAAAATAAAAAATTTAAAAGAATATTAAAAATTGTTTTTTACATGTAATTGGGAAAAAATAAAATGCTAGGAAAAAACTTCATGAATACTTTTTGCTTTTACATTGCCTTCATTTCATTTCTAGATATGTTCCTTTCCATATGTACCTTTTCTTCCCACTTCCAGCACCATTTCTTGTAATGGGCTGAGGCTTGAGTTGATGCACTGAGGTCCCAAGCACATGAGGCTAAATAGTAATTGGACCATACTCTATTAATATATAATCTTGGAGAAAGAATGGCCCCCGCCCACTCTTTGTGCAAGTCCTGATGTGTTGTATAGGAAATGACGATTTTGGTGGGTGGAGGCAGGGGAGTGGAAAAGGAAGAGGAAGGAGAGACTTTTGGGATTGCCATTGCCACGGTTGGCTCAGCTCACATCTCTGTTAGCTGATTTCCTGTCGCAGCTGCCCATATTGCTATCGCAATCTTTCTTGCCTATATTTGCTATCGCAATCTTTATTCACCTCTTTACTTGAATAAAGACTGAAGATTTTCCCCTTAACCTGAGTTCCTGACTCCGGCTGATTTTAAATACACGATCATTACAATTTCTTTAATAAAGAAGGAAATATAGTTCAACAAAACAAGATAACATTTCTATCTCTCTACCAAATGTTAGGAGATCTAAAGGAATATTTTCAGGAAATTGGAAAGATCCTTTGTGGAGAATTTCTAGAAAAATGAGGTCAATCACATGTACAAAAATATTTATAGCAACTCTTTTTGTTGTAGCAAAGATTTGGAAACTTAGGGGATGTTAATCAATTGGAGAATAGATGAACAAGTTATATCATGCAATATCCTGCAGTAAGAACTGATAAAAGTATAGTTTTTAAAAAAACTTGAGAAGACCTATATGAACTGATGTAAAGTGAAATGAGCAGAAGGATCAAAATGACATCATTATATCAAGATATAGTCTGTTACCTGTGACTGATCAGACCAATATGAACTTGAAAGGCTCTACCATAGATCAGAAACAAATAGTCCATATGAACATTTGGAATGGAGATGTCTCTAAATTTGTTCATCTCATGTTTCTTTTGGGTTACTGAAATTTTGTTTTGCTCATAGAACACAGGCTTTCTTTGATGCAGGCCTGCCATTCTTGGCAGGTCTTGTGCCAATGTTTCCCATGTCTCACAATTGATTCCAAAGTTCTTCAGAGAGTCTTTGAGAGTATCTTTGAGCCAGTATTTTATATGATTTCACATATACAAACTATATACACTGTTTACCATCTTAAGGAGAGAGGAGAGAAGAAAGGGATAGAATTTGGAACTCAAAGCTATTTTTAAAAAAAGTTTAAAAACTGTTTTAATGTAAAACTGAGGGAGGGAATAAAATATTATATAGAGTAAAAAAAAGAGAGTGTCCTTGTATCACTTCTTCTGACCTTCACATGTGCTCTTATCTTGTGTGAATTCTTCACGAAAGAGTTTTTTAAACAAATGCACATTTGGCATTAGAACAATGTGGTCATCCCATCAAACTTGGATTCTTTGATGTAGGGTTTGAATGTTTGGCAGTTCAGCTCAAGAAAGGACCTTGGTGTCTGGTACCTTATCTTCCCAGGTGATCTTCAGAATCATCCCAAAATAATTCAAATAGAAGCAGTTTAATTTTCTGGCATGGTGCATGTAGATTATCCAAGTTTCACAGACATACAACAATGAAATCCAGCACAACAGCTCTGTAACCTTCAGTTTGGCAGGCAGTTTAACCTTTTCTCTTTGGATCCTCTCAAACACTGAGTTACCTCTAGTAATGTGTATATCAACCTCATCATCTATGTGTTTATTCTTGGAAAGTACACTGACAAGGGAAGTGAACTTTTCCCACAGAATTTAAAATGTCTCTATTTGCCATAACTGATGATTCCATCTATGGATGGTGTGGTGCTGGTTGATAGAGAACCTGTATTTTGTTGATATTAATTGTTAGTCCAAAATTAGCACAAACAGCAGAGAATTAATACATACTTTTTGTATCTTAGTTTCAGAGGCTGCATTGAGTGCACAATCATCTGTGAGCAAAAAGTTGTGTACTAACTCTCCTCCACTTTACTCTTAACTTGCAGCCTTTCAAGTTAAATAATTTAACATTAATAGGATAGTTGACCCTGATGCTATTTTCATCCTTGTTGAGAATATCTGAAAACATCACTGAAAATATCATATTAAAAAGCAAAGGAGCAAGTACACAGCTTGCTTCACTCCATTGGCGACTAGGAAAGCTGGTGTACAATATTGATGAACTTCTCTAAGCAACCAAATTTTGTCATGTTTTTCCATAAGCCTTCATGACTAATGCTGTTGAAAGCCTAGATCAGATTACTGAATGATGTATACGGACCTTTGTTCTGCTCTTGGCATTTCTCCTTGAGCTATCAGGCAGCAAACACCTTATTGTCTGTTCCTCACTCTCTTGTTTAAGTCACACTGACTCTTGAGTAGATGATCATCTTCCAAATGAAGTATCACTCTTTTAAAGAAGTCACTAAATCTTTCCAGAAATGACTAAGAGAGCATCTTGTGGTTGTCATAAGATAACCTTTTCCTAAAAATCCTTTCCCTAAAATCAAATGTGAAAGGCTTAGTAATTAATGATCCACCACAATTCCAAAGGACTAGTGTCACAAAATATTATCCATCCCCAGAATGAGAACTGGACTCAGAATACAGATTAAAGCATATTTTTTTCTTCTTTGGATTCTCCTTTAATTTTTTATTATTTTTCATTCTTTTATTCTTTAGAACATGGCTGATATGGAGATATATGTTGCATGATTGTATAGGCATGATGAGTATCACATTTCTTCCCTTTTCATTGAATAGAATTTGGGGGGGGGGTGAAGAAGACAGAGAGTATGGAACTAAAAATAAAATTTAAAAACTTCCCATAAGATCAAGAATTGCATAACTGGAGAAGAGGAATAATTTACAACCTTTAAATAAAGGAGGTGCTCATGCTAATGTGTTGTGCCACAGTTTCCTTTTAGTGTACTGCCTCAGTTTCCCTAATTGCCCTGCCTCAGTTTCTCTAAATTGTCCTGACTCTGTTTCCCTAAATTGTTCTGCCTCAGTTTCTCTAATTGTTCCACCTAAGTTTCCCTGAATTGTTCTCCTTCAGTTTCCCTGGTTGCAACCCCCCTTTTCTGCCCATTAGAGCTGAGATAATTAGGGCTGTGGAGATCTGACATTTCAAAAGACAAGATTCCAAGATGTCCTATCTCAG
The DNA here is from genome assembly GCF_016432865.1 of Antechinus flavipes. Taxonomy (NCBI): domain Eukaryota; kingdom Metazoa; phylum Chordata; class Mammalia; order Dasyuromorphia; family Dasyuridae; genus Antechinus; species Antechinus flavipes. Next base: position 465,704,717 of record NC_067400.1, read on the forward strand.
ATATTTAATTGGCGTTGTTTATATCTCTAAGGACAGGCTTTCTGATTCTAAGTTGGACATCTCTTTAACTCCCAGTTTGTAAGAATTTATGGTCCCACTCCCCAACTTGTCAGAACAAGAGAGATGATCCCTGCCTAGAGATTCCTGCTCACCAGAGTTTGAACTCCACTCCTTGCCTTTGTTTAGCTACCTGAGCTAAGAGTTATAAATATGTCATTGAGAACTCACATTGGCTGCTGGATGCTTTGGACATCAACCCTGGGGGCATCATGCCCCCGGCACAATCTATTCCTCTCAGAAATCCAAATAAAATATTAAAAACTTTCTAATCTCTATCTTGCCTCAGTTTCCCCAGCATTACAATGAGATTATACAATTGAAGTACAGAAATAATTGAGTTTCCACCCCACCCTCCTTTTAGGCCATCAACATTTATTGAGTATTCACTAAGTATAAAGCATTGTAGTAGATTTTTAAAAAATACTTCATCTCTACCTAAAGATAAATTAATAAGAATATATTATATAATGAACAAAGTATGGCGCACATCAGAAATATTGAAATCACTTAGTCCAAATTCCTCATTTTATAGAGAGTAAAGTAGGGATTGCAGAGAGGTAGTAACTTATCCAAAGTCATATATAATAGAGGTGGCAGGGGTAGGATTTAACCCAGGCTCCTAATCAAATATTCTTTCTTCTACATCATACTATTACAATACAATGTCAAGCTTTTCTATCTTGATAGAACTGTCCAAGTATATACTTTCCTGGGATACAAACTTTGAGAATCCACTCATCTCCTTATTATGACAAGAAATCTGAATAAGATTTTTGCCCTAATATTTTGAAAATAGTTAATAATAGAATGTGAAATTCCACTGTAACATTGTAAGGGGAAATAAATTTTAACTTTATTAATTGAAACCTTGTAAAATTAGAAAAAAAATTGGGTACTTTCAGCCCCCAGTAACCTGTTAATGATAGAAAGCAACTTGTTAAAAAGTGCCTCTCAATTCTTTTGTCTTCCAGAATGCAATATGGCTTCTTCCTTTAGGGTGGGATTGTACTTTGCCAATTGAGGGGAACTGTGAGGAACTACTACCCTTCCCATCCCATGCTTATCTAAGCATGCTTGCATGCTTATCATGCAAGAAACATGAATCATGTGCCCAGAGGAGCTCTTGGCTGACTCCACCTTGAACTTGCCCCTTGGGCAAGATGCAGAGTACTGGATTCTTGCAATATCAACTATCTTTGAGGATCATTTACAATTAAAATGCAGCCTCATGGCATTTATACCAAATGACTGAGTTTCATCTACATTAAGTTAACACCTGATAAACCATCCACAACCTTGTGTTAGGATACATACCTACTAGTTCCTGACTCATGAGGCAATTTGCTTCTTCAAAACTTTCCCCTTTTATTGCTGAATTTCAACAGACATACAAACTGATGTAATCGAACTGTATCCCTTGATCTTTGTGGAGGATGGGCCACCTGGTCTGGGGAAATTCCTAAAAATGATCCCCACCCTCCTACTTGGTTCCCCCAGTAATCACCCACCTCCAATTTAATCTGTGAATCACTTTGGTCTAGGAAATAATCACCACCCTTAATGATTTGAAAATTATCCCCTAATCACTCCCTAGCCCCAAACCATTGAAGGCTAATAAAAGACAAGATTCTGTACCCAAACCTTTGCTAATTCCCATCAGGAGCTGGCCCACTGAATGGTTTTTCAGAGTAAACCCATTTTTGCCAAAAATCTACCTTTGCTAATTCCTATCTGGAACTAGCCCTCTGGAAAGTTGTTTTTCCTTGATAATAAACCCATATTTTGCCAAAAACCTCACTTGCAGATCCAGATTGGGACTGTGAATTCTTTCACAAAAACTTGCTATACCAGCCTGAAGATACCATTGCTGTTAGGTAGGGTATCTCTCACCCCTCATTTTTCTTACCTCAAGAAAATCACTTGGTATTCTCACTCCTACTGATTTTTGGTTACTTTAATTTATCCTTTCATAGTTTCTACATTTTGCTCTAACACTTTCCATTTTACACTTATATCTAGATATATTTATATTAATTTCTAGTGCCTCTCCTATTAAAATGATTTACTTTATTGTTATTATGTTGACTAATGTTTGTGCTGCTTTAAGACAGTGTGTGGGTCTGGAGAGATCTCTAGAAACAAAGCAAAGTTTATTATAGGTTCTCACCAGAATCAGGCATCCCACCCATTGAGCAGACAATGGAAGGGAGGAAGCAGCTGGGATATAGCTGGTTTTGTTCATCACTGATCAATTAGAACTGATTTGGATCCTCTCATTGCTGAAGAGATCCACTTCCATCAGAATTGATCCTCGTATAGTATCGTTGTTGAAGTATATAATGATCTCCTGGTTCTGCTCATTTCACTTAGCATCAGTTCATGTAAGTCTCTCCGAGCTTCTCTACATTCATCCTGCTGGAATTTTCTCATGTTCTGCTGTGCATATGGCAATGTTCTTATTTTTCTTTTTTCTATTATTTTATTTTGTATTTACGTTTTAAATAAATGAATACATTTTGAAAAAAATTGTCAAAGAAAATTATTCTGAAGGTTTAAAACAAGAAGGCAAAGCAGAAATAGAAAAAATGCACTAATCATCACCTGAAAGAGATCTCAGGATGAAAACTTAGAGGAATATCACCGTCATGTTTCAGATTAAAAGTTTGAAAGCAACAAGAAAAAAAAAGAACTTAAATATGATTGTTTACTTAAATTTTTTACTTTGTATGTGTGAAAATATTATCAGTACTGTCATCATTATTTGTATAGTTTGAAATGGTGGGCTGAGCTGAGTATAGTGGGGTGATTCTAAAAAAAACAGAACTGTGTAGGGAGAGATAAAAAGGAGTAATTATCTCATACCAATGAGGCATAAAAAATAAAAATTGATACAGAAGAAGCTAATGGGGGAGGGCAGGTAGTGCTAGAACCTCAGTCTCAACAGGAATGAGTTAAAAAGTGAACTATATACACACATGTATGTACATAGACATAAACATAAAGTCTTCTAAATTCAGAAAGAAATAAGAGGACAAAGGTATTGGGTGGGAGGAGAGGATAAGATAGGATCTTTTAGAGGGATGGATAGGTTAAGGAATAGGAGGGCTAGGTAGTGAGTAGAAGTAAAGTAGAGGAGTGAGGACAGATAGGATAAAAAGGGTGACAAGGATAGTGAGGGAAAATAAAAAGAAAGAAAATAAACAAGTAATTGTAGCTTATAATGTGAATGGGACAAATTTATCCATAAAACAGAAATGTATAGAAGATTGAACTTTTGAATTCAATAATATGTTGCTTTCAGAAAATGTTATAAAAATGAGAGATACACAAAAAGAAAAAATAAAAGGCAGTAGTAGAATTTATTATGTAAAAATCAAGCAAAGTAATTACAATCTCAAAGTTACAGTTAAAATAGATTTAGCCAAAAGTGAAAAATAGAAAAATATGTCAACAATATTATTCAATGTTGTTTTAGAACATTTAAAATAACCAGACAGTATAAAATACTGAATATATACCTACCAAAACAATCATAGGAACTATATTAATATTAACATAAAATACTTTTTATAATAATAAACTTAGATCTAAATAATTGAAATAATATTTACTGTTCATGGTAGGTAGTCAATATAATTTTTTAAATGACAATTTTACTTACATAATCTATTTATTCAATATTGTCCCAATTTAATTACTAAAAATTACTTCACTGAGTTAGAAAAAAAATAACAAAGTTCATTTGAAAGGGCAAAAAGGGTTTCAAGGAAACCAGGTAAAAAGAAGTAAAAGTAGTTGATTCAGCAGTATCAGACTTTATAATAAAAGTGAGAGCATTGTAGAAGTCTAAAAAGGATAATTTTTATTATTTTAAAATAAAATCTTCTTGTATAAATAAAACTTGTATAGCCAAAAATGGAGGGAATGCAGAAAACTGAGAAAGAATTTTCATGGAAAACTTCTTAGATAGAATGTTATTGGATTGAATATTATTGTGGTATAGACAATGATGACCCAATTGGTTTAGCTGACATGAAAGAAGATGTTATTTTCAGAAAAAGAGATGAAAGGTGAAAATAAGTATAGTGTGTTCTCACATATGTATATATGAATGTACATGCATATATATGTGTGTTTATAGATATTGATGTATATTTATGTTTGTGTATATATATATATATATATATATTCACATATAAATATGTACACTTATTTGTAGCTTTCTTTAGAGTGGAAAGGGGAGAGAGAAGAAAAAAAAATGAAATAAAAAGTACACAACAGAGAACAAAAGAAAACCAACCAGGAAGCAAAGGAAAGCTGGAAAGCACTGAACACAATGTGTAGTATTTGTTATATAGGCATTTTTGAACTGGAAATTTAGTGTTTATATTGAATTCTCTATTATGGGCTTCTATGTATATGGCAGTATTTTTCTTTTCTCATTTTGTATCTGAGTTAAAAATTTAAAATTTAAAAAATGTTGAAAAATTACAAAGAACTAATGTAACCCCAAAGAAAAGATATCAGAAGACATCTCTACCTCCTCCTTTGTAGAGATGGAAGATTTCCAAGTATAACTGGCTGTTCAGGGCCTTTTTCAGTCACATTTGATTCTTTTTGACCTCATCTGGGGTTTTCTTGGCAAAGATCCTGGAGTGGTTTATAATTTTCTTTTCTAGCTCATTTTACAAAGGAAAAAACCAAAAAAAATATAGTTAGGTGACTTGTTCAAGGTCACATAGCTAGTAGGAATCTGAGACCAGATTTAAACTTAGGAAGATGAGCTTCCTTTATTCATTTGTCCATTTTTGAACAAATTTCAAACTTTTTTGATGTATTCATCAGTATTGCTGATTTTTTTCTTTTCTATTTTCTTCTTTGAAAATATTGGCTATATGTAATGGCTCTGTGGGAAGAAAGAAAGTAAAGGAAACTTAGAGAAATATTGGGGATATTAAAAAAAAAGCAAAAACAGTTTATTTTAAAAAGAAAAATACTACACTGAATTATCTGATGGTGAAATCAAATTATAGTGAGTTCAAATTAAGTCTAGACCATGTCAATATAGATAAAAATCTGATTCAGTCATCCTTTCTCTTGGTTATTTATACTCCCATATCAGAGATAACAAAACGGTGCCTTTTACCTTGGCTTTGTGGTAAAGAAGAACTATCTCTAGACTAAGTAATTATCAGTGACTGGATCTGGTGCTCTGCGCCTAGCTACTCTACTTGTAGCTGTGTATTCTTGAAAAAGATATTGAACCTTTCTTAGATTCATTTAACTAATCTCTTCAAGTAATACTCATGGATATTCCTTTCTCTCAGGGTTATGGCTTTGAGATCAAATGAGATAATATAAGTGAAAAAACTTTACAACCATAAAATACTGAGTAAAGTGTGAAACAGTACTAAATACAACTCACTGACAATGTTGTTAGACACCTAGGCAACTCCCCAGAGCCGGAAAATATCTCTGGTTGTTGGCATTTTTCCTAGGTGAGGAAATGAGAACAGGATATTTTCTGTTAGAAGCTTTTCTAATGTACTCAAAAAGGAAAGTATCTCTTTTGACCAGCCAAGTATTACTTGGTTATTGTGACTATTTCTATGTTCAGATGATAATTTCCTGTGTTTCAAAAGTACAACTCTGAAAAACACCATTCTGATGAGACACTTAATTATATATCTACAATAAGCTTCAGTGGGATGTTTCCACCTACTTGCAAAAATCCTTAGAGCAATAAACGGATCCTTAAAATTACTTTTTCCAAGTTACCTATACAACACTCCATAACTGAGCTCTTGTGGCAGAGTTCCCAAGTAAATATCATAATGAGAAACAGAAAATACAAATCATGTCAGTGAGAGGTCCATTCTTTTCTCCTGTGCAGAAAGCAGGGGTTGACAACTTGTGGTATGCTTGTCCAAGGTGAGCTCATTTTCAGTGATGTGTGGGATGATAGCTATCATTATGCTTTGGCTTCCCCCAAGAATCTGCAAGTGTCATTATTTGTTTCCTCATCATGTACCATCCCACATTAAACTGGTTTACAAGAGTCAAGACACTGTCACCATCAACATGTCAGGAGAAGGGTCATTTTTTTTTGCCATGTTTCTCTTAAAAGATTGCCTATCTCTGTCCAGCAAGGCTGGCCTCTTGCCCAGTGACCACCCATACTGATTTTCAGTGACTGAAGAAATGATAGGTTTCATTATTTTATGAGACGTATTATACTTTATATCATTCAACTAATGATCTCAAAGTACATTGCAAACCATTTCCATACTTTCCACAGTACAAATATGGAAATCCAACCACTCAATAAGTAACTTTGAGTCAATGATTTCATCTCTGAGTCAGAAGCAGAGCTAGAAAGGTTATTCATGAGTTCTCTAAACTCAATTCACACTCAGAGAACATACCCTCAGCTAACTTTTTTTAAGTGGGGCATTAGATAGAATGTCACACATACCTGAAGTCAGGAAGACCTTTCTAATTTCAGATACTTACCAGCTGTGTGACCCTAGGCATATTATTTAACCCTTGTTTGACTCAGTTTCCTCATCTGTAAAATGGACATAATAATAGCACCTGCATCCCCACATTGTTGTAAGGACCAACTGAATTGACATGTGTAAGCTGTTGGTCCATCATTTCTAAGTCTTCATGACCCTATTTGGGGTATTCTTTGCAAAGATACTAGAGTAGTTTGCCATTTCTTTTTCTGTGATGACCATGTATTTAAATTCAGCCGGAGTCAGGAATTCAGGTTAAGGGGAAAAATCTTCAATCTTTATTCTTTTTGAAGTGAAGGGGGATTGCAATAGCAATATGGGCATCTGTGATAGGAAGCCAGCCATTGGAGGAGGATTGGAGGTGAAGGGCAGTCATGATAGCAATGCAAGCAGCTGTGTCAAGACGCCAGCCAGCAGTCTCTCTTTCCACTTCCCTTTCACCTCCCTTGCCTCCACCCATCAAAATTGTTATTTCCTATACAACACATCAGGACTTGCACAAAGAGTGGGCGGGGGCCATTCTTTCTCCAAGCATATATATTAATAGAGTATGATCCAATTACTATTTAGCCTCATGTGCTTGGGACTTCAGTGAATCAACTCTGAGCCTCAGCCCATTACATTTCTCCACTTTCTTTTACATGTGAGGAAACTTAGGAAATGTGGTTAAGTGACTTGCTCAAGATCACATAGCTGGTAATTATCTGAGCTCTAATTTGAACTCGGGTTTTCCTAACTTCACGATCAATGCTCTAAATATCTAACATTTTGTAAATCTTAAAGTACCATCTAATGAATGGACAGCTAGATGGCGCAGTGAGTAAAGGAAGACTAATTAGAAATTAAATAGCTGGATAAAATTTTAAAATAAGGATATATCATATAAAAGGAGAAAACAAATAGGAAATAAAATATTAACAAGTATATGGATCATTCTCATAAATACTTTATGAGATGAGAAAATAAGTCTATTGCTAGGTAGCTACTTGATTGCCTATTTTGGTAATAATTTCCCCCAAGATTTTTTCTAATCATTTTTTAATCTCCCCCTTCTTTTATTTATCCTTGAAAACTGATCCCCTCCATAGCCATTACTTTCAAAATTAGTAATCTATAGCATGGATTTCTTTAGGATATATGTAGTCTGGTTCAGCTGCTAATCTTCAGTGCCATTTCCACTCTCTCCTAAGAGGATTAATTCTGCAAGTAAAAGAATTTAGAGTCACAGAACTTGGACTTTTAAAAGTCCAACTTTATCACTTCTTAGTAGAGTGACTTTGGGCAAATAAGTTTATATCTCTAGGTCTCAGTTTTTTTATCTGTAAAATGAGTTGGTCGGACTAGATGATCTCTAAGATTCCTTCTGTCTTCAGGACTATAATTCTACTGCACATTAGGGACTGAGGGATAGTATGGTGGTTCCAGATATCTATGAACAAAAGAGCATATTTGTTCTATTTTTTGCCCTTCTGGTGTCAGCTTCAAACATTATACATTTGGGGTAACTAGGTGGAGCAATGGATAGAGCACCAGTCCTGAAGTGAGGAGGATCTGGTCTCAGACAATTAACACTTCCTAGCTGTGTGACTCTGTGCAAGTAATTAACGCCAATTGCCTCAGCAAAAAACAAAAACAAAAACAAAAAACACATTATAGATTTAAATTTAAATATGGAATTAAATTCTTTGTAGATTTAAATTCTTTCAGATTTTCTGAAGACTTAGCTTCCTCTCCACTTATCTTTATTATTTCAATTTTTTTTTTGGTAAGTATATTTTAAACTGATATTGTTCTAGGCAACCATATCCATTAGTCTGATATAGAAATACCTCAGAGGATTACAACTAGATCTTGATTAGTGGAATAATTAATCCTCTTATGTGGTCTCATTATTTGAATTTAGAGGAGTAGTTTCATTGGACTGGAACCAATAATCATAGTTTACATAATTGTAACTAAGAATAGTATGAATCTGAATACATTTTATTAGTTTGGGGGATTTATTATTTTTACTAATGGAAGTCTAAATGTAATTTTAGCAGCTGTACAGAACAGAGGTATCTTGGCTTAGAGAACAGAGATGGGGTTCCCTTAGAGATGAGGTGATCTGGATTCAAGTTTGACCTCACCTTGCCTTTTTGCAACAAATTAACCTCTCAGTATTCTAGCAAACTTTCAAGAGGTTATTAGATGCAGAGAAGGTGTCAACTTGAATTGGTAAAAGGGCTTGTTTTATTTAGGCTTTCCCTTTTCTAATGAAATCAGGAGTGCAGTTTCCATTCAAAATAGAAAGTACTATTTGAAAATGATTCTGATTGTTGTTCATTTCATTTATCTAAGTACTAGATTAGGGGAGGCTTTCTTTTTGCTTTTTGTTCAAAATATTTTAGATAGTTTACAATGGAACTCCTTTATAATGTTGATGTGGGATGTGTTAACATCACATCAACTTTATTAGTTATATTATAACATCTTTACTGTATGAATTTGTTTGGAAAAACATGAATTATCATGAAGCATCAATAAATTCATATAACTTGGTTTTCTTTTACTTTCAAAACATGTTACTTTCAACATAATTCCAATAGTTTTACTATTTCCTTCCCTTGTAGACATTTGTATAAAGACAGAAGCTTAGTAAAGTTTGCTTTGCTTCTCCTCCTCTTTAAAGTTAATTGTCTGAGTTTAATAACTAAAATCATTTAGTGAGCTCAAAGCAATGCTAAAAAAGAGAATGATGATTGTAATCAACCAATGACATCATTGAACAGTAGGATGCATGTTGTCAATCAGCATTTACATACCAAAGTACAAAAGGGCAGAAGGAGTGCTGAGGATGATCAAAGACCCATTGCTCAATAGTATGTTTTTAGATTGCTCCATGGGAGATCAGCATCACCAGGTCAAAGCTCTGGGGTTTCATTTTTGAAATTTTGTATGATTTCGATCTCAAAGTCAAGGGGATCAACATTACTATGGTGGTTTCCAAGAATTTGAGTTCTATGTTATCAATTATGTGCCATATATATTAACAGATTATACAGAATAAACTCACTGTTTCTTTCCCAAATAATGTGCACATGAGGAAAAAAAAAAACTTTTAATATACTTAACTCATCAAGGATCAAAGAAACATAATAGTATACAAGACCCCAAAACTATCACATGTAGTTGTAAAGATGCTGATAAACCAAAGGATACCAACAACAAGGGTAAAAGCTTGCTAATAGACAAAAACTACTGAGGAAATTGGAAAATAGTCTAAGAGAAATTAAGTTTAGACCAACAATTCACACAATATACTAAGAGAAGCTCCAAATGAATACAGTCTGGTTATAAAATTACTCATAAATATATTGGAAGAAAAGGAAAGGAGATATTTTTCACAACTCTAGATTAGAGAAAACTATTTGATTAAATACAGAAAAGAGAAGAACAGATGAAATGGGAAAAATTTTGATCATATAACATTGAAAAGTTTTTGCACAAATAAAATCAATACAGAATAGGAGTAAGCAGTTCTCCAAAGAAAATATGCTGCGAATCACTAATAACAGTAGAAATGGTGATTAAAACAATGCCAGAATTTCACTTCATATACATTAGTGCCATATACATGGCATTTTAAAAATGAGCTTTAAGTTGTTTATCTGCCCTTCTTCAGGACTGGCCCGACCTGATTTGGATAATCTATTTCTAAAAATGGCAATTGTTGAAGGGGTTGTAATAGGACAATCATTTTGGAAAGCAGTTTGGAATGTACCTAAAAGATCCTTAAATTGTACCTATCCTTTGACCCAGGGATCTGTCTCTAAAGAAGTAAGGAAGGAGGGAAACAATACATAAGATAAATACATATATATTTATATATACATAAATAATATATATACACACATATATTTGTGTGTGTGTGTGTGTGTGTGTGTGTGTGTGTGTGTGTGTGTGTGTGTGTGGTCTATGATTGCAGAAAGGAATAGATTCAGAGAAATTTGGTAAAAATCAAATGACCCAATGCAGACTGAAGTAAGCAAAACCAGGAGAACAATTTATGAAATGATTATAATGATTTCAAAGAAAATAACTTTGAAAGACTAAACAATTCTGATTAATGCTTTGGCCAGTCATGACTCCAGAAGACTAATGAGGAAGAATGCTTATCCTCTCTTGGAAAAGAAGTCAAGGACTAGGGGCATACATTTTCATAAACATTAACATGTAACAATACTTATTTGTTCCAAGGGAGAGCTTTTACTTTGGATGGGACAGGAAAGTAGCGATAGTGATACCAAGAAAAAGAAAAGAAAAAGAAAGAAAGAGAAAAGAGCAACAATAAGCACTAGATTCAGAGGCAGAAAGATCTGAATTCAAATCAAGTTTTAGACACTTATTAACTGTGATCCTGGGCTAGTCAATTAACTTCTCTGTGCCTCTGTTTCTCATCTATAAAATGTAAATAGTAATAACATCTATCCTCCCCCTCCCACTTTATTGCAAGAAACAAGTGAGGCAATATTTGAATAGTGTTTTGTAAACCTTAAAACACTATGGAAATGCAAACTTTTATCATTATGGAGCACCGAAAAGGTACACACACCGAAAGGAGCAGAAAGAGATTCAGAATGGGACTCATACAAGAAAAGAGAGTTAATCTTATACTGATAAATTTACTATATTAAAATTTTTAAAGCTACTGGTTTTTAAAACAATCTTTTTTATCTATTCTTTTTATATGGAAATATTCATGTCTGTTGCTATTTGTCAATAGAATAGATAGAAAAAGAAAATTTATCCAAAAAAAAGGACTGATGAGTCTCTAATAATGGCAGCTAATTTATAAGTTCATCTCTAAAAAGCACTAGGCTGATTATATACATAATTTAATTTAGAGGAAGTAGCAATTATTTCTGGCAGTCAATAGAGTATAGAGCCTGGAATCAGGAAAACATGAGTTCAAAATCAAATTTTAGACACTCACTAGCTGTGTGATCCTAGACAAATTACTTAATCCTATTTGCCTCATTTTCCTCATCTGTAAAATGAGCTGGAGAAGGAAATGGCAAACTACTTTAGTATCTTTGCCTTGAAAACCTCATGGACAATATTGACTCATCATGGTTCATGGGGTCACAAAGAGTTGACTGAACAACAACAGCAACACAACTATTTCTAGACCCTATTTAAAGATGGGTAAAGTTAAGAAACCAGTAAATAAAACATTTTGCCCAAGGTCACTGAAGAAATAGTTATCTGGGATGTTTTTCTACTGATATAGTGTTCTTTTCACAAATAACATCGCTCCTTTTAACTAAAGTGATCCAAATATATGAAATTCCTTCCTAATTGTAACTAAAATCATTGTGAATAGATTCTTCTAAGAAAGACATTTAACAGTTTCTTTATTGCCTCTTCAATTAAATTCAAACTCCTTTGTTTGGAATTCAAGATCTCTCACAACCTAATACTACCATATGTCTCCACTTTTATACCTTACTTATTCCTTACTCTTCATATTTTCATGCTTCAACCAAACTTGACAATTTTCTGTCCCTAGACTCCAACTATGTTGTGTAGCCTCCTTTGCACATATGTTCCTGGTGTCTAAAATGGTTTCTCTCTCATTTTTTGCCTGTTGAATTCTTATTGATCTTTCAAATCCTATCTTAAATGCCACTTTACCACAGGAAGCCTTTTCTGAGATCCTGATAAAGCCCTTACTCCCAAGCACCTTACAAAGGTAACTGCCTAATATATTTATTACATAATGTTATCTATTATAGTTATCTATGTATGTATAATATCTCTCAACTATAAACTCTATGAAAGTAGAAAAGGAATGTTGTCTCCCCAGTGGTTCTCAAAATGTAAGAAAGATCTCCAGTTCTTTGGAGGTCCATGAAATCATAACTATTTTCATAATACTAAGAGTCCTCCCTTTCCAACTTCATATCTGTGTGAGACTGAATTTTCAGTGTCTACTTCAAACAAAATAACACATCATAACAGACTGAATGCATAAGCAGATATGAAAATCCAGCCATTCTTTATTAAACCCAACATTAAAGAGATTTGCAAGAAAAACAAACAAAAAAATTAAGTAGAACAATGGTATTCTTCTCATTATTTTTTTTCTGTTTTGGAAAATAGCTATTTTCATAAAAGTGTATTACTTAAGTAAACATTTAATCGATTTATTATTATTTTAAACAAACTAATACATTTTTTAAAATGTAGCAGCTTGTATTTGTATATGTACAGCATATGGTGAATATTATTAGATATAGCTCAAACAAAAAAAAGCCCTGTGTGTATATGTAGAAGTGTCTTCGAGAAATTTTAAGAGTGCAGAGGTCCTAAGGCCAAAATATTTGAGAACTGTTTATTTAATCTCCTCCTGTGTCTTGCATGTTGCTCTGCATATTGTGGGTAACTAAAGTTTGTTAAGTGAATGACCAAATGGGGGTTGGTAAGGGGAGAACACAAAAAGCAGGGGAGAGGAGACACACTGAGGATATAAGTGATGGCAAAATCCTGTTTTTATGGAAAAGGTCATTTTACAATAAGAAAGATTGTGCATAAAAACAACCATCACCCTATTTGTTTCAGGTCAATAGGCTTAAACTCGACTTTGAGCTGTGTATATTGACATTATAAAACAAGTTTTAAGAAGAGAAACACCTAAGGGAAGGAAAAAAAAAACATTTTTTTCCTGCTAAAGTAAGGAGTCATTTTTCAAAATGTCAGGTTGTATCAAATGGGATTTTTCATTAAAAAAAATATTGCCTGGACAACAGTAAACAAGTTATGCTTTGTAGACCAGTTTGCTCCAATATCAAGAACTGTATGAGACAAACTCTAAAAATGTATGTTGTACTGGACAAGTTGGGATATGAAGTGCATTGCCTTGTAAATTACCATGTCCAAATTAAGTTGCTGATGTAATAGTAATTCTCAAAGTAACACAAAGTTTTTCAAAGACATTTTAGTTTTCCCATCATGATAGGGCATCTGCTTTGCCTCAAGGAACATGGAAATAGTCTAATCACTCAATCAAACAGCATGTTATCATGGTATTCAATAAAATGAGGCTCTACCTCCACATGCCTTACCTGCAAAAAATGTCACATTTTCATTTGACATTTTTTGCAGGTAAGGCATGTAGAGATAGAGCCTCATTTTATTGAATGCTTAAAATGTGTTTTAACTAACACAAAGTTACTGAGTGATAGAAAATTGTTGCCAATACACTTTAATTCTGCAGATTATGTTTTAAAATGGTTTTGTAGTTGTAGTCATTATTTTCAACAGTATCCAAATACATATAAAGATATTTTTCAACACTCATTATTGTAAAACTCTGCATTCCAAATTTCTCTCTTCACCACCTTCTCCCTCCTGAATACAGCAAGCAATCTGATATAGGCTAAATATGTGCAACTCTCCCAAACATATTTTCATATTTACCATATTGTGCAAGAGAGATCAGACCAAAAAGGAAAACCTATGAGAAAGAAAAAACAAAACAAAACAAACAAACAACAAAAAAGTGAAAATACTATGCTTCCATCCACATTCAGTCTCCATAGTTGTCTGGATTTAGGTGGCATTTTGAATCCCAAGTCTACTAAAATTGCCATAAAAAACTGCATTGTTGAAAAGAACCAAATCCATTATAGTTGATCATCAAATAATCTTGTTATTGTGTATAACGTTCTCTTAGTTACTCTCATTTCACTCAGCATCAGTTCATATAAGTCTTTCTAAGCTTTTCTGAAATCAGCCTGCTTATTATTTCTTATAGAACAATAATATTCCATTACATTCTCATACCATTACTTTTATACTATTACTTACTCAACCATTTTCTAACAGATGGGCATCCATTCAATTTCCAATTCTTTGCTATTACAAAAAAGATCTGCTACACACTTTTTTGCATATATGAGTCCTTTTCCGTCTTTTATGATCTCTTTGGAATACCAATCCCCCAATAGAGACACTGCTATATCAAAGGATATTCATAGTCTTATAATCCTTTAAGCATAGTTCCATATTAATCTCCAGAATGGTTGGATCATTTCACAATTCCACCAACAATGTATTGGTACCTCAGTTTTCCTCCAGCATTTATCATTATCTTTTCCTATCATGTTAGGCAAATATGAGAGGTGTGAAATGGTATCTCAGAGTTGTCTTAATATGTAATTTAGAACATTTTTATATGAGTAAAAATAGCTTTAGTTTCTTTTGCTTTTCTTTTTAATTAAAGCTTTTTATTTTTCAAAACATATGTGTGGACAATTCTTCAACATTAGCCCTTGAAAAACCCTGTGTTCCAATTTTTCCCCCTGCCCTCATGCCCTCCCCTAGATGACAGGTAGCCCAATATACATTAAACATGATAGGAATATATGTTAAGTCCAATATATGCATACATATTTATACAATTATTATGCCACACAAGAAAAAAGTGAAGCAAAATAAGATGCATAGCTTTAATTTCTTTATCTGAAAACTGTCTGTTCATATCTTTTGACCATTTATCAATTGGGGAATGATTTGTATTCTTATAAATTTGAATCAATGTCTAAATAGTTTAGAAATTAGACTTTTATCAGAAACCCCGACTGTAAAAAATTTCCCCCAGCTTTTTGCTTCCTTTCTAATCTTGGGTGCATTGGTTTTGTTTGTGCAAAATCTTTTTAATTTAATAGTCAAAATTATACATTTTGCATTTTATAATATTGCCTAGTTCGTCTTTGGCCATAAATTCCTCCCTTCTCCAAAAAATGTGACAGATAGACTGTTAAGAACCATGTCTAAGTGCATTGTAAGGGGCAGGTCAATTCTCCGAGAGCCTCCACAGCTGTGAACATTTGAAGGAATTGAAAAGCAACCTTTACTGATGCAGGTGTTGCTTGTGGACTGGGAAAATAAATTGAAGGCTGAGGGAAGAGGAGAGAAGTCAAACAACACAAGGGCCTCTCAGTGGGGAGATCAGAGAACAGCAACTGCCTCTCAATCTCCCTTGATTCACCATTATCCTCTCACAAGAAGTGAAGAAAAGGTCTACCAGAGGTAAAGCAAAGTTACATATTGTGTTCCCAACAGTAGACTATCCTTTGTTCACCTGCTTTGCTTATAGTATCATCTTTTATGTCTAAATCATGAATGCATTTCAATCTTATCTTGATATAGGGTGTTAGATATTGGTCAATGCCTACTTTCTGATGTATTATTTTCCACTTTTTCTAGCAATTTTTGTCAAATAGTGAATTCTTATCTCAGAAGTTAGAGTCTTTGGGTTTATCAACCAATAGATTATTATAGTCATTTGCTATCAAGTCTTTTAAACATAACCTATTGCACTGATCCACTACTTTATTTCTTTGCTAGTACCAAATGGTTTTGATGACCACTGGTTTATAATGTAATTTTAGGTCTGATCTAGTCAGGCCATCTTCCTTCACATTTTTTTTTCATTAATTCCCTTGAAGTTTTTGATATTTTGTTCTTCCAGATGAATTTTGTTGTTATTTTTTCTTGCTCCATAAAGTAATTTTTTTGGCGATTTGATTGATGGCATTGAATAAGTAGATTAATTTAGGCAGAATTGTCATTTTTATTATGTCAGCTTGACCTATCCACAAGCACTTGATATTCTTCCAGTTGTTTAGATCTAACTTTATTTGTGTGAAAAGCATTTTGTAATTGTGTTTATATAGTTCCTGACTTTGTCTTGACACGGTAGACTCCCAAATATTTTATATTAGCTACAGTTATTTTAAATGGAATTTCTCTTTCTATCTCTTGCTGCTGGACTTTGTTGGTAACATATAGAAATACCAATCATTTATGTGGATTTATTTCATATCCTGAAACTTTGCTAATATTATTAATTGCTTCTAGTATTTTTTTAGTTGATTCTATAGGATTTTCTAAATATGTTATCTTATCATCTGCAAAGAGTAATAGTTTTGTTTCCTCATTACCTACTCTAATTCCTTCAATTTGCTTTTCTTCTCTTATTGCTAAAGCTAAGATTTCTAGTATGACATTGAATAATAATGGTGATAATGGATAGCCTAATCTTATTTGGAACACTTCTAACTTATGCCCATTACATATAATGTTTGCTGATAGCTTTAGATAAATGCTACTCATCATTTTAAGCAAACTTAATTTATTCGTGTGCTTTCTAGCATTTTAAATAAGAATGGGTGTTGTGTTTTATCAAATGCTTTTTCTGCACTTATTGAAATAATCCTATGATTTCTGTTATTTTTGTTACTGATATAGTCAATTATGCAGATATTGAACCAGCCTTGAATTCCTGGTTTAAATTCCACTCGGCCAGAGAATATTATCCTGGTGAAAAGTTACTGTAATCTCTTTACTAATATTTTATTTAAGATTTTTGCATCAAAATTTGTCAGGGAAATTAGTCTATAATTTTTTTTCTCTGTTTTGGCTCTTTTTAGTTTAGGTATCAGCATGATATCTGTGTCATAAAATTTTTTTTTGTACAAGTACTTCTTCTTATATTTTTCCAAGTAGTTAATTCCAATATTAATTGGAATTCATTGTTCTTTAACTGTTTGGTAGAATTCCCTTGAAAATACATCTGATCATGTAAAATTTTTCTTAGGAAGTTCATTAATAGTTTGTTCAATTTATTTTACTAAAAAGGGACTATTTAAATATTTAATTTCCTCATCTGTTAATTTGAGAAATATATATTTTGCAACTATTCACTCATTTCACTTAGATTGTCAGATTTATTGGAATACAATTGGGCATAATAGCTATCATTTTTTTTTCTTGTATAAGTTAAGATTTTTCTTTTATTTTAAAACCTTTTTATTTTCAAAACATATATATAGACAGTTTTCAACATTCACCCTTGGGAAACCTTGTGTTCTAAATCTTTTTTTCCTTCCCTTCCCCCCACCTTCTCCTCTAAATGGCAAGCAATCCAATATATGTTAAACATTGCAATTCTTCTACACATGTTACCACAACTATCATGTTGCACAAGAAAAATCAGATCAAAAAGAAAAACAATGAGAAAGAAAACAAAATGCAACCAAACAACAACAAAAAGAGGGAAACTACTATGTTGTGAGCTACACTAAGTTTTCACAGTTTTTTCCTTTGGGTACAGATGGCTCTCTCCAGTTCCAATGGCTTAAATCACCTTGCTGTTGAAAAGAACCATATCCATCAGAACTGATCATCTTATAAACTTGTTGAATAGCTCCTAATTATTGTTTTAATTTCTTCTTCATTACCTCATTCATTAGGTAAGTTCACCCTTTTCATTTTTGATACTGGTAGTTCCTTTTTGTTTTTATAAATAATAAATTTATTTAAATAATAAATAAATAAACAAATAATAAATAATAAACAAACAAATAATAAAATAATTCCTTTCCTTTTTCTAATCAAATTAACTAATGCTTGTATATTTTTCATAAAACCAACTCTTAGTTTTATTGGTTAGTTCAATAGTTTTCTTACTTTCAATTTTATTAATCTCTCCTTTGCTTTTCAGAATTTCTAATTTGTTATTTAATTGGGAGGAGTTAATTTGTTCTTTTTCTAGCTCTTTTATACATGCCCAATTCATTGATCTTCTCTTTCTCTATTTTATTCATTTCTGTATCTAGAGATATAAAATTTCTACTAAGTACTGCTTTAGCTGCATCCTATAAATTTTGGTATGTTTTCTATTATTGTCATTCTCTTGGATGAAATTTTCAATTGTTTCTATGATTTTGTTGTTTGACCCACTCATTCTTTAGGATTACATTATTTAGTTTCCAATTAATTTTTGGTCTGCTTTTTATGACTTTTTATTACATATAATTTTTATTGTATCATAATCTCAAAATGGTGCATTTAATTTTTGTCCTGCATTTGATTGTGAAAATTTTAATGCCTTAATACATATTCAATTTTTGGGTAGCTGCTGTGTACTGCTAAGGAAAAGATATATCCCTTTCTATCCCCATTTAATTTTTTCCAAACATTTATCATAAAATTCTAAAATTCTATTCATCTCCTTTACTTCTTTCTTGTTTATTTTGTGGTTAGATATATTTAGTTCTGATAAAGGGAGATTGAGATCCATCACTCATTTAGTTTTGCTGTCTACTTCTTCAACTTCTTTTTCTAAAATGGAACTATTTAAGTATTTATTTACTTTTCTGTTAATCTGGGAAATCTATATTTTTGTAAATATTCATCCACTTCACTTAGATTATCAGATTTATTGGCATAAAATTGGGCAAAATAGCTAATTATTGCTCTGATTTCCTCTTCATTGGAAAGTTCATCCTTTTCATTTTTGATACCAATAATTCAATTTTCTTCTTTTCTTTTTTCTCATCAAGTTAACTAAGGTTTATCTATTTTGATGGCTTTTTCATAAAACCAACTTTTAATTTTGTTTATTAATTTTAGTCAATAGTTTTCTTACTTTCAATTTTATTAATTTCCCCTCTTATTTTCAGAATTTCAGATCTGGTATTTAATTGAGAGATTTTAATTTGATTTTTTTCTAGCTTGATTAGTTCAATAGTTTTCTTATTTTCAATTTTATTAATATCTCCTTTGATTTTCAGAATTTCTAATTTGGTATTTAATTGGAAGGAGTTTTTTTTTTCCTTTTTCTAGCTCTTTTAGTTGCATGCCCAATTAACAGACCTTCTCTTTTTTTCTATTTTATTCAAGTAAGCATCAAGATATAAAATTTCTCCTAAGAATTGCTTTGACTGAATCTCATAAATTTTGTTATGTTGTTTCATTATTGTCATTCTCTTGAATAAAATTATCAATTGTGTCTATGATTTGTTGTGTTACCCAGTCATTCTTTAGGATTAGATTATTTAGTTTCCAATTAATATTTGCTCTATTTTTCCCTGGCCCTTTATTACATGTAATTTTTATTTTATCATTATCTGAAAAAAAAAGGCATTTGCTATGGTACCTTATAGAGTACCTATCTATGGTACCCTTCAGCAAGCTGTAGTTTCCTTCCTTATCTCTTTTAATTAGATCTATTTTAAGTTTTGCTTGATCTGAGATCAGGATCACTACTCCTGACTTTTTTAGTTCAGCTAAAGTATAATAACTTCTGCTCCAGTCTTTATTCTATATGTATCACTTAGTATCAAACTATAAAATAAAAGGTGCCATAGATAATGAAATAATATCAATACTAAACATATATATATATATATATATATATATATATATATATATATACCAAGTGGTATAGCATCCAAGTTCCTAGAGGAGAAGTTAAGAGAACTGCAAGAAATCATACACCACAAAACTATAATAGTGGGGGATCTCAACCTTGTTCTATCAGAACTAATTCAGCTAAAGCATAATAGCTTCTGCTTCAGTCTTTATTCTATAGATATCACTTTGCTTTAAATGTGTTTTTGTAAACAACTTATTGTGGAATTCTGGCTTTTAATCCAGTCTGTTATCCCCTTCTGTCTTTTGGAGAAATCATCACATTCACATCCACAGATAAAATTACTAACTCTATTTCCTGCCATTTTATTTTCCCCAAGTTATAGTTTTCTCTTTTCCTCTTTCCCTCCTCACTAACATTTTGCTTCTGACCACCACCTCCCTCAATCTGCCCTCCCTTTTTTCAGCCTCTCCTTTTTTATCCTTTTCCCCTTCTACTTCTGCCCTCTCTTCTATTAGCCTTCTTCTTTACTTCCCCCTTTCCCCTCCCATTTCCCCATAGAGTGAAACAAATTTTATGCCAAATTAATTTTGTATGTTATTCCCTCTTTGATCCAAATTCAATGAGGCTAAAGTTCAAATAATGCTCATCCCTGCTTTTTTCTCCCCTCAATCATAATGTGTCTTCTGTGCCTGTACATGTGATATAATTTAACCCATTTCTTCTTTTCTCAGTATACTTCTTTTTTCCTTTCCTAATTTCTTTTTTATAAAGTCAACTTATATCTACACCCTCTAAGTATACCTGTTCTACCTGCCCTGACAAAGATACAATTCTCAAGAGTTACAAGCATCATCTTAACATGTAGTGATGTAAACATTTTAACCTTTAAAAAACATAGTGTTGGTTTTTTCTTCCCCATTTACCATTTTATGCTTCTCTTGAGTCTTGTATTTGAAGATCATATTTTCTGTTCAGCTCAGGTATTTTCATAAAAAATAATTGAAAATTTCATTGAATGTCTATCTTTCCCTCTCAAAGATAATGCTTAATTTTGCTGGGCAGTTGATTCTTGGTTATAGTTCAGGCTCTTTTGCTTTCTAGAATATCATATTCCAGGCTCTCTGATCCTTTAAAATGGAAGCTGCTAGTTCTGAGTAGTCCTGATTGTTGTTTCTCTATATTTGAATTATTTCTTTCCTGCAGTATTTTCTCCTTGATCTGATCATTCTAGAATTTAGATACAATATTCCTTGGCGTTTTCATTTTTGGGTAAAAGGAGATGATTAGTGGATTCTTTCAATGACTGTTTTACTTTTCTGTTTCTAGAATATCAGGACAGTTTTCTTTGATGATTTCTTGAAAGATATCCAGTTTCTCCTAAGAATTGCTTTGACTGAATCTCATAAATTTTGTTATGTTGTTTCATTATTGTCATTCTCTTGAATAAAATTATCAATTGTGTCTATGATTTGTTGTGTTACCCAGTCATTCTTTAGGATTAGATTATTTAGTTTCCAATTAATATTTGCTCTATTTTTCCCTGGCCCTTTATTACATGTAATTTTCATTTTATCATTATCTGAAAAAAAAGGCATTTGCTATGGTACCTTATAGAGTACCTATCTATGGTACTCTTCAGCAAGCTGTAGTTTCCTTCCTTATCTCTTTTAATTAGATCTATTTTAAGTTTTGCTTTATCTGAGATCAGGATCACTACTCCTGACTTTTTTAGTTCAGCTAAAGTATAATAACTTCTGCTCCAGTCTTTATTCTATATGTATCACTTAGTATCAAACTATAAAATAAAAGGTGCCATAGATAATGAAATAATATCAATACTAAACATATATATATATATATATATATACCAAGTGGTATAGCATCCAAGTTCCTAGAGGAGAAGTTAAGAGAACTGCAAGAAATCATACACCACAAAACTATAATAGTGGGGGATCTCAACCTTGTTCTATCAGAACTAATTCAGCTAAAGCATAATAGCTTCTGCTTCAGTCTTTATTCTATAGATATCACTTTGCTTTAAATGTGTTTTTGTAAACAACTTATTGTGGAATTCTGGCTTTTAATCCAGTCTATTATCCCCTTCTGTCTTTTGGAGAAATCATCACATTCACATCCACAGATAAAATTACTAACTCTATTTCCTGCCATTTTATTTTCCCCAAGTTATAGTTTTCTCTTTTCCTCTTTCCCTCCTCACTAACATTTTGCTTCTGACCACCACCTCCCTCAATCTGCCCTCCCTTTTTTCAGCCTCTCCTTTTTTATCCTTTTCCCCTTCTACTTCTGCCCTCTCTTCTATTAGCCTTCTTCTTTACTTCCCCCTTTCCCCTCCCATTTCCCCATAGAGTGAAACAAATTTTATGCCAAATTAATTTTGTATGTTATTCCCTCTTTGATCCAAATTCAATGAGGCTAAAGTTCAAATAATGCTCATCCCTGCTTTTTTCTCCCCTCAATCATAATGTGTCTTCTGTGCCTGTACATGTGATATAATTTAACCCATTTCTTCTTTTCTCAGTATACTTCTTTTTTCCTTTCCTAATTTCTTTTTTATAAAGTCAACTTATATCTACACCCTCTAAGTATACCTGTTCTACCTGCCCTGACAAAGATACAATTCTCAAGAGTTACAAGCATCATCTTAACATGTAGTGATGTAAACATTTTAACCTTTAAAAAACATAGTGTTGGTTTTTTCTTCCCCATTTACCATTTTATGCTTCTCTTGAGTCTTGTATTTGAAGATCATATTTTCTGTTCAGCTCAGGTATTTTCATAAAAAATAATTGAAAATTTCATTGAATGTCTATCTTTCCCTCTCAAAGATAATGCTTAATTTTGCTGGGCAGTTGATTCTTGGTTATAGTTCAGGCTCTTTTGCTTTCTAGAATATCATATTCCAGGCTCTCTGATCCTTTAAAATGGAAGCTGCTAGTTCTGAGTAGTCCTGATTGTTGTTTCTCTATATTTGAATTATTTCTTTCCTGCAGTATTTTCTCCTTGATCTGATCATTCTAGAATTTAGATACAATATTCCTTGGCGTTTTCATTTTTGGGTAAATGGAGATGATTAGTGGATTCTTTCAATGACTGTTTTACTTTCTGTTTCTAGAATATCAGGACAGTTTTCTTTGATGATTTCTTGAAAGATATCCAGTTTCTTTTTTTCAACATGGCTTTCAGGTAGTCCAAAATTTTTTAAATTGTCTCTCCTGGATCTATATTCCAGATTAGTTGTTTTTACAATGAGATATTTTATATTTTCATCTTTTTTCTTTTTTAAAATTGTGTTTGAACTCTTCCAAGAGAGCCTTTTGAGCTGGAATCCAGTTAACCTATAAGCATTTTGTCTTTGCTGTCCTCTTCTAAGTTTGTGTTCTGATCTTCCTTGTCTCGATAGTAGCTTTCTAAGGTCAGTGCCCTTTTTGTTTTTTTGTTCATTTTTAAAAGTTGAGCTTGGTTCCTAGGGCATAGGGGAGATTGTCCTGAACTTCTTTTATAGGGGGATAGGGGTCTGTCACGGACACTGCTGGGGCCAATGGTGCTGTAGACTTTTCCACTGTGCTAGTTGAGTCTAGCTAAGTCCCATCTATTACGTTAGGGTTCATGGGCTCACAATTTGCCTTCTGTAGTTGTGTAGTTGTATTGAACACCTCACAGGTGATCTGCTGCTCAATTGGCCTTCTGAACCAAGTCAGAATACTCAACATTGCTGAATTTTGGCAGAGTCTCCAGCTTGAGTCCCTGCCCCAAGTCTCACCACACCAGGCTCCCTAAGCCATACTTGCACTGGGCTGTGTTCCTCTCTGCCCAATTGAGACAGATCTTTCCTCAAGTCCTTCCAAGATGTCTTAAGCTGGAAAATTATTATTTTTATTTTTAAATAATAGTTTTTATTTTCAAAATATATGTAAAGATAGTTTTCAATATTCACCCTTGCAAAACCTTATCTTCCAAATTTTTTTCTCTCTCTTTCCTCCATTCCCTCCCCTAGCTAACAAGTAATCCAATGTATATTAAACATGTGCAATTCTCCTAGACATATTTCCACACATCATATTGCACAAGAAAAATCAGATCAAAAAAGAAAAAATGAGAAAGAAAACAAAAAGTTAGCAAACAACAACAAAAAGGTGAAGATACTATGTTGTGATCCACATTCAGTCTCAACAGTTCTCTTTCTGAATGCAGATGGCTCTCTCCATCACAAGTATATTGGAATTGGCCTGAATCATCTCTTGTTGAAAACAGCCAAGTTCATCAGAATTGATCACCTCATAATCTTATTGTTGTTGTGTACAATGTTCTTTTGGTTCTATTCACTTCACTTATCATCAGTTCATATAAGTTCTCCAGCTTAAGGAAAATTATTGCACTCTGAATATTTGGAGATTCTATCACTTCAAAAATCTGTTCAGAGGCTTGATCTACTGTTAATTCTGAAGGAAGCTGGAAAGAATTCAGGCAATATCCTGAGTACTCTCCACCATCTTAGTTCTACCCCTGCTTTTTAATTGTTTAAAGTATTTTTTATTATAAACTCAACAACTATGAACAAAGACAAACAATTTTAAAATGCAACATGATCAAAACAATATTTCACAAAACCCTTAACATTTGACAGAATAGAACCAAATAGAATCAGCAAACCAATATATATTTCTTTCCCTTTCCAATTCATCAGATGTTTTGCTGTCTTTGATCTTGTTCTCTGTTTTTCTGGGATGATGGAAGGTTATGGTTAAATAAAGAAATAAAGGTTAGTATTATGGATGATAGATGCAATTCTTAGGGATGGTGATGATCATAAGGGTACACTTATGCTCTTGTATTTAGGGCAGAGTTGAAGGATGGATGAAATGGGTAGTAAGGATGTTTGAAGAACCATAAAGACATATAATGGGAATATAGCCAGCAGCTAATCAAGAGACTTTTTTTTACCACTAAGTAATCAGACAAGAAAGTCACAAAATTTACATGTTCTTAAGTGGAAAGCCTCTTCATTTATACATTATCAATGATTCTAGAAGCAGGTTTCCCAAAAATCCTCATGGGAAGGCAATAGGCAGAGATGTCTGTGGCATACTTTAAGAACTGGATTCTTATTGTCCAATTTTTTGCTCTCCTATTTTTAGACATATAAACTGAATTTATTGTGATGACTGGATTTCTTGAGAAAAGGAGAATGACTCGGGGGATAGTAGATCATGGAATAAAGATTTGTATAGGGTAACATGATGAATGGAGTGAATCTTAAAAGAGGAAAAGTTTCTGAGTAATAGCAATAGGATTGTGATAATAGTGATCATCATATATTGTATCCAGAATATAATGTAACTTATTCAACATGTAAAGGATTGCTTGCCATTTGGGGGAGGAGATGGAGGGAGGGAGGGGAAAAATCAGAACAGAAGTGAATGCAAGGGATAATGCTGTAAAAAATTATCCTGGCATGAGTTCTATCAATAAAAAGTTATTTTAAAAAAAGATAATAGTGATCATAGTATGATGGAAGGAAAAGCGTGATGAAAGAAGGTATGTGAAAGAAATGCACACAAATAACGTGAGGTAAACAACAAGAGGCTTTAGAATTTTTGAAAATCAATTCTAGGCTGAGACCCTGCAGCTCTCATTTAGGATTCATTTCTTTAATTGTAAGTGTTTCATACTATTATAAAATTTAGACGTCTCTCACCCTTAGAGAAATGCTTTTCTGCTCAATCTTATGGAAAATACTTTTAAGGAAGAAGCCAGCATTACTAGACTGGCATTCCTTTTAGAAACTCATCTTTTGTTTTGAAAGTGAAATGGAGAATACTAATGTGACCTTTTTGTTTTCTTTGTCTCGAGTGTTCATTTTTACTATAAAATGGATTGTAAGAAAAATACAAGTGGATAAAGAAAACTCTGCTAACTTAGTGGTATCATGCAAAAATAAATAGATTAATACTCACTCTAAATGTCTAGTGATGTCTTTAGGCTTTTCAGGTAAATCTATAATATATCAACAAATCAAACCACAAACAACATTTTCCTTTAAAAAAAAATAGGTCATGCATTTTATAGTTTAGCAATCTCAATCTGTTTTATATCATTCATTTTGTTAAAGTCTTATATGTAAAAGTGAAATTTTATGAGTATTGCAATCCTGATACTAGAGTAGGAAAAATGTGTTTCATATTGGTCTAAATATAGACTATTTTCCCCTCAAATCTAACTTTTGTGAAATCTAAAGGTGTTTAATAATCATAAATATAAGGTTAGCATAGGATTCATTGGAGCACATCCCAGTTTCTACGAGAAAGAATAAGTCTTTATAATCTAAAAGACAAAAGCATCCCAGTACTATGCATACAAACTCAAATGTTTTTGAGAATAAAAAAAAATGCAAAATTGAATTGGAAGTAGTGTAGGTGGTACAATAGATGGAATAAGAAAGACCAGAGTTCAAATAAACATCAGACACCTACTTGCTGTAAGATCCTGAGCAAGTCAATTAACTTCTCTTTGCCTCAGTTTTCTTAACTGTAAAAAGGGCAATTATAATAGCCCTATTATTTCCCAGGGTTGTTGTGAGAATCAAATAATATAATAATTATAAAGTTCTTTGCACAATTTCTGACACATAACAAGTACATCATTATTATCATAGATCAAACTATTACTCATAATCACCTAGATGCAACACTAATTAACAAAATCTTGAGGACAACATTTTTAATAGATGTTGCCAAACCAAAGACTTATAAGCTCCAAACTATGTGTAATGAAAAGATCTCAAAACATAGAGAAACTAGTGAAGAAATTAGAACCATGTGGAGACAAGAACAAATACTTATCATCTCCATCATCCAGTCTACCACCAGAGTGTTTCTGAAGATGTTTTCATCAAGTCAACAGAATGTGACTGTGAATCCCAGCATTTTCATTCATGTACAAAAGTCAATTATTTTATTTATCTGCATGTTAACTCATAGAATATTCAATGTAAAAGAATTATACCAAGATTGTGACATCCTAGAACTGTTGCTAAGAGCCATTGAACAGATAAGAACAAAATAATAATGATTATGACTAACATTTATATTACTAATCCAATAATAAGTCAATAGGTACCTAGTGTGTGCCTAGCACCATGGTAATCATTAGAGTTATAAAGAAAGACAAAAATAGTCCGTACCCGGAATGAGTTCAAAGTTTAGTGAGGGAGATAGGACATACATAACTATGTGCAAATATATATATATATATATATATATATATATATATATATATATATATATATATATATATATATATATATATATTTAGGATAAATTGGATAATCTCAAAGGAAAGGCACTCAGATTAAGGAGAACTGAAAAAGGCCTCTTGCATAATTTAAATTATGCTTAAACATTTGCAATCTAGGTCATGTTGACACTGAAATTATAGCAGGAATGATAGTTACTAAGAAGAATACACTCAGAAGATCCACATCCATTCAGATCTATCTTACAGTTTATTTGATGCTTGTAACAACTGGGTGGTACTATGTACTATGGTACTAAGGAAAATATCACTTCTATTTTACAGTTGGGGAAATACACTTAGATTAACATACTTGTAGAGGTCACCCAGCTAGTATTACAAATTTAAGCCCAGATTTCTGACTTCAAGTTCAGTGGGGGTTTTTAAAAAATAATATCTCTGTTTTCAAACTTTTAAACTCATGTTTTTCTTTGAACTCAGAATATGTCTTTAATTAAAGAATGTTGTCTTTTTAAAATAGGTTTGTAATAGTAATAGCTTAAATTTACACAGAATATAAAATACAGCAAACTTTATCCATAATGAAAAGCAATAGTCTTTATAGTCTTTTGACTCAGTGACTTCATAATAACAATCTGTTATCGCCACTCTACTGCTGATGTGGGTTCCTTCTTTCTAGCATCACTGGGTGGAGGGTGCAAGGGGTGGGGTGGGGTGGGGAAGTTTTCATATGTAACATGCATAAAAGATAGAGCTAAATATGATTGATCAAATTCTAATCAAATATTAGTAAATTAAAATGCATCCTTTAGAGCCCTTCTCCCAAAATAAGATGCTCTTAGAATGTTTCACATTTTCTCTCTCATTTTCAGTCTTTCATTATCCACTGACTCTTTCCTTGCCATCAATAAATATGCCCAGATCTCCCTAATCCTTAAAAAATTTTTTTTCCTGTTCTACTACTGAACTTATTCCTCAAGGAAGCCATTGGTAAGAAAAAAATCTCCTTATACAACAAAATATTTATAGCAGGACTTTTTTGAGGTAGCAAAGAATTGGCAACAAATTAGCTATCCTTTGACTAGGGAATGGCTAAATAAGTTTTGGTACGTACACAAATGTAATAGAATATTATTATGCTATAAGAAGTGAAGAATATAAGGAATACAAAGAAGCAAGGGAAGATCTACATGAACTGATACAGAATATAGTTAGCAGAGCCAAGAGAACAATGTACAAAAATGGCTACTATGTAAGTGGAAAGAATACACACACACACACACACACACACACACACACACACATACACACACACATACATTCAGGAAGGTAAATATAGCAAAAGCAAGTGTGACTCAAATGAAGAGGTATGTGAAGATACATCCAATTCACTTTTTTGTGGTAAGAAGTCCATAGGTATTGCACATTGCATATATTTTCAGACTCTTTCACTTGATCACTTCTACTAATTTTTCCTTTTCTTTTTCTTTTGTTTGAAAAATTACCATTTGTTATATGGAGTAGTTTGATAGGGATGCTGGGGAAAACTATTATGATACAAAAGTGTCCATAAAAACCTATTTTAAAAAGACAAAATTTTGTCTAGCTTTGCCTTTTCTTCCTTTCATATGTCATGTCTTCCTTTCATAGACAAACTCCTAGAAAATTCCATTCACACTCTCTGGTTCCATTTCCTTATATTTCATTCACTTTGAAATCCTGTACAGTTTGGCTTCCAACACAAAGAATTGACAAGATTAAAAGTGATCCCTTAACTATTATAATAAATTCAGTGGCCTTTTTTTTTAGACCTCATCTTGATCTTCCTGGAGATTTTGGCACTACTCACTAAATTATTTTCTTAGGTACTCTCTGGTTTGCCCTTGGCTGCTCTCTTCTGGTTTTCATATCTTCCCATTTGTCTGATGACTTCTCAGTCTCCTTTTTGCCATCCTTCACCAACTAAGAGTGGTTATCAACCAAAGCTGTATCCTGGACCCTTTTCTCTTCTCTCACTATGCTTTTTCACCTTTGTGATCTTTTTACCTTTTTAGATTTGATCATCATTTCTTTGTAGATCAATGCCAAATTATATACCAACTATCTGATAGCATTTCCACCTGGATATTCCATTGGTATCTCAAACTGAACATGTTCAAAATGGAACTTTATTTCCCTCTTCCTCAAACTTTTCTATTTCTGTTAAAGGCACTTCCAACCTTTCAGGCACATTGGGATTACAACCTTGACATCATCTTTCACATTGTCCTGTCCCTAGCTTTTAATATACAATTAATTGCCTAATATTGTTAATTCTTCCCCCCAAAAAAAAAAACATTTCTCAAGGCCACTTCTCTCCATTCACACAATCACCTTCCCAATTCAGATCATCCTCACTAAATAGAATATTATATTAGCTTTTCAATTTATTTCTTTATTTCTAATCTTTCACCTCTCTGATCTATTCTATACATAGTTTCCAGATCAATTTTCCCAAGAAGTGTGACCATAGTCCTCAATGAGAAGTCCTCAATGAGAATTTATCTCATCTCTAGAATGATATACAAAATCCTTTATCATCTCTAGAATAGTGTGCAAAATCCTCACTTTTCATTTAAATCCTTTCACAATCTGGTTCCCACCTACCCTGCCAGATATAATTTACATACTTTCATTAATGGTTCAACTAAATTAACTTAATAGATGTACCCTGAACTCAATAATTGGTATTCCATCTTCCATTTCTTTATCTCTGCACAGACTATTCTCTCATGCTTGTGAACACTCATTCTCCCAGTCCTAGGGCAGTTTCTTGACAAACAGCTTTGTAACATTGAGTGTCACATTTACAGAGGGAGATATGACTCTTGATTGACTGGAAAGACTGCTGAATCAATCAGTGTACTGATTGGTGAGAGACTACTGAGCCCCCAAAAATGCATATATGTGGGAGAGATTGAGGGACAAGGTACTGAAGGAGAGTGAAATAAAAGCACACATGTGTGTATGTGTCTATGCAAATTTATGTCTGTATTCATGATGTATATATGTATGTACACACACAAGGAAGCCAGTTTCTAACACATTCCTTAACCTGCAGAGCCTGCAACTCTGCTGTTTTTTGTTGTTGTTGTCCTTCAGTTACTTAGTTGTGCATGATTCTTTGTGTCTCTAGATGGTTGGGGGTTTGTGTTTGTTTTTTGGCTAAGATATTTGAAGGGTTTGACATTTCCATTTCTTTTTCTAACCCCCAACTCTAGAGATTGTAATTTATTTTTAAGGTTTATTTGTACATAGTTATTTGCATGTTGTTTTCCCTATTAGACTGTAAGTTTCTTGAGATCAGAAACCAGTTTCTCACCTTTCTTTATATCCCCAGTATATAGCACCCAGTATGTACTTAATAATTAACTGTCTGACTTAAAGCAGTCTTTCTTGGTAAGATTATTGTCTTCTTGATTGAGTTGAGATTTTATCTTCCAAATGAAGATTTTTTTCTGCTCTTATATATATTTTTTCCTATTCTGATCTGTATAACTCCCCTAATTTCTGTTTATTGTTTGCTTGGATAAATGGGTTTATTTGCTGTCTGAAACTGAAGTTGCTTTTGCACCAAGAATTTGGTAGCAGCCAAAATGGCTACTGCCTCTCCTATTCTATGAGAATGATCAGGAATAGTTGTTTTTTAATCTTGACTTCCCCTTATTCCTCCCCCCAACCCAAAAGAGAATAAAAAACCTAGAGTATTTGAAGTGTGGTAGATCAATATAATTTTGCTTAATATTCTCTTTGGAAATAGAATATCAAAGGCGTAATCACCATCCTTCCTGTCTTTCCCCTACTAGGCTACTAGTGCTAGAGGCAAGGGTTTGCTCCTACTTTCCACAAAGATGAAAATTGCAATCTTCTTTTGAAGGTTTAGAATGGGGTTCACCAGATTCCAGAGCAGATTGCTATCTATCTTATTTAAGCCAGCCATTTTATATTTCATGGTCCATGCATACACACACACACACACACACACACACACACACACGCACGAAAAGAGACGGAGACAGA
This sequence comes from Antechinus flavipes, assembly GCF_016432865.1. Lineage (NCBI taxonomy): Eukaryota > Metazoa > Chordata > Mammalia > Dasyuromorphia > Dasyuridae > Antechinus > Antechinus flavipes. Next base: position 465,735,833 of record NC_067400.1, read on the forward strand.
AAGAAAAGAGATAGAAAGAAAGAGACTGGAGAGAGGAAGAGACAGACAGACAGATAAAGAAAGAGCGAGAGAGAGAAAGAGAAGGAAAGAAAGAAAGAGAGAGAAGGAAAGAGAGGAAGAGAGAGAAGGAAAGAGAAAGAGAGAAGGAAAGAGAAGGTGAGCGGGAGTGAACAAGAGAGAATAAGAGAGAGAGTGTGTGTGTGAGAGAGAAAGAGTGAGAGAGAGAAAGAGAGAGGGAGAGGGAAAGAGGGAAAGAGAGACAAAGAGGGAGAGAGGGAAAGAGAGACAAAGAGGGAGAGAGGGAAAGAGAGACAAAGAGGGAGAGAGGGAAAGAGAGGGGGAGAGAAAAAGGGAGGGGAGAAGAGAGAGGGAGGGAGGGAGAGAGAGAGAGAGAGAAAGAGAGAAGGAAAGAGAAGAAGAGAGAGAAGGAAAGAGAAAGAGGGGAGAAGAGAGAAAGAGGGGAGGGAGAGGGAAAGAGAGACAAAGAGGGAGGGAGAGAGAGAGAGGAATGGAGAGAGAGAAAGAGAGAGGGAGAGGGAAAGAGGGAACAAGAAAATGATATTTGAGTTCACATTCCAGAAACACTGAGGGAGTGCAGGAGGAGCAGGTGCCAGTCCGGAGGAGAAAGCCTGCCAATACCTGCTGGGAACAGCATGGAACTACAATGGGAGGAGAACCTGAAAACTAAGGATTGAAAGGGGCTAGAAAAATACATAAATCTTGGGGAAATGTTTACTTATTGGAAGATTTCTGCTTATTTTCCAAAAGCTCTATTTTGGTTTTATATTCTTTAGTCTTTAAGTTCAATTAAGAGCCTCCATAAAACTTTCTTTCTTTTGTATTATTATAATCTACATACTTTCAAGTAAGGAATCTATGCTCCATAGGATCATAGATTCACAGATCTAGAACCAGAAGTGACCTCAGAGGTCAAGACTAATTTTTTTTTTCCAAATAAGGAAACTGATCTTCAAAAATAAGCAATTTTCTTAGAGTTATATATCTCATTTGTATCTGAAAAAGCATTCAAACCCAGGTCTTCCTGGCTCCAAATTCAGTATTCAACTGGATACTGCCTTTATTTCTCCAGGTTTCTTGGGTGGGGCATATGAATCAAGTAAATGAAAAAGGCAGTATGGTAGAAAATATATTCCTTGTGTCATAACTCTAACAATGTTGAGCAAGGCAAGGCTAAACCAGGGGATTCAACCTCACTTCAACTTTCTCAGGATGTTACTATGTTGTTTTCCAATTTCGAGATGGTCTTTGCCACTAAGTTCAAGTTTAGTGTCTGACTTCACTTGGGAGCAATGAGAAAATGGAAAAGTTTCGTTGGAGAGCAAAGTAGAACAATATTTGGAAGAGCCACAAACTACAGAAAGAGAAGTATCTGACTATTTGAGTTGACAAATAGAAATTTAATTGCCCCATGGACCTGGGTACACTTTGGGTAGAATGAATATTAACTGCCACCTGTGTGTTCTTATTTATGTCAGTTCATTCCTCCTAGTCCTAGTTTTCTCATCTGTAAAAAGAGAAGTTGAACTAGATAGAGCCTGTAATTTGTTCTGGCTCTAAAATTATGATTTTATGATTAGTCTAATACCTAAAAGGAGTGTATAACATCCAGGGGGACACTCCCCTTGTACTAAAGGCAAGTCACTACCTAATTATCTCTTTCAAGTATTAAAGAACATCTGTTAAGTAACAAGGTGGGATTTTTGAAATCACTCTAGATGTCTGTAGTCCTTCCTCTATCATTCATTCCATCAAGAAATACCATTCATTATGAGGAACAGGGAGAGAATTAAGACCCCAGCATCAGCTACACACACACACACACACACACACACACACACACACACACACACACACTTATATCTATATACACACAGCTCCCCCATTCCTACACAGAAGTATTTGAATTCCTTTTAATTACTACAAGTATGAAAACATCAATTTTGGTCTCCAAAGAACAAGCCAAAAAATTGCTTTGACCATGACACTCTAGCTCTAGCAGAGCATCCTTTTATCCCAATTTTATCTTCCATTCTTCACTTTATGGAACACAAAAAGAAGATTTACACAGATCCCATAATTAATAAGGAAGAGATAAAATTTCATCATTATTTGGAATGCTTTTATCCAATTTTACCTTTCTCTTGGAATTGTTTCCTTCCTTTCTTTTACTACCACCTCCCATCTCCTTTCTTGCCTTGTCTTTGCCTTTTTCCAATACAGTCCTTATGTTTTCCACATTTCCTATTTCATATTTTTTCATCATTAAAATTGAAAGTAGTGATGTTTTAAGAAATGTTTTCTTAGCAGGATTAAACCATTTAGAAATCACGTTAAGGTTACTACTGCCACTGAAATAGCAAAAAGAGCTAGTTCAAAGATCCTATCAGTTAAGTGAGTCTTTCAGGGGAAAACTCCAATTACATTTTCATTGCCAGACTAATTTAGTAATATCATTTTTTTTCTTCACCACATGTAATGAATGACTTTCATAGAGCAAGGATGACTAAAAATAAAGACAGCCCACGAGAAATTGACCCAATATTGTTTCACAATAACTTCATTAAAATTATGTTACCAAACCGCATCTTAATGTCACAAAACCTCACCCTAGCTGCATTCATCTTTGATGCAATTAGCCAAGACCAGCTTAACCCCACCCAGTACTCCCTGTCCTTACTTTCTGCTAATCTCTGTCTCAGTTTTAACCTTTTTCTGTTCATATTCAAGGCCTTTAGTCATCCCAAACTCTTCCGGTGAACCCCCATGTGTCCGTTCCTCATCTTCCCAATCTAAGAACAATCTAGGATTGTGTTTATGATACCAACTGCCCCCTCCCATGCTATTACTTTTCTGGATTTTATGCTTTTGTGGAACCAATTAGAATATTAGATGACACATGCCTATAACTAGGAGGTTTTTAAAAATAGTATTTCATTTTTTCATATACACGTAAAGGTAGTTTTCAACATTCACTTTTGCAAAACCTTGGGTTCCAAAGTTTTCTCCTCTTCCTTCCCCATCCAAGACAGCATCTTATATAGGTTAAAGATGTGCAATTCTCCTAAACAAATTTCTGTATTCATTGTGATGCACAAGAGAAATCAGGCCAAAAGGGAAAAAACATAAGAAAGAAAAAAATAAGCAAACAGCAACAACCAAGAAAAAGGTGAAAATACTATGCTTTGATCTATATTCAGTCTCCATAGTTCTCTCTTTGGATGCAAATAGCACTTTCCATCACAAGTCTATTGGGATTAGCTAGGAATTTTTAGATTGAGATCTATGAACTTGTTTTTTAAAAAGATTTTGAAGAAAGAATAGGGACTTGCCTGAGTTTTCCCCCAAGTCCCTCCAAATATCTTTAAATAATGACTCTAAACAAATTTTAGAACATCAGAACCCACAAAAAGATTGGGTAAAACAATTTTACAGCCAAAGACAACTTAGAAAGTCAGCAGGAAAAGTCTGTCATACCAGAGTGAGAGTGTAGCACTTCTCCAGTACAGCCTCAGCCCAAGAAAACCAGAAGTCCTTGGAAACCTCTGAATCGGTGGCAGCAGCGGTTTCCAGACTGTTCAGCCTATAGATACCAAAAACAACTGCAAAGGTCAAAAGGAAAGGTTTGTCACACTAGGGTAAGAGAGGAGCCCACCAATGCAGGAATGGACCTTGGGAACTATTGAAATAGTTGAAACAGCAGCTGTACTTTCTACAGGTCTCAGCCCATGAATGATAAGGGGATTAAAACAACTGGTCAGAAGGAGATTACAACTTGCACTGAGGCAAGACACTGTTATTTTGTCCCCATACTCAGATCTGAGACACAATTTTGGCTCACCGTCCCAGGGCAAAATGGAGTACTATCACACTAGAACTTGCAACCAAAATTGATAGAGGACCCTCTTCACAGTTCCAGGGCAGGAAAAAAATGCTTGCGGTCACTGACAGACTAGAGCACCAGCCAAGAAAATGATAAACACACTTCTCTTTGGAACATACCAATTTAGAAGAACTGAAAACATACAGGTTCTTCAAAAGATTCCTGAAAACACCTGCACAAAACCCTTGAAGCCTTAGGACATTACACCCTCCATCATGAAAACAGAGCCCTACTTTAACAAAGAGTTAAAAATCAAGTAATAGACTGGGGAAATGAGCAAGTAACAAAAAAAGATTCTGACCATAGAAAGTTACTATTCTAACAAGGAAGATCAAAACATACACCCAGAAGAAAATAACAAGGAAAAAAAATTTCTACATTCAAAGCTTCCAAGAAGATTAAGAATTAGTTTTAGGCCATGGAAGAGTTCAAAAGAATTTTGAAAAGCAAATAAGAGGCCTAAGGAAAATTAGGAAACAGAAATGACAGTAAAGGAAAAAGCCAATGAGGAGAAGAATGCCTTAAAAATCAGAATTGAGCAAATGGAAGCTAATGACTTCATGAGAAATCAAGAAACAATAAAGGAAAAGCAAAAGAATGAATAAATAGAAAACAATATGAAAAATCTCATTGGAAAAATAACTGACCTGAAAAATAGATGATTCAAGAGAGATAATTTTTAAATAATTGGACTATCTAGAAGCCATGATCCAAAAAAAAAAAAAGAGTCTAAACATCATCTTTCAAGGAAATATGAAAGAAAACTATCCTGATATTCTAAACCAGAAGTAAAATATAAATTGGAAGAAACTATCAATTACCTCCTGAAAGATATCCCAAGATGAAAACTCTCAGGAATATTATAGACAAATTCTGGAACTCTTAGGTCAAGAAGGTCAAGTATGATGGAGCCACAGTCAGGACAACACAAGATTTAGCAGCTTCTGCATTAAAGAATTGGGGGGCTTTAAATATGATAATCTGGAAGGCAAGGGAGCTAGGATTACAGTCAAGAATCACCTACCCAGCTAAACATAATCCTTCAGGAGAAAATAAACATTCAATGAAATGGAAGATTTTAAAGCATTCATGATGAAAACCCAGAAAATTTGACTTTCAAATACAAGACTCAGAAGAAGCATAAAGGGGTAATCAGGAAAGGGACATCATAAAAGATTGAATAAGGTTAATCCATTTACATTCCTACATAGGAAGATGATACTTGTAACTAATAAGAATCTTCTCATTATTAGGGCAGTTGGAAGGAGTAAATGTTTGTGTATGTATGTGTGTAAGTATGTGTGTACACATACACACACACACACACACACACACACACACACATATATATGCAGGGGGGCCCAGGTATGAGTTGAATATGAAGGGATAATATGTAAAATATAAAATTAAGTGGTGGGACAGGAATATAGTGGGGAAAAAGCAAAGGGAAGAAGTGGAATGGCATAGATTATCTGCCACAAAAAAGGCAAGAAAAAGCTTTTATAGTGTAGGGGAAGAAAGGAGGAGTGAGTGAGCCTTACTCTCATCAGAACTGACTCAAAGAGGAAATAACATACACACCCAATTGGGTTTAGAAATCTATCTACCCTGCAGAAAAGTAGGAGGGGAAGGAGATATGATAAGGGGGAAAGTCATAGACTATAAGGGGAGAGGATGATCATTTTTGAAGAGAGATAAGGTAAAAAGAGAACAGAATAAGCAGGGGGGAAATAGTAATAGCAATTGTAAAAAAAATTTTGAAGCGATTTTCTTTGATGAAGGCCTCATTTCTTAAATGTATAGGAAATTGAATCAGATTTATAAAAAAAATTAAAAATATTTATTAAAAAATTTAAAATTCCCGATTAATAAATGATGAAAAGATATCACCAGTCTTCAGGTGAAGTAACCAATCTATTTATAGCCATATTAAAAGTATTCTAACTCATAATTGATTGGAGAAATGCAAATTAAAAGAATTCTGAGATACTATCTCATACCTATTAGATTAGTTAATGGATCAGAAAAGTAAATTGACAAATGTTAGAGGAAATGTTAAAAAAAATGAGACATTAATGTATTTTTGGTGAAGTTGTGAACTGATTCAACCATTCTGCAGAGCAATTTGGGACTACGCTCAAAAGGCTATGGGAATATTGCATGTTCCTTGATCCAACAATATCACTATTAGGTATGTATCCCAAAATAATTTTTTTAAAAAGAAAGAAATAGAACCTATTTGTACAGAAATATTTATAGTAGCTCTTTTCTCAGGGCAAAGAATTAAAAATTGAAGGAATGCTTTTCAATGGGGGAATGGCTAAATAAACTATGATATGTGATTATGATGGGGTGCTATTTTTTTGTGGGAAATGATGTACAGGATGCTCTCAGAAAAACATGGAAAACTTCCATGAGTCATGCAAGGTAAAATGTATTGCATGCACAATGATAGCAGTATTATGGGATGATCAGCTATGAAAGCCTTTGCTATTCTCATCAGTGCAATAATCCAAGGCTACTCTGAGGGACTTGTGATGAAAGGTGCTGTCCATACCCAGAGAAGGAACTAATTGTAGCTGAATAAAGACTGAAGCATACTTTTTATTTTATTTTATTGTTTTTAAGATTTTTTGGCGGAGTGGGAAGGAAGATCTGTTTTCTTTTACAACATGACTTTTATGGAAATGTGTTCTATAACTTCACATGTGCCTTTTTAACAGGGATGAGTTATGGAGGGAGGCAGAGAGAGAATCTGAAACTCAAAGTTTTAAAACAAATGTTAAAAAGTGTTTTACATATAATAGGAGAAAAATAAGATATTAAAATTTAAAATTTTTACAAATATTTTGATACCTATATCTCAACATGATTGGTTTCATAATTCTGTATGTTTTCTTTTATAAATTTTAAAACAGCATTTTGAAAAAAACCTATATGTTTTGTCAATCTCACAAAGAGATCAATGAAAAAGAACATTTAAGTATCCATGCTATAGATAGATAACCCATGAATATCATGGGGGGAAATCATTTCTATCTTCCTTGCTCTCCAAGTTTATCCTGGGCTTTCTTTTAGGAGTACCACTGATAGGAACTGAAGTATGAACTCAAAGGCTAAGGGAGTAGAAAGATTTTCACCAATAAAAAGAGAGTTCTATACTAATGGGCTTTAGTTCTGGGGTTATATTATATATAATAATATAATCTAATACAACCAAATAAATGGACATTTTTACAAATGACTCCAGTTTCCTCTTTGTATAGTATTCAGTTTCTTTGTGATGATTTTCTTAAAGTGGTGACACTTGTGTAAAACCTTAAATATATGGGCTACTCTTTTTCAAAGACTCATATTGAAAATTTAAGAGTTTCTGAAAATACATCAGTTCTGGTAGACAATATTTCCTAGGTAAAGATAAACTAATTGTGGACCTGTCTGGAAGAGGGGAAGGTGGCTGGTTTCTAGTATAAAGGTCTCTAAACTCTTCAAATAAATTATATTTATGTTATGTAATATGCATTCCAATTGGGGGAAAAGTATAGTTCTTTGTCATATGTTATTTGTATAAATTTAATTCAGATTCTAGAAATTTAATTCTAATTCAAGGTAAAATATTTTTCCTTACTAATCTTGCTAAATGTATTAAATAAAGCTTGACATTTCAATTGGAGTAGGGAATAAAATGAGCTAATGGGCTGAGTCTTTGAAGAAGGTTATAATTGGCAGAGTAGTAGTGAAAGCTATTTGAGTTGTGTCTGCTCATTAATATCCTGAATCTGATTAATTTAGTGAGTTCACTGATTCTCATTATCAGTGGATCTGTGCTCAAATTGTGATGTTGCAACAAATTCATATGTGTTTTATATAATTATTTTATACTGTATATTATGTATGTTATCTATTACATTACTATATATAATATCATCTCAGTCCCAAAGCCTATTGGTATTGTGGAAATCAATGACCAGCTCCAGTGGAGGGGGAAAACGTTGGAGAGAGCTTCAGTTTCTTCAGTCTTCTTCAAATATTCTTCAAGCTTTGAGTAACTCTGACTGCTCCTAACTTTCAATTTGGAAATACTATTGCAATCTAATAGTGAGAGGCACTGGAATTATGATTTCACCAGTGCAAGTGAGCTTGCTGGTGAGAAAACTTCCTTTATTTAATGCAGATTAATAACCGACTTGGCAACTTATCATCTTATAGAATTGTGGGGATTTTTTTGTTGTTGTTGTTTTGAGAATTGTTTAATGGCACTGAGAGGTTAAGTTATTTGCCTGTACTCACATATAGTCTGTGTGTCAGAAAGGGAATTTTCACCCAGCTCTCCCTAACTCTAAAACCAACTCTCAGTTCATTATATGACTGTCTTGCACACTGAGGTATTTAATAGGGGCCTGTTAATTGGGATTGAATTGGAAGATGATTTCCATTGCTCTTGTAAATTCTCAAAAAATCACTGCAAGATTAGGTGGCAAGTATCCTTGCATATTATAACTAGAAAAACTGAAACACAAAGTGATTAATTTGTCTTAGATTAGGTTATACAATCAAACTGGAACAATTATGTTTAAAATTCAGGACTCTAGATTGATTTTGTTACTAGAATTGGGCTCTGCTTCCTGGTTATAAAGGTAACTAAATAAACATCCTTCCAGACAGACACAAACAGGATACTTCTATCTTGGCTAAAATCAAAATTGATGTCATCCTAATTTGAACAATCGAGGCAAGGATGAGATGGGGGGCAGAAACAAGTGGGTGGCAACTGATGAGTAGATTATTGTTGTTTTAATACAGTCTACCTCACAAAGATGGCATGAAGATGATTCCACAAATAAGATTTTATGAGGCAACTCTTGCCCTTAAGAAGTAAGACATTAAAAGCATCCTTCCCTCTAATGCCCCCATTTAATTCCTCTCATTCAACACTGTTTAATTAATACCAATACTTCACTTCTTGAAATCTTTATCCCACTGCTTTTATGGTTTCTATTATAGTATGCCATACAGTTGGAGTTTGATTCAGGGAAATTGTGAGAATAGGGAGAAAAAGTGGTTCTCCCAAATGGCCAAAAAAAAAAAAAAAAAGATTTTGATGTTGATTGATACCACAAATATCCTCCTTCATGACAAAGATAAAGAGAATGACTGTGTCTACTTTTCCTTTCCCATTTACTTTCTTCAGGTCTGCTTTTGTGGGTTTCACCCCTTTTGAGGCTGTCCTTGAAATTGGGGGTGGGGTGCAGAGGGAAGGAAGTGAGAAATCAAAGTGAGAAATCTTGTGTAATGAGCACAAGATCTCTACTCTCCAACTTTTATAAGGTCTTTAGTGAGTTTAGTGGATATTTCAATAGACAGCTTTGAAAAAAATAATCCCAATTCAATTTGCTGATTTAAAGCCAAGAGAAATATCCTGGATATCTTTGCTTGAAACAAGGAAACACATCAAAAGGGGAAAAAAAAAATGTCATTTATTGATGACATTCTATTAGTCTCTCTGGGTGTGAAACTTTTTTTCTTTATTTTTTCTTTAATTTTCTTTTTATTTTGTTTTTTTTTAGGGGGGCATGCAACTTTAATAAAATCACTTCTTTTTTCCCACTTTATGTAACCCCATGTTACATATGTCTATATAATCCTAGATTTCTCTTCACATTAGTTTCCTCAACCATAAAATGGGAACAATATTAAATAGTGCCTATCTCCCAGCGTTGTGAAGTTCAATTGAGGGCTTATTTGTAAAATGCTTACCATTGCCTAGCACTTAATGGGCACTTAATAAATGCTTCTTCTCTCCCATTTTCTACTGTCCATGGTGACCCAATCTTTAGGCAACAGAAAGGAAATGAAATTATTTATGGCTTTTTGTGCTTAGACAGTTAGGCAAACAGAAAGTAATACAAGTCTATGCTTCAACTACTGATGATAGAAGCCAGAGTTGATCAATTCTTGGAAGATCTACAACATCTTCTAGAGATAATACCAAAAAAAGAAAAGAAAAAGAAAAAAAAAGATATCACATTCATCACAGAGAAATGAATGCTAAAGAAGAAAAGCAAAAGATAGTTGGAATAGTGGGCAAATTTGGCCTTCAAGCATAAAATGAAGCAAGACAGAGACTAATTGTGTTTTGTTAAGATAATTCACTAGTCATAATATTCTTTTTCAATAAGCCAAAAGGTGATTCTACAGATGGACATCACCAGATAGTCAATACAGAAATCAGATCGAGTATGTACTTTGCATCAAAGATGATGAAGCTCTATATAGTCAGTTAAAACAAAATCTGGAGCTGACTATGCATTAGATCATGAGCTTCTTATTGCAAAATTCAGATTTAAATTGAAGAAATAGGAGAAACCATTAGACCATAAAGATATGACATAAATAATATCCCATATGATTATGAAATGAAGGTGATAAATAGAGCTAAGGAATTAGAATTGATGGAGTGCTTGAAGAACTATGAGCAGAGATTTGCAGTATTTTTATTAAAGGTAGCAACAAAAAAAATTACAAAAAAAAGGTAAACAAAGGGCTGTCTGATGAGGCTTTACAAATAGCTGGGGAAAGAAAAAAGGGAAAAGAAAGAGAAAGGACATAAGGAAAGATATATCCAACTAAATGCTGAATTCTGGAGAATATCAAGGAGAGATAAGTTTTTCTTAAATGAGCAATTCAAAGAAGTAGAAGAAAAACAATAGGATGGGAAAAGAAAAGAAAAGAAAACACCGACAATTTAAGCTATCAAGGAAAATTTTCATGCAAAAAATGTGCATAATAAAAAACCAAAAATGGTAGGAACTTAAACTTAAAAGTAGAAATTATTAAGAAGAGGTGATAAGTGAGGATTCTTGGAAGATAGCAGAGTGGGTCAGGAAATTCTAGGCTCTCCAAATTTTCTCCACCAACAGGCAAACAAACTATCACCTCAAAATGAATACAAAGCAGCAAAAAATAAAGAGGTAAATGACTTGTCCTCCTAAAACGACTTGAGAAGACCTTAGGAAATATAAAATTTCCAGGGGCTGTTTGATCTCAGTGAAATATAAACATCACTCTAGGAATCAACAAACATGAGCCCTAGGGGCAGCTGACTCAGCAACACCATTATTAGGTCTATTTTCAAAGATGATTAGGGACTTTTAGGTTCTAAAATATTAATAGTGACTCTCTTTGTAGTGATAAAGAACTGAACATTGCAGGATGCCCAGCAACTGAGGAATGGCTGAACTAGTTGTGGTATATTATTGAGATGCTATACTATTATGCTATAAGAAATGATGAGCTCAGTGATTTTAGAAAAAAAACATTCATAGATTTGTACAAAACAATGAAGAACAAATTGAGCAGGTCCAAGAGAATATTGTATATAGTAGCATAGTAGTTTTAGAATAATTTTGAGCAAACTAAGTAATTTTGACTACTATAAACAGCCAAATTATTTATAAAGAACTTACGAAGGAAAGTGTTTTCTATATCCAGAGAAAGAATTGATAAATAGAAATATATAGAGAATGACTTTATATAAAGAATGAGTGTGTGTGTGTGTGTGTGTGTGTGTGTGTGTGTACATACACATTGGTCCTCTTCGATAATGAAGAACAACAACCAACCAATGGTCAGAACAGAGCATGGAATAACTGATCAGTTTACAATTAAAAAAAGAAGAAGATAAGGCTATATAATATCACTTTATTTATTCATTATCAGAGTACTTCACACAAGGCTAGATGAATCAAAAGGTAGAATTAAGGTTCCTAAATATCAGTAACTATTGCAGAAAGTGAAGAGAAAGGAGAGTATAAAAGCTGGTCTAAAACTTAACATGAAAAAGATATTGACAACTGGTCCCATCAATTCCTGGCAAATAGAAGGACAAGAAATAGAAGCAATCTCAGATTTCATATTCTTGGTCTCAAAGATCATTGCAGATGGTTACTACAACCATGAAATTAAAAGACACTTGTTCCTTGGAAGGAAAGCTATGGCAAATGTAGACAGCATTCTAAAAAGCAAAGACACCACTTTTATTGACAAAGGTCAATATAGTCAAAGCTAAGATTTTTCCAGTAGCAATGTATGGCTATGAGTTGGACTACACAGAAAACTGAACATCGAAGAAATTTGTAATGCCACTTTAATAAAGAAAAAAATTAAATGTAATTAAAAAAGAATTTGTGGAGCAGAGAAGACTTTGAGAATCTCTTGGACAGCAAAGAGATCAAATAAATTAATACTTAAAGAAGTTCATTCAGGTTATTCATTGAAGGCCAAATACTAAATGTGAAGCTTAAATACTTGAACCACATAATGAGAAAATGGATTCACCAGCAAAGACCCTGATGTTGGGAAAAATTGAAAGCAAAAGGAAAAGGGGAAAGTAAAGGAAGAGATGGATAGATAGAGTCGTGGAAATAATAAATATGAATTTGAACAGACTTCTACAGATAATGGAGAATAAAAGAGCCTGGTGTTCTATGATCCGTGGGGTTACAATCAGTCACTACTAAATGACTGAACAACAAAAACAGAAAGCAACATCAACAGTATAATGTATTAGTCCCTTCAGCAAATTAGGTCTGGAAAACAGCTTTTAAAGATATGTTGATATATTGGTTAATTTTTCTTCTGCTTTTTTTCTTCCTTTCTTATTTTATTCTTTATAAAAAGGAATGGTTCTCTGGTGAAGGGAGGTTATATCTATATCTATATTTATATATATCCAGGTAGGCCTGGAATTGGAAAGAATTATCTTTTTGAGTTCCAATCTGGCCTCAGATATTTAGTAACTGTGAGAGCCTAAGCAAGACATTTTGCCTCAGTTTACTCATCTATCAAATGAGCTAGAAAAGAAAATGGCAAACCACTCCAATATCTTTGCCAAGAAAAAATTCCAAATAGGATCATGAAGAGGAAAGCATGACCAAAAGTACTGGACAACAATAATATATGCAACATGCATGTATACACACAACAATATATATTTGTATATACAAATATATGCACACACAATATATTCTACATATATATGTATATACACATATTAAGGTATATATGTGCACATATAAATTCTATATATGTTTAAATATCCTCTTTTCACCAGTTGTCCTTACTCATGTTTCCACATGTGTGTGCATACACATATGTATATATGCATACATACACGTGTGTATGTTTGTATTTTTAAAACAAACCAAAAAAATTTAAAACCAACAATTTGTTAATGTTCAAAAGACTTAGGCATTTGGGGTAAAACTCAGTATGGTAACCAAACTGCTAAAAAAAAAAATAAATAAATGATCCGCTTTGGCTATATTTGGTGACTAGAAATTTTATGACTAGAATAAAAAAGATGAGTCATATTATATTTCTGGCCAATAAAATTATATCAATCAATCAATAAACATTTATTAAATAACTACTAAGTGCCAGTCATTGTGCTAAGCTCTGGAAAAATGTTTATTGAGTTTGGGCTGTTATATTAAAGGATAGACATTCATGAATTCAGAATAGGGCGAAAAGGATGAGTTTGGAATTCATATTGGATTAGGAATCATTTAAGAATTGGAGATTACTAGGGGTTTTTTGTTTTGTTTTTGTTTTTAGCACCTATTAAGCATCTATTAAGGGCCAGGCACTGAGGATACAAAGAAAGACAAAATATAGTCCCTCCTCTTAAGGAACTCAATTTTAAGGAACTCAAGGAACTTAAAATCAATAGGGAGACTATATGCAAACAGTTATGTAGAAACAAGATTTATTTAGGATAAATTGAGTGTAATCTCAGAGGTAAAATACTAATATTAAAGAAGACTGGAAAAGATTTCTTATAGATGTTGGGACTTCAGCCAAGACTTGAAAAAAAGCAGGGTAGCTAAGAGGTAGAGATCAGAACGGAAAGCATTTGGGGCGTGGGGAACAATGAGTGAAAATGTCCAAAATTGGGAGATGATGTTGCATGTGAGTAACAACAAAGAGACCATTATTATTGAATTATAGAGTAGGTGTGGCTAAATGAGACAAAAAAGACTAGAAAAAAGTTATTCGGGGCTTTAGATGCTAAAGAGAAGGTTTTGTTTTATACTGGAGGGGATATATGGAGCTATTGGCATTTATTGAATAGGATGGTGACGTGGTCTTTAGAAAAATCAACTTGATAGCTGAATTGAAGACGAATTGGAGTGGGAAGAGACTTGAGATATTTATACTGAAGAGAAGAAAATGTAAGAATACATGATCAGATGTGCTGGAACCAGCTCTAAACAGCATTGCTGATAAAACTTCAATGTGACAAACTACACTTTAGAAATTAGCAAATCATAAATCAGGGCTTGATTTATTCTTTCGTTAACTATCTTGACAAGAAAATGATAAAAAATTTAATAATATAGATTGAACTTTTAAAAGTTCTGTTTTAATTTGCATTTCCCTAATCATAAGTGATTTAGAACATTTTTTTTCATGTGACTATTGATAGTTTTGATAGCTCTGTAATTTAAAATAAATAAAATAACATTAGGAGATGAAATAGCATCAAGTTTCAAAAATACAGAACATAGTAAATATATGGAAGTCAACTTTCCATTGTACTCTATCCCTCAGAGCCTTATAAATATCTGGTAGAATCTTCCACTTATTAAGTGGATAACCTTAAACAGGGTGCATATTCTCTTTGGGACTCAGTTTCTTCATCTATAAAATGAAGGGATTAGACCAGATGATTTCTAAAGTCTCTTGCAACTTTAAATAAAATACTAGGATTTATTTATGGGCTTAAGAAGTAAAAGCAGTCATGAAAAACTTAAAATGTTTTCAGGAGAGAGTCAAGAAAATGATTAAAGAATTAGGTAATTAGGTCAAAAAAGTTTCAAATAGTTCTAAAATTTCCACCTAATCCAACCCAGTAAGTACTTAATATGTGGAAGATACTGGGGGATAGGTATACACAAAATAAGAAACAGTCTCTGCCCTCAAGGAACTTAATGTATACTTCAGTCTAATTGTTGTTGTTATTTATTTATTCATTTATTTATTTATTTATTTATTTTTCAATCATGTTCATTGTCCATGACCCCATTTGGGGTTTTCTTGGCAAAGATATTGGAATCCTTTGCCATTTTCCTTCTCCAGTTCTTTTTACAGATAAGGAAACTGAGGCAAATAGGATCAAGTGCCTTGCCTAGGGTCACACAGCTAGGAATTACTTTAGGCCAGATTAGAACTCAGGAAGCTGAGTCTTTTTGAATCTAGACGTGGCTCTCTATCCAAATGTCCCAATTAGCTGCTCATACTTGGGACAACATGTAAAAAAGAAGAAACATAATTTATTCCATATTGTTCCATAAGACAAAACTAGGATCAATAAAATTTACTTCCACTAAAACAAGAACTTTCATTTAATTATAGTTTGTGAGCAGTGGAATGGGCTGTCTTGTGGAGTGGTAAAGTTATGAGCACCCTATCACTGGAGCTATACAGGCAAGGGCTGATTGGTTAATCCTCTCATGGGTATATTATAAAAAGAATTCTTTCAGTGGAGGGGAACTTGAACTAAAATCACATCTAATTTCCCTTCCAAATAGAATTTCTATGATTCTCATTGGGATTATTCAGTCTGAAGAAGTTGATAATTTGATAATGGTTTTCAAGTGCAAAAATAGGCCTCATACAGAAAGAGATGACCAGCATTATCTCCTGAGGACATAATAAGAGATGCTATATTTAACAGGGTGCACACTTTAGCCCAACAGGCTAATTCCTCTTATTAGCCCTAAGGCTATCTCTCTTTTTCTCCTTCCACTGAATTTTATAACAAGTCCTCCCACACAGCAAAATTAGCTCATTGTTTTCTTTTGCCAAACCCACTCTTTAAAACATAATTCAAAGATGACTTCTTCTTTGAAGTTTTCCTATAACAAAGCATGGCTCAGACCCATGATTCACTTCTATTTAGCCCATATGTCTCATCTCACCAACAACTAATGCTTCATTGGCTAAGCAAGTGGTCCAGTGGAGACCTTTGGATCTGGAGATCTTAGTTCAGTCTTGGCTCTGCTGCTTACAACTTGTATGATCATGAGCAAGTCACTTAGCATCTCTGAGCCTCAGTTTTTCCATCTGTAAAATAAGAGGACTGGACTAGATGATCTCTAGATTCCTTTTACCTCCAACATTCTATAATTCTTTTATTATCACAGACAACAAAAAAGGAGGGCCAAACACTATTGGAACAAACCACCTGACTTATCTTCAATCATCCCTAAAAGAATTGCTTTATTACAACATAACAGTTGATGATCCTGATTCAAAGGTTCAATGATTAAATGATAACATATTTGGTGCTTAATGAAATTTTAAAGATTGCCTAGTCCAGACCTGTACTCCAAATAGATCAAAGGAGAAGAAAAGGACCAATATGCACAAAAATATTTATAGCAGTAATTTTGTGGTAGAAAAGAAAATAAGGGAGTGGCAATCTATTGGAAATAGCTGAATAAATTATGTCAAATAAGTGTAATAGAATACTGTTACATCATAAGAAATGAGAAAAAGGAATGGTTTCAGAGAAACTTGGAAAGAAAAACATGAATGAAATGACTAGAACCAATACAAAATTATAACAAAATTGTTAAAATCTAACAGTTTTGAAAGATATAAGATCGCTTATCAATGAAATGACTAAACATGATATATTGATGAAGAATACTATCTACCTCTTGAGAGAACAATGATAGACCAAAATGCAGAATGGGACCTATGTTTTTTAGACATGGACAATTTGTTGCATTTGTTTTGCAACAAATAAAACTGCAAGAGAATTATAAAAAAAGAGCTAACAGCCTAGGGGAAAAAACAAAAAACAACTGCTTAAAAAGTAGAATTGGCCAAATGGAAAAGGAAGTACAAAAGTTAACTGAGAAAAAGCAACTCCTTAAAAGTTAGAAGTGGGCAAGTGAACACTAATGATTCTATGAAACGTTAATAATCAATCAACAAATTCAAAAGAATGAAAAAAATAGAAGAAAATATAAACTACCTCATTGGAAAAACCATTGATTTGGAAAACAGATCAAGAAGAGACAATGTCAGAATGATTAAACTACCTGAAAGTGATAATCAAAAGGAAGACCTGGACGGAATCTTTCAAGAAGTTATCAAGGAAAGCTGTACTGTATCCTGGAAACAGATGGGCAAAATAGGCACTGAAAGAATATACCAATAAGCTCAGGAAAAAAGATCCCCACATAATAACTCCAAGGATTGTAATAGCCAAATTACAGAACTATCAGGTCAAAAAAAAAAAAAAAACCTGACTAGAATGAAACAACTCAAATATTGAGGCCCCAATCAGAATTACACACAGAACTTAGCAAATTTAAAACAGTAAAGAATCAGAGGTCATGGAACAAGATATTTCAGAAGGCAATGAAGACAGGGTTATGTTTGGGACAAAAAAAGACCTACCCAAATTGACTACTACAGAGATCACTCATAGAAAACAGAATTATTTATTAGAATCTCGAGAAGCAGACCCCATCCTGGTCTGCGAGCAAAATTTCACAGCAGGGTAGGACTAGAGCCTTGAAAATGCTTACAGCTTTTATACATTTCAGACAAAGAACCTCCAAAATCTCACCCTCTATATGTTGTGATTGGTCACATAAATCTACTGTTCCCCTAGTTGGTCAGTGGAATGTAGTAGACAAGATGATATACAGCTTCTTCAGCCATGTAGTCCAGGCCTTATCTAAAATCATGTGATTCCGGAGAAGCCGAAACTGAGGCCAATAAGGCTTGATCTACTTAGAATCTGTAAGTTCTTCACCTTTTCCCACACAGTTACAATGAAGAATCACCTACTGAGCAAAATTAAGCATAATACTTCAAGGGAAAAAATGGTTATTCAAAAAAGAGAAGGATTTCAAGCTTTCATAAGGAGAAGACCAGAATTGAACCAAAAAAATCTCCAATATCAAAACTAAAAAGGGGGAAAAACAAGGGATTCAATGGAGTTGAACTGTTTACATCCCTACAGGGAAAGATGGTATTTGAAATTCTTAAAAATTGTACCACCAATAGCATAGTTAAAAAGAATATATGTAAATTGAGGATATAGGTATAAGGTGAATTGTTACAGGAGTCACCTGCTAGTGGCTGCTGGGGATCTAATTCTGACCAGCAGAATAGATCCCTTCATGTGAGAGGATGATAATAATACAAGGAGACTGAGAGGTAGCTGCATTCTCTGACCTCTCTCTTCCCTCTTGCCTCCAATTTATTTAATTCCCAATCCACAAGGAACATCTGCATTAGTAAAGGCTGATTTGCAATTCCTTCAGGGATGTTATGATTCAGCTGTAGGGGGTATCTGAGAATTGACCCACCCCTTCACACTTAAGCATGGTCCTTAATAGTGAATTGGAGGGAATGATAGAAAAAAATAGTTAAGGGATGAGAAAGAGAAGTTCACTGGATGCTGAAAGAAGGTGGAAATAGAATGGGATAAATTTTCACATGAAGAGGTGCAAAAGACTTATTACAGAGGAGAAAAAAGATGGGGGAAAGTGAGCATAGCTTGAATCTTACTCTCATAAGTACTGATTCAAAGAGGGAACAATATACACAATCAGTTGAAGGTAGACTTATCTTACTACAAAATAGGAGGGAAGGCAATTAAGTAAAAGCAGTGAGGTGGTCTGACAGAAGAGAAGGCAGACAAAGGGAGGTGGTAGACAGATGCAAAACACTGAGGTGAGAAAGAGTGAAAGAAGAAAAAGGGCAAACAAGAGTAAAAAAAGGATGGAGGGAAATACAGTTAGTAATCATAACTGTGAATATAAAGAGGATGAACTCTCCCATAAAAAGGAAGCAGATAGCAGACTAGGTCAAAGAACACATTTGAAGCAGATGCACACACAGAGTAAAGGTAATGGGCTGGAGCAGAATCTTTTATGCTTCAGCTGAAATAAAAAAGTAGGGATAGCAGTCCTGATCTCAGACAAAGCAAAAGGGAAAAAAGACCTCAGTAAAAGAGAAGACCTCAGTAAAAGAGATAAGGAAAGAAATTACGTCTTGCTAAAAGGTACAACAGACAATGAAGTTATATCAACACTAAATATATATATACATGAAGTAATATAGCATTCAAATTCTTAAAAGAGAATAAATTAGGTATACAAGACACATTGTAAATGACCATAGTAACCTAGTGTTTGATAAACCCAAAGATCTCAGTCTTTGGGATAATAACTCACTGTTTGGGGAAAAAAACTGCTGGGAAAACTGGAAAATAATAGGGTACAAATTAGGCATTTACCAACATCTAACACCCTCAACCAACATAAGGTCAAAATAGGTATATGATTTAGACATAAAGGGTGATATCATAAGCTAATTAGAAGAGCAAGGAATAATCTACCTGTCATATCCATGGAGAAGGAAAGAATTCATGACTAAACAAGAGATATAGAGCATTATGAAAACTAAATAATTTTATTATATTAAATCAGGTATTATATTACATTATATTAACTGTAAAAGTTAAAAGCTTTTAAATTAACAAAACCTATGCAATCAACATTAGATAGAAAGCAGAAAACTGAGAAACAGTCTTTCTAACATGTGTCTCTGATAAAGGCCTTATTTCTCAAGTATATAAAGAACTCAATCAAATTTATGACAATATAAAGCCATTTCCCAATTGATAAATAGTTAAAGGATATGAACAGGAAATTTTCAGAAGAAATCAAAGCTATTTATAGGCATATGAAAAGTGCTCTAAATCACTTATGATTAGAGAAGCCTCATACCCATCAGATTGGATGATGTGACCAAACACACACACACACACACCCACACACACACACATGCAAAAAAAAAATGATAAATGTTGGAAAGGATGTGAAAAAATTGGGACATTAATGCATTGTTGGTGGAGTTGTGAACTCATCTAATCACTCTGGAGAACAATTTGGAAACCCAAAGGGTAACTGTTTGATCCAGTAATACTACCATTAGGTCCATATCATAAAAAGATATAAAAAGGGGAGAAAGGACCTAAATGTACAAAAATATTTATAGCTGCTCTTTTCATGGTGGCAAAATATTGGAAATTGAGGGGCTGCCCTTGGGGAAATGGCTAAACAAGCTATGGTATAGGAATGTAATGGAATACTAGTTTGTGCAATAAGTATTGATGAATAGGCAGATTTCAGAAAAACCAGAAAATCTAGTATGAACTGACAGAAAGTGAAATGAGCAGAACAAGATAAATATTATAACAGTAACAGCAATATTGTATGATGAAGAACTTTGAAGCCTTAAATATTCTTAGAAATACAACAATCCAAGACAAGTCCAAAGTACATGATGAAAAATGCTGTTGCTAGAGAAAGAACTGAGTTGTTTGAATACAGACTGAAGCATACTATTTCTTTCTCTATCTTTGTCTCTCCCACTGTTTCTTTCATCTTCTCAGTCTTTCTCCTTTTTAAATTTCCTTTGCTGGATTTTTATATCCTCTAATCATGAATATTCCTCAAGACTACATCTTTTCTTTTTTCTCTATACCCATACCTCATGATCTCACTAACTCCTATGATTTCAATTATTTACATATAAATTATTCCTATAGCTGTATCCAGCCCTAATCTCTCCCCTGAATTCCATTCTTATATCATCTGCTGTTTTGTTTTTTTTTAGAGATCTCAAATCTAATGTCCTATAAGCATCTCAAACTCAATATATTTGTTCCTTGCTCTATTTTCTTTCCTATTACTTTTACAGAAAGGACCATCTTCCTAATCACCCAGTCTCTACCTCATTGTCATTTTTGATTCCTCATTAGCATTTCCTCCACATGTTCAATCTGTTGTCAAGTCTCATTTCTACTTTCACAGCATCTCCTGAGCATATCATCCCTTTACATTCACAGAGCCACCACACTTGTCTGATTGCTCCATCCTTGGGCTATTGAAATAGCCTTCTAATTGGTCTCCCTGCCTCAAGTCTTTTTCCACTCTAAGCCATCATCTACTCAGCCATCAAAGTGATTTTTCCAAAATTTATTTCTGATCATATCACACATGCCCCCAATTCAATGAATTTCAAGAGCCTCTTATTACTTCTAGGATCAAATATAAAATCCTTTGTTTAGCATTTAACTCTCTCTACCATCTGGGTTCTTCACAATTCTATGCTTAAGTTTTTTTCCCCTGATTTCTGTGATTCAGCAACATTGGTCTATTTGAGGCTATTCCACACATATGTCACCCTATAGTCCAGCTGTATTCCTTCATACTGACTGTCCCCCTTCTCCACTCCCCATGCTAGGAATGTTCCACCTCCACATCTCCACCTCCTGGCTTTCTCCTGAACTCAACTCAAACTCTATCTTCTGCAAAAAGCTGTTTCTAGCATGTCTTCCTCCCTCTCTCCACTGCTAGTGTCTTGCATCTATTACTTTCCACTTACACTCTATATCAGTTTTAAGTGGACAGAATTATTTGCATACTACCATACCCATTAGAATGTGAGCTCTTTGAGGGCAATGTTTTTGTTACTATTTTGGATCCACTGCACTTAGCACAATATCTGGGTCATAGGAAGTACTTAATATAAATACTTGTTGACTAACTGATGACAGCTACTTTGGCTAGAATGTAGAGATGAAAAGTAAAGTATAATGTCCTTGGGATGATAGTTTAGAACAAGATTGTGAAAAATTTTAAATGCCAAACAGAGGCATTTGTATTTTATCTTAGAAGTATTAAGAAATTCATGAAGCTTCTTAAGCAAAAGAGTAACAATATGAAACCTGTGTCTAAGGATGATCAACTTTAGGAATAACAACACCTATATGGAGGAGAGATAGGATAAGGAAAAGTCTGGAGACAGCTATTATACCGAGAATGTGATCTATTATTCATTCTTTGTTTTGGAAGAGGATCAATGACATTGATTTTTGTGTGAATTGGATTCAAGTGAAGCAGAGCTGCTCAAAGTCATCAGCCTCACTCTTCCTGAGTCATTTAAGTTCAGTGGCAGGACAAAAGTCAAGATGGCTAATCTTAGCATCTTCTATGCTTGACCAAGTTCCAAGCACTCCACAATGTCTTCAGAATAAATTGTTCTTATCCACCCATTCCATTTGGGAAAGTCTTCATATGCTTGGGATAAACATCCCCCTAAATCAGTGACAGATTTAACCCATCAGTTACCTTGAGCCTGGTTTAGCCCATCTGTCAAGGCAGCTTATTGGGGCGTGGCCACTTTACATACTACAGCTTCTTGGAGGCACAGGTGAGAACTGAGTGACAGGTAGACACCAAAAGTGAATGAGCAGCCCTGAAAGGGCTTGGCAAACCCTCACAGAAAAGGTGCTAATTCTCTCTGAACATCCTATAAGCCTCAAATGTGAAACACAATATTGGATAGTGTGATTAGAAGCAAAAAGATGGAAGAAATTTTGTGAAAGGAGACAAGAAAACTTGGACCTAAATTAGAAAGCATTTATTGTGGGTGTGAAGAATTGAGCTTGCATGACAACAAAAATAAGAAAACTTTTATGAGAAATGGTGGGCTTAGAAAGGAAGATAGTGAATTATATTCTGGATATGTTGAATTTTAGATATCTGTGCAGAAGGACAGGTTGGGGGTGTCCAATAGACAGGTTAGGATGTGGAACTGAGCTTAGGAGATACTAGGTTTAGATATACAGGAAGTCATCTATGTGGAGATTATAGTAGAAGTCATGGGAGCTCATAAGATCACTAAGCTTGAATGGAGAACAGAGAAAATGCCATAGTTCGGGAACACATACACATAGGGTCTAGAACATGAATGATAATCCAGTAATGGAGACTGAAAAGGAACAACTGGATCAGGCAGGGAGGAAAATCAAGAGAGAATCAATATTATAAAAATTGATAGAGGAGGGAGTATACAGAGGGATGGTGGCCAACAATGTCAAATGCTATGATTCCCCTTCTCAAAGAGGTGGAGAAGTATGAATGATTACATTGTTAGAAATGATAACTGTATTGATTGGTTTTCTTGAACTATTTTTCTTTGGTTACCTGCTGGGTGGTAGTGGTTGTGATGATCATTTTCATGTATACAAGGCAAAAAGCAGCAATTAAACATTTTTAAAAACCAAAAATGTCCTGTTTCCCTTCCTTCCCATGTCACTCAAAGCCTGGGTTTGTATGGATACAATAATTAGGTTAGTCATTAGTCTTGGTCCAGTGTTATAAGAACAAAGAAGAAGGCATGACATTGATAAATATGGGAAGGGTCAATAAAAATTTGGTAGATCAAATTGGATTATTGTAGCCTAAATAATATTTGAGACCCATCTTTGGGGATTTACTATATTTCATATAATTTTATAACTTGCTCTAGAGAGGAATTTGTTATAAGGAGGTATTATTTTGGACCTCATTCAAAGTAATTTAGATACTGAAATAGCAAAAACATTCTTGTTTTATTATTTACAAGATATATTACTAGATTAGACTCCAAGGACATTCCATCTAATATTCTATAGTTAGATATAGGAATGCATCTGAAAGATTTTTAAATGTTTTAGAAACATCCAATTCTTTACCCATGTTCATTTTCCTCTTTTCCCCCACAATTGGTCTAAGTGAGGTAGAGATGGATATAACAGAGACAGAATATGCAATTATTAAAACTAATTATGTGCTAGGTCCTCTGTTAAGCTAGGAATATAAATATAAGCAAGCAAGTTCTTGTCCTCAAGAATAACATTCTAAGGGGGTACACGGTATATAAACAAGAAGGAGTCACAATTCACCACGTGGTTTGGAGATTACTGGAAAGTAAAATGAAGACTTAGGTCTTTGTAAGATAAGATGAAAAATGACCCAAGATGGTATCATAGAGGTAGATTCCAAGTTTCAGGTGGGGTGATGAGGATGATATTTGAATTGAGATGACTGGAAGTGAAATGAAATCAAAAATCCTTTTAAATTGTTCTTACATTTAGGCAAAATGTTGTTTTTAAGATGTTAAGATTCTCTTAAAAGCACACTTATTTTTTCTTTTCTATTTTTTATGCTTTTAGCTTCCATAATAGAAGATGGGAGCTTGGTCAGGCACCAGACACCAAGTCATCCACTGCATCCCAGGCCATTGTCAGTCATTTTGATTTTTGTCTTGCCATAGACTTCAGTGACTGTAGAAGAGAAAGATGAGACTGACTACTTTGGGTAACTGCTTTGCTTAATCCAATCCACAAGCAAATCTACAGAAAATGAAAGAGCAACAACAACTGATCCATCAGCTCCTAATTAAAAGAGGAGCAGGATTAAGGGTAATTAGGGAAGATACAAAAGGATTAGGAGAATAAAGAAAGACTATGAAGTAGAACCTGCTGAGGAAGAATTTGGAAGGAAAAGAAAGAAATTGGAAAGACAAGGCCAAGTAAGGTGGGGAGGGGAGTAAAGGGAACAATTAGATGGTAAAACAAGTTAATCATGTGAATTAATAGGCAAAATAAATTGGAACAGGTAGGTTGGTCCAAGACTTCAAGGAAGTGGGGTGTAGCTATGGAGTTGAAAGAAAGTTAAATAAGTATACAAAGTTATTAAAAGATGAAAATGTATTATTAACATTTTATCCTAGTGCTAAGAGTTGAAGTGTAAACACCTTCGAGAACTTAAAACAACAATCAAGGCTGAAACCCTCAATGCTTGTGAAAATAAGGGGGAATTATACAGTGAGTTCCCCCTTATACAGTGACTAATATTGAATAGAGTTTGTGTTTCTGCCATAACTGAAAGGCTCTTACCTGTATCTCTTTCCTTTCTCCTGCCTTCCCTCCTCCTTTTCCCCTCACCCCAGCACAAGGCTAAAGAACTCAAACATGTCTCTACATTTCACATCATAAAGAGAAAGGAATGATTACAAAGGGAAAAGAAAGCTAGGATGAAAAGAGGAACAAAGGAATATCAAGTGGATGAAGGGAGATGACTTTCATCAGTAGAAAAGCGTTATACAAAGTTAGACACCAAAGGTGGAAAGCAGCTTTGTAAAGGGCTTGGTATTCTTCATACCCAAGTACTAGTCTTCTCTGAACACATCCTACATCCTATCTGATCCATCTCTCACCTGTGACTCTAAGAAGCTGTAGCATGTATTGTGGCCACACTCCAGTAAACTGTTTTGGCAAGTGGCAAACTAGATTGAAGAAAACAAAAGGTCTCAAACTCTACAGTGAGTTAGGGAGGTATCTATCCCAGGCATGTAAAGACTTCCCCTGGTGGAATGGGTGGATGAAAATAATTTGTTCCAATAGCCATGAAGGTAGGTATGTGGAATGGCAACCCCTTACTCAAAATGGCTACTCAGAGATTCCTCAAAGTGAAGATCAGAAGCTTTATTAGAATCTCTCGAGAAGCAGGGAGTCTTCTCACTGAATTCTCAGAGAAAGGGGCCTGATGATTACAGAATTAGAAGCGATTAACTAGTCATAAGAACCCATGACCCCTCTTCTTATCTGGTTAATTTTCACTACTTGCTCAAGTGGAAGTAGCAAAGATTTGCTAAATTCTAGTCAAGCAGATTTAGTTGACTTATTGTAAATGCGTTTGCCTAAATTTCTTGTGGTCAGCTTGTTACAATGCTTGCAAATGTTTGCTTGAGCTGATGTGAGCATTCTATTGTAATTTTTGTACAAAGACTTTCATTTTTCCCAAACCCATCAGACCTTCATATACTAAAATTTAGGTTATAGGTTCAATCTATTTTAGTTATTGATTTTATGAGAAACCGCATAATCCCTCACAATAAGGAAATTTATTTAGAGGTAAGTAATTGATTAAACCAAAGGTTTAATTGATTTGATTATTTAATTTAATTTAATTGATTAAGCCAAAGGTTTCTAAAATAACTAAGGAGACTTGGTTTACCTCAGGCTTTTCTCAATCTACAAATAGAGATTAGCCAGTTTGGAGATTTCTTGGATATCTCCAGACCATTAAATAACTAGTCAGGTTCTTCTCTAGGCAGTTGAGTAAAGGTCAAGGGAATTATCTCTTAGATTTTTTCTTTGCTCTTCTTCCCAGAGCCTTAATGATTAACAGATCCTTGGTGCTGAGTCTTTGAATTACCCAAGGTTATTATTCTGAGAAGTTTCACTCTCAGGTGAAGCAGGTATATGGAATGCTTAGAGCTTGGTTAGACATCCAAAACAACAAGGTCATCCTGACCTTGTTTCCTGAGTCATCACCAGTCATCTTGACTTTGTCCTACCATTGGACAATGGAATCTTCAGAAGAGAGAGTGAGGTTGAAAACTTTGTGAAGCTCTACCTCACTTAAATCCAATTTACACATGATGTCTAAAAGACATCAACATACTAATTTGTTTAACCATTATGCAAAGGAAGAAGAGAAGGAAAAGGACAGCTTTAAGTTAGAAATATAAAGCAGATTTGATGGTTCTGCCTGAAGTGAAGAAAGCTACATGTTCCAAGGAAGAAGAAGGTACTTGTCTTCCAAATACTGACATAGTAGAGCTACTGAAAGCGGCTTGTGAGAGACCACACACTAGAGATCAGAACAAGACTGGGAGTATTGTGGTGGTTAGTGAACTTGGAACCATTGAGGCAACTATTTGTCCATCTGATAACAACAGAGAGGTCTGTAGTCTTCTCGTGACATTTATCTAAAAAAATAAAGAACTTCCCAAGACTTATCCAAAGCATGGCAATTACCCACTTCTGATGATTCACATGAACACGTTTCATATTGCCAGAAGGAAGCTAAAAAGTATGACCAACAGTTATGACATCTTATTTTCTTTTTGAGACCACTCTCAATTTACACTGTACATAACTTGCTTTTACCAAGTTGTCTCCTCCATTGGAACTGTGAGTTCCTTGAGAGTATTTATCTTCTACTTTTCTTTGAATCTCCAGCACTTAGCACAATGCTAATTGACACTTAGTAGGTGTCAAACAAATGCTGGTTGATTTGAAAAGAAATTGAAGACAAGTTGAAATTCCCTCCCCTTTGCCAATTAATAGCAATAGATATAGGAGATAATTTGGGAAGTGAAAAGCTAGCTAAGAAAATGGTTTCTGACAAGAGAATTCAAGTTCCTGAATTATGGCTTAAAATATAGGGATAACAAATTCCTGCCCAGAAATTGAGTCTATTTAATAAGGATTGGGTATTTATTTGCTGGTGTTTTACAAATCTAATCAAAAGTGCTTTGAACTAAAAAGGATGAAAGAGATAGATAGGCCAGTCCATGTATACCCCCACAAAAATAAGCATAATGAAGAAAGAATGATTGTAGTGAAGCTACTCAGATGATCCCAGAGCACAAAATCCAAGAAAAGAGGCAATAGAAAAATCCAAAGCTTAAAATGCTGATGCAAAAAATGTCCAAAGTTCAGGCAACGAAGAGAAACTAATGCTCCTGAAACAAGGAGGCAAATTTTATCCTAAGTTTCACTTAGGTTTGATGGGAAGAAATTCAGACCAGACTATGTACAACTAAAATGGTTCATAGAATCATAGGACTATAGATTGATTTAAGTCTAGAAAGGATCTTAGGGACCACTTAATTTAACCTCAAAGCAGCTAGGTGGTGCCATAGTGCAGAATGCTACACCTGGAATCAGAAACACTATCCCAGATTCAAACCTGGCATAAGATATTTACTAGTTGTGTGAGCCTGGGCAAGTCATTTAACTCTGCCTCAGTTTTCTTATCTGTCAAATGAACTAGAGAAGAAAATGACAAATATTCCAGGATCTTTGCCAAAAAAAAAAAAAAAACCCTCCCAAATGGAGTTTGGGAAACTGAAAAACAATCAAATCACAATTCAACCTCAATTTACAGATAAAGAGAAGCTAAGTAACCTGCCTAGTTCATCTGTGTCTGAACTAAGTTTTCCTGACTCCAGACCCAGCATTATTCATCACACCATGCTGATGGATATTCAAAAGAAACAGTATAAGTAATATAAACGGGATGCAGTAGAGTAGCATTTAAAGACGACATACTCATGTAAGGAAGTAGACTTTAGAGCAGGAAAGAAGCACAGTAGCGCGTATTTGGCTGAAAGTAAAAAAAAAAGGAGAAACATTAGAATATACTATGGACTTTCTAGACAGAAAGAAAATAGATAAAGACTTTGGGAGCAAGATAACAAGCTTTACCTAGCCTGATCTAGTTGATATTGTACTGCTGCAAGACTTCACTTACCCAGATATCTTATGTGCTTTCTGTCTCTGTCTCTGTTTTTCTCTCTATCTCTCACTCTCTATTCTCTTTGTCTCTTTTTCTCTGTGTGTGTGTGTCTATTGATGTCTCTTTGTCTCTGTCTGTGTGTGTTTCTCTCTCTCTCTCTCTCTCTCTCTCTCTCTCTCTCTCTCTCTCTCTCTCTCTCTCTCTCTCTCTCTCTTTGTTTCTGTGTCTCTTAATATTTCTTTCACTGTTTCTCTATCTCTGCCTCTGAGCTCTCTCTCTGCCAAAAGAAAGAAACTAATAATTTCTTTGATTTGTACAAATGATAATTTCTTTAAGAGATAAAAGAACCAAAAAAAGAAAATTCTATTCTGAATCTGACTCTCAATAATTGGGATTCTCACTAGTTGTTGCAGGGATGGAAATAATGTCAACTTGTAGGGAAATCCTGATTTTTCCTAAAGTTTGTTATAGAGGAGAGAAAATTTGGCATGCATCTTAGACTTTTTTTTAAAAAGCAGATTTAAGAGAGTTCAGAGAAAGCTAGGTAAAATCCCATACATTAAAACTTTGCAGAGGAAATGAATCCAAGAGGGATGGGAATGCTCAAAATTGAAATTCTGAAGTCACAAATGAAACAATTCCAATGGTGGGGAAGAATAAGATTTATTTGAATAGACTAAGGTGGATGCACAGGGAATTCATTGCCCATCTAAGATTTTTAAAACAAATATACAGAATATATAAGCAAGGCAAAGTAATAGTCTGAACATAAGTGCATGGCTTTGTCCTGTAAAAATAACTAATCAATCATTCAGTATGGTTATTAAACATGTGCTATGTACCAGGCACTGTGCTAATCTTTGGAAACACAAAAAGAGGCAAAAAAATTTAATCTGTTTTCAGGCAGTTTGCAGTATAATAAGGAAGACAATAAGCAAACAAATATGTGCAAACAAACTATATACAGAATACATAGGAAATAGGAGTGAGAAGACATCAGAATTAAGAGGAGTTGGAGAGGGTTTCCTGTAGAATGTGAGGTTTTATTTGGGACTTAAAGGAAGTTAGAAGAAGGTAGAAATGAGAAGGGAGAGTATTCTAAGAATGAAGGCAAGCCAGATAAAATGTCCAGAAATGGAGTCTCTTGTTTGTGGAACAGCAAAGAGATCAGCGTCCCTGGATTGGACTGGGGAGAAAAGTATAAGATGGAAAAGCTAGGAAGAGGCTAGGTTTTGAAGGGTGCTGAATAACAAACAGGTGCTGAAAGTAATAGGAATCAATTAAAATTTACTGGATGAGGTAGAGGATGAAATGGTCACATTTGGCTTTAGGAAAATCATTTTAGAGGCCGAATGGAACATGGATTGGAGTGGGGATAGAGCCACCAGCATGCTAGTGCAATAATCAATATGTGAGGCAATGAAGCCCTTCATCATGATGGTGACAGTGTCAGAGGAGGAAAAGAGCATATTGGAGAAATGTAGCACAGGTGAAAATTGGCAGCCTTGGGCAATATTGTTTATCAAGGGTGAGAAATCATGAGGAATCCATGATGCCAAAAATGCTACAGATTAAGTTGAGACTGGTGAAGGAAGCTAGGAGGAATAGGGATTAGATTTGTAATTTCATTAGTGTAAGGAATTTTTAGCCACCCAATGCAGATTGGCATTTTTGTTTCAATTTGTAGTATTAGATAATTGCCTAGAGCAGTAGTACTCAAACTTTCTAGTTTCAGGATCTCTTTACATCCTTAAAACATACCGAGGACCTCAAAGAGGGTTTTTGTTTTTGTTTTTGTTTTTTTGTATGTGTTATATCCAGGATTATGCTAGAGCCAGTTCTCAAGAGATTGTTAAATTTTCAGTGTATTTCCATCTCAAAAATGGGCAAATGCTACAAATCAGGGCTTAATTCTTAGTTTTGGTGAATTATAAACTTAAGAAGGTGATGGAGAAAATGTTATTAAAGCAGGTTCAACACACATATGTGTCACACATACTTTTTTCTGAAAAACTGGTTGTTAAACACTTACCAGCTTATCCCTGATTATATATATATTGATATTTACCATATTAGAAATTAAAAATTAAAATTTTAATTTAAAAATAACATTAATAAACCCATTAAATGTTAACCTAAATGACACTTTTAGAATAAAAACTGTATTCTCCAAAACTGAAACAAATTTACTAAAAAGAATGGCATTTGTTTTATATATTTTTGAAAATTTCTTTATTATCTGACTTAAGATCTGTTTTAGATCTGCTTCTGCCTTCAGTTGCTGCAGTATATTATTCTGGATGAAGTATAATAAAGAAAATCTGACCTCATGCATATCTGTGTTTGGGAAAGAAGAAGGAGGGTTATTTTAATGTGAAATTAATGTTTATGAAAATAATTTGACCTTATGGACCACTGCCTCCAAATGTCCCAGAGATACGCTAAGATCCTCAAATCATAGTTGGAGAATTGCAGCTCTAGAGCCCAGCTTCTTAAACTGTGGTTAGCAATCCCATATGGAGTCTCGTAACTGAATGTAGGATTTGCAAAATTATGCTTTATTGTCAGTTAATGTTTGATTTGTATACCTATTTTATATACTAATATTAAGGGTCACATAAAAATTTCTAGGGCAAATAGGGGTCACAAGTGGAAAAAGTTTAAGAAATCTTGGCCTAAAGTACTGAAAAGTTAAGTGAAGTCAATGTATTAAAAGACCCTGTTTTCCAGAGCTAAGATTCAGAAAGCAAGCTGTTGCCCTAAGTTTGACATAACTACAATCCTTTGCTCTCACTTTCTGGATCAGATGATGATTGACATTGACTTTCCCAGGGCCAAACACCTAGTATGTGCCTAGGGAAAGGGGGATGTAAACTGGTATTTTTGGTTTCAAGGCCAGATTTATATCCATTCTGCCATGTTACCAAGAGAATTAAAAACTTTTTGAAAAAGAATTTTTACTCTACACTAAGAAAAAAGAGAAGATCATAGAAGGATTAGAGTCTTTGCTTAGGGTGGAAGGCTTGATGATAACTGCCAACAGAGAGAAAAGAGCTGCTGAATTTTTACTTTGCTTCTAGTTTCTGTGATGAAGAAAAGGACCCTTGCATTGGAAATGTCAGTTAAGTGGTACATTGGATAGAGCTCCAGACCTGCAATAAGGAAAGTCTTAAGTTCAAATCTAACCTCAGACACTTCAAAGCTGTGTGACCCCAAACAAGACAATTAATTAACCTTTATTTACCTGTTTTCTCAATTCCGTCACAGAGTTGTTGTGAGACTCAAATAAAATAATGTATGTAAAAAACATTCAGCACAGTGTCTAAAATTTAGTAGATGCTATGTAAAAATGCTTATTCCCTTTTCTTCTCTGATAACAAAAGTAAGATTAGGTGAGACTGCTGAATCACTGACAGTAATATTTGAAAGAACATATAAAACAAAGAGACATATCACAAGATTAGAGAAAGGCAAAGATTAGTCTAATTTCCCCCAAAATGGGGGAAAAACACAGAATTTTCAATCTATTATCTAGAGAACTTGACTTTGATTCTTGAAAAAATTCTAGAGTATAGCTTTCAATGAATAGTCTAGTACATCTAGAAAGAATAGCAATGATTACAAAAAGTCATCAAGAACATGGCAAATCAGTAGAACTTCATTTCTGTTTTTTGACAGGTTTATTAAAATAGTATATTAGAACAATGCTGTGGATTTAGTTTAACCTAGATTTTAATCAAGTTTTAGATAAAATATCTCTGTGCAAAAGATAGAGAATTGCGGACTTGCTAAAAATGTGATTAGAATGATTCAGGACTGGTTAAATGACTAGATTCAAAGTATAGTTCAATGTCATCAGTGGAATATTCTTGGGATCTTTGGCTCTGTGCTCTTTAAGTTAAACATATGTGTTTATATTTATAATTCTTTTTTCATACTAGAAAATGGTTTAGATGGCATGACATAGACATTAATTGTTTCCAAAAAAAAATCTCTGAATGCAGTGATTCAAGGCAATTCCAATACTTGGAATGGAAAATGCCAATCACATTCAGAAAGAGAGTTATGGAGACTGAATGTGGATTGAACCTAGTATTTTCATCTTTTTGTTTTTTCTCTCTCCAGGTTTTTTTTCCTTTTGGCCTGATTTTTCTTGCACACATTCACAAATATGAAAAGTATTTAAAAAGATTGTACATATTTAGCTTATATCAGATTACTTGCTGCTTGGGGGAAGGGAGAATAAGGAAAGGAGAAAAATTTAGAACACAAAGTTTTACAAAAATGTATGTTGAAAACTATCTTTACATGTATTTTGAAAAATAAAATACTATTGAGGAAAAAAAGAGGAGAGGGAAGAAGGGGGAAGAAGGAATGGAAAAAATTTGGAATTCAAAATCTTATAAAAATGAATCTTAAGAACTAGCTTTACATGTAATTGGAAAAAAATAAAATAATTTACAAAAATCTATGAGTTTGGGGGGATTGCAAGCTCATTTTGAGTCAACAGTATGATGTTGTTATTCACTTGTCCTACTTTTTATCACCCCATTTCAGAAGAGTAGGACAAGTGAATAACAACTGTTTTCTTGGCAAAGATATTATATGGGTTTGCTATTTCCTTCCCTAGTTCATTTGACAGATGAGGAAATTAAGGCAAACAGGGTTAAGTGACTTGTTTAGGGTCACACAGCTAGTAAATGTCAGAGATCAAATTTGAACTCAGGAAGATGAGTTTTCCTTCACTCAAGACAGAGCACTCTAACCATTGTGCCATCTAGTTACCAACAGTGTAAGATAGCAACCAAAAAAGCTGGTCCATCTCAGATTGGGGGTTGGGAGTCTGCTCCATGTACTAAAGATGAGATAATGATCCACCTTCCAAGAGTGATGTTTGTCTTGTGGGCTTTTCTACCTCCTTCCCCAGAGCCCCCCCTCTCTGCTGCTTGGCTCAGGTTCTCAAAAAGACACAACACAGAAAAATGGAAAGAGCACTGGCTCTAGATGAGAAGTTCTGGTTAAAATCTCACCCCTGAGGCTTGAGAAGTCACTTGAACCTGGCAGTTTCCCCACCTGCAAAATGAGGACATTGAGAAGTAGCATGATAGCCAGGATGGAATGTTGGTTTTGAAGTAAGGAAGAGCTGGATTCGAATCCTTTCTCAATCTCTAACTAATTGTGTGATCCTGGGCAAGCTATTTAAATGAAGGGATTAGCCTGGGTGATCCCTTCTACTCTAAATCTATTATTCTGTGATGAGAATGGCCTCTGAAGTCCCAACAAGCTCTGAATCTATGATTCTATAATCCTAATTCCCATGAAATTATTAATTGATAATTAAAATGACATCTTATAGAGTTTAAGGAATATTCTGTACCAATAGTTCTGGGATTTCAAAAGAGAAGCCTTTTATTAGAAGTGTTTTGCTGAGGTTACTCTGCATCTCTGTCAGTGGGCTCAGGAGGTATTGCCTCCTATCTTTAAGGTTTTGACCTTTCTCTAGTCAGTTGCCCCATCTCTCTCTCTCTGTCTCTATCTGTCTGTCTGTCTCTCTTTCTCTCTCTCTATATATATATTCTCTCCTGTTCATTAAGGATGGTTGTGACTCCCCATCTCCACATCATGACTACATAAGTTAAGAATCTGACACACTTGGAGTATTTACCTCCTGCAAGCTTAACTCTTTTAGAAATCTGGATGGCTTCTCTTAAACCCAACAATCATCACAAGGCTTGGCAAATAGTAGATGCTTAATAAATATTTATTGACAAGTTGGAAAAAGGTGGAGAAGAGGAGCTAAACTAGAGAGAAGTAGAGTTCTATGTGCCCAAGGAGCCGAGGGACCTGGGTAGTGTCCCTGATTTCCAGATTAGGAAGGGCCAGTCTGAGTAGCCCTGCCCCAGTATGTCCCTCCTTCATTCCTCCTCCCAACCTGCTGGCACAGCCCTCATAAACTCCAGGGACTTCCTTCTGCTGAACCACTGAAAATGCTGTATAAATGGCAAAGAGCTGAAGGCACAGAGGGGAGAGTGATTTGACCATATAGCTCAGTTTCTTTATCTGTAAAACTGAGATAAGAATGCCCGTTGTGCTTATCATCCAAACTTGTGACAGTCAAATGAAATGACGTAACATGCTTTGCAAATGTTAAAGGCTCTAAAAATTATTTTTAAAAAAAATTCCTTGAAAAAAGAATGGACAAAAGAAGACTTTTGGGAAGTCATAGATTTCCCCTAATTTCTTTTCAAGTTTTCATTGTCCTAAATTTGGTTCTTCTGAATCTTGACCTCAGTTTTTGTTGATTTCTTCATGTAAACATCCATGTCTCTGATTAGCTCACTGATCCAGTTGGTTCAGTCATTCTACCCATGTTTGCACTTGTTTGTCATCTTTGACATCTCTTCCTGATGCATGAGCATTCTCAATATAAGGCTGACATATGCTGATAACAGCATCATGGGCTTCTGCCATCCCAGATTCTTTCTCTTACCCCTGGCTCACTTTTCCACTATCAGAAGACAATATCTCTTGTTCCGTATCCCAGAGAAGGCTCCTCTGGGACCTCCTCCTATTAACCTTTGAATCCTCACTATCTCTTGGGACTCACAATTTAAAATATGCAAATGGTCACCAAATCTAGTCTAATTGGTTAAAGTAAAAAACACAACCTGCTTTTTAAAAATTGAGTGTGGATATGAAGAATATTTTTTCTGCAGATATAAGTTTAAAAATGACTGAGAATGAGGGAGGCACAAAAGGACAGTCATAGGGCTAATTTTAATCTAGCTATATCCATTCTATCAAAGACATTTTTTTTTTTTTTTTTTTTTTTTACCAATTGTACAAGGATAGGCAGAGTTACACCATGATGTCTAAATGGTAATGTTTCCTTGGAAGTAGAGGACACACTACTTTTTCTTTATATTTTTAGTATAATGTTGAATTAGGAAAGACCTCAAATGTTAACACTTTAATGGATTTTGGTATAATTTGTGATTATCTAGAATTTATATATGTAAAGAGATTTTTCCATAAATAGTATGATTGAGACTTAGCCTCTGAGGTATTTTACAGGTTGTGATTTCATTTCTCTGTTCTGAAAAATATTGGCAACCTTGAAAGGACCATGTTCCTGCTACTTTAGTTGAAGTTAGAGGTATAGAAAAGGGGGTGGGGAAAAGGGAAGTTATGAGTATCAGAAGAGCCAACATCAATAAGACTTAAATCTTGGTTTGAAATGCAAAACTAAAACTAGAAATTTCCATACCAAGAGCAAGATCACACTTTTCATGAGGCACATGATTTAATAACATGGTTTCAGGAGTGGGATACTCTAGAATAGTAACTGCAACTACTATTGGAGAGTTTGCTATGAAGGGTGGGAGGAAGCAGGACACTAAACAAACCCACTCCAGCTTGACATATGGTGGTTTCCTATTTTAACTCATTATTTTTGCCAACTAGGTGCCAAGTCTATTGTTTCTGTATTGTTGAAAGATTGTAAATACTATTAGTACCTTTGAAATTTGCCACTTTTGAGCAAAATCTTAATTGCCCTGACTTAGTTCTGGTTCTATTACAATGGACCTGTAAAGAGAAATATATTATTAAAAAAGTATTTTTTAAAAATTTCCCATTTAGATGATTTAGTTTACTTCCAGCATTTCAGAAAATCTTCTCTGTATTTTTTATTCATATTCCTCTGCCCTCCAAAATTTTTCACACTTTATCATTAAAAAATCCTCTCCTTTCTTACCATAACAAAAAAAAAAAAAGAAAAAGACCTCAGTGTCCAAAATAAATTAAATGACTAACTTTTATCACAATACTTTTCCCTTACTCAGCTACCAAACTGATCAGTAAAGTTCTTTTATGATCATTTCTCATTTCTGAAAGTCAACAAGTTTTCTTCCTCCTTAATTCTTGTGTCTTCCCTCTCTTGATCATTTGCAACTTCTCCTCTACAAATGAATATAGTTTGTTTATAGTTGTTTGTTTGAATATAGTTGTTTATATGTTGACTCCTTCATTAAATTATGAGCCTCTGGAGGATGGGGATTGCTTTTTACCTTTCTTTGGATTCCCAGAACGTAGCACAAGGCTTGGAACATAGTAGGCATTTAATAAATGCTTATTGACTGAATGACTAATTGACATGTTGGAGCAATAATGAAAGCATTTGGCAGAACCTGAAATGGTGACGTTGATTTCCTATCAGGGCTGTGTTTGAAGCAGAAAGTTAATGATTCAACCTTATTATCATTTAGCAACCATGAAATGTATCTGATAAATGAGAAGGAGGTATTGCTTCATTCATTAAAGGTCCAGATCTCAAAATGATCACCAGGCAGTATTATTTCTACCCAGGAAGAACTGAAGACTAAAATAAACCCAACAGATCCCCATGAATTCAAATTGTTCAGATGTATCATTTTGAGAGCCACGTTAGAGTAATAGATAGAAAGAAATAGTTAATGAGGAAGGGTGATGGCCTAAGTTCAAGTCTACCTTTTGTCACATACTGGTTACCTGACCCTGAGTATATCACTAAAAGTATCTCAGGCAACTCCAGTCTTAGTTACATAGCAAGTTCTGGTCTGTATTGGTTGAAAGAGTAACCTCATCTGGGAGTTTCCAAAATCAAAGCAATAAATGATCAAGACCCCCTTTCCCAAAGGATATTTTAATAGAAAAGAAACTAGCTCCATTATCCTTCCCAATCCATTTTGTCACCAATAATTGTCCCCCCCCCAAAAAAAAACAAACAAAAAAAAAAAAAAACAAGCTCTCACTAGAATGAGGGGAAGATAGGTTTTGATCAGAAACCAATGAGATAATTAAGATTTAATTAAATGATATGGTCCAGTGACCCTGAGTTCTCAAAGTCTCTACCAGTAGAACAAGATGTGGCAGGTTATGTCAAACAAGAAAGTCTTTAATGCTTATCTAGGTCAGATTATGTATCTATTGTCCTATATCAGCTAAATAATGGGCATAATAATAAAATGCCACTCCAGAGTTACTAGTTATCATATGATTGACTAACATAATGAACTTTTCCCAATCGTTATCCTTCTTGACCCTTCTGAAGCACTTGATTCAAAATTAAAAGACTCAATTAGAAGGCAAATATTATCAAGTGTTACAGAGAAGTCAAGAAGAATGAAGAAAAAGAAAGAGCTATTTATTAGGCAATTAAAAGATCACTGATAACTATGGAGAGAGTTAATATTATTTTACTGTTTGAGCAATTAATATTATTTTACTATCTGACCCTTTGTCAAACAACAGTAATAAGGATAAAGACCAAGAAGAGATTACTGTTATTTGACAATTTTGTGTATTCCTGCTTCTGAGGGCAGAGCAGGATGGTTGAGAAGTATTCCGTGGAGCTCTCCTAATATTCTCTTCCAAACAACTTTAAAATAATGCCTCAAAATGAATTCTGGAATGACAGAGTCAATAAAAGATCAAGATGACACATTCTTCTAATCCAAGACAATTTAGAAGCATGGAAAGAGATGTCTGTAATGGCTGGCTTAGAGCCCACATGGATGAAACCTTAATGGTAGAATAGGTGGTGATGGCAAATGCAGCAACAATTTTTAAGTGCTCAGCTCTCAAGCCAGAGAAAGTAAAGAGGTCCTGGCAACTGGTCAGAAAGAGACTACAAGGAACCTTTATGCTAGTACTGGACACAGTATCAGACATTGCTTGGCAAGTTCATTGACTGTACCCTATTCTGGGTCATAATTCAAAGGTAGAAAGGAATACTTTTGGTTAAAAGAGAGTGGAATCCCTGAACAAACAGTATTATTTTTGTTCACAAGGGATTAAGGACCCTGGGAAATAGGGGCCCAAAAGAGCAAGAACTAATTTTAAACAAATAATAATAAATGATGCTAGTAACTGGTTTTATGAAAAAATGAAATAGATAATCCATGAGTAAATATGACCTTAAAAAGAAGGAACAAAATCTAATTATCAGTATCAAAAATTTAAGGGGTAAATGCACCACCAATAAAGATGAAATTAAAGTAAACATCAGGAATTATTTTGCTCAATTATATGCCAATAAAATTGAAAGTCTAAGAGAAATGGATGAATATTTACAAAATATAAATAGAAAAAGAAATAGAATGCTTAACTAATTCTTTCATAGAAAAACCATTGAACAAACCATCAATAAGTTCCCTGAGAAAAAATCCTCAGAACCAAATGGAATTACAAGTGCAAGCTATTAAACACTTAAGGATCAATTAATCCCAACACTATTTGAAAAATTCCCAACTATTTGAAAAGAAAAATAGGTAAAGAAGGAATCTTATTGAATCTAATATTTTCAACAGTGAAATTCTTCAGGGAGAATGTTAATATATAGCTCATCCATAAATCTGTCCTGCTTTTGCAGCACTATCATACAGCTGTACATCTACATTTACAGACTTTCTGAGAAGTTTTCATTTTTTTTAGTTTTATTTTTATTTAAAAAAAAAAAAAAGAATCAAAGGACAGTTAGTTAATGTAGTGGATAGAGCACCAGCCTTGAGGTCAGGAAGACTTGAGTTCAAATCTGGACTCAGACATTTAATACTTCCTAGCTGTGTGATCCTGGGCAAGTCACTTAACCCCAACTGCCTCAGCAAAAAAAAAAAAAAAGACAGAAAAGAAAAATAAAACAAAACAAAACAGAACAGAACATTGTCATGTATCCCAGCAGAACATCGGGGGGATTCAAAATATACAATTCTAGTATATACAAAATATACAATAAATTTCCAGTTCAAGAAAGAATATATAA
The DNA here is from genome assembly GCF_016432865.1 of Antechinus flavipes. Classification (NCBI taxonomy): domain Eukaryota; kingdom Metazoa; phylum Chordata; class Mammalia; order Dasyuromorphia; family Dasyuridae; genus Antechinus; species Antechinus flavipes. Next base: position 465,774,768 of record NC_067400.1, read on the forward strand.
TACAATATTATAATATAATAATATAATAGAAATTATGTTCTTGAGTATCCATCTTTTTTTGCTTCCCTATAGACTTCTTTTGTTCTCTGTTGAGTACTTTTTTACTTTATTCTTCTTTTCCCCTTTCATTCCCATATCTCCCATAAGCAGATTGTAGTTAAGCACAGATATGTCTATCTATCCATATATAAATATATCCATACACACATATATGTGCATATTTATATCTACATATGTATGTATATATACATATACATTCACACCCACCTACACATACATAGAGCAACATGTATACATATCTACATATACTCAGACACACACAAATATATATATTTATGTGTATACACACACACATATTTACCTATATGTAAACATGCATCAAAACCAATATTAGTATGGTTGATACATAATGGGGGGGATGGTGCCTCTAGCTTTACTTTAGCTCTCCTCTCTGACCAGTAACCCCAAACCAAGAGCTCAACCTTTGTGCAAATGCCTGCACCCAGCAGCATTCCTGTCCCGCTGCCTCTGCACTCACTCGTTGTGCCTTCTCCCCTAGGGCTGCTATTGTGCCACAGTTCCCTTTTATTGTCCTGACTCAGTTTCCCTAAATTGTCCTGCCTCAGTTTCCCTGAGTTGTTCTGCTTTAATCCCCCTGGTTTACAGCTCCACCTCCAGATCATTAGGGCTGATATAACTTAGGGCTACTCTAAGGTTATAAATTGTAATTGTGTAAACTCAAGATAAGGGAGAGTTCAGACTTCCTGGCTCCTAACTCCTTTTAAGTCATCAAGAATTTATGGTCCTACCCCCCAGCCTCTCAAAATCGGATTGCTGGTCCCCACCCAGAGATTCCCGATCACCAGAGTTTGGACTCCACCCCCCTGCCTTTGTTTAGTACCTGAGCTAAGAACTATAAATATGTCTTTGAGAACTCACATTGGCTGTTGGATGCTTTGGACATGAGTCCTGGGGGCATCATGCCCCCGGCACAATCTCTCCCTCTCAGAAATCCAAATAAAATATTAAAAACTTTCTAATCTCTATCTTGCCTCAGTTTCTCTGGCATTACACTGCATCTTACAGCACAGCTGGATTTGATGTTCCTAATCAGCCAAGGTTCCCTCAGACTTCCTTGACTCAGACTCTGACTGTCCATGCAGTTCAGGGGATGAAAGTTTCTGTGGTTCCTATTGAGGCTACAGACACATCCAGCCAGCCCCATGGCTCCCCACTTAGTGTTTCTGTGGAGCCAGTCTGGAGGTGTTTGCCTTCACACTGGTTAATTCCTGGTCTGCTGACTTTCTTCAGATCTTAGGTTGTGGCAGGAGGACCCCTGTTCTACCCCAAGTCTTCTTGATTCCTCACCAGTTTATGTTAGCCCTGAGGCACAAATTTGTTCTGTTTGTGGGGGAAATCTGGAGAACTTGAAGTTTACGGACTACTCCACCATCTTTCCAGAATCCTACCTCTCTGAGAAGTTTCTAAATCCCCAAAGCTAAATATTAAGCACTATTTTCCTATTAGAATCTTTACTGAGCAATTCCTTTAGAAGTGTGTACTGATTGCTCCATTTTATTAATATTATTAATAAAAATTATTGCTTTAGGTATGAAAATCAGGAGTCTTACCAAATTCCTTTTATGACACAAATATAGTTCTGATAAGTAAACTAGGGAAGCAGAAACAAAAAATGAAAATTTTACATCAATTTCCTTAATGAATATTGATACAAAAATTTTAAATAAAACACTAGCAAGGATATTACAGTAATATATCACAAAGACGATACACTGTAACCAGATGTGATTTATACCATAATTATAGGGTTAGTTCAATATTAGGAAAACTGTAAGTATAATTGATCATATCAATAACAAAAATATCAAAAATCTTAAGATTATATCAATAGATACAGAAAAGACCTTTCACAGTCGACAATGTGGGAGCTAGAACTTTAAAAAGGCTTAAAAAAGCTGAGGTCTCCCACTCCATCTAGGGCCATGTCTAATTTTGATTTATATCTTGCCACTGGACCCTGATAGCTCTAGAAGATAAAGTAAGGCTGATGACTTTGCGCAGTCTTCCCTCACTTAAATCCAATTCCTTTGCATGTCATGCATCACATACCTGATGTTATGAAAGAAAAGAACACCAAAGACAAAAGAAAAACTTTGCTTCAAAAAAAGCAATTGTTTCTTTTTAGAATTCACCATATAGAGTAAAGAGAATGTCAGATATAGTTAAATATTTACTAAACATATAGCTCCCATCTTTTTTTCTTAAGCTCCAGGACAATAGCCAAGTGTATATTGCTTATTCCCAAATAGATTTCCACTAGCATCTTAAATTCACTACATCCAAAATGCCATCTTCCCCCTAAAAATCTTTCTATCTTAACTTTGCTTAATAATGATACCACCATCCTAACTGGCAATCAGGCTCAAAAAGTCAAAGCTTTTTTTTTTTTTTTTTTTTTTTTTTCCCTTTTGGTATGTCACGAGCCGTTCAGCACCTTACCCTTCTTATTGATCAGATTCAAAGTAAAAGCACTTGTGTTCCTCTCAATGTTTCTTCACTCTAAGCAAGCAGAGTAACTGGAATTTAAAGCTGTCTTCTAGGAGATACACTATGTGAGGTATGAATTTTAAAAGCTGAGCTTTATTTGTATTTGGCCCCCCTCCAAAACAAATATCCGTTTGTCATGTTGTTTTATAGTTATCTTGTATACCTTGTATAAACAAGGAAACTGAATATATATAATTTTTCTTGATGGTTTGGGTTTTATTTTTATTACTCCCGAGAAAATGAATTTATTGTAAGCCATAGTTTTAGTGATTTAATTTATTTTAATAAAATAAGTTAAATTTAAAAAAAAAAACAAAGTAAAAGCACTTTTAAAACAAGAAATCAAAACAATGATAAGCTGGAGGTACCTTTCTTCCCAAGATTATGAATAAAGAGGTATAAAGAGGGAAGGAAAAATCATGTAATGAGGCTAAGGCATTTCTTTCCTTTCAGGAGGCAGCAGGAGGCCACCAAACTTGGCAGATATTTGAAAGCATCTCCAAGAAGAGCTTACAGTTAAGAAGTTCTCGGGGGAATATACAAAGAGAGCATTGCTTGGGAATCCCACAGCACCCCGAATTCTCAATCAGGGATCCCCCCCCCATAAGAGTCCTGATGTGCACAGTTACTCTTCCTCATTCTCTCATGCTCATTTTTTATATCTTCTTGCACATTAGGAACTAAGTTTAATTGTGACAGTTTCTATACTGTATGCCCACAGTTATTGCAAATTATCTTCCCCATTAGATTGTGTACTCTTTAAGGGAAGAGATGTTTTTGCCTTTTTTTGGTATTTTTGTTGTTCAGTTGTTTCAGTCATGTCCAAATCTGTGAAATCATTTGGGGTTTTCTTGGCAAGGATACTGCAGTAGTTTGTCATTTTCTTCTCCAGCTCATTTGATAGATGAGGAAATTGAGGCAAACAGGGTTAAGTGACTTGCACAGGGACATACAACTAGGAAGTATTTGAAGCTGCACTTGAATTCAGAAGACTTGAATCAAAACAAGGATTAGATGAAGGTACCTTTCTTCCCAAGATTATAAGTGAACTTATGACTCCAAGTCTGGCACTCTATCCATTGTGTCACCTACCAGTCTATTTCTTGATATACCAAGCCGTCCTGGCATGTAGGAAGAACTTGATAAATGCTTGATGTCTGACAATGACAAAAATCAATAGTGACAGGATTGCTTTTTATTTTACATTTGTACACTGTTTATAAACCGATTTTATCTAGGAATATTTTTTTATGATGTGGTTTGCTTAGGTTTTATGTAACGCCTTCTTTCTACTTGTTTCCTTTTCAATAAAGAAATTAATTTGCTTTAGTTAAAAAACAGTAATTGTACCTTTCTAGAATTCATCACATAGAATAAAGAAAATGCCAGATACAGTCAAACATGAGGGTTGAAACCAGAGATCTCTACACAATGTTTTGCACAATAGAGGTAAATACCTAATCTAAGCAATGTAAATCACAAATAAATCACATTTCTCTTATAACTCACAGGTCAAAAAGTAAAAAGGAAGTACCATGGTGATCTAATTGATAAGGCATAAGCAAGTATCTTTCACATGTAGATTTACAAGTCAAAATAAAGTTCGTTAATAAAATAGCCCCTAATCAAATAAATATTAGGGTTTTGTGCAGTGATGAATATGGTGAACCTTGGTTCTGAAATGACACAATTATTGTCACTTCAGTACTCATAAGATCATGGGATCACATGTGTCAAGCTGAAAATGGCCTTAATTCCATGTAGGCCTCTTTTATAAATGGAGTTGTTGGGTTTGTTTGTTTTTACAGATAAAGATTTTTAAAGTAAAATTTATCTTCAAATCTGAATTCTCTCCCTCCCTTCTTCACTTACCACAAATGAGAAAACAAGAGAAACAAAAAACTTTTTGCAAACATGTATAGTCAAGCAAAAAAAAATAATCCCTGCATTAGTCATGTCCAAGGGAAAAAATATGTCTCAATCTGTACTCTGAGTACATCTCTTCTTTATCAGAATGTGGATAACATGTTTCATATTGAGTCCTCTGGAATTATAGTTTGTCATGGTATTGATCAGAGTTTCTATGAAGAAAGAGAATTTTTAATTAGAGTCTAAACCTCATCTTGAAAAACCAAATTATTGAGTTCAATTCTCCCATTTAATCAATAAATCAACAATGTTTTACTAAATACCTACTATGTGCAAGACACTGATTCTTTATGTTGGGGGAAGATGTAAAGAAAATAGAATTTCCAACTTCAGGGACCTTATAGTCAAGTTGATGAGATAAGGCATATAAACATGAAATTAAAGCTAATAATGCAATAGCATTAGCTATGTACCTCTTTGTAACCCAAAGGACAAGAGAGCATCATTGTGCCTTTTCCCATATTTGTCTCCAAGGATGCTCTGATTGGTATCTGCTGAGAAAAGTGTATTAACTTTTTTAATGGAATGGAGAAGGGAAGAATAAAAAGAAATTTACATGATAGCTTTATTATATATTAAAAGGAATAGCAAGTTGTACACAATAGATTTGCAATTTCATGTGCAGCCATCTTTTAAAAATTATATTATGTTACAGAAATGCTTGTTTTATTCCAGAAGTTAAAAATAAAATAAATTAAAATTAAAATTTTATTTTTATAAGTTTGCATAACTTTTAACTTTGAGCTTTAGTAGTTTCCAGCTATATTCCTTAGAAAGAATGGAATTGTATCTTTGTCTTCCAGATCCATGTAATCTCAGGCCTTCTTTCTACTGGATCATTTTTCTGAGATTCAGGTAGTTTGTGGAAATAACTACAAATATGTATGGAAATAAATTAAGGCACAAAAATATCAGGATAAAATGCTACCTGAAATGAGCTCCCTCTCCACATATGGAACCTATATCTAGAAAAGAATCTTTTGTACAATAATACACCTGCTTGAAGACTTCCCAAAAAAAGCAGACCATTTCCCTCAGAGGCTTCTCTTCTCTAGGCTAGTCATCTTCAGTTTCTTCAACAAATCCTTACATGGCACAAGTCACTCCCACATGATGCTCATATAGTCACAGGTCTAATTGCTGGGAATTTTCTAACATTAAAATTAAATCCTCTCCTGTAGCCTCTCTATCTATTGTTCCAAAACAAGTTTAATTCTTATTCTAAGGGACAGTCTTTCAAATACTTGAAGACAGTGATCATGTTCCCCTCAAACTTATCTTCTTGAGGCTAAATATCCCTAGTGCATTGAACCAAACCTCAGATAACACATTTTCAAAATCCTTTACCTATCTGGTTGCTCTCTTTTGATACTTTACTATCTCTGCTCCATAAAATGTGTCACCAGAACTGAAATCAACTTTCCAGATAGTGACCAGGAGAAAACATGAGGATCCTATCATTATATGGATTATTCTAGGATCTCATTAACTTTTATGACTAATATTAAATGATTGAATCAGATAAATTTTGCCATTTGTTGGAATCCCTACAGATAGTTTTCATTAAAAAAATTTTTTTAGAAAAAAAATCAAAGGAATAAGCATAGGCAATGAGGAAATAAAACTACCTTTTTTTGTACATGATATGATGGTTTACTTAGAGAATCCTAGAAAGTCTAAATTAGCTTTTAAACTCCTAAAAAAACTATTTGAAACAATTAGCAACTTAGACAGACTTACAGGACATAAAATAAACCACACATATCATGAGAATGTCTATACATTACCAACAAAACTCAACAGAAAAAATAGAAAGAGAAATTCCATTTAAAATAACTGCAATGTAAAATATTTGGGAATCTACCTGCCAAGTCACACACAGAAACTATTTGAACACAGTTACAAAACATTCTTCACATAAATACTGATCTAAGTGATTTGAAAAATTCTGAATGCTCAGGGGTAGATCAAGTTAATCTATTAAAAATGACAATACTATTTAAATTAATCTATTTATGTGGTGTCATACTACTGAAGAAATACTTTTTAGAGCTAGAAAAAATAATAAAATTCACTTAGAAAATCAAAAGGTGAATATCAAGGGAATTCATGAAAACAAAATCGGAAAGAAAGGGGTTCTAGTAACTAGATCTCAAACTATATTACAAGACAGTAATTATCAAGACACTTTGGTACTATATAAGTAATAAAGTAGTGGATCAGAGAAACAAATTAGGTATATTATATACAGAAGTAAATGAACATAATAACTTATGTTATATGTTATCAAATGTGATAAACCCAAACATCACAGTTCACTGAGCAAGAACTTAATATTTTGACTATTTTGAAAACTGGTCCGTGTTTCAGCAGAAACTGGAAATGGACCAATACTTCACTTCATATACCAAAATAAGATCAAGATGAATACATGATTTAAACATAAAGAATGATATCATAAGCAATTTAATGGAGCAGAGAAGAAATTATCTGTAAGATCTATGAATAAGAAAAGAGTTGCTGATCAAACAAGAGAGAGAGAGGTTCCGAGAAGGCAAAGTAGATAATTTTGATTCCATAAAATAAAAAAGATTTTGCACAAACAAAATCATTGCAACTAAAATTAGGTGAAAAATAGGAAACTGGGTCAGGAGAATCTTTGAGAAAAGTCTCTTCCAAAATGTCTTATTTCACAAATATATACAGAACTGAGTCAAATTTATAAGAATAAGAGCCATTCCCTAAATGATAAATGATCAAGGGATATGAATAGGCAGTTTCTAGATGAAAAATTCAAAACTATCAAGAACCATAAAAATACTCTAAATCATTAATAAAGAAATGCAAAGTAAAACAGCTCTCAGATACCACCTCACACTCTGAGTGACTTAAGACGACAAAAAAAAGAAAACGACAAATAAGGGATATGTGAGAAAATGGGCACACTAATGTAGTCCTGATAGAGGTAGCAACTAGTCCAATTATTCTAGAAAACAATATGAAACTAAGCCCAAAAGCATTCTACACTAATCATATATAGCACTGAGACTGTATTCCTCTATCTCTCTACTGAGAAGTGGTCTGTTTATGTCTGTTCTCTGGGACCATGATTAGTTAATCCAATAGCAGCTTATTAGTATTACATTCATTTTCATTATTATTGTCAATGTTCATATTATTCTATTTCAACTTTTTTAAAATTCCACATCAGTTATTTCAAATCAAAAGGCATCCATTAAGCACATACTATATTCTAGGTCTTGCGCTAAAAACCAGAGATATAAGGACAATGAAAAACAATTTTTGCCCTCAGAGATCTTATATTCCATTGAGGAAAAGACAACATATAAAAGGGAATAGAAAAAGCAGATGGAAAGGGGCAGGGAGGTAGAGAAGGAAAAAAGGTGTTTGGAGATATGGTAGGAAAGTTAGGAGCAAAACTGGGAAAAGAGTGGAGTATTACAGGCTGGCTTAGACACTTCCTCAAAAGGGAAGCTCCAAAAGGAGTTAATTATAGAAAGTTAATACCAAAGGGAGTTAAAGGATATTCCACACTGAATAAATCACATTAATTAAAACAGGTCTTTCTCTATTCCCTTGGAATCTTTTCAAGTTATTATTATTATTATTCCATAATATTAATATACCACAATTTGTTCAATCATTCCTAATCAGTTGGCATTCTTTTTTTCCCCTTATTTTTACTACCACAAGAAAAAGGCTACTTCTTATATTTTTTTTTGTCTTTGACTTCTTGTGACAAATGCATAATTGTGGGATTAGTGAGTGGCTCAAAAAGTAAAAAGAATTTCATGACCTTTCTATTATAATTCCAAATTGTTTTCCAGAATAATTGGTCTAACTGAGAAGAACTTTCTTCCCACAGGGCAATTAGGTAGTATACTGCACAGAGAAATAGGTTTGGAGTCAGGAAGATGAGTTCAAAGTCAGTCTCAGATACTCACTACCTATGGGACCCTGGGCAGGTCACTTAACCCCTGTTTCCCTCAGTTCCTCACCTGTAAAGTGAGGACACACTAGAGAAGAAAATGGGAAACCACTTCAGCATCTTTACGAAGAAAAGCCCATGGACAAAAGCCCATGCAATTATATAAAGTTGAACATGACTCAATAACTGTACAATAACAAAAGTTTCTCACAGTCTCCCAATATTAATTATTTCATTCTATATCATCTCTGCCAATTACATAAGTGTGAAATAAAACCTCTGACTTGTTTTCATTTTAATTTTTCTATAATTTATATTAGATGTATTATATAATATGTTTATTTGTTATTTGAAATGTTTTTTATTCTTAAATGTTTTATTTTTTCTAATTACACATAAAATTTTTAACATTTGTTTTTTTAAATTTTTGAGTTCTAAATTCTCCCACTTTCCCCTCATTGAAAAGGAAAGCAATTTGATATAGACAATCCATACATCGACATGCAAAACATACTTTCATATTAGTTATATTGAGAAAGAAAGAAAGAAACAAGCAAACATACAAAGAAAGAGGATGGAAGGAAGAAAGGAAGGAAAAGAGGGAGGGAAAGTAGGAGCAAGGAGAAAGAAAGAAAAAGAAAGAAAGGAACAGAGAAAAGAAGGAAAGAAGCAGGGAAGGAATCTGGCATCTGAAAACCTGAGAAACATGCTGCCTTTACTTTTATTCTAATCTTTAGTTCCATCTTCCTTCATCATCTGTTTTTATGCCCATCTATTGTAAGCAGGCAGGCAAGCAACAAGCATTTATTAAGACTTTACTATGTTCCAGGCATTGTGCTAAGGGCTGAGATACAAATACCGTGGTTTTATGACCCCTTTGATCTTCCTTCCCCCAGTATAGTGTTTCAGAAGTCTTATTGTGGTTTTAGCATTTAATAGCTTAAAAAATATTTTTGTCATCCTTAACATTCCTTACTAGCCTCACCCCATTCTGACCTTCGATGCGCCTGATACTAATCTTGAAATTTAGGTTCATTTTTAAATTTTAGTCTTTGTATTCATCTTTCTTCACTTGCCCTTGATTTTTTTCTATATACATCTATATATGTGAATTAATTATTATAATCATCTATATTTGAGAAAACTGAAGCAAACGGAGGTTAAGTGTCTTGTCCAGGGTCTCTCACCTAGCAAGTGTCCAAAGCTAGATTTAAACTCAGGTCTTCTTAACTGCAAGCTCAACACTCTATCCACCATACCACTAGTTAAACACTGTGAAATAGGCTTTCCTCAAATCTGAGGTGAAAGTCAAGATATGTCTAGTTTCCCTTTCCTTTTCTATCATGAATTTGAAGATGGAAAATTGACCTTCCTTCCCCTAGATTCTCATCATTTCTATTTAATCAGCCAGTGATCAAATATAATTTTACACTGAAAAAGATGATTCTTTTTCTTCTATAGGAAGTATCATGTGATTTCAAATTTTTTGCATCTCAGTTCATCAGTCTTTATGGAATCTACCTTCCACCAAAGTCTATGTCAGTTTTGCAAATGGACACTCCTGTATTGTATTTAAGGAGGAATCTGTGACTCCTAATTAGGTGAGATGATGTGATGTGTATTTATCTAAGAGACTTATTTCATTGTATTCAAAATACTCTTTGGGAAGATACACCATGTTCCTTGACTCATAGGGTTCTAGCAGGTCCTCTAAACACACATATATTCCAGAAGAATGTTTCAGATCCAACACAATAAGTTCCTTATGCGGGAATATAGCATCGTATTCTTCATTCTCTCAGCCAATCAGGAGTCACATATCTCTCTGCTATTTCAGCCTATAATATAGAATTATCCCTCTGCAAAACTGCCCCAAACTTGGAAAAAAGTCGTATGTTTCAAAATGTCTACATCAGATATGTACTTCTCGATAAGATTAAAAGGTACAAATAGGAAGAAGTACGGTACATTGAAAAGAGAATTGTACTTGAAACCTGAGTTCAAATTCTAGGTCTGTGTGACTTATAGCAAGTGACTTACTTCTCTAGTCCTAAGTTTCTTCATTTCTAAAATGAGGGAGTTGAACTAAATGATCTCTAAATTCCCTTCCAGCTCTAGTTCCAGGATCCTAAAATCTTAGGTGGTGTAAATCTTCCTCAATAAAAGTAGTCTCCTTGCCAGGAATTCCATATGCTGATAAAAACATAGGTGGGGGGGAGGGAGGCATAGGAATTACTTCTTAAGGGATTCAATCATATGTGCTTTTAAAAGTATCAGGGCTTTTCAAGGATATCTGCTTTATAAGTCACTAATTGGTCCCATTTTCAGAATATAACCTTTCTGATGCAAAATATTCCTGTTATTGTCATAAAGCATCTTATTTGTAATTATCCTATATAAATAATATCTATCATTCTCTAACTTTTGGGAACTTCACCTTCCTGGGTGTCAGACTAGGGGCAAATATTTAACTATGAATCGCACAAGATTCTGGGATAGGACCAGAGGATTACAATAAGGGCTCTGTGTCTCCCTTGTGAACACTCCATTGTTTGGTTGTTCCTGTTCCATCATTCATATTATATGTACCGTACAATGGGCTGGATTCTCCTGCTTTACTTCTGCTCCTCTGTGTTCTACGCTCCTATTGAAGTTACATTTATATCTAAATCAATGGGGGGAAATGCAAAGGAAAGATCAAGTCCAGGATGAATGGAGTTAAAATGATGTTACCACATTATTTCTTAAAGGATAGAATCAAAACATTTTCATGAACTTCAATAAGAAGAATTTCATTGGTTTTCAACTTCCGGGCTTTAGGATTTCTTTACTTCTTCCCAAATCCCTGAGTACTCCTGAAAAATCCCTGGGTACTTTTTCTTGACATATTTAATATTGAGAACCAAATTTATGAAAAGTGAGGAATAGATTAGATGAAGCTATTTTCTATCATCATGATTCAACTACTTACTGCAATAAGAACCAAAGCTTTGGAACATTTGGAATATGCTTTATTTGATGTCACCCATGTGTAGATTGGATGTTTTCTGGAAATGCATGGTCACAAATAATAAAAGGGTCTTGCCTTAAGTTCAGATAATAGATAGATGTACTATGACTTTTACCTGAAGTTAACTTCAGGAACTGGTTAATGTGTCAGAACTAAGTATGTATACAAAATACTCAGACAAAACTGCTTTTTTCCTTGGTGGCTTATGAGTGAAGAAGAACTAATTTAGCTCTGTTACTGTCACCAACTTATCTTCTGATCATTAAAAGCTAACCTGGTTTGTTTTGCTTCTAATATTTATTCACCACAAATCAAGAAATAATGCTCACAATAGGGACAGGCATTCAGAGCCACATGTGGCCATGAATAGGGTTAGGAGTGGAAATAAGGCATTAGGTAACAGAGCTTCTTCTACAACTCTTCCTACCTAAGGAGCCTACAGCATTTCTTACTCAGCTGCTTTAAAGCACCAACGAGAGAGGGAGGGGAAGGAAGAAGAGAAAGACAAAGACAAAGAGACAGAGACACAGAGAGATAGGGATGTAGACAGAGAGAGAGGCAAGGACAGAGACAGAAAGAGAAGAGAAGAAGAGAGAAAAAGGAGGGAGAGGGAGAAAGAGGAAAGTGAGAACAAAAACAGGAGACAAAGGAGAGAAGGGGAGGGAGAGGAGAGAGGAGAAAGAGAGGGAGAGGAGAGAGAAATAGAAAGAGAAACAGGAGAGAAGAGAGAGAGAGAGAGAGAGAGAGAATGAATGAAAAGAAAGTATGAAAAGAAAGAAAGAAAGAAAGAGGAAAGAAGGAAAGAAAAAAAAAGAAAGAATAATCAGATACTTGCAAGTGCTCTGAAGCAAAAAGTTGTGGTTAACTCCCTTATATAAGCCAGAAAATATATTTACCAAAATTCCATAGGTCTATACAGAAGGCATAGAACATGGTACATGCTCCAGAAGACTGCTCTTTTAACTAGCCCCACTCCCCTTACATTAAAGTTCAAATGCTTTATTTCCTTAGTATTCCTAGAAGCAGCAATGTGGCACTTGGGAAAGAGAGCAAAACCTCAAGTCAGAAGAGATTCAGTTTGGAATTCTGCCCTCAGAATCTATGAGCTATGTAACTGTGAGCGAGGCGTTTAACTTTTCTTTACTTGCTTTCAACACTTGTAAAACGTTGGAAGCGAGATTTGCACCCACTTCTTCCTGACTTCAGGCCCAGTACTGTACCCCAGCATGGTGGAGACATTTTTTGAAGCCCAGGAACCTTAGCTCTTCTTACCACATGATCAAAGATAAAGCACCAGATGTTCCATTTTCTAACTCCAGGTGAAATATGCATGGGAAAAATGAAAAACATTCTGAATGATGGCTTTGTAAATTCAAACTCTTCACTGATAGCCAACATCATAGAGGGACCAGGACAGAATATGAAGTGTCTGAGGAGGCCATAAGTTCTGGATAGTACATTTTAGAAAGGGCATTGATAAGCTATAGAGTAATTAAAGGAGAATAACGAGAAACTGGACTCCATGCCGTGTAAGGATGGACAAGGGGTACAATGTAGTGCTTAACTATTTAAAAGATTTCCACATGGAAAACTTGTTCTTTTTGGTCCAAGAGAGCAGACCTAAGAGCCATGGATGGAGGATGCTGAGAGGAAATTTTAAATTTGGTATCAGGAAAAACATAATAATTACAACTTTTCCAAAAGTCTTCATAATTTTATTATGTGCAGATAGTGAGGATGATAGCAATACTGTGGTATTTATACATTTTTAGAAAAATGGAAAGTGATTTGTATAAACATCATATTAAATATGTTATATTTTATCTAAATATTTGATCTATTTGGTCTCATCAGAAGGAAAGAAATTACCATGGATATTGCAAATGAGAGATGTGTGTGTGTGCATATGTGTGTATGTGTGTATGTGTGTGCATGTGTGTATAGTGTATATGCGTGTGCATATATGTGTACATGTGTTGTACGTGTGTGTGTTGTGTTTGCATGTGTGTGCACGTGTGTGTGCGTGTGTGTGTGCATGTGTGTGTGTGTAGCTGTGGAGCAGGGACAGTATATCTTTAACTTTGGGATCACTTAAGAAATATTAGAAAAGAGTGAAAGTGGAACAGCTGGAAAAGACGAAGGCACCAAGGTCTGTCTCAAAAACTGGTGAATTTCGCCTCCCTGAAGGTATTCAGTCTAATGGGTGAATGACTATTTGTGAGTCTTGTTAAGGGGTGTCTTTTTCAGGCGTAGAGTGGATTTGACAAGCCACTAAAGACCCTTCCAACTCTGAAATTCTAAGGTTCTGTGTTACTTCCCTTTCCTCAAGCAAGCTTCTTTCTCCTTCCTTTCCTTTTGTTTTTACAAAGAGGTGTCCATAAATAAACCTTCTAATCTCCCCAAGACAGTCTTATAGCCTCCAGCACAGAAGATTTTAAGTATTCCTTTTTGGCTATTGCCTTTGGTTGGCAAATCATATCGTTCTGGATCTATATTGTTGTATGCCTTTGAAAAATTCATAGCAATCTGTCCTCTCCTGTGTTTCCCATGAGTCCTTACCTCTTTTTCTTTAAAAAAAAAAAAAAAAAAAAAGATAATATGTGATCACTATGTGAATTTTCAGCAAAATAGTTAAAACAAATTACAATCTCTGAAGAAATACAAGAATAGCAATTACTTACACATATTGTTGTTGTTCAATCATTTTAGTCATGTCTGACTCTGTGACTCCACCTGGGTTTTCTTGGCAAAGACATTGGAGTGGCTTGTTACTTCCTTCTCAAGCTCATTTGACAGATGAGGAAACTGAGGCAAGCAGGATTAAGTGACTTGCCCAGGCTCATACAACTAGTAAGTAACTGAAGCCAGATTTGATCTCAGCTCTTCCAGACTCCACCTCTATGCACCATGTCACCTAACTGCCCATATATACATATATAATTCTACAATAATGATGGTTCTAGAAAAGTATCTGTCATCAAAACTAAACTGAGCCCATGGTTCCAATGCAGAACCAAAAGAAAGATTTACTTTTATTTTTTTCCCTAAGAAATTGGAACTACTTAATTTCAATAGCTTTCTTGGCAATGTCCAGACACACATCTAATTGAAAACTATGACTAAATTTAGGCCACCCAAGCCTTCCTAAAATGTTGCAATATCTCACCCAAGCTGAATACTGAAAACAGGCTGGCAAAAAAGCCAAACAGAGTCTTCTTGATCTCTGTTCTACAGAGCCTAGAATTAGGTAATAAGTTAAATGTTGTTTATTTTTGTTAATGAATGAAAATAGGGGGGTGGAAGGTGGTTCATCCCTGGTGGCTGTAGCATCATTTGTTTGGTGGGAAAGCTCAGGCAGTCTAGCCCTCAATAACCTAATAACCTAAATGAAAGATATGTCTGCTAGGAAAATCCTCTGGCAGCTCCTACTTTTCCATTGTCATCTCCACCTCTGGAAATAATAACAACCTTCCCTTCACTCCCCAACCCACCCCCATACACACACAAATATACATTGTTGGAAACCTGATCATTTTTGCTATTATCTCAAACTTTAGAAAGGAAAAAAGAGTCTTTCCTGATGTGCAGAAATAGATGACCATTTTCTGTACAAGCCAAAAAGAGTTCTTTTCTCATTGGCTGATAATGACACAGATTACTATCAATTATCAGACTTGAGGAAAGATTACATAAAAACTCTCTGTGCCTGATTTATACCTCAATGATAGATTTTCTCATTAAACACAGTGAAAATATCACTGAACCAAATGGTTACATATGAAAAACCTTTAAGAAAGTTGGAAAAAGTACAACTTGGAAAAAAAATCCAGGATGAGCATTATAACAAGTTTTATTTATCATTGATTAAATAATCATTACAATTAAGATAATCTTCTCTTTAAGAATTTTAGATTTCCCATATACATGCATTGGGAGAGCCACATTATATAATTTCATCAAACTATGAATAAAACATTTTACCAGCTAAATATTATATGTATAAATACGCATACATTTATGTATGTATGTATGTATATACATATATGTGAAATATATGTATACATTATAAAGAGACATTAATAAGATACATAAAAGTTCTTTTCTTCCAAAAAGTACAACTTTATCATAACAAAATGAATTTTTATAAGTATTTCCCATACATTAACCATATGCCTGTATTCCAGGTAAACATTTAGTAATATCAAAAAGTTGCCAAATTGTATATGAGAAATATCATTAAACCATAAAAACAATAATAGAAATACGTTAAGATGTAGTGTAGTGCAAGTTAAAAAGTTCTGCACTTGGAATTCAGTTTGATTTCTCTTCTGAAACATCCTAGGTTTGTAAACATAGAACAATCAACTTTATGAGCCTCAGTTTCTTCATCTGTAAAATGGAGATTAAAATACTCACCTACCTCATAAGATTTTTGTGAGGAAAGTGTTTTGTAAAAGTTGATGTACAATTATCCCTTCCATATCACAACTTTCCCCATCATGGTTTTGACAAATTGAGAGTAGACATAAGAAATTAAATGGGAGTTTGGGGAGAATTTTTTGGGAGTTTTATGGAAATCTCAGACAACATATGAAGCCCAGCAGACAGAGAAAAAGTTTAGACAGTCAAAAATGATATAATTTTGGGTCAGCTAGATGTTATAGTGGATAGAGCACCAACTCTGAAGTCAGAAGGACCTGAGTTCAAATTTGACCTCAAACACTTAATACTTCGTAGCTGTATGACCCTGGGCAAGTCATTTAACCCCAATTGCCCCAGCCAAAAAATAAATAAATAAGCAAATAAGCAAAAATGATATAATTTTTCTACATGCATATGTAGAAAAATTATGTCATATGTATGTGTGTGTGATTTTTTTGAGCTGATAATTTATTGTTACATATTTTGAATCCTCCCTGATGTTCTGTTAGGCATGTGACAATGTTCTCTTTTGTTTTGTTTTATTTTGTTTTGTATTCCTTTTCTGTTTTTTTTTCCTTATTCTGCTTTTTTAAATAAATTTTTTAAGAAGAAAAAGAAAAGAACTTAGAAATGCATAAAATATATGTGTAGTATTAAAAACACCCCTAAAAGAAAAAAAGAAAAAAATCAGACTTTTTCTCTGATACAAAGGGAGAACCAAAAAATTTTATGCAGATTTTCCAGATCAAGGGAGTGCTGGGACCCTAATATCTGCAATGTGAAAGGGATAATTGTACTTCATGAGTATGATTTGTTGAAACATCTTCCTCTTATTTACATTTATTTTATAAATTATTATTATTATTTTTTTTTTGCTGAGGCAATTGGGGTTAAGTGACTTGCCCAAGGTCACACAGCAGGAAGTGTTAAGTGTCTGAGGTCACATTTGAACTCAGGTCCTCCTGACTTTCAGGGCTGGTGCTCTATCCACTGTGCCACCTAGCTGCCCCAACCTTCCTCTTATTTAACAAGTGACCCAATCTTCAATATAATTTTTTAAGATTTGGTATTTATATACTTTAAAGTTTTCAAAGTGCTTCTTCTCTTGAGCTTCATAAATGTTACTTCCCCCCCATTTTACCAATGAGGTAACTGAAGCTTAGAAAGGTAAAAGGACTTGACCATGTCATATACCTAGTAGGCATCTGAGTCAGATTGTAAACGTATTTCTTCCTTCTTAAAGTCCAACAAATTGTCTACTCTCTCTTGCAACCTTTGGGACACATAGAGCATTTTTCCCAATCTCTCTTAATTCGAGTGTCTTTCCTCTGTTAATTATATTCTATTTATCTTGTATATAGCTTTTTCATATTCTATATTTTCATTCTTTTGAATATGTTTGATTATTTCATAAAGTCATTAGCTTCCACTTATCCAGTTCTAATTTTAAGTTTGTTTTCCCCAGTTCGCTTTTGTATCTCATTTTCCATTTGGCCAATTCTACTGTTTAAGCAGTTGGTTTCTTTTTCCAAGCTGCTGGCTCTTTTTCCATAATTCTTTTGCATCACTCTCATTTCTTTTTTTCCAATTTCTCTCCTACCTCTCTTATAGATGAGTTCTTCCTAGACTTGAGATCACTTCCCATTTTTCTTTGGGATTTTGCCCAGAGGTAGCTGGTGCTGCTGGAAGACCTAGGGATCTGACAGCTTACCCGGTGCCAGGTAACCTGGTTCTAGTGGTGGTATGTGGCAGGTGGTGAGACCGGTGGGATGTTTCTGCAGTTCCCTGGGGCTACACTGAAGCATATGGTGGTTCCCAGAGTTGGAATCCACTGGTTCTCCTGGCTATTCTACATGGTGGGTTTTGGCCTTTGCTTGCTCCACTAAGCTGCAGCTCAGGATCTCCTGCTGGTTTGCTGAGGTTGACTTGCTACGGGCTTGTTGGGATGCTTCCTGTCCTGGATTGCACTCCCCTTGTACTCGAGCGAAACAGACCTTTCTTATCAATCTTTCAAGTTCTTGGGTTAAAGGTTGTTTTACTTTGTCTTTTTGCTGGTTTTGATGTTCCAAGATTTGTTTCAGGGTACTGTTTTATGGTTGTTTGGAGGTGAACATGGGAGAGTTACAGCAATTTACTACTTACTCCACCATCATGGCTCTTGGAAGTCTAATTCCCCATACTTTCAATGAATATGCTTTTGTCACCTTTGGCTTTTGCAATAACAGCAATAACAAAAATTCCATTAAAAAACCCTACCATGTGATGAATATATATTTGAAGGAATGCTTTATTGGCCAAATTAGACATGCACAGATATTTGGGAGAAATTTAGGAGTCAAAGGTGTATGGGAAAATATTTCACAGGAAACTTTCTTATTCTAAAAGTAAATATGATAAATCAAAAAATGTAATTGATATTTTCTCCCTCTCCATCCTTCTATTCACCTCTGAAATTTGATAAAGAATACTGAACCTACTAAATCTTACATAAAAGATGTTTGAATGGTTTCATCTTTTTTGCTTACTAAATAAAACTCTTTTCAAAAGATTCTTACAAAACTTTTCACGAGTGAATCCCATGAGCTTGCTTCCTCTGTTTTCCTACACTCTTCCTGACCCTAGGAGCAACTAATTTATTCAATGTACAATAGTAAACATTGAATTGAATTTTAAAAAAAGAACAGTCTCTTTAAATTCTTCTTTAGCCTGGGGATATTGAAGGAGGGAGAAGGCACTATTATTAATCACATTCTGACAGAATGAAACAAAAATATTTTGTTGCCTCTCAATTTGGCTTCCCTCTTCCTATCCCAAACTTTTTTGACATGAATAGAAATAAAATAGTTTCTACAATTCCCCTGTGCAGTCATTTATTGTCCAGTTACCCTTGAATTATGGTTGGTGGACTACCATAGGAATTGCTGGAGGTTACATATGGCGTTGAGGATTCTGCCTAAAAGAGAGAGTAATAATAATAGTAGTAGTAGTAGTAGTAGTAAAACTCTTTAAGTTTCCCAAATCTCTTTACAATTATTATCTTATTTATCCTCAAAACAACTTTAAGATAGTTGGTATTGTTATCCCCATTTTACAGATGAGAAAGCCAAGGCAGACAGAGGCTGTGACTTTCCAAGGCTTAGATAAGTCCAGACCTCAGTCCACTGAATGAAGGCTAGAAGATATCTTTTACCTTATGAGTGGCACAGATCTGAATATTATTGATACAACCCCCAGGGCTTCTCCCTATTTGGAAAGTTTTTATTTTTCCCATAACTAAAGAAGAAATAAGATTTTCCAAAATCTTCACAGCTAACTTCCTAAGAGAGCAGGAATGTTCTTTCTCTCTCCACCTCTTGGACCATAAGGATAAATAGACATCAACTCTATGATATCTAGAAATTCAAAGGGGATATAGCTGATTCCTCAGGAATTGAAAAGGCTAAGAAGTGATAAGTTTCCATTCATTCCAAGGTTCTCTCACTACATCCCCAAGAGAAGATGGGTATATACAGTTATAAATCAGGGAGTCAAAGTCAGGGAATCTAAGGTCTAATTTTGGCTTTGCTCCTTACCCGTGTGAACCTGGGCAAATCACCTCAATTCTCTGAGATTCGATTTCCTCTTCTGTAGAATGGGGAAGCAGATAGAGGTTGAGGTGGATTAGCTTTAAATCCAGCTCTTACAGCTTTCACTGTGCTCCCAAGATCCCAGACTTTGATTAAATCTTTCTGTAGCTCTTTTGTCCCCAGAAAGATGGACCTTACATTTGACTTAAAGGACATCCCTAATCATAAAAGGTAAAAGATAGTATTTGCACAGTCACAAGGTAGGGGGTGGCCACGTAAACATAGATCTTTTACCACCAACTCGCTCAAAGTTGCTAATGAGTTCTTCAACTTTAACTGTAGAAAACAGCAGTCTACTGTGCTACCACAAAGGCATTAGCAATTAAGAATGAATTTGGATCATATTAAGATAAATAAGGAGGCAGAGAATTTAATTCAAACCTTATTTCAAGATAAAAAGGAAATGTGAAAAAAATATATATTTGCCCTGAGAAGAGAGCTGCTATAAATATTTTTGTACATATCATTTTCCTTGATGGATTCGCATTTACTACAAAATATGCTGTTTTAACTATACCTATATAGAAATTACTAGTAATCCACCCTCCCTCTACCCCAGCAAAAAAGAAAAAAAGAAAGGGAAAAAAAACTTTACTTCCCAAGTGCAGAGAAAAGCTTGATGTGTTTTAGGGTATTAAATTGTATTTTAAATTATTATTATTTGATATAATGCATTAGTAAAAATCTAAAATAATCTTCCACAAAACTTGATGAAGCTTTCATTTGAATAATGGAAAAAAAACACACTTGAAAAACCATATTTGTATCTCATAGAAAACACCACCCAAAATGGCTTAGCATTTTTCAAAAGCTTTGAAATGATAGCAAGATTTTTTGAGTGGCCTGATTCTAGTTATTGGTGATTTGTAATTCAGGTCAAAAAACAAAAACAGAAGTGGGTATTGTTCAAACATTTGCAATGATAAGATCCAAGAAAACTCCAGAGTTGGCAAGAAAGAACAGTGAATTATGGTCAGGTCATCACTAGAATTTTGAAGCATGGAGATTTCTCTTTAAAAAGAAAAATTATGTTGCCCAAGATTTCATATTCAGTTCCTAATTTTGGTTTTAAAAATTTCCATTACAATCTCCTTTTCTTAGAACAAATTATAACAAAAGGAAAAATATCATTACCTTAAAAATTAACATTAGTATACTGACTGAGGTCATGTCAAGACAGCATTAACATATATACTTAAAAAGTATCAATAAATGATTTTTATGTGCATAAAGAAAATCAGCTTGCCTCTTTTTATAAGGATGTTTAAAACTGAAATAGCCAATAGTTTTAGCATCATGTAAACACAACTGAAGGTCACATTTTGTCTTCTTCATTCTCTTCAATATTTAATGAATGTATTTTACCAATTTCAAATTAAATAGATAGATAGGCAAATGTACAATTTTTAGAATCTAAAGAAAACTTACAAATTGGATAGTAATATCCATATTTAGGGATATATCCCATATCCAATTTAGGGATATGAGTATTATACCTTTACCATGTGATTTCTATCTTCTGGTGAAAGGAGAAACTACCCAGTTCAGTGACAACAATGAACTCAAAATATTTAGAAACCTAACTAAGTCACTAAAGCTATCTACAATACACAAGTAAAAAGCTGAAGCATTTGAACAACTTCGGAAAGTAAATGAGCAAAAGCAACTTTGTTATTGAATGAAGGAGAAAGATTATCTGTTCTGAAGTACGCAGATTTGTTCTAAACATTATTAAATCCGTTGAATAATTGCTTCATTTTTCCTTTTATTTGCTTTACTGAGAGGGATATTTTCTTTTTATTTAGTATTTTTATTTTCCCCAGTTACATATAAAACATTTTCTTTACATTTGTTTGTAAAACTGTGAATTCTAGATTTTCTCCCTTATCCCCAATCTTAACCCCAATTAAGAAAAGACATGTGAAGTTATGCAAAACATTTCCATAAAAGTCCTATTGTGAAAAAAATGGATCATCCCCCAAAAAAATCTTCAAGAAAATTTAATTTAAAATTAAAGAGAGACAGACAGAAACAGAGACAAAGAGACAACGACACAGACACAGAAAGAGAGAGAAAAACAGAGAAAGAGTATGTTTCTATCTGTATTCAGACATAATCAATTCTTTTTTGGGGTATGGACAGAATTTTTCATCATGGCTTTCAGAGTAGCCATGGAGCATTATATTGCTGACAATAGCAAATTCATTCATAGCTGATCACCCCACAATATTGCTATTACTTTGTCCACAATACATTTCATTTTGCTTGAGTTCATGGAGACTTTCCAAGTTTTTCTGATAGCATCCTGCTCTTCATTTCTCATAGAATAATAATATTCTATCATAATCACATACCATAATTTTTTCAGCCATTCCTTAACTGATGGGTATTCCCTCATTTTCCATTTTTTTTGCCCTGAGAAGAGAGCTGCTAAAAATATTTTTGTACATATAGGTCCTATTTTTTCTCAATCTCTTTTGGAATTGCCCAGTAGTCATATTGTTTAGGTTAAAGTATATTTTATAATCCTTTGGGCACAGCTCAGATCTTTTGATCATTTATCAATTGGGGCATGGCTTTTTTTTTTTATAAATTTAGCTCAGCTCTCTCTATGTTTGAAAAATGAGGTCTTATCAGGGAAATTTGCTTCAAAATTTTTTAATAGTTATTTTTGCGATCTGTATTTCTCTCCATTTATTCTATTTTCTCCATCCTTTCATTCTGTCACTCCTCAAAAATGTTTTGCTACTGACCACTCCCCCTCCACCATTAATGCCCTCTTAGAGAAATATTTCAAGACTCTGCCCCACAAAAGTTAGGCTTTTCTTATTACTGTTTAGTCATTATTTGGTCATGTCCAATTCTTCATGATTCCTTTTGAGATTTTCTTGGCAAAGACACTAGAGTAGTTTGCCATTTGTTTTTCCAGCTCATTTTATAGATGAGGAAACTGAGGTGAATGGGGTTAAGTGAGTTAGCCAGGATCATACAGCTAGCAGGTATCTGAGGCTAGATTTGAACTCAGGAAGGGAAGTCTTCCTGATTCCAGACCCAGCTCTATCTCAAGATAGATAGAGCTGCTGCCTCAAAAGTTAGATTAATTTTTCCTTGACAAGTATTGAAACCATCTTTGAGGATTAATTGTTTTAGAGGATTTAAAGGTTTGGCTGGTGATTTAATTTCCTGGTACCCTAAATACCAATAGATAATGCAATAGATATAACACTGGTCCTGGAGTCAGGAAAATCTGAAGTCAAATCTAGCCTCAGACATTTACTATCTGAGTGACCCTGGACAAGTATAATCCCTAATTGCCTCAGTTTCTCATCTAAGATGGGGATACCCTGGAGAATGAAATGGTACATCACATCAGTATCTTTGCCAAGAAGGTCCATAGGGATATGTTGAGTCAGATGGTATTGAACAAATGGAAACCACTATAAAAATAAAAGCTACAAGCAGGTAGTCATCTTTTTCCTCCCTCAGGCTTCTGACTAGTTGGCCAGCATGACTAACACCTACAGCTGTGCTCAGCTAATTCAGTGCTGTCTTTTCTGAATATGCTTCTGCTATCACAATTGAGTAAACCTCATTTTATTAATAGTCAGATGTTATATGAGTCTCATTTTGTTCTGATCTAGAATCTGACATGCTAGAGTGGCTTGAGTAAGACTGTTTATTAATTACCTTGCCTGTCAAGAAATTGTGAATTTGGACAAATCAATAAATTTTTGGTGTTACTTAGATCCCTTCATCTGATTCATAAAAATAAAGTTCATGAAAACAGTACAATCCTTAGTGTCCATAGTAAAAGCTAGGGGAAAGGAGTAAAAATACAGGTACAACCTATGACCTCAGCTACTTCCAAAATGACAAAGTTAGCACTGAAATAGTAGCAAGTTTACTTTAACCTATGTATAGTTATCCAGCATATTTGGCAGCCTCAAAAATGAAATATGACAGTATTTGAAGGTACATGCCAGGCAAAAAGCCAAATTTTACAAATATAATCGTGGGAACAAAAAATAAAAGAGAAAAATATCTGTGCTGAAATGAAAGAAGAAATTGAATATACTGAAGGATAAAAAAAACATTGCTGCATTGTTGGAAGACATGGAAAATGGAAGATATTCATAAGACTATCACGTCTAAGAGAAACAATTTGGCTCCATGAAAGAGATGGCAGATGACAGTTAGGTGTTCTAGACACCACACTGCAGGGGGGAAACTGAATTTGGAGAGACTTTAGAGGAGAAAAATGAAAAGATTAAAGGTTTTCATTTCAAAGCTTTGCTGCTTACCCAGTATTTCGCTGAGATAGGGACTTGAAGAAAAAGCAGAGAGGATGCAAATCAATCCAGTGACAACCGAATGCATGCCCAGTATCAGTTGAAAATGCCTTCAGAAATTGATCTGTTTCCTGGCTCCACACTAAGCCACAGGTCTTTTTTTTTTCAAGAACTATAGATAAGGATATCTGACAAATTAAAGATCTGGAATTTAGTCCCATCCACCTCCTATTTACTGTATGATTTTGGACCAGTCACTTAACATTAATTTCTTCTGTAAAATTGGGATAAATTTGCAATATTTCATAATATTATTTTGGGAACCAAATGAGATAAAGCTAGCAAAAGTGTTTTGAAGGATGAAAATTTATTGTAGTATACATATGAGTTATGACCATAAAGGAACTAGACTGCTTTTGAAACCAATATATCAGAACTTATACATCTAAAAGAATGTTGTCTTTCAATGTAGCCACTATGAAAGGCTATGTACATAATCTAAATGATCCTATGATCAAAATTAGAATTCTTCTTTGGAAACAGTTTTCTGATCCTGTATATAAATCCCTTCCCCCAAACACATACACAGACACACACGTATATGGGCATGCACACACACATGAATAGATATACAGTTCTGTTTCTAATCAGTTCTGTTTCTAATAGCAAATTCTTCTATTTTGACTAAAAATGTTGTCTTTATGTTTTGTTGTTTCCAAAAATTGAAATCCCTTCTCAAAAGATAAAAGTTTTAATTTAAATATCCTAAGATGCAGACTAAAGATAATTCCAGATTAAAGGCAAAGCTGTTTGGTGAATTCGCTTTTTGACAAAAACTATTGGGGAAAAAAATATAAAACTGTCTGCAAGGTTTAGGTATGAGTCACCATTTCATACCACATATCAAGGTAAGCTCCATATGAATATATGATTTAGATGTAAAATGTAACATTGTGAACAAATTACAAGAGCAAGGAAACACATATCTTTCACAACTTTGGATAAGGAAAGATAAGGGTTACTAAAAAAATGATAGAAAAGATCAGAGAAGTTAAAATAAACACTTACAAATATATAAAAATTAAAGGTTTTTGCACATATGAAACTAATGAGGTTAAAATAGAAGTGAGTATATGGGAAGAATTTTTGTAGAATGTTTCTCTTATAAAGGTTTTCAAGATAAAGCTTAAATTTTATTTAAAACTAAGAATTTGGGGACACTCTGCATAAAGAACTGATTCAAATTTATAAGACAAAGAATCATTCACCTATAGATAACAGTCAAAGGATATAATCAGGCAGTTTTTCCAAAAAAAGAAATTCAAGCTATCAACAGTCATCTGAAAAAAATAATTTACTATCACTAAGAGAAATGCAAAAATTCCTGAAGTTTTCACACTTATTAAATAGGAATAACCAAAAAAGGAAGGAAAAGTGTGGAGAAAGCAAGCACATTGGCGCACTGTTGGTGGAGCTGTGAATTCGTCCAGCTTTTCTGAAAATTTGGAACTATGTCCCCAAAGTCCCCAAGCTGCATATCTTTTTAACTCAGTGATAACTTTTTAAAGGACTATATCTCAAAGAAATTAAAAAGGAAAAGAACTTAGGTGCAGAAAAATATTGATAGCAGCTCTTTTTGCTAAAACAACTGAAAAGGTAAACAATCAATGAAGGAATGACAGAATAAAGTTATAACTTAGTTATGTAATGGATTATTTTATGCTATAAGAAATGATGAAAAATATTATTTATGAGAACTTGCATGGACTGACACAGAGGGAATGAACAGAAGCAAGACAACTATTTATATGTTAATAAGAACATTAGAAATAAAATGTCTTTGAAAGACTGAAGAATTCTAATGACCAGTCGGCACTATAGGACTGAACATAGAGCAAGCCAGCCACTTAATTAAAAAAGAAATAATGGACCCAGGGAGCAGAATGAGGCATGTTTTTGGACAGAAAATGGGTGATTTTTAAAATTTTTGCTTGACTGTGCATATTTTTTAAAAGATTTTTTTCTTTTTAGCAATGGGGAAACATTCTTTTTTTAATTTTTAAAAATTTACCTCTTCTTAATTTATTGAGAAATGTGGGATGTCACGGGAATTTAGCTACTTGAAACATTTTTAAAGATCTTGGTAGAATGAAGCATATTTTTGAAAGCAAATGATATGCCATCACTCAGAGCAGGGTTGATCTTAACTATCTAAAGGTGGTAATTTGAAGAACACATAGAAAGTCTTCTACCAAAAAAAAAAAAAATCTCCTTTAACAATCCACCAAATAACAATCTCTATTGTTAGAGATTCATTCCTCCAGGTTAAGGCACTGTCTTTTTCTGAGTTCACTAAAAAAAAAAAAAAAAAAAAAAAAAAAAAGTAACTTCCAAAAGGGAAACTATTATTATTGTCATTGTAGTTTCAGGTTTTAATGCAGTGCCTGGCATTGAGAAAGTAATTTAATAGGTGTTTGTTAATTTACTCTTGCCTCTTCCTGACAAATGAGAATACTGAAGTTCTGAAATTAAGTGATCTGTAATTAATTATGTAGCTTTTATTCAATTGTTTCAATCTTGTCCAACTCTTCATAAACTCATTTGGGGTTTTCTTAGCAAAAATGCCAGAGCAGTTTGCCATTTCCTTTTCCCCAACTCATTTGACAGATGAGAAAACTGAAGTCAAATAGAGTCAAGTGACTTACCCAGAGATATATAGCTATTAAGTGTCTAAGGCAAGATTTGAACTCAAGAAGATAAGCTTTCCTAACTCCAGGCCTGGAACTCTATCCAATGTACCACTTAATTGCATTTATATAATTAATTAGTATCTAAAGTGAGAACCACTATGATATGATGGAAAAAGAGCCCCAGCTTTTGAGTCAGAGTAGGTGAATCTCACCTCTGACAGTCAAGTTGCTTCAGCTCCACATACTTATTTCTTTATTGGTAAAATGAGGAGAGTTAACTATGCAGCATTTACTGGGAATCCCAGGCCTACCCTGGGCAGCTAGACCAGAGCATTTGTCTCTGGGATGAAGAGCTTTGATCATATACAGGCAATATATTTTGCTTTATTGTGTTTATTGCCCTTTACAGATATTGAGGGATTATTGTTTTTTGGGAGGAGGTTATTTTGTTTTTTATAATTGGAAGATTTGTAACAACCTTGCATTAAGCAAGTCTTTTGGCACCATTTTTCCAAAAGCAAGTGCTCACATTGTGTCTCTGTATCACATTTTGATAATTTTCCCAATACTTCAGACTTTTTCATTATTATTATATCTGTTCCGGTGATCTGGTACTAGGGAGCTTTGATGTTACTATTGTAATCATTTTAGCTATCACAAACCATACTCGTAAGATGGCAACCTTAATCAATAAATGTTCTGATAGCTCCACCCACCAGCTGTCTTCCCAGCATTTCTCCCTCCTCTTCTGGCCTCCCTATTCCCTGAGACACAACCATAGTGAAGAATATTACATAAACTTAGTTGGTAAAGAGCAGCAGGTTTTGAGAGAATTGATTTCAATTTTGAAAAAAGTTTATGTCCATTAAATACTATCAAATAACACCACATGCTACAGAGAAATCTTTCACGAAAGGAAGAGTCAATCCATGTATTTCATAATTTTCTTATTTCAAGAAATTGCCAAAGCCAACCCAACTTTTAGCAACTGTCATCCTGATCAGTAACAATGATGCTCTTCACCAGCAGAAAGATTACAACTCACTTGAAGGCTCAGATGATGATCAGTAATTTTTAACATTAAAGTATTTTTGATTATACATAACACTGTTTTTTGGACATAAAACTATTATAGACTTAATAGTCTATAGTCTAGTTAAACATAATTTTTATATGTAATGGGAAACTGAAAAAACTTTGTGACTCACTTTATTGCACATTTTACAGATGAGGAAACTGAGGCAAAAAATGGTCCAGAGTCACACAGCTAGTAAGTGTCTGAGAACACATTTGAACTCAGTCTTCCTGACTTGAGGCTCATCACTCTGTCCACTCTGAGACTTAGCTGCCCTTCCCCTATTCTCTTTTCCATAAGTACACTCTTTGCTTTCCCCTCTCCAGACCTTTGCCATGTATGAAATGTCCTACCTCTCCTTTACCTAATAAATTTCTCTCCAGCTTTTACACCTCAACTCAAATGCCATCTCTTTCATGAAGACATTCTTGACTCTCTTTGTAGACAATACCTTTCATATCTTACACAGCATTCTCTATTTTTCACCTTTCTAATGAACTTCTAAACCAATTGTGCTTAATAATTTTGGATTTTTGTTGTCTTATTCCTCTCCTAAAGCATAATCTCCATGAGAGTAAGGACATACTTTATCTGAACTTTGTATCTCCTCTAGAATCTAAAAAACTACTATGTACACAATAGGAGCTTACTAGTTGTGATGTAAGACAGTAACTATACCAAAAATTAGTCTAGTTATAAATTTTAAGCTCTTTTACTGTGTTATTGCTTCCCCTTTAGATCCTCCCAAACTTTCACACTTAGTGCACTTCCTTTCTTTACAGTTGACTGCCTGCATCATATACTCAAGCAAGTTTCATATAATCAGCTTCTCATCACATACTTACATGGTACTATGGCCGAAACTCAAAGAATATGAAAAGTGTGTTATGGAATATTAGGAATATGGACAACAGCTCAGACTTTATCAGACAGAAACAAGATGAGAGCAATAGTAGTAGCAGTAACAATAGTATCTAACTTTTTATGTTTAAAAATTTGTGATGCTGATTACATGTGAGCAACAAGGGATCATTTATTCAATGGGGAGAAATAAGATTGCTCTTGCAAGTCAAGGCAAAGAGACTGAGTGAGGAAAGAGGTATTCTCTTTTATTTTGATGAGTCATCTAATTTAAGAATTACACCAATCAGGTGTTGCCTTTTCAGTTAAAGGGATGATTGCTTCAAAGTCTTTCAAAAGGGACAGTCATCTAATTATTATGACCTTGAATCTCTAGCATTATCCTACCATCATCAGTGCATAGGCACCCATTACCAGGTAGATAGATGGAGGAGTTGGGAAAAGGCTAGGGAATGGCAATCCCCTGAATAGTTTCCCTGTCACCAGAATCAGATAAGTCACGTGTTAGGTAGCAATTACAGCTAGGTAGTGGAGTGGTAAAGTGCCAGAGCTGAAATCAGAAAAACTGACACTCCTGACTTCAAATCTGGTCTTAAACACTTACTAGTAGCTGTGTGATCCTGGGTCACTTTACCCCATTTGCCTCAGTTCCCTCTTCTGTAAAAACTGTGAAAGGAAATGGCAATCAATTCACTACAATATATTTGTCAAAAAAAATGGGTCACAAAGAGTTGTATATAACTTTAACTACTCAACAACAACAGTACTCATAGTAGAAATGGAACTTATTTCAAAAAAACAAATATTAAAGAAACATGAAGACTGGTAGAGAGAGGGACTCTAGTTCCCTAAGGTATATACCAGTAATCAATTAGTAATCAATAATGTCATGCCATTCCTGAACAAAAGCAAATAAAAGACTTAAACTGACTGCAACAAAATCTGTCAGCAAGTTCTAAGGAAGTGAACTTAATTGCTTCTACGGATGAGCAGACACACCATTCTCCAGTGAATAATCCCAATCATTGTTACCAAAAGGTCATCACAGATCTGCACACAAATCAATCCCATGGTCAAGTGAGAAATTCTTGGAGAACCACACCCACACTCTGGTTGTACCACCTCATCCTGATTGCTGGGTCACCATGACAAATGAGTAGGTGGCTCTTTCCATCTTTTCAGGCACTCTCAGCTGTGTAGGTGTAACAAATCAGAATCATTAGTGAACTAATCCAACAAACATTATTTTAATCTTCTTGCAGCAACAGAAGTTCAGGGGCCAAGTTCACAGACCAAACATATGAAGTAAATTATAGAAGTTCCTGAGATGGCATCTAATAAGTTGCTAATTCTCCCAACAATCATCACTCTCTCTTCTTTCTTGGTCCCTTACTTT
Organism: Antechinus flavipes; assembly: GCF_016432865.1. Classification (NCBI taxonomy): domain Eukaryota; kingdom Metazoa; phylum Chordata; class Mammalia; order Dasyuromorphia; family Dasyuridae; genus Antechinus; species Antechinus flavipes. Next base: position 465,804,583 of record NC_067400.1, read on the forward strand.
CCAAGTCAGAAGCCTTTCTTCAGGTCCCATCCTTTTTGGTCTCTCTGAACCATGTGATATGGTTGACTGTTTTGAGATGGTCTTTATCTCCTGGGTTTTTGGAGTCTTGCTTTAATCCTGGCTCTCTTTTTATCTGTCTAGTTGATCTTTGTCATCATCCATGTCCTGCTCACTAACTATGAATTTCCTTTAAAGCTCCCTTATGGAATTATCTTTTTTTCTCTAGCTATACCCTTTCTTGGTGATCTCATCAATTCCCAAAAGTTCAATTACCCCCATTTTTATCTCCCATTCCTGGAATGCTCTGTCCCAATCCTTCTTAATTATATTATCTTCCCTCCATTGATTATTTCCTCTTTGTCTTGCATATTACTTGTTAGTATAGTTTTGTTTGTGAGTTCCTTGACAGCAGAGATTATCTTTTGCCTCTTTTTTATTTCCCCTGTTCTTAGCACAGTGCCTGGAACATATTAGGTACATATTTATTGATTTATTGATTTACTGACAACCTACAGATGACTCCTAGATCTATTTCTTCATCTCTAATCCTCCTCCCAAACTTTAGCACTACCTATTGGACATCTCCAATTGAATATCTTATTAGCATCTTACATGCAATGTTGCCTCTCCCCAAACTCATCCTTTTTTTATTTCTATTGAGGATACCATCATCCTTCCAGTCACATGTGATAATCATCTTTCAGTCTTCCTCATTCTCCATTTCCAATCAGTTGCCAAGTCTTGTCGATTCTGCCTGAGGTCATGACACATGAAAATTAATTGAAAGAAATGGGTGTATCTAGTCAGAAGAAGAGAAAACTCAAGGGAGGACGTCATAGATGGCTTCAAGTATTGGAAGGCTATTTGTGGAGGAGGGATTAGACTTTTCCTGACTGCCAAACCCACCCAGCAATGAGTGGAAGTAGAAAAGAACAACTGTCTAGTGTAGTGATAGAACACTGGCTTTGAAGTCAGAAGGATCTTAGTTTAAATCCAGCCTTAGACATCTAATATTATTAGCTGTGTGATCTTGGGAAAGATACTTAATTCCGATTGTCTTAAGAAAAAAAAGAAGCAGCAAATTGAGGTTTAACGTCAGGAAAAACTTCTTGACTTCAGAAGAACTTCAGAGCTGTCCAAAGGTGAACAGTGCTTTAACACATTTCAGTTGCTTGCCTAAAGGAGTAGTGAGTCCATTTACTTGGAGGTCGTTAAGCAGAGACTTGTTCAGTTTGTTATCCTGGGACTTCACATAGGTAGATAATCACTAAAGTCCTTTCCAACTCTTGAGTTTTGTGATTCTAACCCCGCCCCCTCTTGTTAGAGTCGTCTCCCTTCAAAAATACTCAATATTGAGTTTTCATAGATTTTTGTATTGACTCATCTATAAAATGAGCTGGGGAAAGAACTGCAAACCATTGCAGTAGCTTTGCCAAGAAAACCCCAAGGAGGGTCATGGAGAGTCAGACATGACAAACCACTAAAAAACAACAGAATTTGTGTTTGTGTTATTTCTAAAGATATCTAAATGCAAGGGTGGTCCCATTTTTGTCTTTGTGTCGGCAGTACCTAGTAGTATAGGTAGTCGATTCTTGATTATTCACCATGATGAATCTGGATGTAAGCTCTAAATGTTTAGAATAGAGAGAGAAACAGTGTTGAATAGTGGCAAGACAGCTGGATCTGAAGCCAGGGAAGTCTTGGTCCACATCTTTCCATATCTTGGTTCACATTTGACCTTGGGCAAGTATGTTACTTAGCTTTTTTGCAATTTACTTATCTGTTTACTCATCTGCAAAATGGTAATTTTACCTACCTCACAGGACTGCTGTGGGAATCAAATAAGATAAAAAAGAACTTTGTAAGACAAATATTAGCTTTATTAAAGGCTTTGCTCCAATGTGTCTCACACTATCCTTATTTTTCCATAAATAAATTCACCTAAATCAATAGTTTAAAGTTGGGTTTTTTTCAATAATAGCTTTTTATTTTTGAAAATACATGCAAAAAGGATGATTGCAAAAAGGCCTGGAGAGACTTACTTGAACTGATGCTGAGTGAAATGAGCAGGACCAGGAGATCATTATATACTTCAACTACAATACTATATGATGATCAATTCTGATGGACCTGGCCATCTTCAGCAATGAGATGAACCAAATTAGTTCCAATAGAGCAGTAATGAACCAGCTACACCCAGCGAAAGAACTCTGGGAGATGACTATGAACCACTACATAGAATTCCAAATCCCTCTATTTTTTCCCATCTGTATTTTTGATTTCCTTCACAGGTTAATTGTACACTACTTCAAAGTCCAATTCTTTTTGTACAACAAAATAACTGTATGGACATACATACATATATTGTATTTAACTTATACTTTAACATATTTAACATGTATTGGTCTACCTGCCACCTGGGGGAGGGGATGGGGGAAGGAGGAGAAAAATTGGAACAAAAGGTTTTGCAATTGTCAATGCTGAAAAATTACCCATGCATATATCTTGTAAATTAAAAGCTATAATAATTTAAAATTTTTTAAAATACATGCAAAACTAGTTTTTAGTATTCACCCATGCAAAACCTTTTGTTCCAAATTTTTCTCCCTTCATCCCCAGTTCCCCTTCCCCTAGGCAGCAAGTAATCCAATATAAATTAAACATGTACAATTCTTCTAAACATAGTTGCACATTTATGATGCTGTACAAGAAAAATCAGATCAAAAGAGGGGAAGAATGAGAAAGAAAAAAATATGCAAGCAAACAACAGCAACAACAAAAAAGATAAAAATACTATATTGTGATCCACATTCAGTTCCCATAGTCCTCTTTCTGAATACCGATGACTCCCTTTATCACAAGTCTATTAGAATTGCCCTGAATCATCACCTCATTGTTGAAAAGACACAGGTCTATCAAAATGGATCATCACATAATCTTGTTGCTGCTTACAGTGTTCTCTCACTTCACTCAGCATCAGTTCATGTAAGTCTCTCCAAGCCTCTCTGAAATCATCCTGTTGATCGTTTCTTACAGAACAATAATATTCCATAACATTCATATATCATAACTTCTTCAGCCATTCTCCAACTGATGGGCATCCACTCAGTTTCCAGTTTTTTGTCCTACAGAAAGGGCTGCCACAAACATTTTTGTATGTGTGGGTTCTTTTCTCCTTTTCAATGGTTTAATTTCTGGACTATAAAAGACAGTCCATTTTGGTTCCCACTATGGGGATTTGTCCTAGTCTCAAACACAATATGCATAATTATCAGCAACTCTTCTTGTAAGAATAAATACTTTGTTCAGGTCCCATATCAGACTATCCTCCAATATGATATAGGATAGTCCAAGCAGGCAATCAGTCTCACCTCTTACAAGACCATAGTTATACCACCTGCACAAAGATAGCCAGGGATTCCTGTGCATTGGCTCCTAGGAAAAATTTCAATTTGTCCAAGAAGCTTTCAAATCAATGAATTCTCTGAGTACCATCCTACGCTGCTGTCATTCTACATTCGAGGAGAATAGATTCCTTATTAAATTAAAAAAATATTTCCAGGGCTAACAATTTCTTTTGGGTGGGCCAATTCTATCAGTCAGTAAATATTTATTAAGTACCTACTAGAGAGCAAACACTATGCTAAGTATTGAGGACACAATGAAAGAGAAAAATAATCTCTATTTATAAAATAATGGGAGTGGGGGGGAGACAACATGCAAATAGCTATGTACAAACAAGCATATTACAGGATAAATTGAAAAGAATCAAGAGAAGCAGAAGGCACTAAAACTAAAAGAGACTGGTAAAGGCTTCCTGTAGAAGATGAGATTTTAGCTGAGACTTGAAGGGAGTCAGGGAAGTCAAAAGGCAGGAATGAGGAAGGAAAACATTCCAGACATGGAGGAAAGTCAAAAATGCCCCAGAGTCAAGAGATGATGTGTATAATTTGTAGTACAGCAAGAAACCCAATGTCACTAGGTTGCAAAGTATGTGAGGAGGAGGAGGAGAAAGTATAAGAAAACTTGGAAGAGAAGGGCAGGAGGAGATCATAAAGAGTTTTGAACACCAAACAGAGGATTTTATATTTTATTCTGGAGATGATAGGGAGTCTCTGGAATTTACCAAATAGGGTGGTGACATAGACAACTAGGTGGCACAACATATAGAGTGCCCAGCCTGGAGTTAGTAAGATTTATCTTCCTGAGTTCAAATCTGGTCTCAGATGTTTACTGTGTGAATCTGAGCAAGTCACTTTATTCTGTTTGCCTCAGTTTACTCATCTAAAAATGAGCTGGAGAAGAAAATAGCAAACCACTCCAATATCTTTGCCAAGAAAACCTCAAATGGAGTCATGAAGAATCAGACACAGCTGAAAAACGACTGAACAATACCACCACAACATAAATCTTTGTTTTAGGAAAATCACTTTGACACTTAAGTGGAAGATGGAGAGAAGAATATTCTTCATGAAGTCCAAGCCAGCTGTTTTGTTTTGGGTGCATAGTTCAGAAGCCAGGGAAAGTCTACTTGATTTCAAGAGAGGTAGATTACCTTAAGCAAGAGTGAGCGTATTTATGATGAGATGAATTTTGCTAATAGTACCAATAGAGTGAAGGAACAAGACTTACCTGCGTTACCGCAACTGGACCCTTGAATATGTTTACAATCTTACTACTCTGTTTTTATTATAATATTCCTTATCTTGTTCCCCACAGTCACTATTCCAAACCTTTTTTCTCAAGTCCCTAAAGATATGACTTCAGTGAGATGGTTGTAGCCATCTCTCAGGAACAACTCTTTCATCCCTCAAAACTTCTCTGAATCATCATCTCACTTTTCTCTGTTGACAAATTCATTGTGCTGAACCCAATTAAGATGAAATTAAATTGAACTAAATGTAAAGTCTTATACTTGGATATGAAAATCACCTTGATGAATACAATATGGGGGAGGCATAAAATAGGGAGAAGTTGCTCCCAGAGGATCCAAGGATTTTCATGGTCTGCAAACTCAATGAGTACAAAATATTACGAGGCATTCAAAAAAAAATACATTCTTGAGCTGCATTGAGAAACTTAATTTTCAGGAATAGTGAAACTACCAATTTTGAGAAGCTAAGTGGCAAAGTGGAGAGAATGTCAGCTTTGGAATTAGGAAGACTTATCTTTCTGAGTTTAAATCTAGCTTCAGACTAGGCAAATCACTTTATCCTTTTTGCCTCAGTTTCCTCATCTGTAAAATGAGCTAGTGAAGAAAATGGCAAACCACTCCAGTATCTTTGCCAAGAAAACCCTAAATAGGATGTTGAAGAATCAGACACAATTAAAAAAAAAGACTAAAAGTTCCTTTATCATATCTCACTGGGTTTTATTCTGAGAATCATGGTTTAAGAAGCTTAGTATATTTCTTGACACATAATAGATACTTAATAAATGTTTATTGATTGATGGAAGGACATTAGTAATCTGCAATGTCTAAAGGATGACAACAAGGATAATGGAAGATTTTCATTCCATGTTATATGAGATGCAACTGAAGGAAAGAACTGGAGAAGAGAAGACTCAACGGGGACAAGGGTAACTGTCTTCAAGTATTGAAAAGGCTATCATTTAGAGGAATGAGACTTGTTCTGTTAGGCAGTAGAATGTAAATATAATGCATGGAAGTTGCAAAAGAACTAATTTGGGTCAAGAAAGAATTCCTAACAATTAAAGCTGTCTAAAAGCTGAACAGAATGCCTCAAGATGTGGTGGGATTCCCATATTTAGAGGTCTTCAACAGAAGCTAGATAATCATTTGACTGATACAGCTTAGGGGCCATTCCTTTCATTCATGGGTTGAATGACAACTAGGCATCTTTCTATCTCTCAAATTCTATGATTCTCCAATTAGATGTCTCATCTATCACCTTACACCGAGAAATTTGTCCTAATTTGGATTTATTATATCTCCTGCTCTTTTTTTCTGATTCTACTTTCTGTCTATGGAATCATGTGTCTCTTGTGTTTGAAACTTCTTTGAATTTTCTTTCTCTATTACTTCTCACTAGTTACCAAGTCCTTCTCAAATTCAGACTTGCCTATCTGGTCCAACTGCACATAACTTAGCATGAGCCTTCATTGCCACCCACTTGGGTAACTGCAATCGTCTAACATGCTACCTCCATTCTCTCCCTACTCCAGTGAATTTTCATGGCCATGTTATAATAGTCTTCCTTAGGTACAGACCTCATCCTTTCACTTCTCTGTTCTAAAGTTTATTGAGTAAATTTCACATTGCATTTTCAGGCATTCAAAGTTCTCCAGAATCTGGTACCATCCTACCTTTCAAAGATTTTTTCCAAATAACTTGCTACAATATCCACTAAGCTTTAGCCAAATCAGAGAAGGGAAAAGGATTTCCCTTCCCTTCTATAGAGCCTTTCATGTGCCAGGCTTTTTAGAAATATATGCTACTATATACTAAATGCTGCTTTACATTTATTATCCCATTTGATCCTCACAACAACCCTGAGAAGTAGATGGTATTATCTCCATTTTACATATGAGAAAACTGAGACAGAAGTTAAGTGACTTGCCCAGGGTCATCCAGCTAGTAAGCATCTGAGGTTGGATTTGAACTCTTCTTTCTGATTTCAGACCCAGTGCTCTCCATTTTTTCTACTAGCTGCTTCCAACTAGACTTCTAATTGTATGAATTCCCCTCCTTATGACTCAGTTTACATTGTCATTTTTCCTCTTCTTGATCACTTGCTGAATTCCTATCCAATCATTAAGGTCAAGTTCAAATGCCACTTTCCACATGTAGTCTTTCCTATCACTTCCCAGTATTAATAAAGATCTTCTCTCTTAGACCAATCAAAGGTTTTTTAACCTATCTGGTGTACTTATTATATATTATGGTATCTAAATTTATGTCTTAATTTATTAGGCAATAAATTACACTTTATATCATTTCCAGCCCTCTGCATACAACAATCACTTAATAAATGTTGTTGCTGTTGTATTTAATCTGAATACAGATTATTAATTGAAAATGTTTGAGATCAACCAATGTTTATAGAAGTCAAAGTTCATTTGGTCAACAGAACATGCATTTCTAAGACACTTTTGTTGAAGAGGAGCTTAAATTAATCTGAGTCTAGAAGCAAAGTTAGATGCTGATTGGTAGATATTCAGAGTAGGATCAAAAGAAAGGATTTACTGAGTTACTCAACATTCATTTAACTTCTCACTGGCTGATCCATTCTTGAACTGCCAGAAGTAGCACTGGACACACCTCATCACTTGATGGATGAACAGGTAACAGTAGATTGCATTACAACAGAGGGAACAGCCTTATTAACTTGGTGACTAAAAGTATGGTGGCAAGAAAGTGTATGTATGACCAGTGAGCCATCCAGTTTGGCTGGGGCATAAAGTGGATGAAAAGAAATAGTAGGAAAGGGCCAGACCATGAGATGAGGGAGCCTTTAACGTTGGCCTAAGAAATATGACTTAATTCTGCAGGAATCAGAAGTCGCAGAATATCTTTGATCAGAGGAAAAACATAATCAAGGGTCACCAAAACTCAGACTGGAAAAGCGCCTTAGTCTAACCTGTTAGCTGAATGGTAATGCCTTTGACAACAACGCTAATAAGTGGACATTTCCAATAATAAAGAAAGTTTATCTGTGAAATCTATGTATTCCAATTCGTATATTTCTAATTGTTTGAAAATTTTCCCTTGCATTAAATCATACTTTAGGAATATAGAATCTAGAGTTGGGAGAGAGCTTAAAAGTCATCTGATCCCCAGCTTCTTAAGCTGTGGGTCTGGACCCCAGATGGAATCTTATAATTGAAAGTGAGGATTGCAAAATTATTATTTGTTATCAGTAAATGTTTAGTTTGTATACTTATTTTAAATACCTGTATACTTAGGGTTACATAAAAACTTGTCTGGCAAAAAGGGGTAGCAAGTGGAAAAATGTTAAGAAACCATGATCTAAACCTATCTTATCATTTCATAGATGAGGAAACAAAAGCTAAGAGGTTAGTGACTTGCCCAAAATCATGGCAGAAACTAGGAGTCAAACCCAAATTATTTTATTCTAAATTCGGAATTCTTTCCAGAAGGAAACAATTGCTGCTGCTTAATCAATACCTGAACTGCGCTTCTTGTTACCTTTTCTCATTTGCTTGACAATTTCCACCAGAGCCAAGCAAGGTAACAACAATGCAATAGCAGTCAGGATTTCACCTTGCAGTAATCTACTCTAAGATGTCATCTCCAGGAATGCCTTGCTTCTAAAAATTAGAATTGCTTGAAGCTAAGAGCAAGACCTACCTGTCCTATGGATGTCACAATTGATTTCTGAACCTATTTCAATAGTGACACATTGAACATTAAATAGCAAATACAGGTGATTCATAATGAAATCATCAAGCACAGTTTGTTATTCTCATCACAATCCAGTTTACCCTAAATTGACAACAGGATTGCCAAACAATACCAGTTGAGTTGAAGTGGGATAATTACAAATACTGTAACCAAAAGGAATCTCACATTAAGAAGAATAGACTACATTAACTTCTAGGACAATTTGTATCTAGTTCTTTTCCAGGAAAAGATAATATTCAAAGTCAATCTTCAACCTTACGGAACCCTCACAAAATCCTACTGTGTCTAACAAATATTCTATATCTCTCAACCCATTCTCAACTAAACTCCTTGAAAAAGCAGTCTACAGTTGGTGGCCCTACTTCCTCATCCTTCCTTCTAAATTGTCTGCAATATGGTTTCTAGTCTCATCATCCATCTGAAACTGATCTCTCCAAAGGTACTAATGCTCTCTTTTTCCTCTTCCTTCTTGACCTAACTGCAGTATTTAATGCTTTGGATGGCCATCTTCCTCTTGTGGGTGCTCTCCCACCTCTGAGTTTAGTGATGCCATTTTTTACTTCTTCAAGAAAAAAGGACAACTACTATGACCCCAAGTATAACACTCAAGTTTCCTGAACTTCAATTTGTTCTTTAAGATAAGAAGATTGACTTAGCTGAACTTCAAAATTCAGTTCTAAGTCTATGAAATCTCATTTGATTTTATTTTATTTTCATGTTCTAAGTAGTAAGTAGACATTTGATTTGATGGCATTTGATGACATTTAATTTGAGGCACTTAGAAGTTTAAATATACATCAAGGTGAGGAGATAAGTGATTAGTTGGCTAAAAAATCAGTCTTCCTCATGACCTGTAAAAGAAAATTGATCCAACTTGGGACTCTCAACTATCTTGAGGACCTGATCTTGCCCTTTTTTCTTGTGATTTCTTAGAATGTCATTTCTCTTTCCTCTTACCTCCCACCATCAGCAAAAGCAGCAATGGCAACCTAGAGCAGAAGCATATGTTAACAGACAACATACAACCTGGAGAGAGAGCCCCAAAAACCTGCTCCTATTTTCTAACCCTGTTCCTAATCCTAATTCCTATTCTCTTGTGTTTAAAATTCTATAGTTCTCAAAATCTAGCCCTCTAGTAGAAGAGAAATTTCACAGATAATATTAGTTTAGAGAATTGCCTTGTGAGTAACTTCAAATTTAAGTGTATCTGAGTTCAGGTGTTTAGGTACTGGACCTTCTAGAGAGATAAGATTTCCTGATACATCCTGCCTCTTGAAGGAAAAAAAGACAGACTGTGTGGTTCTTGTCCAGCCTTTTACTTCTAGTGTAAAGTCAATGAATCATTTGGATAGTGTGGACCCATTGAGGAGGTTTACTTATCCATCAATTTCTAAGTATGTTTATCTTGTAAGGATAATATAAAGTACTAGTTTGGGGGAGACTGTGTAGAACTCTGGGGAAAAGGAACTTACCTGAGTAGACAGAAGATTGCCCTGGTAGTAGCCCCCAATTTTTTTTAAATTACTGAATCCAGTTTGATTAATTAGGAAAACACATGGTATCCATTTAGGATAAGAGAATACTAGACACTTAGGAATGATCCCCTTTAAGATGAAGTGTTGAAGACAGAATCTTAAATTTGTGGTTATTGACTCTCTCCATCTTCATTAAGGAGATGATCTTCATGTTCTACCAAATAAACTATATTATTCTGGACAGCCTGTACTCTAGGTATTCTGTGAACCCAATGATTGTATCCTTGGGGGCCACACAGAGAACAATGTGGTAATCATCACAGAAAAACTTGAAGGACTTCTGATTAGGCATTAGCTCTGTATTTTCATACTCTGACAAGAATTGCATCTGTATTGTTTGCCAATGTCAGCCATCTTTTCAAGGTTCACATAGATTACAGAGGAGTTTTTTATCTGCCTGCATTTAAGGCAAGAGAAAGACATGAGTTCACCCTCTCATGTCTTTTGACACCCTCAGCAAGAAATAGATTCAAATCCTGCTTTTAATCCTTTCTACTTGTATGACCATGAGCAAGTCACTTAACTCATTTTCTTTATTTTTAATATGAGGATGACAATACTTCCTTCCCAGAGTTGTAAGGATCAAATAATTCTTATAATGTTTTATATGTCTGCAAGAATACTCTGAAAAACTGTGCAAAAATGTTTGTAGCAGCCCTTTTTGTAGTGGCAAGGAACTGAATGTCCATCAGTTGGAGGATGGCTGACTAAGTTATGATATATGAATGTTATGGAATATTATTTTTCTATAAGAAATGATCTTCAGGATGATTTCAGAAAGGGACTTAAATGAACTGATGCTAAATTAAGATAATATTGTATGGTGGCAACAAAATCTTGTAATGATCAACTGATGGATTTGGCTCTTTTCAGCAATGAGGTCAATTCCATTAGACTTGTGATGGAGAGAGCCATCTGCATTCAGAGAAAGGACTATGAGGTTTGAATGTGGATCACAGCATAGTATTTGCATCTTTTTGTTGTAGTTTGCTTGGTTTTTTTCTTTCTCATGTTTTTTCCCTTTTTGATCTTATTTTTCTTGTGCAGAATGATAAATATAGAGATATATATAGAGGAAACTGCATATGTTTAACCTACATGGGATTGCTTGCTGTTTAGGGAAATAGAGAGAAGGAGGAAAAAGGAGAAAAATTTAGAAACACAAGGTTTTGCAAAGGTGAATGCTGAAAATTATCTTTGCATGTATTTTGAAAATTAAAAGCTACTATTAAAAAAACTAAAAATATGTCAACTATCATTATTACTATAATTATTATGTTTTCCTTGTCTTATAATTATGTGGTTGATTTTTTCAAACCCAAGTACAAGATGTTATATTCATCTTTATAAAGTTTTATATTTATTAGATTTAGTCCATTATTCTAACCTCTTCATAAATAAAGAGCTAGGTTGTTTGGGGTGTTCAGGAAGGATTAGCACCTTTGGTGTTAGGTTTACCAAGCCCTTTTCAGGACTGCTTATCCACCTTTGGTGTCCACCTCCACCCAATTCTCACCTGTGACTCTAAAATATATGCAGTAGTCACACCCTAGTAACTCTTCTCCACAGATAGGCTAAACCAGGTAAGGGTAACTCAGATCTGTTAGCAATTTAGAGAAATATCTACATTAAGTATGTGAAGACTTTTCCCCAGTGGAATAGGCTGATGCGAACAATTTGTTCCAACAACTACAAAGATAAAAAGTTAAAAAGTTAAAAAGAGGAGCCTATGGAAAGCTTAGAGTTTGGTTAAGCATCAAAGATACCAAAGTTAATCCCTTTATCGTGGACCATCACTAGTTATCTGGACATTTGTCCTGCCACTGGACTTCAATGACTCAGGAAGAAAGAATGAGGTTGATGACTTAGTACAATTCTGCTTCACTTCTAATTCACAAGTCAAGACATCATTCATGAAGTCATTGGTCCTCTTCAAAAATAAAAGACATATAGCAGAGATAGAACTAGAAGAAACCTTAAAATCCATCTAGTTCAACCCAATTGATGTTACAGATGAAGAAACTGAGGGCCCAAGAGGGCCTTGTCCATGGTTGAGTCTTTGTGGATCTTGATTCTAAAAGTGTGAACCATCCAAAGCATTAGTTATACAAAGCATTAACTCTCCTTCCTATCTTTACATCATTTTGCCAATTTGATAAAAAAAAAATCCCTCAATTTCTTCATTTAAATAAGTCATTATTTTAAATACTGAACAAAAGAAGAGTCAGTAACAGAGTCCCAGGCTACTCTAATGAAAACATACTTTAAGTTGACACTGATTTATCAATTGATATTTGGTTCAAGTTAGTTAACCAATTTTGAAGCACTAAATTGTTTTAATAGTTCATATCTCTCCATCTTGTTTGCAAGACTATTGTGAGAGATTTTTCCAATAATGTACTAAAATCCAAGTACTCTCTACCTATGGCAGTCTCCAAATCTACCAGCCTAAAAATCTTGGAGAGAGAAAGAGGGACAGACAGACAGAGAGACACAGAGACACACAGAGAGACAGACAGACACTGAGACACAGAGAGAAACGTCTACAGAGAGAGACAGAGACAGAAAGAGAAAGAGACACAAAGGCAAAGACAGAAAGAAAAAAAGAGAGGTGGGGGAAAGATTTGTTTTTAATGAACATATCTTTAGTCTTAGTGATAGCTATTTCTCTTTCTAAATGTTTTCAAACACTCTTCTAATAATCATTCTAATGTTTCTAATAATCAATGTCAGGCCCACCAACCTTCATCTTCATATCTTCCCAATTTTTAATTTCCATCAAAGATTTCATGCCCATACTTTAAATCTTCTTGGGATGATGAGACACATAATCATTTGGAGAGAATGTCTTATACAGAACAACTTAATATTTATACAATGATTTTTTTAAAGTTTAAAAGGTATTTTAATATATTATCTCATATGATTCTCAACACAGTCACGTTAAGTAGATAGTATGAATATTATTATCCCCAGTTTACAGAGAAGAAACAGAGGGCCAGAGAGATTAATTGTTTTGTTCCTAGCCACATAAATAGTAAGTGTCAGGAATGGGGATTTGAATTTAGAGTTTTATTAATTTCATGCCTACCAGATTCTCCCTTCTGCCTCACTAAGGAGCCAAATTGAGAGCCAAAAAAATAGAACTTCGAATCCCATCTCAATACCTTATCACTTTTGTAAGCGTTGGTAAATCATATAGACTTTTCTGTACTTCAGTTTCCTTATCTATAAAATGAAAGAGGTTCATAATTAAGATCACTTCCAATTCTGAAAGTTTATAATTCTAAGTAATTCCATTGAACTGCCTTTATTATTTTATTTGTTTATTTAATATTTTCCCCAGTAACATTCAAAACATTTTTTACATTTGTTTTTTTTTTAACATTTTTGAGTTCTAGGTTCTCCCTTATTCCCATCCTACAATTTAAAATATATATGTGAAGTTATGCAAAACATTTTTATTAAAGTCAACTTATGAAAGAAAACATAGATTTCCCCAAATGAAAACAAAACCCCTCAAGAAAAATTGAGAGAGAGAGAGAGAGAGAGAGTATGTGTGTGTTCCTTCTCTGGGTACACTTAGGATTTTTCATCATAAGTCCTTCATAATAGTTGTGAATGATTGTACTACTGAGAATAGCAAAGTCATTTACAGCCAGCTGTAAATATTGTTATTACTTTGTATAGAGTACATTTCACTTTGCTTGAGTTCATGGAGGGCTTTCCAGGTTTTATTTTTTTCCTGAGAGCATCCTGCTCATCATTTCCCATAGAACAATAGTATACTACATTTATTGAGCCATTCCCCAATTGATGGGCATCCCCCAATTTCCAATTTTTTTGCCCTAAGAACTGCTATAAATATTTTTTGTACATGCCATTTTCTTTCTTTTTTTTTTTTAATCTCTTTTGGTATTCATGCCTAGTAGTTGTGTTGTTAGGTCAAAGGATTTGCATGAATTTATACTTCTTTGGACACAGATCATATCTTTTAATCATTTATTGATTGGGGCATGGCTCATTTTTTAATAAATTTTACTCAGTTTTCCCTATGTTTGAAAAATGAGGCCTTATCAGAGAAACTTGCTTCAAAATTCTTTTTACAATTACTATTGCTAATTTTACTTCCCCCCATTTATTCTTCTTTCCTTTCACCCTATCCTTCATCAAAAGTGTTTTGGTACTAGCCACTCCCTCCCCCAATATAACTTCTGTTTTATCACTCTCTCCCTTCCTCCCATATCATATTCCCCTCCTATTTTCCTGCTGGGTAAGATAGATTTCTGTATCCTTATTGAGTATGTTTATTATTTCTTCTTTGAGGGAACTGCTTTTTAAAGCCACTATCATAAATGAAATTTAAATTATATCATCAGAAAAAGTGAAAGCCTTGCCTTGATTCTACTATTACCTGTGGAAGAAGCAGAATAAATATATTATTCTTATACAAATTTTCTTTAAGACATCTTCCTAATTATATAGACAATGGAGAAACAGAGTCCACCTCTAACTCTACTCATTCATCACAAAAACATTCAGGAATTGCTTCATGCATACTAATTTCATGGTAGGGCCTAGACATGTTATTATAGTAAAGGAAGGGCAATTTTTAATTACGTATAAAACACCTGCAGATTTGTCACTTTCATATATTCAAGTCATAATTATTCAACAAAAATTGCCTACTAAAAAGAAAAGCCTTCTTCAAATTTGGGGTTAGGTCTTGGAATTCTCAGAAAGAAAGACTATTTTGTTAAATAGATCCAATTTAATCAAGGCCAACAGTAAAATATTATAAACTGGCCTCAGAGACATAGGGTCGAGATTCAAATTTCCTTTCTGATGCTTGCTTATTACTTGAGTGACCTTAGTCAAGTTAACTTAATCTCTCTGCATCTTATTTTCCTCATCTGTAAAATGAAAGGGTTAAACCAAATAGCCGCTTAGGCCCCTTCAAACTCTAGGTCTATGATTCTATAATTCTATAATATCAAGTATTCTTAGGGAGAATCTCAATCACTTCCATTTTTTCTTTTCTTCCATTCTTTTTCCTTCATTCATTCTTTTCTATCTATCCTTCTCACTATCATTTAATATAGTTAGCTTTGCAAAGAAAAACAAAACTTTACTAGCATTTGTGATATATATATATGTAAACTAGTTTATTCTTACCCTTTAGCTCCCCTTTTCTCTGTCCCAGGGAAATTCAAAACAAAAGGAAAATAAATATCCTTTACTTGCATCATAAACTTTTACCTGCCTTGGGCAACAAGGCAAAGAATTGCTTACAAAATCGGTAGTGACTTGTCAAATAGGATTATTCAATATTGCCCTCTTAAATCTTGGTGAATAGTGAACACCTACAATTAGGAAGAGATTAGTTTTAGAGTAATTAATAATAATAAGGTTCTCTTTTTTATTATGGCTAACCAACAAATCCAACTGCTTTTTGAGACCACTCCTGCTCAAAAACCTTAAACCATGTCATCATAAAGAAGGACACTTGTTCTATTCAATAAAGCAGGAGGACAAATATCCAATTATGTTAATAATTGCACAAAAGTTGTTTAAATAAAGATTTAAAAGGTAGGATAATAGGGACACAGCCCTGTGTGACATAATTTATTTTTAGAGTTAGA
Source organism: Antechinus flavipes (assembly GCF_016432865.1). Lineage (NCBI taxonomy): Eukaryota > Metazoa > Chordata > Mammalia > Dasyuromorphia > Dasyuridae > Antechinus > Antechinus flavipes. The sequence continues at coordinate 465,820,146 of NC_067400.1, forward strand.
ATTGTGTCATCTAATTAGAATTTCAGTGGTGGTGTTTTACAGAAGCATGAATGGCTAAAGTTGTGTGGTATAGTAGACAAAACACTGGCCTAATTCACGATATCTAGATTTAAGTCTTGATTCAGCCATTAACTCACTTTGTAACTTTCCACAGGTTATCTAATCTCTCAATTTTCTCTCCCCCAAAAAAGTGGTAAAACTAAATAATCTCCAAAATCTCATCCAGATTTATAATTATGGAATATCAGTTAGAAGGGACTTTTAATTCCTCACCAATAGCATGAATTTCCTCCACTACATTCCTAGTAAGTTAATATCCAATCTCTGAAGATTTTCAGTATGGCTGATCAATTCTCTTCCTGAGTCAGTTCTATTTTTGGAATAGTTCTAATCATCAAGAAGCTTTCCATTCTATTGGGGGGGTGGGGGTGGGAAGTCTGCCTTCCTATTACTTTCATTCATTGGTCTAAATCAGGATTTTCATAACCTGAGGTCCATAATCACCCAAGGAGAGTATAGATAAATTTAAGAAGATGTGAACTTGAGTGGGAAAAATTTTTTTAATTATCTTTTTTTTTGTGATGCAATTGAGGTTAAGTGACTTGTCCAGGATCACATAATAAATTATCTTTTAAATTAAATTGATGATCTTTATTTCAATATAGTTGGTTACCTTTGTAATATTTTAGACTATATAGATTTCTTGACAGCAGGGACTGGTTTGGTTTTTTAATTATTATTTGATCCTTACAACAGCTTTGCAAGATAAATGCTACTATTATTCTCATTTTACAGATAAGGAAATTGAGACAGAAGTTAAGTGAGTTATCCAGGCTCACACAGTTATTAGACGTCTGAGACAAAATTTTAACTCTAACCATGGTGCAACCTTAGTACTCCTACAAAAGACAAAAAGGGAATTGCCTGTAAATGAAGGGATAGCTCAGAGGTTCTCCTTGTAAAGGAAACATAGAGTGAAGTGGATCCAATTATATCATCTCCCTACTCAATAAATTCCAGTGACTTCCTCCTACTGCCTTCCCTAACTTCACTTAGGTCCCAAGTACAATTGCATTCCCACAAGAAACCTTTCCCATTCCCTTTAATGCTAAAGTTTTCCTGCTCCTGATTATCTCCAATTTATCCAGTGTATATTACCATAGTTGTACATAGGGATTTGTCTTTTGCCTTCCTCTGTAACCCTAGCACTTTCTTTGTTTCAATTGCTACCTAGTCTTAATCACTGAATAGGCGTGACTTCAGGAAAACTGAGACCTGCTGAAGACCTTAGCTTAAGAAGGCCTTGGTCTCCCATTTCATCTGGAGCCACCTTCAGTTATCCTGATCTATACCTGGCTACTGGACAAAGAGGGCTCTGGAGGGGAAAGTGAGGCAGATGACCTTGCACAGCTCTTCTTCACTGAAATCCAAATAACTTTTGTATGTCATGGCATCTCCTCCCTGATGTCTATTTAAATTTTAAAAGTTTGAAATTTAAAGATAATATATATGTGTGTAATTCTTATATTTTTAAATTTTCTTTTTTAATTTTTACTTTTAATTAATAACTTCATTAATTAATTTTTAAAAAACTATTTATTACCCAAAACTATCAACTCATACACATACTTTCTTATCTTTATAAAAATATTTTGAAATCATGCATAAAATTAAGTAGAAACATTAGCAAAAATTCTGAAATTCTAGGTGCTTAGAATAGAAAACTGGATCTGGAGTTAGGAAGATCTATATTCAAATATGATTTCAGACTGCTGTGTTTGTCTGGACAAGTCATTTAAACTCTATCCATTTCAATTTTCTTAAGTGTAAAGTGGGGATAACAATAGTACCAGCCTCCTTATTATGAGGACCAAATGAGATAACATTTGTAAAGTACTTAGCACAGTATATAGTACACAGTAGGTGCTTAATAAACACTTATTTCCCCCCTTTTGGAAAATGAAGAGTAATATATTAAATAATGATTAAAGATTAAAGATGAAAAGAGAAAAATGACCAAGTAATATTTAAAATCAATGACAACAACACATATTAAAACCTATAGGCTACAGCCAGAACTATTATAAGTAGGATAACTTTATATCATTCAGTGATTATGTTAAGAAAATAAAAGGATAAAATAAATAAATTAAATTTGTACCTTGAGGGACTAGAAAAAGAAAAAAGAAATAATTGAAAGGAGAAAAAAGTGAAACAAGTAGAATAGAAAATTAAATTAAGTTATCTTTAATAAAAATAAGAAATAGAAATGGGTTTTCTATAGCTGATCACATCTTTATAGTCATATAAAAGATTGAAATTTGCAGAGAATACAAATTCCCTCAATATCTGTTATTATTTCAAAACACATTTAACTCAGTATAGCAAACCAGCCTCAGTACATCTTTTCTAATAAGAAAAGTTACTCAGATAAATTGATATCTCAAAAAATTCCTTCATAAATACAACCACAGAGGCAATTGTGTCCAATGAACCTCTGATTATTATTTATACTACTGAGCTTTGTATTATAAGCAAATTTGACAAGCATATTTTCTGTGTTTATTTAAGTCATTGATAAAAGTATTGAGGACAAAACCTTTGCCAAACCTTCTCCAGCTTTCCTCTACTCCCACAGAAATTTCTCTTTCAAATTGTCATCAACTCATTAATTAACATTTTTAGGTCCATTCCAAATATCCTAAATCTGTAATCTCTCAAGGTTTTACATTTGGCCCATACATAGTTTCTTTAAGCTGATGAGGGGCCAAATACTGCTAACAATCTTCAAATCTTTTCACAATTCTTAACAATGAATAATAGTTGAATAGTTGTGTTGAATTGAATTTTCTCTCTTGGCAACATTTATTTCAATAAATCCAGTCCTTTAACTTTCTGAAAAGAAAGAATGAAGGAAATACCATGGATTTATGCTGTAAGGCTTATAGGAAAGATATTTTGGTCTCTACCAGCAAGATTTTACTTAGGCATTGTCGAAACAAGAGGTCAATTGTGTGTTGATTTGAAGGATAAAGAGAAAAATAAAGATTTCATTTCATGAACTAAAAAGAAGAAATCCTATAATCATCTTTTAGCTCTTTTTAAAATTCTTTGTTATAAGGTTGGTACTTGGAGAAAGAAGTAAAGAATACATTGCTAAATATGGGTGATCTATCAAAAATATATCAATAAAACTTCTAAAATAATATTTAGGATGGTTGAACATGCTGCTAAACAGTGCTGACTTCATGCTTTGAAGAACACTATTTATCACCCACTGGATGAAAGGAAGAGATAATGAGGGTAGACCATGCATATTTGTAGAATTTTAACATCAATCAATTTAGATAGTTGGCAGTATCTTCACCTCTAGCAATTTCATTTTACAGAAGGTAGATTAGTGAAAAATTCCATCAAAGAAGAAAGAATCTACAGTGTTTCTCTTTGTTCCTTGAGAAGGCCACAGCCTTCCCTAGGAGAGGGGCAGGGAAGAATTGGAACTTTTCCCATGGAAATATTAGTTGGACACTGTGGAGTACAGAAAGATAAATAAGTCATCATCTCCACCTTTAAGAAACTCACAGTCTTATGTGGAAAATAACACATGTACATATCTAGCCATAATACAGAGTAATATATAAGGAATAAAAAAAAAAGTTCTTTGAAAGTTCAGAAAAGGGAAAGATGACTTCCTATTAGGGAAATTACAAAAGGCTTTTTGGAGAAAATGGCATCTGAGATGAACCTTAAAAAATGAGCAGAGTTAAAATAAGCAGATAGGGATAGAGGAAAACAAGACACTCCATACTTAAGGAATAGTATTAGCCAAAGCACAGAGGCAGGAAGGCATTGAATATACTGGATAACTAGGTGAGTAGAGTAAGTAAAGTTTAAGTACTTCAAAGATTTCTACTTATATTTAACCCAGTAAGAATATTATCAGATCTCAAATATTTGTACTGATAAGTGAGAAAAAGGTACACATACTACAAATCAAAGCCAAAAGTATATAGAGTTTGGAATGATAACAATACAATTCTGATTCAATTAATGCAAAAGAGTATGATAAAATGTAAATGGAATGAAATTTATCTTTTAGTTTTTGAGCATATCTAACAAATGAATACTACGAAAAAGATTAGGATATTAAACTATTAAAGATAAAAACTTTTCCTAAGACCTACTGATATGCCTATTTATACATTAAAAAAAAATACAGGAAATCTAAGTAATCATTATCAAAAGTTTATTAAAATAAGTCTTCTAAGAAGCTCTTTAGCAGTCCATTTTAGCTTAGTTCTAGTTACTATCTATCTTCAAAAGTAACAAGGCTGAAATTATTTTAAAATTATCTATTCAATTTTTACTAACAAGTGATTTTCCCAATCAAAACAAGTTGTTGCCTTTTTAATAATAGTAGTTGTTATGTATAATATATTAAAACTTGTAAAATATCAATAGTTAATTTTAATGTTCTCCAACATTCCCAAGGCATATATATGTATATATGCACATATATATTGTTGTTTGACTTTTCTTTTGGGATTTTCTTGGTAAAAATAATGAAGCGATTTGCCATTTTCTTCTCCAGCTCTTTTACAAATCAGGAAACTGAGGCAAATAGGGTAAAGTGACTTATCCAGGGTCACATAGGTAGTATCTGAGGCTAGATTTGAACTTAGGAAAAGGACTCTTTCTCACTCAAGGTCAAATGTTCTATCTATTGGGTCACATAGCTGGCCCACATATGTATATATAGATATAGATATAGATATAGATATAGATATAGATATAGATATAGATATAGATATAGATATAGATATATAGATATATAGATAAAATCTCATTTCCTTTTCTTAACAACTGTAAAATAAGTGCTATTATCACTCTCATTTTCCAAAGGAGAAAACTGTGACTCAGAGCACACATCTAATAAATGGCTGAAATGAAATCAAAATGAGTCTTCCTGATTCCAAATCCAGCCACCTGTCACCTACATTTTATTGTCTCAGAACTAAACCACATTGCTAGAAAATGAGTTTTAGACATTCTCAATATCTCAAACCAAATAAGAAATTCACACTGGAAAGGCAACTCAACAAGGGACTAAAAATTGCCCAACTTTCCATTTTGTCTCCAATTCAATTCCTCCTATCTCAATTCCACTTGAAGTTTGTAACTGAAGGTAAATGAGTTTTATCCCAGGGAGCATCTGGTATTTAAACTCCTCAAGTAGGATTTAATGGAATAGTAAGAGCCTCCAGGAAAAAAAAAATCAAGCAATTTAAAACTTCAGGTAGGTAGATTTGCAATTTCATGCCAAACAAATTCAAAAGGACAAACAAGAAAAGAAATATTCTCTGAAGAATTAATAAAATAAGTAAATGACAAAACAAGAAAAGAAACCTACTGGACTTTTTTGAGCCACAAGACCCAGAAACACAGAATGTTCCCAAAACCCTTTCCCCACACACCCAATCCAGTCCCTCCTCAGCTGAACTACTCAAATGAACCACAGGCTTAAAAAAAAAAAAAAAAAAAAGTCTCCCTGGAATGTCTACAGGCTTAAACAGACGAACCTAGAAGTATCTGATACCATAAGGCCAAAGTAAACAGTACAGCAAGCCAGCTTCAAAATACCAAAAGGCTGATTGACGCAGGCAAAAAGCAAGAAACAAAGAGACTGATGGATTAAAAAAAACAACAACAACAATAAAAGCATAGGAGTTTAGATTAGAAACTGTGCCATCAGAACCCAGAAAAGTAGGCATTGTGGAAGCACTGTCAACAACATCCTGCAAAGGCCAGAAAGGGGGAAGGGTGAGGCAAAATTTACATGGACAATCGATAAAGAGTTGAAGAGTGAGGAAGATCTGCTGGAAAACAGTCCATCCATTTAGAAAAGAAAAAAGGAAAACAAATACAAAAACCATCAGTGAACCAGCTAATTGTTATACAGCAAGTATCTCCTTTTTAAGGATCCTAGAATAGGACAAATAACAGATACAATGAAATATAAACCCCAGAGATCTTAGAATAAATTGAGGAGATAAAATCAACATGCAAGAAATAATTCTGTGCTAAAGTGCATGGTGGTGACTCTAATTGCCACAGAACCTAGGAAGGGGGAGAGATTCAGTGTGAACTTGAAAAGCTAGATCAAGTACCTCTTTTAGGTGACTTTCTAGACTGAGTGAACAAAGTCAGGGGTTATCATGTCACATATTTGATCCATGGAAAGACTTGGCTGAAGATGTTTGTTAGCAAGATGTGCTCTCCACCTATGGTGATCTTTGGCTCCCAAAACCACAAGCATGCTGGGGTATATCACTGTACAACATCTACTTCTTTCAGGGATTAGTGGTCTTCTATGAAGCATCAAAGTACTCAGTTGGGTGGTGGATAGATACAGTGTTCAGTGTCTCAGCTCAATCTGGAGTCTGCCACCATAGAGCAGTATTCTCAAATTATGATCCAGAAATCCTGAAGATCTCTAAAACTTTTTCAGAGGGTCTACAAATTCAAGATTATTTTTATTTCTAATTAAGGTAAATATTATAAATATAACTCACATAAATAAAAACTCTTTGGACAGATCCTCAATAATTTTTAATAGTAAAAAATACTGAAAACAAAAGTTTGAGAACCTTTGAGGCATAGAAGATTCTTCTGTGGCTTTCATCTATCTTGGGAACCTCCTGTCCAAAGCAACTAAGACTAGATTGAGTTCATCTATCCATCAATCAACAAAAATTTCTTTAGAACCCACCATAAGCCAAATACTTTGCCAGTGATACAAAGACAAAAATGAAGTCCTATTCTTCAGTGAATTTATATTCTTTCCAGAGAGACAGTATGTAATATATAAGTATATAAAAAATAAGTAAATAACTACAAAGTAGCTGGGTGGAGGAGCGGGAGGAAGTGTGGGAAAGATACTAACAGTTGGGAGTCAAGAAAGGCAATAGGTAGAAAATGGCATTAAACATGAGCTTAGTAATAAGCAAGTGATTTGAAGAGGCAGAGGTGATTGAGCTGATCATTTCCCAGCCCAGTTACAGGACTTTAGCATCTTCCCCTACCTCCATTAGGGAACCCTCCCTATTTCATTTTCAAGTTTTTTTTTTAAACATGTTATCTTCCTCCATTAGATTTGTGAGTTCTTTGAAAGCAGGAGCTATTTTTTTTTTTTTTGCTATTCTGTATATTTCCAGTGCACATTACCTGGTACATTGGCACTTAAGTGCCACTTAAGTCATTTAAACTGACTCTGTAAACCCAGCGGTTGGTAACAGTCTTTGTTGTAAGAAATAGCAGTAAAGTCAGTTTGACTATGTTTTAGGGAGTGTAGAGGGAAGTAATATAGATCACTGATTCTCAAACTTTTATTCTCAGTATCTTTATACTATTAAAATTATTGAGAATCTGTCCAAAGAGTTTTATTTATGTGGGTTATGCTTATAGACAATCACCATACTAGAAATAAAAAACTAATTTTGAATTTGAAGACCCTCAGAGGCCCCCAGGATCATTTGGACCACACTTTTAGAAACACTGGTATAGATAAGACTGAAAAGTTAGATTGTAAAGGGCTTTGAAGACTAGGCAGAGAAGTTTGTATCTGACCCAAGAGGACACAGGTTGCCAAAGTATTTATCGAGTAAATAGGATCATTGTAGGTTTTTATACAGTTTTTTGGTATCATGGATCAGGAATAATTATAATTCTGAACCAATCAGTCTTTACCATTACAGAGTAAAGCAAATCAGTTCAGGGCATCCTAATCACGGGAAAGTATTATGGAATTCTCTAATGGGGTCTCTCAAACACCACTAAGTTTTTGCAGTATCACAAATAAGTGTTAATAAAATAAAATTGCAGGCTGTCCTAATGCCAGCTCCATGATGCAAGCATTTAGACCTCAGAAGTTAGCATATATCACAAATCAAGGTTTGATTTAATGTTTTGTTGATTCTCTAGAAAAATGTTATTAATGAAGTCTGTCCTGCATGCATTATTCCCCTTCTCCCAGAAAGCCAATTGTTAAATACTCCATCAGTTAACAAAATCACACTCCAGTCAGAGTACACTAAGTACAATCTGCTTTGGGGGTAGAGATTTTATCTGGAACAGGTACAAGCTAGTGTCTGGTATATATCAGATCCCAGAATTGATATATCCAAATTAAAGAAAGAAACCAATTCCAGGAAGTTACAGGCAGGTGGCCATTTGTATACTGAGTCAGGGTATGCTGCATCATGAAAACAGAAATACTGTTCAAAGAATACTACACAGATACAATTTATAGGATCAGAGATAAAAGATGAGAGAGATTTTTAGCACCTTTTAGTGTAACCTCCTCATTTTTATGTTGAAGACTCAGAAACATTAAATAACCAATATCACACCAACACAAAATGGTAGATTTGAAACCAAGTCCTCTGCATTCCTTCCCATCCTCAACTAGAACCTATTATTTCTCTCCCTCAGCTTTGTCCATAGATTAAGTAGGGAAGAGAGAAAAAAGTAGAGTAAAAAGAGGTGAAATAGGTGGAAGATTCTTCTTTCTGCTAGTCCTCTCAACAAATTCCTAATGCTAGAAGAAACCTGATTAAGTCCACCACAAAACAAAACAAAACAAAAAAAATCTTGATCACAAATTTTATTCCAAAATCCTTCACCACCCAAACACAGCCATTTGAACAGTGTTTTCATACACTACAGCATGAAGTTTTTGAAAAGGGAAAATAGTCCTTCTTAAAACAATAAAATCAAATTTGAGAGGAAAGAGGAAAAATTGTTAAATTGAACCAGTCAAATGTCTGGAATTATAGTATAAATGAACAGATTGTCTTTTATGATACCTAAGGGATCTTCTAGTTCTATCATTTAATTCTACTTGATAAGATTTTCCTTTTTTCTTTTCTTTTTTTTTTCTTTTCACTGAGGCAATTGGGGTTAAGTGACTTGCCCAGGGCCACACAGCTAGGAAGTGTTAAGTGTCTGAGACCAGATTTGAATTCAGGTCCTCCTGACTTCAGGGCTGATGCTCTATCCATTACACCAACTAGCTGCCCCAGCTTTTCCTTTTTAAAAAAATACTAAAATGTAGAGAACTGGAGGATGTTGTTTTCTTCAAAAAATACAGAGGTTCCTAATAGCCAGTTGCTCAGGACTGCTAACTATGGGAAGATTTAGAGAGAAATAAGAGAAGAGGGAAGACATCTTAGGTGAGGGCAGAGTAGGAGAATAAGAATTTAAGGAAACAGTAGTAAAAGGATCAGGGAAAAAGGAAGTAGGAAAAAAACATTATTTTATAGATCTCAGGAATAGTCATACTTTGAAACTTGTTTAATTGTTTTCCATGTCCAACTCTTTGTGACCCCAGTCGGGGTTTTTCTAGTGAAGTTACAGGAGTGATTTGCCATTCCCTTCTCCAACTTATTTGACAAGTGAGAAAAATTAAGGCAAACAGGGTTAAGTGACTTGCCCAGAGTCATACAGCTAATAAATGCCTGAGTCAGGATTTGAATTCAAGTCTTCTTGACACCAGGCCCAGCAATCTATCCCATGAACCACCTAGCTGCCTAGCTGAAGTTTTAACTATTAACATTATTCCCTCAGTCTTCTATAGTCAATCCTAAGATTATGAGTTCTATTTATGCAAAAGCACTTAAAAATCAGTGGTCAAATTCCAATAGACTTGGGATGAAGAGTCATCTGTATCCAGAAAAAGGACAGTGGGGACTGAATGTGGATCACAACATAGCATTTTCACCTTTTTTGTTGGTTGCTTGTTTTTTATTTTTTGTTTTTTCTTTTTGACCTGATGTGTGTGTGTGTGTGTGTGTGTGTGTGCGTGCAGCATGATAATTGTGGAAATAGATATAGAATTATTGAATTACTTGCTTTCTAGGGGAAAGGGTGAGGGGAAGAGAGGGAGAAAAGTTTGGAACACAAGGTTTTGCAAGAGTAGATATTGAAAATTATTTTTGCATATAGTGTGTATGATGACCGCGTATTTTAAAATCAGCTGGAGTCAGGAATTCAGGTTAAGGGAAAATCCTCGATCTTTATTCTTTGCGGAGGTGAAGGAGGATGGCGACAGGAAGTGAGAGCAGCCGCAACATGAACCCAGTCAGCAGTCCCTCTCTCTCTCTCTACCTCTCTCTCTCCACCCACCAAAATCGCCTCTATATCATTTCTTATACAATACATCAAAACTTGCACAGAGAATGGACGGGGCCATTCTTTCTCCAAACATATATTAATAGAGTATCATCCAATTGCTATTTAGCCTCACGTGCTTGGGACCTCAGTGCATCACCTCGAGCTTCAGCCCATTACAATTGTGAAAATAAAAAGCTGCTATTTAAAAAAAAGAAATCAGTGGTCAGCCAGACAATGAACAAATATCTAATGGTCCAGTCAACAGGGAACCAGGCCTAGAATCAGGATGATTTGATTTCAGATACTTATTAGCTGTTTGACCCAGGACAGGTCACTTAATCACTGACTGAATTAATTTCCTTAACTGGAAAATGAAAATAATATTTAATAGTACCTACTTCATTGGATGGTTATAAGGATCAAAAGATATAAGTGTGAGAAGTGCTTAGCACAGTGTCTGGCACACAATAGTCACTATATGAATGGTTATTCCATTCCTTATTTCCTTCCCTTCTGTGGGTCAGGAACTATGCTAAACTTTCAAGACAGAAAGAAAAGCTAAAGGCAATCTCTGGAGGTCACAATTTTTTGGGGAGACAACATGAAAACAGCTGTGTAAGTAAAAAAACTACAGACAATATAATACAAATAAATACAGATTAAATAAATAAGTCAACAGAAGGAAGGTACTAGAATTAAGAGACACTGGTAAATACTGACTGTAAAAGGTGAGATTTGAAGGAAGTCAGGAGACAGAAATGAAGGAGAACATTCTAGGTATGGGGTACAGCTAAAGGAAATACCCAGAGTTGGCAGATGGAGTGTATTATTCAAGGAATATCAAAGAGGTCACTGCATTGAAGGGTACATGGATTGGTAAAATGTAGAAAACTGGAAAGATGGGAATGAGGAAGGTTAGTTTATAAAAGGCTTTGAATGCCAAAAAAGGAGATTTAATATTTGATATTGGTGATGACAGGGAAACAAATTACTAAATAAGGGAATGATGTGGTCAGATCTGCACTTTAGGAAATTCACTTTGACAAGTGAATGGAGAATGGACTAGAGTAAGAAGAAATTTATAGCAGTCAGACCAGCCAGTAAGTTACTGCAATAGTGCAGACATGAGGAGATGAGGAACTGCACCACGATAGTGGCAATATTAGAAGAGAAAAGGAAGTGTGTGTGTGTGTGTGTGTGTGTGTGTGTGTGTGTGTATGTATATATATATATATATATATATGTATATATATATATATACTCACACATACATACACACATGAATATACATAGATATAGATATAGATAAAAATGTTACAAAAGTAAAATTGACAAGAGATTGAAATTTGGAAGATAAGAGATCTTGAATTGAATCTCAACTCCAGATTGTGATCATGGCTGCCTCTACATTAATTGGGGAGCTTTCTTTTCTAAATAATAGCTTTTTACTTTTCCAGATACATACAAAAATAGTTTTCAACATTCACCGTTGCAATACCTTGTGTTTCAAGTTTTTCTCCCTCTCTTTCCATCTTCCTCCTCCCCTAGAGAGCAAGTAATCCAATACAAATTAAACATGTGCATTTCTTCTAAACATATTTAATTGGAGTATTTTAAATGGGACAGGGTTTGAAGGAGGTAGATAATGAGTTCAGTTTGGGACATAATGAGTTTGAGATGTCAATCCAATTCAAGGTAGCTGGAAAAGCAAGATATTTAATAGGTAGTTGGAGATGTGAGACTGAAGGTCAGCAGAGGTTATGACTGGATAAATTGATTTGAGCATGGAAATGAAAATTGAATCCATGAGAGCTGATGAGATAATCAAACAAAAGAGTAAGAGAGAGAAGAAAAGAGAGCACAGGACAGAGCACCTTTGGGACACCCAGGGTTATTGGATGTGATCTGGCAAAAGGAGACTGAGCAGTGGTCAAGGTAAGAGATTAGTGTCCAACAAACCTGCAGAGTTTTGAGAAAGAAGAAAGCAAATTGAGTGTTAGAGAGTATAGATATGTTTAATCTGTATTGGATTTCTTGCTGTTTTGGGGAAGGAGGAAGAGGAGAGAGAGGGAGAAAAATTTGGAACACAAGGTTTTGCAAAAGTGAATGTTAAAAACTAACATTGCATGTAATTGGAAAATAAAATAGTATTAAAAAAATTTTTTTAAAGCGTGTAGAACAGCAAGAACAAGAATATACAATGATTAATTCTGATGGACCTGGCTCTTTTCAACGACGAGATGATTCAGGCCAATTCAATGATCTTGTGATGAAGAGAGCCATCTACACCCAGAGAGAGAACTGTGGGAACTGAATGTGGATCATAACATAGCATTCTCACTCTTTTTGTTGTTATTCACTTGCATTTTGCTTTCTTATTCATTTATTTTCCTTTTTAATCTGATCTTTCTTGCACAGCAAGAGAATTATATAAATATGTATGAGTAGTATGTTTTCTAGAGCTCCCAAATTGGGGTACCAAAATATACTGTTCGGACTAGCTCTCTGGGGGATCTTGGGACCAGCCTGAGTCCTTGTCTTAGTGAAGGAATGAAGGAGGCAGTAGACTCATGAGGATGGTCAAAGATGGAGTCTTTATTTCAAGTCCTCTCAGCTCTTAAATAACTTAGTATGATTACATCACTATAGCACACTGAGCATGTGCCAACTAGAGAACCATTACATCATCACATCATACTGAGCATGTGCTAACTATAAGCACCCAGCTATTGATCTGTAAATGCCTCTTTACTTCCTCAAATAGAACACAGGTGCTCATGCCCTCCCTGACTTCTCAGGAAGGATGAGAGCACCAAAGGAGGTGGGGAGCCAAATCAGACATTGTCAGCAGATTCCCTCTGAGCTGAAGGGTCTTATACCTTACCCAGAGTTTCCCCACTATCTGCATTCCTCTACATGTATGCATATATTGGATTTAAAATATATTTTTATCACGTTTAACATATATGGGGAAGAATGAGGAAATTAGAACACAAGGTTTTGCAAGAGTCAATGTTGAAAATTGTCCATGTATATGTTTTGAAAATAAAAAGTTTTAATAAATAAATAAATAAAAATAAAAAGAGCGTAGAGAGTTCAAGAAGGATAAGAATTGAGAAAAGGCATTAGACTTGACAACTAAAAGATTGTTGGTAACTTTGGATAGCTTCAAATTGGCTGAGAAAGCTCAGAAGGCTTAGATAAAAATCCCACCTCTGTTCCTTCCTGGGTGATCATAAGAAAGCCACTTTATTTCTCTAGGTCTATTTCTTTATCTGTAAGACAAGGAGGTTAAATTAAATGATATCTAAACTCCCAGCCCTAAAATCTCATGATTCATAGAATTGGAGCTAGGAGGGACATCAGAGGCCATCTAGTCCAATCTCTTCATTTATAGACCAGAAAACTGACATTTTGGGAAGTTGTGAATGGTCCCAGGTCTTCTGACTCCCAGAGCCATTTAATTCTACTATACCCCCCTTCATTTTAGTCCTTTCAGTCTTCTCTCACTCTTCATGACTCCATTTGGGCTTTTCTTGGCAAAGAATATTGGAGTGGTTTGTCTTCTTTAGCTCCCTGAACTGAGTCACTTAACTTTGTTTAAGTGACTTGCCCAGGGTTACACAGCTAGTAAGTGTTGATTTGAACTCAGGAAGAAGTCTTCCAGGGTCAGTGCTCTAACCACTTCATCACCTAGCTAACCAGCTCTACTACTCTGCTTCTAATTATTTGTGACCTGTCATTTGTCACCAGGGTCCTGATTTATTGAAGTAAATTCTAATTCCCAAAGTACAGAGTTTTCAAGGACTCTGGGTATAAAGAAAATAGTCAAAAAAAAAAAAAAAAGTAAAAATATCAGCTTTTCTTTCTCTTATATCCTAATGCTAGATAAAAGCAGGAAGTGTGATAAGAATTAATAACAAAAAATAGCATTAAAAAGATCCTTTAAAATCACCTGTGTTTTAGAAAAAAATAGGCAAAAGATGTTTGCTAAGTTACATGGAAACCAATGGAAAGAAGCCTGACCTGAGAAGACATAAAAATGATTTTTATTCTAGTTTTAGTGCAACTGTTGATCAGTTCTGAATTCTGGTATGTTCAGATGGTCTTTGTTCAGTGCCTTAAATCCATTTCCCTAACACCCATCAATCAAAGGCAGCATAATTATGTTCATTCTAGATATGATATCAAAAACTAGATTTAAATTCTACTGTTAGCAAGCTATGTAAAAAAAATAATAATAAATAAAAATTCAGTGGCATAATTGTTCAGTCAAGACTTCCAGCATTTTGTCTAATGAGTAAAGGAAAAGTAAACACTGTCTCCTGGGTGAGGGGATTGCTTTAAGAAAGTAATGAAAAGAGTAAAGTAAAAAGTGCATACCAGAGAACAAAAGAATAATCTATAAGAAAGCAAAGATGGACAGTCATGAATATATAATCTCTTCTATTATTATATATGCTTTCTTGAAATGGAAATTGTATTTTTATTTATTTTGCTAAATATTTCTCTATTACATTTTGATCGGATGTGAGCCTAACTCAGAAATGTTGACATTAGCAATGCAGCACCATGGGCTCTGGTTTGACAATTCTGATATATGGTGTTTGAAGGAGGATAGAGATCAAATCATGTCAGAAATGAATGTCAGAATCAATAACTGAGTGGAGACTTCTCATAAGATTGTGGCTTTGATCTATGTCTTAATTGTTGTTTGAGACTTTGCAGTAACAAGTTATAGCTAAAAGCTACAGGTGTTTGGAAAATTTCTCTCCTGTCCTCCCTTCCCAACTCTTAAGTATTTAATGGATAAAGAGTGTGTTATTTACTAGTATTCTTTTGTTTCTGGAATAGATTTTCAAGTTTAGGATATAATTCTTTAACTTCCCAGACAATGAGAGAAAAGGCGGGAGGGGCTTCTACATTAGTGTCTATATAAACCTGTGTTTGCAGTTTGTGCCTTGCACTCCTTTATTAAGGATACCTTTTTGTTAGGAATTGTCCTTTCTAGAGGAATCATAATAAATCCTTTTTTGCTTTTTTTCCCCCTAACCTTGAGAGTCTCTGATTTTAATTTAGTTTGGGATCATAGCTGTCCCACACAGAAAGACTCTATAAATGAACTTTACTTTTAGGTTAATAGAGAAACTTTGTACCAAAAGTTTTTTCTGTAGAGAAGGGGTGATCAGACTGGGACATTAGCAACATTATTTTGGTAGCTATGAGAAAAAAAAAGTATTAGACAGGGCAGAGACTTCCTAAAGATCATTAAGGAAGGCTATTATCAAAGTATAGGGCAAGAAGAGATAAGGGTGTGAGTGAAGACAAGGGAAGAAGAGAGATAATATTGTTTTGTCCTTCTTTTTGAAGAGGACCACATCATGGGTGTGGTTGAATTGGATTTAAGTGAGACAGAATCGCAGTTATTCTCATTTGCCCATTCTGAGTAAGATTGGCAGGTGACGCTTCTCAAAAAGCCTCTGATTAGAGTAGGTCTGACTAGGCCTAAGTCATATGATCCCTATTCCTATTCTGCAGAAAGATCAGGCATTGGGCCCCAATTCATAGGAAGTCACATGATCTCAAGGTCTAGAGGTCTCTAAAGGTCAGATCCTAGGTTGGCTACAGGAGGTGACATGACCCACAGGAAGCAGACAACATTGGTGACCATCGGTCAATGATGTTACTTCCTTTTAGTCTGTCCAATAAAAAGGCTTGGGTCATTTGTTATTTAACCAGTTTTCCTGCTTCCAGCTTGTCAGGTTGGGCACATGTTGGGAGCTGAGATGCCTCCTGGGTGTGCTTGGGCCTCTCCCTGCAGGGACTAAATAAAGGCTTTCTCTTTGTACCTGAAGATATCTCTGATTAGTTAATTTGGGGAAGGAGGTCTAGCACCATCCCACACAATTCCAATAACCTGCATGGAGCAGGTACCCCTCTAATTCACTGATGGGTTTCAAGCCTGTTGGTTATCCGCTTGCCAAGATAGTTTTGCCAGGCTGTGTCCACGCTGCAGCTTCTTGGAGTCACAAGAGAGAGTTGGGTGACAGGTGGACACTACAGGCGGATGAACAGCCCTGAAAAGGACTCAACAAGCCCTCGCATAAGAGATGCTAGTCCTCCTTGAACTCTCCATACAACCCAATAAATTTCAAAGGTAGAGTGGACAACACTTGGCAATGACTCCAAGGTTTTCAGCCAAAATGACTAAAAAGTCATGAAGTCAACAAAAACAAAGACAAAAAGCCTTAAAATAGGGACAGAGAATGGCTTGGAGGAAGGGGAAATACAATTAGATAAATTTAAAATGCATTAAATTTGAGGTGTAGGTAGGTAGTACATTCAGAAGAAAGCATCTAGCTGGTATCTAGAACTATGGGACTGGAACTCTTTAAAGATTAACAGAAATTAATGGTATCACTATTCTTCCAGTCACTTTGAGTTCTAAATTTTCAAATCATCTTTCCTTCATGAATAGTCAATCAATAAGCATTTATTAAACATCTATTATGTGCTGGCCACTATGATAAGTGTTAGAGGTACAAAGAAAAGTATTAGAAAAATAATAACTTTCCTTAAAGAATTCACAATCAAATGAGAGAGGAGAATGGAATTCAGCATGGAGAGTGATAAATGAGGTCCTGCATCTGGAGAGGGAAGAATCTGGATGAGACTCTCCAAAGTTTATCCTTCACACTCTCCAATCAAATAAAATCTTTAAGGAAGGCCCCCCAAGGGCTGAGAGGACTGAGGAAGTCTGAGTTTCAAAGCTGATTTTGAAGAGGTGTAAAAAACTAGCAATTTCTAGAAACCCTGAATCTATTCTGTGAATCTGATCCTGGGTATGACAGAAACAATACTGATCAATAACAATAATTAAGTACAGATTCTGTTAATCAGTAAACTGTTCATCTCAATGATGGGAACTACCCACCCCTACCATTCCTCAATAGTACTTCTAAACTATAATAGCATATAAACTTAATCTACAAAATTATCTCCTTGATTCTGACTTTGCTAGATTCCCCTAGAATTAGTCCACAGAGTAATTTCTTCTTGCTTCTGCCTCTTTGCTAAAAACTCTTTTGGAATGTTAGTCCACTGTCAAGCAGCATAATTATGTAGAAATACATGATTTCAGTCAGAAATATCCTTCTGAACAGATAATAATGATATAGGATAGATAATGTCCATTTAAAATCTATATGCATATAATGGTCAATATTGTCTCCTATAATAAATTAATATTTACAATGACCCTATAAGAGGAAACAGTTACTTGCTTCCCAGTTAAATCAGATTAGAATAAGTAACTTGGAAACTGAGTGTGTGAATTCTTTTGCCAAACTCATCACACTGACAAGGGGGATCTTAATTTTGTTGGGTGTCTTTCTCCTCAACAAAGTCATCTTGTAGGATGATGAGTTTCTGAAAATAATAAAATTCAGAAGACCATCTATGCTAAATGATGCTAAAAAGGTGCTAAATGATGAGGTGAAAGTCCAGGGACCTTTTTTTAAGTAGCAGAGGATTTAGGAGGAAAACCAATAACCAAGCTCCATCTTCTCCAATCAAAAGAAAGAAGAGGCCCTAAGGGCAAAGGGTAATGAAGAAGTGAGGTAATGAGTTTCACAGTTGATTCATCTCTCTCCATCTCCTATGCCAATCTATCAAGCTTATTATATAATTCTTCCCTGAAATGCTTCTCATATCTCTAGTTTTATTTCCTATTACGATAAGCATGCTAATCTAATTTCTACACAGTCCATACTTGAATAGCTCTTTAGGGCTGTTAAGTCTCTCCTTTATTCAGTACCAAGCTAATTTTCTTTTTAGAATTTAATTGTGAACTACTTGAAGGATGGGACTATCTTTTGCCTCTCTTTGAATCACCAGTGCTTTAACACAATGCCTGGCACATAGTAGATGCTTTAAAAAATGTTCTTTAATTGATAGACTTTACTTGATATAATGAATCTGAAATTAGGAAGACCTGGATTCAAATCCCACCATTGACTCTTAAAAGCACAGAATAGATAGAAATCTGGAGAGGACTGAAGCTCAAGAAGGTTAAAATCACTTACCTAAATTCTTACTAGTAGTAAGCATTACAGGTAGGATTCGAACCCAGGTCCTCTGGCTGACTCCAAAGCTAGTATTGTTTCCCTCCCTGGCTAACAGTATTTCATTCATCTTTCTGAGTCTCAGTAAATTCTCGAATGTATATGTACTCAATTATAGACATTGGACCAGTTTCTAAATGTCTTTGAGCCTCAGGAAACTTTTGAATTAATCCATTAAATTATGGAGGAATACAATCTGTATTTACATGAAATCACACAGTGCTTGATGTATTCATCTGGAATTCATCACTCTTTGTCTTCTACCTATACAAATGCTCCCATTTTCAAGATCCTTGACATTTTTCTTAGCTATCCTCTCACTGATCTCCCTCTTTTCTGAAAACTCATCACACTCATCCACAACACCCCACAGTTTAATACCTAATCATATCCTACCTTATGTTATGCAGTAATTATCTATAACTCTCTAATCTCAATTATAAATTCCCCAAAAGCAGGAGCTATGTCTTGCACACCTAATCACTAAATCCAATGACCTTTATTTTTGATAATCACTACAGTTTTTTATATGGTTGACCCTTCCCTATTTCTACATATTGTCTCATTTCTTTCACTTCCAGAGATATTCTGAGTTTATTTAATTAATATTTTAAGAAAAAAACAGATATGCAATCATGCATCATCATGATTTCAGCCAGAAATATCCTTCTGAATTGATAATAATGATATAGGATAGATACTGTCAATTTAAAATCTATATACATATAATGGTCAATATTGTCTCCTATAATATTTACAATGACCCAAAAGAGGAAATAGTTACTTGCTTCCCAGTTAAATCAGACTATAATAAGTATGCCCTGCTAAAACAGTATAAAAAAGAGATTTGTCATTCTTCCCTTATATCCATTAAACTCTCTAGGTCTCCTAGATCTCTGTTTCTCTTTTTTGGTCTTCTTTGTTAGCTGCTCATCCTCTAAATTCCTAAATGTGAGTGGTCAGATCTCTCTGTCTCTCTATGTGTGTCTGTTTCTCTGTCTGTCTCTGTATCTCCCTTCCTCCCTCTCTCTCTCTTTCTCTCTCTCTCTCTCTCTCTCTCTCTCTCTCTCTCTCTCTCTCTCTCTCTTCTCTCTCTCTCTCTCTCTTCTCTCTCTCTCTCTCTCTCTTCTCTCTCTCTCCTCTCTCTCTCTCCCTCCCTCCCTCCCTCCCTCCTCCCTCCCTCCCTCCCTCCCTCCCTCCCTCCCTCTCTCTCTCTCTCTCTCTCTCCCTCCCTCCCTCCCTCCCTCCCTCCTCCCTCCCTCCCTCCCTCCTCTCTCTCTCTCTCTCTCTCTCTCTCTCTCTCTCTCTCTCTCTCTCTTTTTCTCTTTCATTCTCATGGCTTCAAACTTTATGATGACAAATAACCAATCTATGTCTCTTGGACCTAAGCTTTCTTCATACCTCTAGCTGCTGATAGAATATCTGCATCTAAATGTCTCTGTGGCACCTCTAAAACAAGTCCAGAACTGTATCTCTATCTTTCCCCATAGACTCACTCCTGAATTCATTATTTCTGTCTACTCATATTTGAAATTTAGGAATTGTCATTGATTCCTTCATCTTTCTTATCCTGGATATTCAGTCGGATTCCAGATCCTACTAATTTTACCTCTCTTGGAATCTAGATCACTACATCCTTGTAAAGATGTTCATTATCATTAACTGGTACTATATGTATTTACTTCCTTAGAGGTCTTCTTAATTATACTCTCTCCCCCTCCAATCCATTCAACTTTCTGTCACAAAAATGACTTTTCTTATATATAGATTCACTTGCTGCTGCTAAAAATGATGTCAATTATATTTATATATTGCTTTATGATTTTCAAAGCACATTATTTCATTTGACAATAGATCTGATCATTCCACTTGTCTGCTCAAAAATCTTCAATGGCACCTAATTTCCCATCAAATAAAATTCAGAACTCCTTTGCCTGCACTATATCCCAACAAGAATGATAGTAGCTATCCTTTGTATAGTGGTTTCTATGTTCTAGATGCTTTACAAATATTATTTTTGCTTCTAAACACATGTATCTTATTTGTGCCTTTGCTATCCTTGCATGCTTTCTTGTCTTCACCTCTTGAATTTTAAAAGATGACCCCATTCTCTAAAGCCCAGTTCAAAGATCATTTCCTCCAGGAAGCTTTTCCTGATTCCTTCCAGATAATAATGGCCTTCAATCTCAGTCCTCATATAGCACATTTGTTTTATATATTTCAAAGGCACTCTCTATGTACACTTTGTATTCTAGCTAATCTGTGTTGGTGTTTTATTCTACTGTTAGACTGCAATCTCAATAAAGGCAAGAATTTTGTCAAAGCCCTTCCCCCCCCCCCCCAATCCCTTAGCACTGTTCAATACTTAGTAGGTGCTTAATGAATATTTGCAGTTGTTCTTTACCTCCAGAGTATTAAACACCTAGTAGATATTCTTCCTTCATTGTATTACAGGAATTTCTGCGTCCCTTTTCCAGTATTCATGATTTCATTTATTCAGTAAATATTTGCTGAGTCCTTTACAATCTGACTATAGTCAGCTATTCCAGGTTTACCATATATTACTTCATTTCATGCACTCTATAGTCCGACCAGACTGACTTTCTTGCTCTTACTCACAAATGACACTTCATTTCCTGTCTCTGTACCCTTGCATAAGTTATCTTCCATGACTAGAATGAAGTCTCTCCTCATATCTCTAAATTAGAATCTCTAGCTACCTTTCAATCCCAGCTCAAGTACTACCTCCCACAAGAGGCGCTTCTTGATCCAAAAACTATTGTTCCCTTTCCTGTCCCCCAAATTACTTTGTATGTACACGTATTTTATAAATTCTTATATGGAGCTATATGGTTCTTCCCTCTCTTCTCTCCTTCCCTGCCCAAAAAAGACCGTAGGCTCTTCAACGTCAGGAGGTGTTTTATTCTTGACTTTGTATCCTTAGTTCTTGCTATCCAGTGCTATCTGATTCTCCATGGCTCCATTTGGAGTTTTCTTTGCAAAGATATTTGAGTTGCCATGTCCTTCTCCAGCTCATTTTACAGATGAGGAAACCAGGGTTAAGTGATTTGCTCAGGTTCACACAATTAGTTAAAGTCTGAAATTGGATTTGAATTTAGAAAGATGAGTATTCCTAATTCTAGCACTCTATTCACTTCACCTGCTAATTCTTGTATCTTTAGTATATAGACAAAATGCCTGGCACAAAAGGAATACTTAGTCAATACTACTTGATTGACTGATTAGTTAACTAAATAAGTATTGTGAAAGGTCTTCCATTTTTATGAGTCTGATTACTCCTAATGTAAGTCAGTCAATAAACATTTATTAAGCATCTATGTGTGCCATGCACTGTGCTAAGGATTGAGGATACAAAAAATGAGCAAAAATAAACAAACAAATAAATAAATAATAATAAAAAACTCTGTCTTGTGCTTAAGAAGCCTACATTCTAATGAGGGAGACAACAAATAAACAAGCTATGAACAGAAAAAATAAATAATTTTAAAAGGAAAGGTAATAAAATTGAGAAACTGGGGAAAGTTTTCTGTAGAAAATGGGGTTTTAGTTGGGACTTAAGGGAAGCTAGTAAAACCAAGAAAGTCCAGCAGGCATTCAACACAGCCAGATTATAGGCTACCTTCTTAATCTGTGTAACCATACATTTTTCCCCAAAAGTCTACCAAGGTACTTAAGATCTCTTCATTCTCTTGTTTTACTTCTGGTTGCCATATTGCCAGTGTGTCTGTCCTTCTGCTGAATCTCTTTCTCAACAAGATCAGACCACCCCTTTTCCAATTATATGTAGTCCTTAATGATGTCTACTCATGATGCATATCATCACTACTAATGTGCAGTAGACCACTTCTGGCTGTCATAAATCTTTCCACTCTGCTTTGGGTTACATGTAATTTTTGCTGATTAAGTTAACTTAAAAGCAATAGAAATAGGAACTTAGTATGTCATGGTATACTCCTGAGTGAAGAAAATATACCAATTTCTCTTCCAACTTTAATCTTAGAGTGTTACTTAAAGTTGTGAGAAATTAAGGAGATGAAGTGTATTGCCCAGAGTCACAAAGAAGCAGACAAATTTTTAAGAGGCAATACATGATTGGAATATACAAAGAATACACCTTACTTGAAGAAAGAAGGGATCACTTTGCTGGAATAATCAGAGAAGGCTTCCTGATGGATGAGACTTGCACTGGACCTTGAAGGATGGATTTAGATAGAAAGAAGAGAAAAGAGGATTATGGTTCTAGTTCTCAATAGAATATTTCAGGACATAATTTACAATCCTACTTGAACCTCTGTAACTTTGATGAGATGTCTAAAAACTTGAATACTTGTCTAAAAACTCAGTATACTTGGCAGCATAAGAGAATTTAATTCAACATCAGGACAATGCTTCATGGGTAACAAATACTGTTTCATCTTTGTTGTTTTTAAATAAGCAAATCACACATCTCTTGTCTGAATTAGATCAGGTTAGAACCTGTAGGATCAGGTCCCTAAAAGGTCTTCAATAGTTCCCTTGGTTAACTTCCTCCCTAGCATCGGTACAACACCCCTCTATTCTGAACTATTGTTTGAAAGGAAATATCACAATTTACGCGTCAACTGTTTCTCCTAGAAGGAGCCAGACAAGTACTGAGGTATCTAATTTAAATGATCATTAAACAAATGCAAATGTGTAAGTGCCACTAGGTATCATTAATAAATAGGAACAACAACAATGATATTTGTGTCCCTAGGCAGCTCTCTAGGAAGGTGGAGAGTAAATTGTACAAGGTCTTGTACAAGGTAAACGGTATGACCTAGTAGACGGATTGCTGGATTTGGAATTGGGGAGACCTCAATTTGAATTCTCACTCAGATACTCATTAGCAAATTATTTAATCTCTCTTGGTCTCAGTTTCCTCATCAGCAAAATGGATGTAATAATAGCACCTACTTCAGAGAGTTGTGAAGCTAAAATAAGACACTTTAACGAGAGCTTTGCAAACCCTAAAGCGTTACATACACGTTATTATTGTTATTGTTATTATGCTAGTTATATAAACAATGAGATGAGGAGAGGGCTTGGATGAGAGTCAGAGGGGTCCTCTCTTATGAATCACACACAGAAACACACACAAGGGCACACACATATTTAAAAAAAGAAAAAGAAAAATGGTACTGCACTGTTTAGAAAGCTTTTAACTTGAAGGAGGCAAAAGCGTATTTTGCTCTGCTGGCCAATGGCAGGACTACCCATCTTCTCCTTATCTCGCTCCCCTAAAGATCTGAGCTGACCCCTTGCCTGAGGAGAGTAAAAGGAGAGGAGAGGAATGGGACTCGAAATTCAGCAAGCGATGCCCTACCGGGCCACTGTACTGGCCCCTAACAGCTGACCCCGACAGAGCCAGCGGGCGGAGACGTGGATGGAGTGCGCTGGGTGCCGCCCTTCCCGTGCGGTGGGCGCCCGGGGCACTACCCTGCATTCGCTGCTCAGCCGGCGTCGCGCCCGCTGCGCTCCTCCGAGCTGGAGGGCAACGGGACTGGAGTCCGCCCGAGCCGCGTCAGGGAAGAGGCGGGGTGGGGGGTGCGGTTAAAAGGAGCTGCAGGTGGAAAGCTAGAGTCCTGATCTAAACTCCACAGGAAACCCCTGAACTTCCCATACCCAGGGAAAGGCCTACGCTGAAGCTGGGGACACAGCCGCCACAGAGGAAGGTGCCAAGTATTTGCCACTCACCCGGGCGGAGGCAGCGACCTGGGCATCCGACCCCGGGAGCAAGCGCGCGCCCCACGCCTCTTTACATGCTGCCCAGCTGACCCTTCTACCCTCGCTCCCCTTCCCTCAATATTCCCTCCCCGACCGTCCCCTCCATCATTCACGGATCGTCCACACGCCACTAATACAGGTAAGCCTTGCGCCGCCTTCCTCTGCATGTGCTGGTAGCAAAGAGAGAGGTTTGGGGGCTGGGGTTCGGGGTCGGGTAGTGTCAGGAACTGGGAACTTGCACACTCCGGTGGTCCGTCCCTCTCCTTCCGGTTTTTCATTTCTATCCCTACCCTAAAATGAGAAGACCCCAGACTTGCAATAATTAATTCCTCCCTGGGGAGTTACATGCTGGTGGATAGTCCATTCGTGGCTGCTGAAAGTGGAGGAGTAGAGATCCTTCGCACCCTTGGAAACTTGGCAGTCCTGTGGGGCTCTCGTATGGGAGTTATGAGGGAAGGGGTTCGCTAAGTACACAGTTGAAGATGCGCGTTGGATCGGAACTTCCTTGTCATCTGCATCCTCCACCGGGTACATCAGAGCCAATGGCTGTACCAGTAGAATTGAGAGAAAAAACCCAGGGTATTTTCTTACTAAAGTGACCCCCAATGCTTAGACAAGAGGACGTTCGTGGTTTGACTTTTAACCCAGACTTCTTCCTAATTGGCTTGCACAACAGGTTTTATAAACGTATTGTGTATAAGCAAGCAAAGGCATGGTGTCTGGCTTTTCCCCACCCCCAACCCTTTCTTGCTTATCCTGATTGCCCTTCTCTTATATCTGCGTGATCTGAATATTCGTGGGGGAAAGGTAAGAAATCTTTAGAAGATCTTTCAATCAATAGTAACTCCCATATACTTCTAATCACCTTGCCTTCACGGCATGCACCTTCAAAAATTTGTCAACCCCTGAAACCTAGAGTTGTGGACAACAATAATTAAGGATAATTGGTGACACACCTGATTATAAAGAAGGAAATTGAGGAAGGACACTTCCCTGTCCAGCAAAGGAGACCCATCCCAAAGTATCACCATGTGTCATCTAACCTCCCTTCCTGGAAGAGCATAGATGGAGTTGAGGTGAGTGCACGATTGACAAGATATCAACTTGGGAGGTCCAATCTGACCAGAAGAGCCGCCAATCTCACGTAGCCAATGAAGCTTTGGCTCCAAAATTTCTATTGTCCCAGCCTTGTCAGTGTTTACAGATAGAATTCAATTGTCAATTCACTAACAACTGATTTGATCGTGGATTCCAGGTCCACTGCTTTATTTTCCTTAGCTGAATTCATTTTCTAGTAAAAAGTATGTTTCATTGCCCTGATTTTCATCGAATGTAGCCTATGTTCTAGAAGAAAATGTTCTGCCCACATTCCACTTCCCTTAGAATTACTGATCTTTGGGATATGGCTCAAAACTGTTCTTGTAGAGACCTTTGTCTGTTGTTTGGATCAGGCACAATATTTGGGAGTTGTTTCAATTGTGCCAAGAGAAAGACCAAGGAAGCACTCAGAGCTGGAAGGAAAAGGTTAGCCAGTTCCATATTTTAATTGGCAAGTTCAACATTTCTAAACTCTAGTTTACCTTGGTAAGATCTAAAATCACTTTCTCCCTTCTCAATTTACAGCTGAAACATGTTGTGTGTGTGTGTGTGTCTGTGTGTGTGTGTGTGTGTGTGTTTTAAACAACTGCTTTGTTAAAGAAATTAAACTGCATTGCTAGTTTGAAGAGAAGTTTGTTGCATTTGTTTTGAGTATCTTATCTGTTTAAGTAAGGCTAAATTTAGGGGTAGAGGATGATAAGAAAGTGACATATGGGGGCAGACTAAACATTTTCTAGATCCAATGAGATGATATTTGCAAAGTGTTTAGTACAGTGCCTGGTACATAGTAGGCATTTAATAAATGCTTTTTCCTGTTCTATCATTACCCTTTCCAATAAATTCAAAGAGAACAGGGACTATTTTGTTTTTCTTAATAATCCCAGGGCCTACATCAGTTCCTCACACATAGTAGATATTTTATAAATGCTTTGTGAATGGAATTAATTTAGAAGGGAAAAAAAATCTCCATCCTTCTAGTCTCATCTTTATATGTAGAGCATTATGAATTCTGTACAAAATTCTTAGCTCAATTATAATTTCTGAAGTATCATTAAGGTTTTCATTTTCATTGGTTGAATTTGCATATTTCATGAATTTATATTGATTCTTCTAAAGTAATAAAAAAAATCAAATATTGGAATCAGGGCACGAAATGAGTTTTTGTCAAGTTTTCTAGTTCATGAGCTCTAAGTCTTTTAAAAGACTCCCATTACCTCCTCTGGAAGACAGAATTAGATATGCAGAAAGACTTCTCATTTTTTATTTCCAGAGCCATTTCAATGTGATTATACTAAAATATTTGGAAAGGAAACAGATTTGCTTGAATGAATAGAGACTTTGCTAATAAGCCTTAGGGTCAAGATTTAACTTTATGTAAGTCAACAGGAAGAAATTAGAAGATAGTAAAAATTTTATCAGATAGTCTAAAGAACATCTCAAATATCAACCAGTTTTAGGCATATCTCCATGAGAATTCTGAATTTTAGTAAACATAGAAGATCATAAAACTATATTGACATGTATGATTGATATTAGTTACAACAAATAAGGATGCATTAAAGTTTTATTTGTATAAATAAAAAAGATCTTTATAAACTAAAATCCACGAAGCTCAGTTTTTTAGGAGATCAAGAAGAGGACAGAGGTTTTTCTGAATTTCTAGTAAAGGTGATCATCTGAAAAGGGAGAAATTTTGATTTTTAAATTTTGTTTGAAAAAATTTTGCTTGTTTTCAATTAAGTTTCAGCACCCCAAAACTTAATAACTTGGAAGAGGTTCTGGTTTTTGTTTGTTTGTTTTGAATATCAGACTAACCTTACCCATTTCTAAAGCTCTGTATATAAATAAGGGATTGGTTCCAAAAACAGCATAGAAATTAATTCAAAATCTGAGGGCAATTTAATAAGAATTACCATTTCTTTCTTTCTTTCTTTTTTAACAGGTGGCAATAACCCTGAAATTCTGAAATCAGAATAAAGAATTGCATGATGATGCAACTTGGGACTTCTGGGCAATCCACTGGTAGAGAAGATTAAGGGTCCCACTTCTTAAGGATAAAGATCTTGTTCTAATTATCTTCTCCAAAATCACTGTAAGTCCCTTGAACTAAAACTTGTACAAAAAAAAGTTGGGGTAAGGGAAGTTATTTTGTTTTTCCTCCATTTAGCAATGCAGGCATCTACTTTAAGTAAACTGAGAATTAAAAGACCTGTGATTCCCTAACTATTAATTATTCACCAAGTGACCTTGAAGATCTTGAAGAGATCATTTCAAGTCTTTAACTCAGTTTATCTATTTTTAAGGAGAGTCATTAATCAGAACAATAAAGTTTTAACACAAACAGTTCTGCTGAGAATTGAGATAGCTCACAAAGTTTTTTGTGGGGTGTTTTTCTTTTTGGTGTCTTTCACTGTGAAGCTAAAATGTTATTGAGTCTACAAGTCAGTATCATATTATTGTAGAAAGAAGAACTGGAATTAAGATCTCCTTCAGTATCTAATACGGTACTTGGCACATAGTAGCCACTTAATAAATATACCAGTCATCAGTGAACAAACATAAAAATTATACTATTTTGGTAGAATTATGGTATCCAGCTACTTCAAAGCAAGTTAATTTGGAGCAGGGAAAGACAAAGACTATCTCCTCATTCACAAAAATGCCTAAACTTTGACATCATCACTAGAGCCACAGATTTTCTTATTTAGTTGTGTTTAGTACTGTGATTATAGCTTTTGTAATATGGGTGTGATGCTGAATTACTCAAGTTAATTATGCATTTCATATGTTAAAAAAAAATTCTATCAACCTCTTACAAATTCAGATGGCACCATATTTTCTAAAACTGAATTATACCGAAGCTAAGCATTATGCTTTTTTTTCCTAAAGGAGGAAATTTTATATTTTATTCCTAAAATAATCTTCAATTAAATTATACTTTTGTTTAGATAAAGTTAATATTTTAGTTTTTCCTGAAATAACCATAGGGCCCATTGCTTTCTTGAGGAAGAAAAGGAAAGAGGCATTTTGTTTATTGAAATTAGAAAGTACTTAAAAAAATAAAATTCACTTTTGGGAATATATTTTTAAAAAAGCATAGAGAAACCTATAAAGCATGTTTTTATTTTCTATATTCCAAATCTCCTACAATTGCAATATTTACAAAAAAAATCATCTAAATGCATTATCTTTATTTGAGAAAGAATAGAGTAGGCATAGATTTGGAACTTCTTTCATCTATTCTTTCCTCCTGGGGACTTATAATTTGATTACATTATTGGATTGGCACAATGACTTCCAAACATTTTAAAATTACAATATATTAATGCAATTGAAGTAAATTGAAATTTATTTTAAAATCAACCAAAAATTTGAAAATTTCACAGATATCTGGAGACATAGTAGATTATTCCAGGACCATCATTGGGAACCACTACATTCTTTTTAAGGAAGAAAGACAGACATAGACAGACAGACAGACACACACACACACACACACACACACACACACACACACACACAACCTCGATTAGATTTATCTATATAATTTCATCTTTTTTCTTCCCGCTCACTTCCCGCCACAGATCTGAGACTTTATTAGTGTAGATTGGTGGTACAAACTCAAACAGAAATGGCTTATATGTAAGGATCCCTACAGGCTACATATTGACTTAGAAAACCATATATTAACATTTTCTATGTTCTATTGTATCTACATTTTCCCAGTTTACTATTTTCCAGTTTACTGGAAATAATAGTTAACTATTTCCCAGTTTACATTTTCATATAATTCTACTTGCACTCAGGAATGTTGCTGGACCACAATGCACAATGTTTGACACTTCTGGTATAGGAAATTCCTTCTACCAAATAGTTTCATAATCACTTCTAACTTAGTTTAAAGGAGTTGCCCGGGTCACCAAGAGGTTTAGGGACTTTCTTATGGTCATATTGAAAATATGTATCAGAAATACAACTTGAACCCTTTGTTTATCATGCTATTCTGCTAGATTTAAAGTTCTAAAGGATTTTATTGTTGTTTGTCCTCTCTTCTTAAAGATGACCATGATATCAGGGAGGAGATGCCATGACATGCAAGTGAATTGAATTTAAGTGAGGAGGCTGTGCAAGTTCACCTGCCTCACTTTCCCCTCAGAGCCATTTGGGTCTGGTGGCCAGATATAGATCAAGATAATGCTGCATGTATTGGGAGACTTTGACCTTTTTAAGCTATGTTTTTTTAAACAGGTCTCAGTTTGAATAAGACAATGTCCAATTGTCTTAGGAAAAGTTAGATGACATAAAGAAAATATAAAATAAAGCTATATTAATTGATAAAACCACCCTTCTTTTTTAAGAGTTAGGTAAACTTATACAT
Organism: Antechinus flavipes; assembly: GCF_016432865.1. Lineage (NCBI taxonomy): Eukaryota > Metazoa > Chordata > Mammalia > Dasyuromorphia > Dasyuridae > Antechinus > Antechinus flavipes. The sequence continues at coordinate 465,849,681 of NC_067400.1, forward strand.
AGAATAAATAAGAAAGAAGTTAAGGAGAGGAAGAGAATATTAAAAAAACTAGATATGATAGATCTCTGGAAAATAGAGATCGAAAAAATAGAAATAGAAAGGAATATAACTTTTTCTCAGCTGTACATGGGACCTTCACAAAAAATGTGCATATTACTGTGACCTCTCATTGATTAACCAACAAAAACTCCCAGGCTAAACCCACTTGGTCCTTGTTTTAGTTCTGATCGCCTCAGAGTGAATGTAAATAGCAAATGCTGTTGTTTTAAGGCAATTATCCTGAAGGTCTCCCGGAATGATTTGTTTTGACTAGATAAAAAAGGCAATTCTAGCCTCAAGGGACCTTAAACTCTTCATGTTCAGTATGTTAGAAAACCAACCAAAGATTTTACAGACTTTTGTTATTAAAAATTTTTTTAAACACTTATTATTAGTCACATATTTGGGCCATTACTTATGGCCCAAAGAATTCATGGAGCAGCTGGTGCTTGGGCCTTGATTTCCTGATCCATGAAATAAGGGAGTTGGAATAGTAATCTGTCAAATTCCTATGAATATGTGTAGGACTTTGTAAGATTCTAGTTTCTAGTGAAAATATAGTAAATTATATAATCTCTTTGTCTTCATTTGAAAGTTTCTCCATAGTCTCTCCGTTACATTTCTGGGATAGCTGTACTCTTAACTAGATCACAGAGAATGACAGATCACTGAGAGATCACCAGATCACTGGTGTTGCAAGGGATAGAGCACTGAGCTTGAAGTAAAAAAGAAATGTATTCAAATATACCCTCAGATACTTATCAATTGTATGATCCTATGCAAGTCATTTAATCTTTGTTTACCTCAGTTTCCTTGCTTGTAAATGAGGGAAAGGGTCACAACTATCTCACCAGTTATTGTGAAAATTAAATGAAATATTCATAAAGTAGGCATTATATTTGTTGTTCAGTTCTATCTGATTCTTTATGACCCAATTTGAGATTTTCTTAGTAAAGATCCTAAAGTAGTTTGCCATTTACTTCTTCAGTTCATTTTACAGTTGAGGAAATGGAGGCCAAAAGGTTTAAATGACTTGCCCAAGGTTACATAAATAGTAGCTGAAGACACATTTGAACTCAGGTCCTTCTAACTTCAGGAAGCTCTATCCATTGCACTATCTAGCTCCCTTAGACATGATGATGATGGTGGTCGTGGTGGTGGTGATGATGATGATGATGATTACAGAGACTAAGTAGGAAGTGTTTATTGACTAACACAGAGAATATATTAATAGAATTAAATTGTCAAGTTACCTAGTAATGATAGTAATTAGATAGAAGGCAATAAATAATTGAAAAGTAAAAATCTTCACTATTTCACAAAATCAATTCAGATTTGTTGAATATCCTTTGTTCTGAAATTGTAATTCATATGTGTTCATCCCAGAATCTCACTAGGTCATCGTTATCAAAGTATACCTCTGATTATAAGTGGAAATTTGGATCAGATCATTTGTTGGCTGGATTAATCATCCTCAGTGACCACAGCATACCAGAGAGACCTTTACCTTTTTAAGCTATGTTTTTAGCAGGTCTCAGTTTGAGTGAGACAATCCCCAAGCAGTGATTAAGACCTAAAAGAAAAATTAGGTGTCATACAAAGGAAATATATAGTAAAATTATAATAATGGGTAACCCCAGCTTATTTAGTTTTTAAATTGACAATTCATAATAATGCCTCCTATGTGTATTCTAAATTATGCAAACGTCTTTAAAAATGTAATATATACACATTAAGTCACTTTTATATACAAAGCTTTCTACTAAGGTCAGATTCCTATGACTCATTTTGCCAAAGAATGGATTCTAGGTTCTTATAGGCTCTGACAAGTACAAACTACTTGGAGGTCTTCCAAAGCTGAAAATACTTAAAGAAAGTCCTGATAACTACCATATACTTATCCTTTAAGAACCAGCTTTGGAGAGGGGCATCACTAGGCATTTTGCTGCCAGGTCATAACCGAAGACCTTTTGTCACAGCAAATGATGAAACAGTCTCCTAAGGAAACATGGCAGGAAGGAAATATCCATAGTTTTTGAAATATTAAATTAACTTTATGCAAAGTAAAGTGCAAGGCTCTAAGAGAAATACAAAGACATGTAAAATGTGATTCCTACCCTCAAAAAGCTCACCATGTTGTACTTTTGTCTCTTAAAGATATGTGTTAATTATGATGTTACCTTTAAACTGCAATAAAGCATTTTTGTCATCTGGAGCTTTCTTATCTAGTTTACTGCTCTCTCTTCTCTCCTTTGCTTCATGGCCATAGGAACTCAGATTTGTTATAAAATGAAACAAAGTAACTCAGAAGTTGTTTCAGTTTCTCCCTGAAGCAGAACCCTTCAAATCATCCCTAATAAGACATCATCCAGCCTGTCCTAGAAGACTTCCAGAGAAAGGGAAATTCATGACCTCTCCAAGCAGCACATTCTGCTTTTCAGCTCAGACTTTCCTTCTACTTTCTTACTTTCCTTCTCTTCTTCTTGCTTTTTTTAATTTCCTTCTCTTTATATCACATATGCTGGGGGCCCATAAAGGAAAATGGAGCACTATTCCTACTGAAGTTTCCCTTTGATTCCCTTACTTCTTTTTTAAGTGGAGAGAGGTTCAAAGGAAGCTGATCTGAGCTTTGACTGGGGAGCCATCTTTCCCTGTCCTCTCCAGATGCTAATGTAGTTCCCTTCAATTTTTCCTTCACATCTTAAAATTCATTAAACTCAATGTATGAGTTTCATGTAGACACCATGATGTGCTTCTCTCTTAAAAGAAAGGCTTCAAATGTTTGGGAGTTGGTTTTTTTGTTTGTTTGTTTTTTGGTGAGTAGGGAGTAGTAGGAAGAGGTATCTCCTTACTGTGATTTCACTAGTATCAGGAACTCCCTAATGAGGAAACTCTATGCACCAGTGCAGACCAACTTTCTAGTAAATTTGAGTCTTTGAGAGCTGCCTAGAGCAATGCAATGTTAAGTGACTTACCCAGGATCATACAGATAGGATGTCAGATGGAAGCACTTGAACCCAGATTTGCCTTTATCCAACCTCTATCTGCTAAGGCTACAGTGCCTCTTAATGGACATATAATATAATGAAATGGAATGTAAAGAAAAATTTAAATTCATAGAGCATCATCAGAAGAATTTTATTCAAATGATGGGTTTGGTTCAGGTAGAAATTCAGACTTATTAAAAGTGTTGCACATTTTCCAAAGGGCAATGAAGCTGAGCTCAGCTAATTGTCCGTGCAATGTCTGCCTAAGATATGTGCTAATGGATAAGCTCTGTAGGTTGTCCATCCAACTGCATACCATAATGTGGACAGCATGTATTTTTAATATACTTTTTTATGTGAATAAGGAGGCCCAATCTTTTGAATGATAAGGGAGCAGAAGACATTCTTGAATTATTTTCTATAGAAAACTGTCACTTTACAACTACAAAACTGTACAACACAAAAGTACAAAGAATATAAGTTCCCTCTTGTACTTATTATTTGTTGACTATTTAAAAATTTTTTCGATTCAGTAAAGCAAAAGGCTGCCTTAAGGGTGTTCCTCCAACATGATGTCTCCCAAGAATATATTAAAATTATACAGAATTCCTTAAAGATGCAATAACAGAGAGTCCTTTGTCCAACTCTCTACTTGTTAGTGTTAAGGCTTAAAACAAGAAAATGTATATTTGCCAAAAAGTGTTTGCCACCATTGTGAATGATTTTCAGCATAATGTCCAAATAGAAGATGTTCTCTATATTTTCCTATTTAGAGGTGATATTTTTCTGCTTGCATCAATTTCTGAAACATTATAGGGCTTCCTAAATGGCACACATAAGTACTCCAAAGAGGATACTTACATTGATTTAAATACATTAAGCCAACTTTGTTTCTAATTGAATTAGAAAATAAGCCTTCATCTTACAAACATCAGAAACCTGTCTGGGTGGTTAAATTCAACAAGTAGTTATTAAATGCCTACTACTTGCTTCATACCAGGGAGATCTGTATCTCCATGGTACAAAGATACAAAGACTAAAATGAAAATAGTCTCTGCTATAAAGGAACTTATATTGAGGAGGAGAATATGGGTAAGGATATAGAAAATACCTTGTATAGCTTGGCTGAAAACATGCCTAAAATGCACTGAACAAGACAGGGCCACAAAAAAGAACCCTATAATCCAAAGCTTTATTACACAGCACTCTCCACATTGACAGTGATCAATACATTTTGCAAAGGTTGCTCTATAAGATGCAGATTTTTTTTTCTGGGGATCATTTTTAAATTTACCCTTTTGGAATTTCCAGAATCTTTTTCTCTCCTTTCAGAAAATTGAATCAACTTTTGAATATCTCTAATCCTGTCTGTCATTTTTTTCACAATTTTTCAATTCAGTCTGCAAGTTTGTTTTTTTTTTCTTCAGTATTTTATGATATTATTTATTTAGGCTTTGTAATTTGGCCTCATTTAATGGAATTTATAGAATCTCTTGCTTTTTCCTAGGACTTGAATTCCCATTTTCTGTCTACCCTTTACAATTTGAAGATCATTTGTTTTAATGAAGAATACAAATGCAAAATTAAAATTGAATAGGTTTTTTCTTTTATGTGACATAATATTACTTGCCTTAAATCATGAACCTTTACCTTCTTTATTCTGCATCTGGTCCCAAGCATAACTCTAGAAAACTTTGTTGTCCTTAGCCTATTCCACAAACCTCATTTCATTCTGGGCTTTAACTTTCATGACACTTCTTAAAAGTTCTATGCTAGAAGGCAGCTAAAAGAATACAGTGAATAGAACACTGACCCTGAAGTCAGTAGGACCTGAGTTCAAATCCAGCCTCAGACACTTAACACTTAATAGCTGTGTGACTCTGGACAAGATATTTAATTCCAATTGACTCACTGCCCCCCCCCCAAAAAAAAGTTATAGTTAGTTCTTTTTTTATTAACCATTGTTAAGGACTCATCTTCCCTATTTAATGTCTTATTTGATATCAGTAATTGTTTGTTTGTGGGTATCTGTTCTCTCTTTTATGTGTTCTGAGATTAGCTTGAGTTGATGATAAACCTCTTATAGACAAGTCTGTCTTTTGCCTCTTTTTGTATTCTCAACACTTAAAAAAATATCTGGTACAGACTAGGGACTTAATTTTTATTGATAGTGTATTGATTGACATGTTTGTTTCTTGCTATACATTCTTAATCAGCTTCACTTATAATTCATATAATATAATTTTTAAAATCCTGGATTTTACTCAAAAGACCTGGATTTGAATCCTGACTCTGCTGCTTATTAATATATTTATGACCTTGGACCAAATATTTAACCACTCTGGACTTCAGTTACCACATATCTAAAATGAAGTAACTAGACTCAGAGCTTCTTTACCATTTTTTCAGTCAGGTAATCCTTTGTTGTGAGTCCTGTCTCAGAATAATATTTTGAATGCACTAAAGAAAATACATAGCATTATAAAAAGATTATGTCTATCTATATATAAATTATATATAATTATCAAAGTTATAAGAAAAAAACACAAAACAAGTTTGAAGACTGCCAAAGAACTCTTGCACTAGATGATTTCTAAAGTCTCTTTCAGATCTCAAATCCTCTAACTAATTATTTTGTATCCTTTGGAGTACTTAGAAGACTAGTTCATTGTAGAATAAGTGACCCATCAAGTCTGATTGACAATACTTTCCTAAAAGATATCCTATCTCCTTACCTGGATGAACAGACATCCTGGCTCCTCCCTTATTTGGACCTTGGTCTCCCCATGTATGCTGTTAGTCTATTACCTAAGCCCCAAGTATTGGTATATAAAAACTCTCCCAAATTTCCTCTCTCTTAGACTCTCTTAGGGACTAGGCTGTCACTTATGATGTAAATAAACTTTATTGTCACTATAAGAGAATCTCTTTGAATTCTTTCAAAACTAGCAATAAACCATGACTCTCACATAAGCACGGTGGAGGGAAGAGTCTTCCCATAATTTGTGTCTATACATTTTTGGCAAAGGGCAAGATTAGGGGTGGGAGAGAATGGAATGTGTGGCATAGAAATTCCTATTTTTCCTAACTTTTGTAAGCCTTCTCCTAGTATAGTAAGTGTTTTAATATCCCCACGCTATAGTTTAAGTGCATGAGAATTATAAACAAATGGTCTGTAATTCTGTGAAGGAAGAGTATGTTTCTAATACCTGTCCCCAAATTCCTAGTATCTATGAGCATGATCTTTTTTTGGGGGGGTTGGGGGGAGGGAAGACAAGGCAAGGGATTGGTGTTAGGGTCCAAGGTCACACAGCTAGTAAATGTGAAGTGTCTGAGCCTGGGTTTGAACTCAGGTTCTCCTGTCTTGATGGCTAGTGTTCTAGCCACTGTGCCATCTAGCTGTCTCTAGAGCATGATCTTTTGTAAAAATAGAAGGGAGGCGTGCCCAAGAAAAGCAACTGAAATGGCAGCCAGCATTGTTTTGCAAAGTCCTGTAATATCTCAGGGCTATGGATAGAGATGTATGCACATTTTAGCCACCCAAGAGAATCTCAGAGGTGGATAGTGACAGGGGAACCAAGAATGTCTGAAGAAATAATAATAGTGTTGCCATCACTGAGATGAGACTATCCAAGAAAACAATTTATGTCCCCGAGAGTCAAAAAGAGGCATACAAAGAAACAAAATGGCTACATATGTGAATAGTAAAAGCAACAATCAAATTGTAACATTAGATTTGGAAGGGAAGTATCATATCCATTACTGTCACTACAGCTTCCCAGAATACACTCTTTTCCTTTGTCACCATTCCTATATATTTAAAAAAAATTGATAGCTATAGTTCAATGCAATTGGTTTCCTTTACATTGCTATGCATATTATGCTATGCATTAAAAGACTGCATGTGGTTTTTCCTTGTAAGCTCTTAGAATGCAGCTTTTCTCTCTATTTTTGTATCTCTAAACCTTAACACAATGCTTGGCACATAGTAAGAGCTTAACAAATCGCTTTTCATTAATTTAAAAGAGGCCAAAATGTACCATAATCATTGCATGCATGTACAAGATGTTCAAGTTGTTAAAAGGAAACTTTTGAAAGTCATAAAATAGATTTTTAATTTTTTAAATAGATGAAGAGATGCTACAAACATGGAATGTATCATGCACTTTCAGATGAGGCTACTATAAGTTTTATTCATTTGTTTTCATGGAATGGGGATAATCTGTAAATTTTTATAATGTAATACCATACCACATCAATAAAACATTTTTTACAAAGAAAATAATGCCCATTGAAGGTGATGGAGAATAAGAAAGAATTAGTGCAACAGATTTCTCAGCATAAGGAAGAACATATTTATAAGGTTAATAAAATGGCAACACAAGCTCTAACATAACTAGCTCCCTTTTCTTCAATTCCTGGTGTCATTCATTGCATCTATCAGGAGTAGCTGCACGAAAAGAAACTGTCCAGAATAACATTTTAAATTAAAACAAAAATTTTAAACAAAAACAAAACATTTTATTTTTGTAGAAGCATATAGTCCTCCTCTCCAGAAGTGCTTTTGATATTTCTAAAATTGGGCTTCCAAATACTATGGCAAATATTTGAAGTGGAAGATTGATCACAAGTTTTGGGTAAACATAAATGGTATGTGTAATATATAATCACTGGCATCCAATTTCTATTTTATTCTTCTAATCTACTGAACACAAAGATTCTATGTAATTCAACTCTGAAGAATGACTTTTTATAAACTATTTTAATGACTAAAAATCATTATATTTTAATCCTTTTGGAAAATCAAACTGATTACATAATACATATTTACACAGTGAATAAAAAAGTGATGGAAATTAATTTGTTCACTAATCTTTCTGGATTAATGCCAAAAAGTCATACAATCTGGTTTTACTTGCATCATACAGTTTTGCTTTTACTTCAGTAAAGATAGCTGAATAGGAACAGTAGTTATCAGTTTTGTTATTAGATAATAAATTTCCTAAAGGATATTCTGTGAACCTCCTGTAATTAAGAGCTTACTGGGAAGGAGGGAGGGAATAAGTATTTTTATAGCATCTACTAGAAGCCAGGTACTATGCTAAGTAGTTTTTTTTTTTTTATCAAATATTTCATTTGCTCTTCACAATAACACTACAAGATACCCATTTTACAGTTGGAGAAACTCAGGCAGAGGTTAGGTAACTTGTCAAGATCACACAACTAGTAAGTGTCTAAGACTAAATTTGAATTCAGTTCTCCTTGATTTCAGACCTAGCAATCTAACCACTGTGCCCCCTAAGGGGCAGCCACAGTATGCTTAAGGAGAAAATAAAGTTATGAAGTCTTTAAATGCTTTTCCAAAAATACTTGTCCAAATTTTGAGTAACATTTGCTTTTTTTTTTTCTCATTAGGAATAAGTCACCAAGAAGATGGATTGGAGTACATTGCATACCTTCATTGGGGGTGTAAATAAACACTCCACCAGCATAGGGAAGGTCTGGATTACTGTCCTCTTCATTTTTAGAGTCATGATTCTTGTTGTAGCTGCTCAAGAAGTGTGGGGAGATGAGCAAGAAGATTTTGTCTGTAATACTCTGCAACCAGGATGCAAAAATGTTTGCTATGACCACTTCTTCCCTGTTTCTCACATCAGACTTTGGGCCCTGCAGCTGATTTTTGTCTCTACTCCAGCACTACTGGTAGCCATGCATGTTACATATAATAGACATGAGAAAGAAAGACAATTTAGGAAAGGAGAGAAAGGGATTGAATACAAGGACTTAGAAGAAATTAAAAAACAGAAGGTTCGAATAGAGGGGTCTTTGTGGTGGACTTACACTAGCAGTATTTTCTTTAGGATTATCTTCGAAGCCTCCTTTATGTATGTGTTTTACTTTCTTTACAATGGCTATAACCTACCCTGGGTGGTGAAATGCAGTATTGATCCTTGTCCCAATATTGTGGACTGCTTTATTTCAAGACCCACTGAAAAATCTGTTTTTACCATTTTCATGATTGCAGCATCTGTGATTTGCATGCTGTTAAATGTGGCTGAATTATGTTACTTACTGATGAAACTGTGTTTCAGAAGGTCCAGAAGAGCACAGGTTCAAAGAAATCACCCCAATCACACCATAAAAGAAAGCAAACAAAATGAAATGAATGAGTTAATTTCAGACAGTGGCCAAAATGCAATCACAGGTTTTCCAAGTTAAAGGATTTTAAATTAAAATAAAATTACTAATGACAAACCTGTAACCTTCACCTACAGCAGTTGGGTACCAATACCAAATATTTACTCTCCCTAGGTTGATTTTTTTAATGGCTACCAATGACATTCATAACAAATAGAGATTTAAAGGAAATTTTTTAGGAGAATTAATCATCTACATTATCAGAAATGTAGTGAAAAATTCTGTAAAAATGGTAAGACTAGATTGACAGTTGTGTACTAAAATATTTTTAAGTCTATTTTGAGTAGACATCTGTCTTACCCTCTCAGGGGGTGTGTTTCCTAAAAAGTTATTAATATTCAACTGCTAGGAGGGAGGATATATTTTGTCTAGAGAATAATACTGTTATTACAAATGTTTGTTTTTTATAGCATTACTTGCCTTAGTTCTGAATTCTTATTCATGTAAAAAGTATTTTTATAATGTTAGGTATTCCATGTTACTTAAGTGTGATGTAGTACACAGCTAAGTCATGAAAATAGCTGCAGTATTCTTATGGGGGGGGGAGTGAAACTGTAATTTTAATAATGACACTGCAGTTATTTAAACTTTTAAATTATAGAAAAATCTGTTTTGTAAATATAGTATGTTACAAGGTTCAATGACAACCATATGACCAATAGTGATACTATCAAATGATGAGGGAAGAGAGGAGAATTCTGGCTCTTGTATGTGTTCTTCAATACACTTGAAGTGCTTTGCTTGTCGTACAATGTGTTTTCACTGCAAAAATGTATCTTTTGGAAGATATACAGAACTATATGAATCTGGGTGCCTTTAAAAAAAAAAAAAAAAGAAAAAACTAGCCTGGAAACTGGATTTCAGCTTGTGAAGAGTTGAAACATGAATGTGATCACCTGAATAAAAGAAAAACTCTATTGCTTAAAACACTGTGGTGCTCTATGGGATCTGTTATCTGAATGCCTAGGAGTCCCATTACTGTGAATATCTGTAGGACTCATAAAGAGTTCTGCCCTGGAACCTGTCAAGTTACTATGGGTGGAATTTCCAATGGGTGGGAGACTTCTGGAGGTTATTGCTGTCCCATTTGGCGTCAGAAGAAGTGATTAAGACAGCTGTTCTTTCACCTCTTCAACCCTAGAAAAATGCACAACTGGGCATTAGTTAATTATCTGAGAATCATGAGACATAGAACTCTCAAAAGGAGCTTAGAGACTATCTTGTCCAAAGTTCTCATTTTACCAATGAGGAGCCTAGGGCTCCTCTGGGATTGCTCTGCATTGATAGTGAGAAGAATGATTAAGTTTCATCAGCTCTTAGATTAACTTTTCCTAAAGGCACATTATTATAGAAGGTTAGAACAAGGGATCTCATGTTCGTCAGTCCTCATACCCAATGTTTTTAGGTAGGCAGAATATTACAGATGAAAAGGAAGGCTAGATTTGGAGGAATAAAGCTCCAAGTTCAGACCTAAGCTCTGCCATCTCCTATAGTGGGCAAGTCATTTTACCTCTCCAGACCTCGGTTTTTTCAACTGTAAAATTAAGAGAGTAGGGTTGGATTAAATTGCTTTTAAAAGACCTTTCAGCTCTTAATTTATAATTCTATGACCTATAGAAATATGCTATGACCTATAAAATATTACCAATGGTCTTGACTTCGTAATTGGAACATCCTTTTTATCAGGCAGGCAAATGGATGCTAGCATATAATTGTATATAGAGGGTAGTAAAAAAAATAATATTTAGGTTTTGAGTCTGGGTACCTGAGAAAGTTGTAGTGCCAGTAATAGAATTAAGGAAATCAGGATGAAGAGCTGGTTGAATATGATAAATTCATTGTAGACATTGAATTTGAGGGTCAAATGAGGCATTCAAAGTGGACCTGTCCTTTGAACAAATGGAAATGTGGAAATGGAGTTGAGAAAAGACGGATATCTGAAGACATAAACGGGCACCATTGATTAAAATATGAAAATTGAACCTGTTAGCATGAATAAAATCACCAGGACAAGAACCATCCCAATAGAGATGTTTAACTGAATTAGATTGGAACTCAGTAGAGATATTGGTGCTAGAGACAAAACTAAGTGGAACAGTAAGTAGAGTACTGGAGTTGAAGTCAGAAACCCTGCTACAGGGCAGAAAATGTTAAGAAAGCCTGATGAAAGAACCTTGGAGAACATTATGTTCTCCAAGGTTCTTTCATCAGGCTTTAGAAGTAGTGCAATAGAAACATGAGGAGACAGCGTAGGAAAAAAGAGAGATTAGAGGGACAGGAAGAAATTCAAAATGCTGGGGTGTCATAGAAACCATAAGAAAAGAGTTTTAAGTAAGAGAAACAAGTATTCAAAAAGCACTAGGGTGATTTCAAAAGATAAAACTGATAAAAAAAAAATTGTCATGTGCAATTGATAGTTTAAGTAGATGGTCACTGATAACATTTGTGATAGCAGTTCCTAGAGAATGGTGGGAATATAAAAAAGCTTATAAGGATTAGAGAAATAGGGGAAGGAAAGGAGGACATAATGGAAATGGAGGAATAGAGTGTAGAATATTATTGTAAAAGTTGGTACAGGGAAAGGGATAAAAAGACAGAAAGGCCTATACATATGCCTTTCTCATCCTATAAAACAAAAGGTTGCCAAGTTTCTATCTTCTTATATGAACATTTTATCTCTCTGGTATCCTTTATTGTTGAAATTTTGGAAAGAATGGTTTATATTTTCTGCCTCTACATTCTCATTACTCAACAATTTAACTCCCACAAATCTAGATTCTATCCCCACCACAAAATTGAATACATCTCTGTTCCCAATTGCCAACCTCAGTTGTTGGCAATTTATTCCTCAACATCCTCAGCCTTTCTATAGCATTTGACATATTCAGCATTTAGGCATTCTTCCTTTGTGATACTCCATCATTTTTTGACTTATGTGATATTCCTTTATAATTTAACTATCTCCAAAATGATTTTCCTAGATCCTGACATTTCCAATTCTTCTTGCCCTCTTAGTATAGTTATTCCTACAAGGCTATTTTCCTGGTTCTATTTCTTGTCTTTCTAGTCTTTCAACTTCTTGTAACTTTAATTGTTATCTTTATGTAGATGCTACAAGATTAGCATTCATATTGAGCTTTAAGTTTTACAAAGCACTTTACATAAGGTATCTCATTTGACCTATACAACAGCCTTATGAGGTAGGCAGTTTTTTGCCCCATTTTACAGTTGAAACTGAAGCAGAGATTCAGTGTTTTCCCCAACATCATACAGTTGGTGTGAGAGCTCTATCTACCATTACCTAATTTTATCTCTAGTACTACTGTCTAGAGTTCACTTTCTGACACCCTCTATCACCTTCATTTCTTGTAAGTTATGTCCTTAGATATGATTTCACCATCATGTCCTGTCTCCACCCCTTTCAGTAGACGCTCATTACCTGGAAAGTCATCATCATAGAGATTGCATCATCTTTGGTATTCCTACCTCATCAATATCTTCAGTTGCCTCTGCTCCTCTAATCAGAAGGCTGAATGAATGAGTAAATAAAAATCCTCCCAAAGCTTCCATTTAAATCTAGCACAGTCTGGCATATAGTAAATCCACAATAAATATTTATTGTATTGTATCAATATATTAACACTTTTCAATGCAATATGCACCAAATTATTCTCATCAACTATTCCCCTCAAAATCTGCCCCTCCTCCCAATTTCTTATTTCTATTGATGGCCCTACCATTTTGTAAGTCAGAATCAAAATCTTCAAATCCTTTTTGCATCTGTTGTCCAAGTACTGTTGGATGCATAACAAGTCTATTTTCCCCAGTTATAGATCTCTAGAAATATGTAATCAAATTCCAAATGGCATATTTTCAACATGTTAAAAACATAATAATAATAATCTCCTCAAAGCCCAACTCATCATTCATGTTGTAATTTAGAGGAAGCAGAAAAAAAACATTCTAGCTGAGGTGATATATAGCAATGATTCTTCGCTTCAAATCATGCTCGTAGCTTGGAAGACCTGAAACACCAGCTGCTGACTGAGTTAGCAGCCTGGCTAATGTGCTATAACTCCTGTGAATGTAAGAAATAGATTTGCATGGCACTGGGTTACAAATTGGATCTATTCAGAAATATAATAACGATTAGCTTTAACAAGAGGACAAACTGACAAGATATATATAAGAACAAATCAGAAATCTATCATCTGCTTTAGATGCTTCTATGAAGATGGTTCTGACCCCTAAAAGTGAGCAAGCTACTGGTATTCATGAAATGAACTAAGTATATGCTTTTATTCTTCAATAGCACACAATAACAAAATTAGAAAATAATTCATATTGCTTCTTGTCAATGATATCTTTAATTCCAAATTAAACAGCAATGGATTACCAATGCAGGGCAATTATAAGAAGTAACTTTGTTCTTTTATCCAGTATTGTGAGTAGAGTCTACATTTGGCTTAATTTAGAAATTTTTAGGATTGGTAGGCTGGGTTTTGGGGGGAGGGATTGGTTATATAAAATACAACAGGCATCATAAAAGTCCAATTACAACTACTTTAATAAATAAAGTTTAAAGCATAAATCCAAGAATAAAAAGGATATAAAATATAATCATAACAACCCTTTTACACTCAAGAACTGAAGGAAGCACCCTGCAGTCAGTTTCAGCTCAGGAAAATATTTCTTATTCCCTTCTAAATCCCAAGACCTTTTTTTTCTTTTTTTCTTTTTAAATTTTATTTTATTTAATAATAACTTTGTATTGACAGAATCCATGCCAGGGTAATTTTTTACAACATTATCCCTTGCACTCGCTTATGTTTCGATTTTTCCCCTTCTTCCCTCCACCCCCTCCCCAGATGGCAAGCAGTCCTATATATGTTAAATATGTTGCAGTATATCCTAGATACAATACATATTTGCAGAACTGAACAGTTCTCTTGTTGCACAGGGAGAATTGGATTCAGAAGGTAAAAATAACTCGGGAAGAAAATCAAAAATGCAAATAGTTCACATTCGTTTCCCAGTGTTCCTTCTTTGGGTATAGCTGTTTCTGTCCATCATTTATCCATTGAAACTCAGTTAGGTCTCTTTGTCAGAGAAATCAACTTCCATTAGAATACATTCTCATACAATATCGTTGTCGGGACTTCCGGTTAAGATGGCGGAGAGGAGGCTCACAGTTGCATAAGCTCCGCGCTTTCTCTCACTATTCACTTCATTACAAGCCTCTGAATCAATGCTTGACTGAAAAAAACCCACAAATAGTTACCAAGAGAAGCCATCCTTGAGATCCGCCAAGAAAGGTCTGTCTTTACTGGAGGGCTGGGGCGGTTTTAGATCGGGCGCAGGCTGAGGGCAGCGGCAGTGAGAGCACGGGAGCAGAGCTGAGAGGGGGTGGGGAGTGATCGTAGCCGTCTCTGTGGGGAGAGCTTCGCTACAGGTTTGGAACCTGCAGCAAGTCAACAGCCCAGCAGAGAAGCTAAAAACACCGGGGCTGAAGAACACAACCGCAAACAGCTGGAGTCTCTCAGGACCTGGCCGCCCCGCCCTTCCCCCCCCTCAGTGACTCAGCACGCTCTGGGATCTCAGAGCGCACGCGCATACAGTCCTGCTAGTGCCTCACTGCTGCCCCCTGCAGTCTGTAGAGGAAGCTCGATAACACACCCAGCCCCCCCCCAAAGAAAGACTCCAGTTTTTTCTGTTTTTCTTTGGTAGTTTGTCTCTGATTAATAGACAGAATGAGCAAGAAGCTGAAGAGGACTTTAACCCTTGACAGCTTCTACACAGATAGAGAGCAGACTCTAAATCCTGAGGAGACTAAAAACAGGCAGTCCCCAGGTGATTCCCCAAAGGAGGAGATCGTCTGTTCCTCAGCACAGATGAACCTCATAGAAGTGATTTAAAAGGCTCTCACAAGGGAGCTAGAAGAAAAATGGGGAAAGCAGAGTGAGGCTTGGCAAAAGGAGAAGGAAGCTTGGGAAAAGGAGAGGGAGGCTTGGCAAAAGAGCCTGGAAAAGTCAGTTAAAGAGAGAGTGGATAAAGAAGTAAAATCCTTGAAAAATAGGATTAGTGAACTGGAAACAGAAAACAGCTCTCTAAAAAACAAAATTGGCGAAATGGAAAAAAATTCCACAGAACAAAAGAACTCAATTGGACAATTAGAGAAAGATTTTAAAAAAGTGAGTGAAGAGAATACTTCACTGAAAATCAGAATTGAACAAGTGGAATTGAATGACTCGAGGAGACAAGAAGAATCAGTCAAGCAAATCCAAAAAAATCAAACAATGGAGAAAAATGTGAAATACCTTCTGGGGAAGACAACAGACCTGGAAAACAGATCCAGGAGAGACAATCTGAGAATCATTGGACTCCCAGAAAAACATGATGAAAAAAAGAGCCTGGACACTGTCTTCCAGGAAATTATCAAAGAGAACTGCCCAGAAGTCATAGGAACAGAGGAAAAAATAAACATTGAAAGGATTCATCGATCACCCACTGAAAGGGATCCTAAAATCAAAACACCAAGGAATATAGTGGCCAAATGCCAGAACCCTCAGATGAAAGAAAAAATATTGCAAGCGGCTAGAAAAACCCAATTCAAGTATCAAGGAGCCACAATAAGGATCACCCAGGATCTGGCAGCATCCACATTAAAAGATCGAAGGGCCT
Organism: Antechinus flavipes; assembly: GCF_016432865.1. NCBI lineage: Eukaryota > Metazoa > Chordata > Mammalia > Dasyuromorphia > Dasyuridae > Antechinus > Antechinus flavipes. Next base: position 465,865,586 of record NC_067400.1, read on the forward strand.
GGAATATGATATTCCGAAAGGCTAAGGAACTTGGTATGCAACCAAAAATAACTTACCCAGCGAGAATGAGCATCTTTTTCCAGGGAAGAAGATGGACATTCAACGAAGTAAGCGAATTTCATCTATTTCTGATGAAAAAACCAGAACTTAACAAAAAGTTTGATCTACAAATATAGAACTCAAGAGAAATCTAAAAAGGTAAAGATTAATCTTGGGAACTATATTTTGACTATATAGATGTATAAAGAATACATGTATACCTTGTTCTAGAAATTGATGTGGAAAGGACATTGTACCAGAAAAAGGGTAAAGTGGGGGTAGTACATCTCATGAAGAGGCATAGGAAACCTATTATATCTGAGAGAAAGAATGGAGGGGGATGAATATAGTGGGTATCTTACTGCCTTCAGAATTGGCTTTAAGTGAAAAATCTTAAGACATATTCAATCTATGGTGAAACTTCTCCCATCTCATTGAAAAGTGAGAAGGGAAAAGTGGAAAGGGAAGGAATAAGCTAAGCGGAAGGGAATACGGGAACTGGGAGGGAAAGGGGTAAGATAGGGGGAGGAACTCTAAGGCGGGGGGAGGGACACTAAAAAGGGAGGGCTGTGAGAAGCAAGGGGTGCTCACAAGCTTAATACTTGGAAGGGGGGAAAGGGGAAAGAAGGGAGGAAAGCATAAACCGGGGTTAACAAGATGGCAAGTAATACAGAATTGGTCATTCTAACCATAAACGTGAACGGGGTAAACTCCCCCATAAAGAGGAAGCGGTTAGCAGAATGGATTAAAAGCCAGAATCCTACAATATGTTGTTTACAGGAAACACACCTGAAGCGGGGAGATACATGCAGGTTAAAGGTAAAAGGTTGGAGCAAAATCTACTATGCTTCAGGTGAAGTCAAAAAAGCAGGGGTAGCCATCCTGATCTCAGATCAAGCTAAAGCAAAAATTGACCTAATTAAAAGAGATAAGGAAGGACACTATATCTTGCTAAAGGGTAGCATGGATAATGAAGCACTATCTATATTAAACATATATGCACCAAGTGGGGTAGCATCTAAATTCTTAAAAGAGAAACTAAGAGAGCTGCAAGAAGAAATAGACAGTAAAACTATAATAGTGGGAGATCTTAACCTTGCACTCTCAGAATTAGATAAATCAAACCAGAAAATAAATAAGAAAGAAGTCAAAGAGGTAAACAGAATACTAGAAAAGCTAGATATGATAGATCTCTGGAGAAAATGTAATGGAGACAGAAAGGAATACACTTTCTTTTCAGCAGTTCATGGAACCTATACAAAAATTGACCATATATTAGGACATAAAAACCTCAAACTCAAATGTAGTAAGGCAGAAATAGTAAATGCATCCTTTTCAGACCACGATGCAATGAAAATTACATTCAACAAAAAAGCAGGGGGAAGTAGACCAAAAAATAATTGGAAACTAAATAATCTCATACTAAAGAATGATTGGGTAAAACAGCAAATCATAGACATAATTAATAACTTCACCCAAGAAAACGATAATAATGAGACATCATACCAAAATGTATGGGATGCAGCCAAAGCGGTAATAAGGGGAAATTTCATATCTCTAGAGGCCTATTTGTATAAAATAGAGAAAGAGAAGGTCAATGAATTGGGTTTGCAATTAAAAATGCTAGAAAAGGAACAAATTAAAAACCCCCAGTCAAACACTAAACTTGAAATTCTAAAAGTAAAAGGTGAGATCAATAAAATTGAAAGTAAAAAAACTATTGAATTGATTAATAAAACTAAGAGTTGGTTCTATGAAAAAACCAACAAAATAGACAAACCCTTAGTAAATCTGATTAAAAAAAGGAAAGAGGAAAATCAAATTGTTAGTCTTAAAAATGAAAAGGGAGAACTCACCACTAACGAAGAGGAAATTAGAGCAATAATTAGGAGTTACTTTGCCCAACTTTATGCCAATAAATTCGACAACTTAAATGAAATAGAAAAATACCTCCAAAAATACAGCTTGCCCAAACTAACAGAGGAAGAAGTAAATATCCTAAACAGTCCCATCTCAGAAAAAGAAATAGAACAAACTATCAATCAACTCCCTAAGAAAAAATCCCCAGGACCAGATGGATTTACATGTGAATTCTACCAAACATTTAAAGAACAATTAACTCCAATGTTATATAAACTATTTGAAAAAATAGGGATTGAAGGAGTCCTACCAAACTCCTTTTATGACACAGATATGGTACTGATACCTAAACCAGGTAGGCTGAAAACAGAGAAAGAAAATTATAGACCAATCTCCCTAATGAATATTGATGCTAAAATCTTAAATAAAATATTAGCAAAAAGATTACAGAAAATTGTCACCAGGATAATACACTATGACCAAGTAGGATTTATACCAGGAATGCAGGGCTGGTTCAATATTAGGAAAACTATTAGCATAATTGACTATATCAATAACCAAACAAACAAAAACCACATGATCATCTCAATAGATGCAGAAAAAGCATTTGATAAAATCCAACATCCATTCCTAATAAAAACACTTGAGAGCATAGGAATAAATGGACTTTTCCTTAAAATAGTCAGGAGCATATATTTAAAACCATCAGTAAGCATCATATGCAATGGGGAAAAACTGGAACCTTTCCCAGTAAGATCTGGAGTGAAGCAAGGTTGCCCACTATCACCATTATTATTTAATATCGTATTAGAAACACTAGCCTCGGCAATAAGAGTCGAGAAAGATATAAAAGGAATTAGAGTAGGCAATGAGGAAACCAAACTATCACTCTTTGCAGATGATATGATGGTATACCTAGAGAACCCCAGAGATTCTACCAAAAAGCTATTGGAAATAATTCATAATTTTAGCAAAGTAGCTGGCTACAAAATAAATCCCCATAAATCCTCAGCATTTTTATACATCACCAACAAAACCCAACAGCAAGAGATACAAAGAGAAATTCCATTCAGAATAACTGTTGATACCATAAAATATTTGGGAATCTATCTACCAAAGGAAAGTCAGGAATTATATGAGCAAAATTATAAAAAAGTCTCCACACAAATAAAGTCAGACTTAAATAATTGGAAAAATATTAAGTGCTCTTGGATCGGCCGAGCGAACATAATAAAGATGACAATACTCCCTAAACTAATCTATTTATTTAGTGCTATACCAATCAGACTTCCAAGAAAATATTTTATTGATCTAGAAAAAATAACAACAAAATTCATATGGAACAATAAAAAGTCGAGAATCTCAAGGGAATTAATGAAAAAAAAATCAAATGAAGGTGGCCTAGCTGTACCTGATCTAAAATTATATTATAAAGCAGCAGTCACCAAAACCATTTGGTATTGGCTAAGAAATAGATTAGTGGATCAGTGGAAAAGGCTAGGCTCACAAGACAGAATAGTCAATTATAGCAATCTAGTGTTTGACAAACCCAAAGCCCCTAACTTCTGGGAAAAGAATTCATTATTTGATAAAAACTGCTGGGATAATTGGAAATTAGTATGGCAGAAATTAGGCATGGACCCACACTTAACACCATATACCAAGATAAGATCAAAATGGGTCTATGACCTAGGCATAAAGAACGAGATTATAAATAAATTAGAGGAACATAGAATAGTTTATCTCTCAGACTTGTGGAGGAGAAAGAAATTTGTGACCAAAGATGAACTAGAGACCATTACTGATCACAGAATAGAAAATTTCGATTACATCAAATTAAAAAGCCTTTGTACAAATAAAACTAATGCAAACAAGATTAGAAGGGAAGCAACAAACTGGGAAAACATTTTCACAGTTAAAGGTTCTGATAAAGGCCTCATTTCCAAAATATATAGAGAACTGACTCAAATTTATAAGAAATCAAGCCATTCTCCAATTGATAAATGGTCAAAGGATATGAACAGACAATTTTCAGAGGATGAGATTGAAACTATTACCACTCATATGAAAGAGTGTTCCAAATCATTATTGATCAGAGAAATGCAAATTAAGACAACTCTGAGATACCACTACACACCTGTCAGATTGGCTAAGATGACAGGAAAAAATAATGATGAATGTTGGAGGGGATGCGGGAAAACTGGGACACTAATGCATTGTTGGTGGAGTTGTGAACGAATCCAACCATTCTGGAGAGCAATCTGGAATTATGCCCAAAAAAATTATCAAAATGTGCATATCCTTTGATCCAGCAGTGTTTCTATTGGGCTTATATCCCAAAGAAATACTAAAGAAGGGAAAGGGACCTGTATGTGCCAAAATGTTTGTAGCAGCCCTGTTTGTAGTGGCTAGAAACTGGAAAATGAATGGATGCCCATCAATTGGAGAATGGCTGGGTAAATTGTGGTATATGAATGTTATGGAATATTATTGTTCTGTAAGAAATGACCAGCAGGATGAATACAGAGAGGCTTGGAGAGACCTACATGAACTGATGCTAAGTGAAATGAGCAGAACCAGGAGATCATTATACACTTCGACAACGATATTGTATGAGGACATATTTTGATGGAAGTGGATTTCTTTGACAAAGAGACCTGAGTTTCAATTGATAAATGACGGACAAAAGCAGCTACACCCAAAGAAAGAACACTGGGAAACGAATGTGAACTATCTGCATTTTTGTTTCTCTTCCCGGATTATTTATACCTTCTGAATCCAATTCTCCCTACGCAACAAGAGAACTGTTCGGTTCTGCAAACATATATTGTATCTAGGATATACTGCAACATATCCAACATATAAAGGACTGCTTGCCATCTAGGGGAGGGGGTGGAGGGAGGGAGGGGAAAAAAAATCGGAACAGAAATGAGTGTCAATATAATGTAATTATTAAATAAAAAATTAAAAAAAAAATATCGTTGTCGAAGTGTATAATGATCTCCTGGTTCTGCTCATCTCACTTATCATCAGTTCATGTAAGTCTCTCCAAGCCTCTCTGTATTCATCTTGCTGGTCATTTCTTACAGAACAATAATATTCCATAACATTCATATACCACAATTTACCCAGCCATTCTCCAATTGATGGGCATCCATTCATTTTCCAGTTTCTAGCCACTACAAACAAGGCTGCCACAAACATTTTGGCACATACAGGTCCCTTTCCCTTTTTCAGTATCTCTTTGGGGCATAAGCCCAATAGAAACACTGCTGGATCAAAGGGTATGCACATTTTGATAACTTTTTGGGCATAATTCCAGATTGCTCTCCAGAGTGGTTGGGTTCATTCACAATTCTACCAACAATGCATCAGTGTCCCAGTTTTCCCGCATCCCCTACAACATTCATCATTATTTTTTCCTGTCATCTTAGCCTAATCTGACAGGTGTGTAGTGATATCTCAGAGTTGTCTTAATTTGCATTTCTCTGATTGATAGTGATTTGGAACACTCTTTCATATGAGTGGTAATAGTTTCAATTTCATCCTCTGAAAATTGTCTTTTCATATCCTTTGACCATTTATCAATTGGAGAATGGCTTAGTTTCTTATAAATTAGGGTCAGTTCTCTATATATTTTGGAAATGAGGCCTTTATCAGAACCTTTAACTGTAAAGATGTTTTCCCAGTTTGTTGCTTCCCTACTAATCTTGTTTGCGTTCGTTCTGTTTGTGCAAAGGCTTTTTAATTTGATATAATCAAAATTTTCTATTTTGTGATCAGTAATGGTCTCTAGTTCATCTTTGGTCGCAAATTTCTTTCTCCTCCACAAGTCTGAGAGATAAACTATCCTATGTTCCTCGAATTTATTTATAATCTCGTTCTTTATGCCTAGGTCATGGACCCATTTTGATCTTATCTTGGTATATGGTGTTAAGTGTGGGTCCTTGCCTAATTTCTGCCATACTAATTTCCAGTTATCCCAGCAGTTTTTATCAAATTATGAATTCTTATCCCAAAAGTTAGAATCTTTGGGTTTGTCAAACACTAGATTGCTGTAGTTGACTATTCTGTCTTGTGAACCTAACCTTTTCCACTGATCAACTAATCTATTTCTTAGCCAATACCAAATGGTTTTGGTGACTGCTGCTTTATAATATAATTTTAGATCAGGTACAGCTAGACCACCTTCATTTGATTTTTTTTTCATTAATTCCCTTGAGATTCTCGACTTTTTATTGTTCCATATGAATTTTGTTGTTATTTTTTCTAGATCATTAAAATATTTTCTTGGAAGTCTGATTGGTATTAGTTTAGGGAGTATTGTCATCTTTATTATATTCGCTCGGCCTATCCAAGAGCACTTAATATTTTTCCAATTATTTAAGTCTGACTTTATTTGTGTGGAAACTTTTTTGTAATTTTGCTCAAATAATTCCTGACTTTCCTTTGGTAGGTAGATTCCCAAATATTTTATGCTATCAACATTTATTTTGAATGGAATTTCTCTTTGTATCTCTTGCTCTTGGATTTTGTTGGTGGTGTATAAAAATGCTGAGGATTTATGGGGATTTATTTTGTATCCTGCTACTTTGCTAAAATTATGAATTATTTCTAATAGCTTTTTAGTAGAATCTCTGGGGTTCTCTAGGTATACCATCATATCATCTGCAAAGAGTGATAGTTTGGTTTCCTCATTGCCTATTCTAATTCCTTTAATCTTTTTCTCGACTCTTATTGCAGATGCTAGTGTTTCTAATACAATATTGAATAATAATGGTGATAGTGGACAACCTTGCTTCACTCCTGATCTTACTGGGAACAGTTCCAGTTTTTCCCCATTGCATATGATGCTTACTTATATGCTCCTGACTATTTTAAGGAAAAGTCCTTTTATTCCTATGCTCTCAAGTGTTTTTATTAGGAATGGCTGTTGGATTTTATCAAATGCTTTTTCTGCATCTATTGAGATGATCATATGGTTTTTGTTTGGTTGGTTATTGATATAGTCAATTATGTTAATAGTTTTCCTAATATTGAACCAGCCCTGCATTCCTGGTATAAATCCTACTTGGTCATAGTGTATTATCCTGGGGATGATTTTCTGTAATCTTTTTGCTAATATTTTATTTAAGATTTTAGCATCAATATTCATTAGGGAGATTGGTCTATAATTTTCTTTCTCTGTTTTCAGCCTACCTGGTTTAGGTATCAGTACCATGTCTGTGTCATAAAAGGAGTTTGGTAGGAAATCCCAAGACTTTTTATCATTTTTATAATTTAAACCAGGAAGTTTATCAAGCCCAAGTGGGACTGGAATTGGGAGCTAGGTGCTCTAGGCACAAAAGCCAAAAAAGCCCCAGGAGCCTGCCCAAGGTCCCATCACACCTGCGATTGAGAATTCACCCTAAAAAATGAAAATTAGAAGATATTGAAAATCTCCTGTGAAACTTTTAAACTGATATAATCAAGTAGATGACATAAAAAAGTATCCATATCTCCTCATTTCTCACCTAGCTGCACTCCTTTGGACTTATCATGCACTGTATTTATATTTTCCAGGACTTAGAACAATAAGTGGCACATAGTAAACCTTTAATAAATGTTTGTTCAGTGTCAAAATGGTTTTGAAAAAGAGATAGTATACTTAGAAGAGAATTTTTAAGAGGTCTTTTTAAGATTAAGGCACAAATCCAGACGAGAGTCCAATTATTCCAAATTCACCATCATGAAAGAATACATTCTCTTAATTATTTGATGTGCACAATTGAACATTAATTAATAATAATAATAATACAGAGGGGGAGTTCTTAATCTTTTTTGTACCATAGAGCCCTTCAGTATGGATCACATCTGATGAAGTCACAATGTTTTAATTGCATAAAATAAAATACATACGATGACAAAGGAAATTGCAAATTGAAACATAGTTATGAATATATATACTTTTTTAATATTTATATTCCTCAAATTAAGAAACTCTGCTGGAGAGGTTTGGGAATCAATGAAATGAAAGTAGAGAGGTAATGTCCCAAGAAGGAGAATGTTGGTAATTTCTGGTAATCTTTGTGGACAAAAGAATTCTAACACAACAAATGTCCAACTTGGATTTAAATGAAAAACAGAAAGAAAAGTTAAATCAAAAGGTACTTTGTGAGAGATATCCACATGAGCTTATCCACCAAATAAACTGATAATGAAATACTGAAATAAATAGCTGAGTCAAGCAGCTTTGTTTATAGAAACAGAGGGGTTACTTTATGATAGAAATTTTAGGATCATGTCATTACCACCAGAAATTACAACAAACATTAATCTTAGGTGCCCTAAAGTTATTGATTTATGTAGCTTATTCTTCCAACTGTCTAAGTTGCAATATATGATTGCAGGTCAGGAACAGTTAATATATACTGGATAACAGTATAATACTCTGTTATAATTATTAGCTTATTTAAGGCACAGATAGCAATGTAATAGCCCCATGAGTCCAAATGACTTTAACCTGTTTATTTTAGATGAAAAGTTACAAGTTCAATTACAATCACTCTGAGCTACAAATTAGAAAAATCTCTTAATATTTAGGCAGAGATTGGGTTTGCTAATTTTCTATTTATAGCTATCATTTACTAATTTTGTGACCCTAGGCAAATCTCTCAATTCTCAGTACCTCCATTTCCTCATTTATAAAGTATGACTAATAAGATCATCCACCTCACAGAGTTGTTGAGAAGAACAAATTAATTAACACTTAGTGATAGCTAGTTATCACTACTTAATCCCTGTCATCTTTGTGGTTGAGGCAAAATTCACTTTACTAGAATTATTTGAGTAGTGAAACAATAAATTATATTATCATGGATGTGGATAAAGTGGTATGTGAAAGGGAAGCTGAAGAAAAAGACTAGAAGGGTGATTTTTCTAATGCTATAACCTCACTGGTGTGTTTATCCTCTTTGATATAAATAAACTAGTCAGACAGATTTAATCAACTTTTAGAATAAGTCTCCATAATAATGAGAACAGTTAGTACAAACTTCTTTACAAAAATCTATGACATATCCCACAAATGTATACAAAGTCCAAGTGAAAATAGAGTCAAACTTCTAAGTAGGTGATGTAGCCAAATAATAATAATAATAATAATAATAATAATAATAACGCACATTCTGGGAGTACTTGTGGAAGCTGCTGTAGTTCTCAAGATATCTGTCTTAGTTTTGATACAGATTTTTCTCTAGATTCTTTGTAGAGAACCTGAAATAAGTTTATACTATATAACACAGAAAGATTCAAATGGATACCTGCCCAAATTAAGAGAGAATAGAAGTAGCTACTGTGTAGTAGGGGTAGAATTCTTTATCAAAAAAGGAATGTAAGTAATTATAAAAGATAAAAAAGAACATTTTGATTTCACAAAATTAGGACTTTTGTATAAACAAATCTATACAGCTAAATCAAGAATAAAAAGATGAGGGACATAGCATAAAACTGCTAATAAATTTTAATATCAAAGATATACAGGGGATTGACACAAACTTATAAGACCAAGATCCATTTCCCAAAAGATAAATTATCTAAATATACAAATATTTTTTAATTAATTAATTTTTATTTTATTTTATAATAACTTTTTATTGACAGAACCCATGCCAGGGTAATTTTTTACAATATTATCCCTTGCACTCGCTTCTGTTCCGATTTTTCCCCTCCCTCCCTCCACCTCCTCCCCTAGATGGCAAGCAGTCCTATATATGTTAAATATGTTGCAGTCAAATAAAATTTTTTGAAAGAATACAAATGAACAACTATTATGATAAAAACCTCCCCTTAGTGTCCACCTTCACCTAGCTCTCATCTGTGACTCCAAGAAGCTGTTGCAGGTATAGCAGCCACATCCTGGTAAAACCTTCTCAGCAGATGGGCTAACCGTGTTGAAGGTAATCGACAGGCAGAGGTAGGGAGTTAGGAAGATGTCTACCCCAACAGAAGGAGCAGATAAGAGGAATTTCTTCTAGTGATCACAGAGGCAGCTGGCTTCAGCTTGGTCAGACTTCTGGGTCATCCCCAGTCATAGTGACTTTTGTCTTGCTACTGGAGTATAATGTTCATTGAGGCTAGAAAGAGAAATTGAACTTTAAAAGTTAAACAAAGGAAGACAAATTCATTGACATGATCAACAACAATAATCAGTCTCAGTCCCAGAGAGCAAATAATGAAACACATTTTCTCCCACTTGGTAGAAAGAGAAGAAACTTGGAACGAAAGTAACATTCATCCTCAAAGGTAGTCATTTTGTCAATTAATTATAACTTTTTTTCTGCTACAAAAGAGTTGGTCATTGGAGGTAGATCAGGAAATCACTATTTTTAAAAAAACACAGCATAAATCCAAAATTAAAAGTAACTAGCCTTCAAATTGTAAAAAGTATTATTTATTCATTGTGCTATGCCTCAACAAAGTTGCCTCCCAGACAATTAGGTCCTAGACAGCCTAATGGTCAAAATATGATTTCTGGGGGGTGGAGAGAAGGGCAGGTTGCCCTTTGGAAAATCCTTGACAGCTGATTCATAGTTTTGAGGAGACAAAGAAGTATAGAGCTTGTATTCACCTGTTTCTTTGTGACCTAAAGTGCAGGAGTTTGATAGAGGCTCCTTCAGGGGCCTATAAGAGTGCAGCTGTACCTTCAGTCGCGGGAAAAAATATGTATGTAATTTAAGAATAAATAGACATCAAGATTTGCTTTACAAACATAAGATTGATCAAGTAGGGTGATGCAGAATAATCACTTTTAATTGTCCATTCCCTTCCTGGAAGACAAAGTGTTTTTGATGAAAAAGTCAATCTTAATTTAACCCTCTGGTTTTTAGACACTAAACCTTCTTCCTCTAGAATAGATGTGATTCTGAATTTTTGTGTATGTCATGGACCCCTTGGACAGTCTGGTAAAACCTATTATCTTCTCAGAATAATATTTTAAATGCATAAGATAAAATACACAAGAGAATAAAGGAAACCATCTATATTAAAATACAATTTTTGAAATCATTTTTTTAAAAATCAAGTTCATGGACCTCAGATCTGGTGATCTTGAAAGGGGTATAGCTTCTAAGGGAAATATAGCAATAATCCTGAGATTTCTTGACCTTAGAGTGCTATTGTTCTAACAATCTGTCTTTCAATGATTCTAAGTCTTCTGGCCTTAGAATAGTCCTAAAAATATTTCTGACTGTCAGATTCATAATCTGTTAGTATATGATACCCAAATTCCTGAGTTAACTCCTTAGTTCTATCTCTACACCATAAATTCTATTTTTTTCCTATAAATTTATCTCCTTGCTCCTGGTTCTTTGCTAAATCCTATTGGAACTTAGCCCTCTTCAATTGGCACTACAATTATAATAAACTTTGCCCTTTGACTTGAAGATAGGTTCAAGCCTGCAAATTCTTTTGAAACACCTCATAACACCGGTCTATTACCCCCAAACTTTTAAAGTCCCTTCTGAACCTCAACAATCTCCCTCTAGAACCATTTTTCATAGATCACTGTAACTTTGCAGTGCCTTCTAGTACTATCCTCAGTCTTAAAATTTCTGGGATTTTGTAGGTTAAAGGAAGAGGGTGAAAACACACATTTATTAAGTACCTACTACATGCTAAGTATTTTATAAATATTATCTCATTTTGATCTTGACTACAACCCTGAGACAAAGATGCTTTTATCCCCATCTTACAGTTAAGGAAATTTAAGCAGAGGTTAAATGACTTTGCCAGGGTCACATATTAAGTATATGGCACTGGATTTGAATTAAGGTCTTCTTGACTCCGAGCCTAGTGTCCTACTCACTGAGTCATCTAACAGTTATAGACTAGTAGATGATATCTTGGCTCTCTCCATAATAATAATAACAATAATTCAGATTTGTAGCACTTTCAATGTTCTCAAAATACTTTCCCATAGCATCCTTATGAAATAGCCATTATTCCCATTTTATAGATGAGGAAACCAGGGCTCGGAAGATCAAACCAAAAGTCTACAGCCACATAGCTAACAATTTCTATCCTTATCTGGAATCTGGAGCTATGAGGCATTTTAAGGATCATCTAATCATCCACCCTCATTTCACAGATGAGACTAAGGCTCAGGAAATGAACTGGCTTGCCCATAGTCAAACAAGTGGTTACATTCCAGAGCCAGTCTTGGAATCCACCAGGTTTCTTAGATTCCAAATCCAATGCTCTTTCCACTATATATTCCCAGCTACTGGAAACTTCCACCTCCAAGATCCCAAACTCTGATACAATTAAGCAATAATTTCTTGGCATCCACTGACATCCTTATTAACAAGAATTTATTTTCCTAATCAAATGTGGTAAAGTTGCTTGAGATTTAATTATAAATTATGGAATCCCGGAGGCAATCTTCTGGGAGGTACTGTGAGCCTCAACAATAATGGGCATTTCTTTTGGACTTTTAAACATTTAGAAGAAGAAAATATAATAATTAAGTAAAAATGTGTTTATCTCCAATTTAACTTCTTCCCAGAGTAAGCTTTATAAATGTAAGTCTTCTTTTTTGTCTTTTTAAAATAGTTTTTCACCTGGGGTTCACAGACTCAAGAGATCTGTGGATAGATTTCAGAGGGTCCATTAGTACAAAACAAGAGGAAACTATCATCTTTATTTTCATTAATGTCTAACTGAAATTTATTATTCCCTTCAGTGACTTAGTCAGTGAATACACATGTATTGAGTACTTACTATATACCAGGAACTGTACTATCAGAGAGAGGGAAAGATTCCAGGGGAGGAAGTAATTCTGAGTTGTGTTTTCATGGTTTGTCAACATTTACTAGATTAGCTCCTACATAGCTACTTTAGGTCAAATCTGAAATTTGTACCAGATCAAAAAATGACAAAGAAATTCAATGAGAAGCTATAATAATAATAAAAAACTCAAGAATAAAAACACCATAATTTTATAAAAATAATTCCCAAAGGGTCCATGATGGAGAAATGGATAGAAACCATTTTCTAAAAACAAATTCCCAGAAGGGGACCCAGACCATGAATGAATGAACAGCACATAAGATGTCCATAAAAATATAGAGTACCTAATTTAGAATTCTGCACATAGGAGAATGGGAGGCTCATTGGGAGACACTACTGACCCTGATTGCTATGTCATATGTCTGATTTACTTACTAGTTTTTGTATTTGGGAGAGTTTGCAAAGTTGTACCCCCTGACATTTATAAACCTGACAATGAATGAACTCGCCTCACAAATTCTAGACACAGAAAGGAACCTAAAGATCATTTTTAGTCCAATTTCCTCATTTTAAAGATATGGAAACTGAGGTCTGAAAAGGTGGCCACTTGACCAAGGTCATGAAAGAAAAAGTAATACCTAAATCCCATGATCTAGTCAATTCTTAATTCAGAACTTTTTTTTTTTAATTTCAACTATAGCACATTTGATGCTGCATAAGAGAGGCCTGCATTTGATTCCTTGCTACTTTTAGCTAAAAGTTTCCACCACTGAGGGTCAAATAACAATACTTTCTAGGAAAGTTCCTCATTCCCCCCTTCAAATTCTGTCTCATTGGACTTATTTTACACAGTTAGAATAGGAAACTATTTACTACTGGTGCTATTGGAAGGGAACCAAAAGGCCTCATTGCCCCCAGATTGATCATACCACACCAACTGACAGTTGACCATCAAAGATTTCCTCCTTTGTATTTAAGGCATTTTCTGTACAAGATTTTTTTTTTTTTTCAAATGTGAATGGTCCTTTCCCCTACAGGAAAAATAATGCTTTCAAGCTGCTATAAAATCACTGAGATTGAGATACCAAGAAAAGTAGGAGGACACTATGGAATCAGAGGGGATGGGAAAAGGAGAAAGCACGAGGAGACATTTAAAGGGAACTTGACAAAATAAAGGACGATGGAAGATATATTTCACAATTTTGCCTAATGCCAACCATGATCATCACCAAAGATCCCTCTCTCCAAAGAAACCTCAAATACCAACCTACAATCTTACGACCTACATTACTGTATCAGAAACTTGAAATCATTCCTGTTTCAGAAATTTGAAGAGATGAGGGAGAGACTGGGCTGACCAATAGTATGTGTCTAATGGGCCTAATGAGTCTAATGGGTATGAAAGGGTAATATTGAATAAGAATGGTGAATGTGAGTCAGAGGAACCTTTAGGGGGAAAGGACTGGGAAAAGAAAAACCTTCCTTAAAAGGGACTTTTCCAGTAAGCATACTCTAATTGATCCAAAGATTTCATGGGTGTCAAAATATAAACCCACATATAATTAATGAGATTTCATAAAGCTGTGAGTATCAGCTGTCAAGTAGTCTAAAGTGCCAACAGTTACTCACAGGGTGGTAAATAATAAATAGTCCCAAGACCTGTTGAGGTGTGTGAAATGAGGGGTGAGAGATACCAAGGCCAGTGTTACAGGTTTTTGCGGCAGTCCCAATCTGCAGGTGAGGTTTTTGGCAAAAAAAAAAAAAAAAAAAAAGGCTTTATTACACTGAGAAACAACTTTCCAGAAAACTAGTTCCAAAGGAATTTAGCAAAGGTAGGTTTTTAGCTAAGATGGATTTACACTGAGAAACAACTTCCTCAGTGAGCCAATCCTGAAAGGAATTTTAGCAAAGGCTTAGGGTACAGCTTTTGATTATATTGGGTTTTTATGGCTAAGGAGAGATCTCCAGATAAATTTAAGGGACAAATTTTCAATTCAATAAAGGGTGGTGATTAAACATTTCCCAGACCAAAGTAATTATCAGATTAATGTGAATCATAGGGAAAGTATGGGAATTTCCTGATTGGCTTCAGGTCATAATGACCATAGGACTGGAAAGTTGCTGAGAAATAGAACCTATATGGTAAAAAGAGAGAAAGAGAAAGAGGGGAAAAGAGAAGGGGGGGAGAGAGAGAGACAGAGATAGAGACAGACACAGAGACAGAGACATAGACAGAGACAGAGAGACAGAGAGAGATAGAGACAGAAACAGAGAGAGACAGAGACAGAGAAGGATGAAGGAGCAAAAAGATTCATTAACATCAAAATGAAGTCAATTTCTGGGAATAAACAGGAGGATCTCTAATCCTACAACATCACCCTAATAATCCTTTATTTGGTTCTTAAAGAATTATACAATCTGCCCGCCTACATTTCCAGACTCATTATATATTATTCCCCTTCCCAAAAGAGAAAATCAGTGTTTATTAAATACCTACTTTGTGTCAGACTTGTGCTAAATGTTTTCCAAATTTCTCATTTGATTCTTACAAGTATTCTAGGTACTATTAGATCTTCATTTTATTGAGGAAGCTGAGACAAACAGAGAGTCAATGATTTGTCTAAGGTCATATAAGTAGTAAGTGTGTCTGAGGGCAGATTTGAACTCAGATCTTCCTGGCTCCAGATACAGCACTACCGTGCCACTTAGCTGTCTTTGTTTTCCCAGGTTCTATGGTCTATTCATACTGGATTCCTCTCTCTTTCTCATATATCCCCTCCATCTTTCATCTTTTGCACTGGCTATCTTCCAATACTAAAATGTTTTTCTTTAGCACTTAGGTCCCATTGAATTATTATTTATTTAGCCCAAGCTCTGTATGCTACTTGAAGCTTTTCTTGATTCTCTACTATGCTAGGGCTCTCTTTCCCTAAACAACACTTTATTTTTATTTTTTTTTTCTGTGAGTGTGTACGCACATATACATACATATGTAACTCATTGGAATTTTTAGATTCCTTATCTCAACATCCACCTTTACATATGTCTCAAGTCTTGGTATGAAACTAGATCTCCCCCTCAGGATTCTAGGAATACTCCCTGGAGAGTCAGGGATGATTCTTTAATACTATAAAGTCGAATCATCATGGCTATGCTTTCCTTCAATTCATCAATTGGAAATCAATTTAGTCCAGCCTTAATGCTGGTTTTTACAAAGGGTCATTTGATAAGATAGTACATAAAGCCACTTGGTACAAAGAAATTTACATGAAAGCTTATAGAATACTTTCCCAAATATAGAATACAGGGGAAAGTGGAATTAAATCTAGAGAGTACACGTGGTACAAAGGTAACACTTGTATGATTGTAACAGAATATTAGTCTGTTGTAAAAAATAATAAACAGGTATAGCAGAATAATTTAGAAAGACTTATATGAACTAAAAAATGAGGTGAACAGAACTAGGAGAATATTGCATACAGTAAAAGCAATATTGTTTTATAAAGAACTGTGAATGACAACTATTCTCAGCAATATAATGATCTAAGACAATCCAAAAGACTAATAATGAAATATACTATCTGCCTCCAAAGAAAAATCTAGTATTGACTGAATACAGACTGAAGCATACTCCACTTTCTTTCATTTTTTTATTCAAATCTTCTTGCATAAAATGATTAAAATGGAAATGTTACAACTAACTATAAAAAAGGGATAACTTCTCATTACCAAAAGTTTTCCCATACCCCATTTGTGGGGTATTCAGGAAGCTTCTCTGTAGGTATTGCATAGTTTCTTTGATGGGCTCTTTTATGTCCAGTCTGCCCTTAGTTCCTAACAATTCAGGTCAGTGTCTTGTACACTAATGGAAAGATGGAAAATTCATTCTAGACCCTTCAAATTTCACAAAATCCTTATCAAAATGAGGACAAGCAGAAGGAAGAGAAAAGAGACTCAAGTCTGGAATTGAAACTTTTGCTTCCATTCCCCCACTTCAGCAGTTCTTTCTTGTGGTTCATTAGAATGACATAATTGCTATAATCTTTAAAATTAAATCAAGTCAACAAGCATTCACCAGGCATTCCACTAAGCAAAAAGTGGTTTAAAAACACAAAATAAAATGAAACAAAGAAAACTACCAGTTCCCATCTTCAAGGAGCTCATAATCTAATAAGGAAGACAACATGAAAATAATTATGTACACATGATTTATACATATGAATGTCAATATAGATCTATATATCTCATGTGTGAATATGTGTGTTTGTGTGTGTGTGTGTGTGTGTGTGTGTGTGTGTGTACCCACACATATTGTAGATAATCTCAGAGAAAGGCACTAGCATTGAAGGGGATTAGGAAAGGCTTCTTAGAGAAAGTATGATTTTAGCTGAAACTTCAAGGAAGATTAGGAAGCCGGGAAGTAACAATGAAGAGGGAAATAATTCTAAGCATGGGACATAACTAGTGAAAATGCCCAGAATAAGGAAAAGAAGCAACAAGTTCGCTGCTACTAAATTGGAGAGTATGAGGAAGTAAAATATAAAAAGATTTAAAAGGTAGTTGAGGATGGGGGAAGGTTATGAAGAGATTTAAATGCCTACCAGAGGATTTTATGTTTGATCTTGAAGGTAATTAGTAAGTCACTGGAATTTATTAACTAGGGATATCATAGGATCAGAGCTGCATTTTAAGAATGTCAGCTTTAAAGCTGGGGAGAGAATAAACTATAAAGGGGAAGTTTTTGGCTATTGGGAGCCAGAAGACTGTTAGAGGACTTGCACTGGGATGGTCTCCTATTAAAGGAGAGAAGGTAAGATAAAGGAAATAGGAAGGAAAGGAAATGCTATGAAGGTTGAATTGATGAGACATGACATCAGAATGTATAGTTAGAAAGAAAAGTCTTAGAGAAAAGTTAATGACAATTTGGAACATTTTGAGTTTAAGGTATCTATAGGTCAAGATATCCAAAGTTTTAGAGATTATCAATGAGAGAAGAGAAGATAGGTCATATGTGGATGAAAAGATCTGCATAAAGAATATAACTGAATTCATGTGAACTGATGAGATTACCAAGTGAAATAATTTAAAGAAAGAAAAAAAGAGGGCCAGGACAGATCTGTGAGACAACCATGCTACTAGGTTTGATAATTAAGATCACTAAGAGATCTGGAGACAGCAGCTCCAGTGAAATGATGCAATCATCCAAAAGTCAGAAGTAAAGACACATATTATAGACAACCTTCTCAAAGAGTTTAGCTACAAAAGGAGAAGGGGAAATATTTATGGGAAAAATGGCAATAGTATTCTGGAGACAGCTTGCACAAACTCTTAAAAGTTAAAAAAAAATTTTGAGAATAAGAAACACATGCATGCATTTGTAAGCAGCAGCAAAACACCGAGCAGACAAGGAAAGATTAAAGATTAACGTATTGATGTGGGTAAGTTTACTCATCCTATCTGAACAAGATCCTTAAGGGAATGTCACAACAACTTGAAAGATTTTCCCATACTTAGTTTAAGACCTATGAATGAGATTAATTGAGCATCTTATCATTTACCTTAAACATGGTAGGGTGAAGTAAAAAACAGTCATATGTGTGTGTATCATTTCCCCAGATAGGTCTTTGAAAGTAGAAATTGTTTTATTTTTGCACCTAGTACATAATAGCCCCTTAAAAACCACTTGCTGGTTGACAGTCATTGAAAGGTCTCTTTATCTGCTTCCTGAATGACTGTTCTCCACAGCAGAAAGACAAAAGTAGGGTTAGAAAAGTGGTATGAAAATCCTTGTATCTTGGTCCCTGTCTCCATCAGCCTAGTGATCTCCTTTTAGTTGCCTGAAGGTCTTGGATCACTCCAAAAGCAGCATAAAAAGCAAATAGTAAACAGGTTCTGCCCTAAAATATCTAGCACAGGACCTAGCATATTGTAGACTCTATATAAATTTTCATTTCCCTTTCTTTCCTTTCTCTGGGATTAGAATATACCTAGTAGGATATTAATTATAAGACTTTGAACAAGTATTTGCCTACTTGGGCCCAGAATTCTGACCTGCTAGGTGCCTCCTAGCTAAATTTAGGACTGAGTTTGGGCCCTGCCAAGCCAGTCTTGTCCTGCTATCATTTACCCCCTTGACAGCTCCTTGCACCAGACTAATGGAAGCCAAATGGAAAACTTGACTATGGTATTTGTTTTCATGGAAGCTCTTGGATTATGTTGTTATAGCTGTTACTATAACAACCGGCTCACAACATATTCCTCCTAACACAATGGTAGTGCATGTCCCATGCGAGGTGAGATGGTATAGGTCATTTAATTCAATAGATGCCAATTCCATAAGCATTCTTCATGGTATAAGAGGGGTGTGTCTTGAGGAACCACTCACAATTAATATAGTAAGAAGATGTTCTGAGCCCTAATACCTTTAACAGATAAAAAGATCTCTTTGAATTGACCAATGAATTAAATATGTAAACAAGGTTTGAACAATTCTCGGACACGTCTATTGAATTAGTTACTCAAAGGGACAATTTACTTAATCAAAGTTGGGAATGAATTCAATACTTCCAGTCTTCAGGGATGTGTAACCTGGCTTTAGTCACACTCTAATGACCCAACTTGCCAATCCAGTCTGAGATCCAGTCTGAGTGAACCCCCAGTGGGGGTACTCCTCCTAGGATAGTCCATGCTGTGAAGAAATTGCTTCCCTCCCTTGAAAGTTATACCTACCTTTCAGCAATAGGCTAATCTCATTCCCTAAACCCAGACCTTTTTATGCTCCCTTAAAGTTAAGATAAATAGGTATGCACACTTTATACTCTCTCTTGTGACTTGGGTCTTTTAGTAACTAGAGAGAAGGAGGACATACAAAAACGATATTCCTCAGAGCCTGATTTTGAGCAAAGGATGGGGGCAGTGATCTTCTTGAGCCAGCTGGCATCAACTCTTGAAAGCTAATTCTTAAATTTTCATTGCAAACTACATCTTGATTCATTGTTTTATAGATTCTCTAGGCTCAAAAAAGTGATGGAGAAAATCTTAATAATATAGATTAAACTAAAAAAGATGGCTTTTATGAACTTTTTTTTGGACTACTGATTGTTAAACATTTATCAGCACAAAACATGACTAAGGAGATCCCAATCTTAAATGTGCAGAAGCTGCTTCATAAAAATCATATATGCCCTCACTACTCTTAATCTTCTATAGCACAAAAGTGTGGCAGGCTTACCAAGGACAGAGCAAGATTCTGCTGTTGGTGCTGCCTTTAAAAGGCTATAAAGGACCTTCATGACCAATGAGATGTGAAAAGGTGAAGAGGGCCTGACATGCGATGGTAGCTCTGAGAAGAGAAAAGAGATCACATGCAAAGATTACTATGGGTGGTATGATTTGGCAACTGATTGGATACAGAGGGTGAGAGAGAATGAAAAGCCATGGAAAATGCTCAGATTTTTAACATGAGTGACTGAAAGGATGATGATGCCTTTGATATAAATGGGGAAAGTATAGTATGAATAGTATGAACTTAAAAATGTCTGTTGACTTCTTGACCAGATAAGAATTTTGGGGAAAAGATAACAAATTTGGTTTTGAACACTTTAAATATAAGATAACTTCAGGATGTCCAGTTTGAAATGCCCAATAGTAATTAGTGATGTGGGAATGAAGTTTAGAGAAAAGACTGGAGATAGATAGATGATAGATAGATAGAGAGAGAGAGATGCATTTTTATCTTTATGTATATACATGTTATGCATTTGTCAATATTCATGCATATGTGTGTATGTATGGATCATCTGCGTATAATTGATGGTTAAGTCCATGAGAAACTGGTGATAGAGGAAGAAGAAAAGAGGGAAGACCAGATCCAGGAGGACACCCACAGTTAGGGGATATGATATGAATGACATCAGCAAAGAGATTGAGAAGGAGCAGTCAGATAGGAAGAGAACCAGGGCAAAAATAGTGTCACAAAAAAACAAAGAGGAGAGTGTCTCCTAGAGGAGAAAGTAATCAACAGTATCAGATGCATTCAAATGCATCAAAAAGGTCAAGTAGAATGAGGATTGAGAAAAGAACATTAGATCTAGCGATTATGAAGTTTTAACTGTAACTGAATGATGAGTTTGGAAGCCGGGTTGCAAAGGTCTGAGGAAAAAATTTGGAGATGACAATAAGGAACCGATAGATAGGAAGTATGGAGAGAGAGAGAAAGAGAGATGATTGAGGACCCAATCTTCTTTTTTTTTTTTATTATAGCTTTTTATTTACAAGATATTTGCATGATTAATTTTTCAGCATTGATAATTGCAAAACCTTTTGTAACAATTTTTCCCCTCCTTTTCCCCAGATGGCAGGTTGACCAATACATGGTAAATATGTTTAAGTATATGTTAAATACAATATATGTATACGTGTCCATACAGTTGTTTTGCTGTACAAAAAGAATCAGATTTTAAATAGTGTACAGTTAACCTATGAAGGAAATCAAAAATGCAGGTGGACAAAAATAGAGGGATTGGGAATTCTATGTAGTGGTTCATAGTCATTTCCCAGAGTTCT
The DNA here is from genome assembly GCF_016432865.1 of Antechinus flavipes. Lineage (NCBI taxonomy): Eukaryota > Metazoa > Chordata > Mammalia > Dasyuromorphia > Dasyuridae > Antechinus > Antechinus flavipes. The sequence continues at coordinate 465,886,817 of NC_067400.1, forward strand.
TTCACTGGATGTAGCTGGTTCAGTTCATTACTGCTCTGTTGGAACTGATTTGGTTCGTCTCATTGTTGAAGATGGCCAGGTCCATCAGAATTGATCATCATATAGTATTGTTCTTGAAGTATATAATGATTTCCTGGGAGGACCCAATCTTCTAGATAAGACAAGAGGAGTTAGGATCGAGTGTATACGTAGAAGGGTTGGCCACAGCAAGAAGAGTTATCCCTTTGTCAGAGATGGGGGAAAGGAGGAGAAAGTGAGAAATTAAATCAGGAGTTTTTCAAGGGAAAATGGAAAAAGAGCCGGCTCATTCTGAATGGTCTCAATTTCATTAGTAAAGTAAAAGGAGAGTTCTTCAGCTGAGGAAAGAGATGGAGGCATGGGAAGTTTGACAAAGGAAAAAGAATTTAAAATAACTTTTGTGGGGAAAAATCTAGAGAATCAATTAGGAAGGAAGGAAAGGACTGCCTTGCTTCAATGAGGGCCAAGATGAGATTGGGTAAGATGAATTTGAAATATACGCAGTCAGAAGAACAGTTATGAAACTTCCTCTAGCTGTATTCATCATCTCATTTGTAGATGTAGAGGAGGCAGATAATGGGTGTAATCCAGTAATAGATAGTTGAACTTGGAATTAGAAAGCCCTAGTTTCAAATTCCTTCTTTAATATTTATTGACTATGTGATTCTAGACAAGTCACTTAGCCTCTTCGTCAATTGCCTTTATGGTCATTAAGATGAACAAGTTACAGATCCTGCATTTGCAGAGGAAGTTTTTCATCTGAAACTCTTTACACTAATGAAATCATAAGTACAGAAACCAAAAGTTTCAAAACATGGAAAAGGACTAGCCTAAATCTTCATTTCCTGAGAATTCTGAGATGAACCATTTAGAATTTGTTATATGCTATACAGTTTTTTTTGGTAGCCTTTGAATAAATAATGATGTTAAATCACACTAACTAACTACTATAAGCTATGAACAGTGATAAATTACCCTAAGTAAAATTAGCTAATATTATGTGTCTTGAAAGAGGAAATGAACTGTTTATTAGACTCTGAAATCCTCCTCAGAAATCCTCCTTAGTCTTAATACTTACTTTCTTGGACAATATCCAATTTATTATATATTTGTTCAGAGTTGTTAGCATCCTATTTTCCCCATTAGACTGTGAGCTCCTTAGCATAATACTTGGTTCATAATAGGCACTTGAGAAATACTTGTTCATGAAGAACATGGAAATATGTTTAGAAGAATTATCCCCTTGATCTGGACAATTCATGTAAAATTTTTTGGCCTTCCCTTCATATTAGTGAAGAAGTCTTCATTATTATCATATTAAAAGATAAAAATATGTGATATTATTTTAAAATAATTTTATTCTAATAATATATTAATTTTCCAATTACATCTAAAGATGGTTTTCAGCATTCATTTTTATTTTGTTTTTTAATAACTTTTTATTTTTTAAAATACATGCAAAGATAGTTTTCAACATTCGCCTTTGCAAAACCTTATGTTCCCTATTTTTCTCCCTCCTTCCCCACTTCCCTTCTCTCCTAGAAAGCAAATGATCCAATATACATTAAATGTATGCAATATTTCCACATTTATTATGCTACACAAGAAAAATCAGATCAAAAAAATATGAGGAAAAAACAAACAAGCAAGCAAACAACAAAAAAGGTGAAAATATTATCAACATTCATTTTTGTCCAAATTTTTTTCCCCTTCTTCCTTTACTTCCCCTCTCCCCAAGACAGCAAGCAATCTGATATAAATTATATATATATATACTTATTTTTAACATAAAATATGTGATATTATTCAATGCTACACATATATTTTATGCATTTCTGAATTTCAAAACTTTCTGTATAGTCCACTGGAAGTCTTTGCTGCTTCCATAAAACCACAATAGGGAAAGCCAAGATAAGGGAGGGATTACTGTAGTATGATGAAAGAAGATAAGAACATAACCATGCACTAGGGATCTCAACCAATCAGACACTGGTTTTTAACTCCTTGTTATTTCTATGTAAAAGTCAAGAAACTAAGTATGGGACAACATGGAATCTCTGTTGGCTGAAACATTACCTGAGCAGATTTAGAGTTTACATTTCTGAAGAAGAGTGCCTATGGACTGAGGGGCAAGGATGAAGTAAAAGGTTATCATCAGGCAACCTGAAAACTCATAGGTCTTGTGGTTTATATGTCAGTTTGTGAGAGTTCTATGTCTTTTCATTCAGGCAATTCAAAGAGAATAGGGAAAAGCTAAAAGTTGTTATCGGTGATATTAGCTATCACTGACTTTGTAATACAAAACCAACATCATTCTGTCTTTGTATTCTCTGTCAAAAAAAAAAAAAAAAGTCTAGCTATTTGTAATGAAGCCTTACCAAGATTTTTTTTAACTCTCAAGTTTCTTTTTATTTTTAAAAATCTCTCTTCTGTTCTTGTTTTTGATGCATTTCTTTTTTTTTTTTAATAATAGCTTTTAAATTTTCTTTTATTTTCTTTTTTATCAAGGCTTTTTATTTTCAAAGCACATGCATAGATAATTTTCAATATTCACCCTTGCAAAACCTTGTATTCCAAATTTTTTTCTCCCTCCTTTCCCTCCTACCCCCTTCTTTAGACAGCAAGCAATCTAATATATGTTAAACATGTGCAATTCTTTATACATACATACAATATTCCATATTTATCATGTTGCACAAGAATAATCAAATCAAAAAGAAAAAATGAGAAAAAAAGAAAGAAAAAAAAGCAAATAAATAACAACAAAAAATGGTACAAAGACTATGTTGTGATCCACATTCAGTCCCCTGCAGTCTTCTTTCTGGACAGAGACAGCTCTCTCCATCACAAGTTCATTGGAATTGGCCTGAATCATCTCATTGTTGAAAAGAGCCACATCCATCACAGTTGATCATCATATAATCTTCTTGTTGCCGTGGACAATGATCTGATTCTATTCACTTCCCTTTGTATCAGTTCATGTAAATTTCTCCAGGCCTCTCTGAAATCATCCTACTGATGGTTTCTTACAGAACAATAATATTCCACAACATTAATATACCATAACTTATTCAGCCATTCTCCAATTATGGGTATCCACTCGGTTCCCAGTTCCTTACTACCACAAAAAGGCTGCCACAAACATTTTTGTACATGTGGGTCCTTTTCCCTTTTTTATGAACCAAGACTTTTCTTAAAGTCATATGCAGACACACTGGGGAAACCTAAGAAAACAAACCTCAGAAGTCACACTGTTGTTATTTTTTAATTGTTCAGCTCATTTTACAGATGAGGAAATGAGCCAAACAGGGTTGAGGGACTTGCTCAGGGTCATACATCTAGTAAGTCACATTGCTCCATCACAAAAAGGATTCCCCCCTAGTTCTCTTCCCTAATAGTACTCAGGGCTCAGAGTTAGGATCAGATCCTGCCTCAGACACTTCTTATATGAGCCTTAATTTCTGTTAATTTCAATTTCTTAGTCTTTAAAATGAAATGGCTATTTCCTTAATCTATACTAGGGATCCTCAAACTTTTTAAATAGGGGGCCAGTTCACTGTCCCTCAGACTGTTGGAGGGCCGGACTATAGTAAAAACAAAAACTTTGTTTTGTGGGCCTTTAAATAAAGAAACTTCATAGCCCTGGATGAAGGGAATAAACGTCCTCAGCTGCAGCATCTGCCTGCTGGCCATGCTGTCCAATTCTAGATTTATAAACCTAGGAAAACCCTAGGTTTTATCCTTGTCTTTAATAGATATGCCTTATATTGAAAACTTGTTAATAATTAAAATGATATGCTTTATCAGACCCTCTGCCTGCCAATGGTATATTAAATTCAACACTACTGTATAATAAGCCAGCCTAAACACTAGCCCTGAGGCTTAGGACTTCCTGTGGTAGCGGTGGTAGTGGGACCAGAAGCAGGATTAGTAGTAGTAGTAGTGATGGTGAGGTTTATTTGGTGTTTTTTTTTAGGGGGAGAGAGAAGGGTTGTTTGTATATTTGTTTTTGATATTCATGCCCAGAGTAGACAAGAGGCTGGTGTTCTCAGTAAGGCTAATAACAATAATTGCTGCCTTATTTCACCAAAGATCAGCTATCCTGCCTCTGTAGCATAGTGGTTACATGGGGACTTTGAGGTTAACCAGTTTTGCTTAAATAAGATCCCTCAAAACAAAGGGGACAAATGCAGATGTGAAATAAATGAATTGTAGGTTTGTAGAATGTTAGATATGAGCAACTAGATATAGGTAGGGCACAGGATCTGGAGTCAGGAAGGCCTGAAGTCAAGTCCAGCCTTAGACATTGACTAACTGTGCTAATTTACTTAACTCTGCCTCAGTTCCCTCATCTGTCAAATGAGCTGGAGAAAAAAATGGCAAACCACTCCAGTGTCTTTGTCAAGAAAACCCAAATAGGGTCATAAAGAGTCTCCTATGAGCAGGGTGGAGAAGTGCCCACCAAATGTTGACAGATCTAGAAAGAGTTTCATATATAGCTTTATTTTTCAACCAAAAGCAAGACTTGGGGGCTGCCAGTCATGGAGAATTGTCAACAAAGGTTTTTTTTGTTTTTGTTTTTGTTTTTTTGTTTTTGTTTTTGTTTTTGTTTTTTGTTTTGTTTTGGTTTTTTTTGCTCATCTGTCTCTCTGGAAGACATAGGGTCTGATAATGCAAATTAAATGTTTTAATTAAGGGGATCTTAGTCCAATTCCTCATTTTACAGATGAGGAAACCAAATCTCAGAGAGGTTAATTTCTGACCCAGTAAGCAAAGCTAGGATTTGAACTCAGGTTGTCTGATTTCAGATCTGGTCTTCTTTCTACAAATTCTACCTATACAGATTAGAATACTGTACATAGATATATTGCTTAGATTATTACAAACAGCAACATACTAATTTCCTAGACAAGAGCTGAAACATTACAGGAGGTCACAAGATGTTTCTACTGATTCTCTTGTTAGCTCTAGGTCTTTCTCCTTTGTCCTTGAAAGATTTTTACAACTCAAACAATTTCAACACTCTGGACAGTATAATATTTTCAGAATTTCTTATTTTTTCTTATAATTTTACATTCGTTTTTTTATTTCAAATCTGTATTCTTTCTTTTTCACCTTCCCCATCTCCTATTCTCAACATTGAGAAAGAGAGAATAACAAAACCTCTGTTACAAACATGCATAGTCACAAAGAGAGAATAACAAAATCTCTGTTACAAACATGCATAGTCACACAAAACAAATTCCTACAATAGCCATGTTGAAAAATAAATAAATAGATAAACACATTTCAATCTGTACTCTGAGACTATTACCTCTCTAGCAGGATGTGGGAAACATGCTTCATCATGAATCCCTTGAAATTGTGATGGTCATTGTATTCATCAGAATGCCTGAGTCTTTCAAAATTGTTTGTCTTTAAAATATTGTCATTACATAAATGGTCCTCTTGTTTCTTCTCACTTCACTTTACACCAATTCATAGAATTATTTCCAGGTTTTGCAAAACTATCCCCTTAATTTTTAAAATTAAAATAGTATTCCCTTAAATTCATATATATATATAATATATATATATATATAATATATATATATATATATATAGTATTCCCTTAAATTCATATATATATATCCATACATTCAATCATTCCTCAATTAATGGGTACCCCCTCTATTTTAATTCTTTGCCACTACTGTAGTTTATACATATAAGTCCTGTTCTTCTTTCTTTGATCTTTATGGAATATAGACTTAATAGAAGTATGGCTGGGTCAGAGGATATATAGCTTTGTTTTCCATAATGGTTGGACCGATTCACAGCTCCACTAACATTGTAGTAAGGTACAAAGATTTCTTTTTGTTAATTTGAGAAATACCCTTATTAATGGTTTCTAAATGACTCAGTGGAAGGGGTACCCACATTCATATTATCACAGTCATCAGCATTGAGCTTCTTCTTTACCCAATCCTATGAGCGATGTGGAGAAGAACCCAACCAAACGTAGACTGATCTAGAAAAAGTTTCATTGTAGCTTCATATATAGCTTTATTTTTTAACCAGAAGCAAAGTTTGGGGGCTGCCAATCATGGAGAAATGTCAACAACGGTAGTTGTTGCTTTTTTGTTTTTTGTTTTTTTTTTTGCTCTCTTTGGCAAACACAGGGTATGATAATGCACATCACTTTAATTAATAAGTTTTGAATGTAAGGCGAATCAACGAAAGACAAGATTCCTGGGATTATAAATCAAGAGCTGGACAGACTAAAGAATCCATTCATTTCACTTTAAAGACTAAGAAATTGAAACAAACAGAAATTAAGGATCACACAAAAAGTATCTGAGGCAGGATTTGATCCTAACTCTAAGTCCTGATCACTATTAAAGACCTATAATTCTTGACTTCCATAAAAATGACCCTTTTTCTATCCAAAAATACGAGTGAAGAAAAGACAATCCTTTTTCTATTTAGCTTTGGGTCTTTCGCAAAATCTCTAAATGGAACTACGCCTGTCAAGTCTTCCTACTGCCATCTACTGGACTCTTTGCGTATCACATGTCCGTTTTCTGCAATGCAATTACTCTTGCAGACGTGAAAAAAGTGAGTGAGAGTTCTTACTGGCAATCACAAAAATTACCATTACCTCAATAGAAAAGCCCATTTGCTAATAAAAGAGAGAGGGGAAAGGAGAGATATCTAAACAAGAATTTTAGATTGTATACGTAGCAAAAAATAGTGCTAATTTTAATTCCAGGATCAAAAATTTCCAATCCTATCCCCAAAGAAGGCAATGTGTCCAGGGGAAACACTTTTCCGGTTCTAAACATAGACTTCGTTGGGACTCTAGGAGTTAAAACATCTTTAATCAGCATTTTTCAGGCAGAGGCATAAGTTAAGACTCTGAGCAACAAGACCCCCAAATTTCAAAAAAACATCCAAAATCAGCAATTCTTTGAAAGGACCTGCTTCTTTCCACCCACTTTCTCACTTACCCTTTTAACCTTTTTTTCAATCCTCAGAATTAAATTTGTGCCTTAAAACTATACTTGTTTGGGACTGGGTCTCTTTTTTTTTCAAGTTACTACCAGACATCTCTTTTCCTCATCCAGTAAAGGAGTTCTCCCATCCTCTTTTTTCCTATTTCCATCAAATTAAAAAAAAAAACACCCCAAAAAACAAAAAGATACTGAATCTAATACAAGGAGAAATTCCCCTACTTGTTCCTACCATGTGATTATCATTAACAGACCAGTGAGTGTCAGAGAGGACAAGTGATTGATTTACCAAGAAACATAAAAGAAAAAGAGTTTAAAGACAGTGACCTCATGATACCTGGTAAAATAAGGGAAGTGTTTAAGAACTAAGGAGAGTTCACTCATGACATTTGGGTGTAAAGATAAGGAAGCAAGGGTGTCAGAAAGGGCTCATCTGTACTTCTAAGTAGAAAAATAAATTCGCTACAGTACCACCTTGCCAATCAGCCCTATCTGTTGTTGATTTCTCACTGGAACATGAATGTTGCTGGAAGACAAATGAACATATTCTGCATGGTATCTGCATCATTCTTTGAATAATAGAGGAATTATTTTCTCCCCCATGAAAGAAATTCTGGATTTAAAATTTGATTTTCAATAGTGGGAATTTGCATTCTTCCTGATTGATGTGTGGGTCTGACAATATTCTTTTCTGCTTATAGTTGGAATTAAAAATCACTAGCCCCCTAATGGCTACTTAAAGGGAAAAGTTTTTTTAAATTGCTTAGCTTGCTACTCAAGGTCTTCCAGTGAAGTGTGTGTGTGTGTGTGTGTAAGACAGAAACAGACAGACAAGAGTGAGATTTAGGTATAAATATCTATATGGATCTATCTTTCTCACACCTAACTTTCCATTTTTCTTTTACAACATTGCTCTTCTTTCATTCTATCCATGATCTCACTAAAATGAACTATTAGCTGTTGTTCCATCAACTCCCATTTTTTTCCTGCATCACTGTATTTGTTCAAATCCATTCCCAAGTCAAATGGAGTCCCACTTTCCCCTCACCCCTATCTCTGTTCATTGAAATCCTTCTCCTGCTAAATCTAGTTCAGGTATCATATTTTCCATGAACCTTCTCCTGATTTCTCCAATGAGAAATCATCTGTCCCTCCTTTATTCTCTCAGGTCACTCTGGCTTCTCCAACACATTTATCATTTTTCACCTGTCCTCATAATTATTGTACACATCTCTCATTCCCCTACTAGATTAGATGAAAGGCATCATCATTTTTCATATTCTATTCTTATTAGTAAATGTTTATTGAATTAAATGATGGTAGTAATTTTTTATCACTTTCCACCAAAAAAAGCATAGCAGTTAATTGTGTTCTAAGATGTAAACAAGCTTATCTGACATAAATTTCTTTATAGGATTAGAGTCAGAGTTGAAATTAAATTTTGATTCTATTTTTGCTTAGATTGGGGGGGGGGGGGAAGGGCATGTTAATGTCCTTGCAAGAATAATCAAAAGCTTATCCTGAAAAACAGTCTCAATCCCAGACCTATTACTGAGAGAAGCTTCAGAAACCATGTGGGAAAGACTTTTATTTTTCAGATGAAGAAATTTAAGCTAAGAGAAGTTAAAGTTGCCCAAAGTTATACCAGTAGTAAATCAGAGATTTGAACCTAGAAACTCTGAGAGAGTACTTTCTCTACTTCAATGAGTGTCAAAATCATAATATTGACTTTTGTTCTAGATATACACATATCCTCTGTTTAAAAAATTTCTTACCTCTCTCTCCCAGTTTTTTTTAAATTTTTCTGGGGGAAAATAAGAGTAGAGTAAAACAATTCAGACTTATACTATCTGTGTACGTCCTCTGAATTTTAGCGTTAGAATTTTGCTAAAAAGTTTTGACTTGAAAATAAGTGGGAAAAGTTTAGTTTACAAAGACTGAAGACAGTTTTATTTTTATTGCCATTTGAATACTCAAACTTAGAATTTTATTTCAAATGATTTGACTATTTTAAGTAAAAAGAAGAGGACATTTAAGATCAAAAGCACAGAAAGTTATCATGGTTGTGACACATGAGTTCCCTTGGGGAAATCCTTCCCAAATGTTAAACTGTATCAAATTCCCATTTTATATTGTTATTTTTGTTATGATTTATATAAGTAGGCTATAGTAGATTGTAAACAGTGACTTGCAAGTGAAGAGAATTATAAAAGGCATCACTGAGAATATATCTGCTCAGAAGAGGAGCCAGGCACCTAACATAATAAAAAGAATGTATAACTGGAGAACATCTGGAGTGCTCCATTGGTATCCATAAAATATTTAAAGAACCAGAGGAAGGCCTCTAGTGTACTGGATATGTCTTCTGTGGAGGATTTGTAAAGGATAAAGCCAAAAATCACACAGATGAGAAGTACAGATGGATGGTAGTTTTGAATAATGTGGACATAGCCACATTGACTAGGTCATATATTCATAGACTTAATAAAGAATTTTCATCACATTCATTAATAACCTAGTTCTCTAGATGACACACCACAGTTTTAGTTTTTAGATACTATTTTATTGGGGTTTTGGGGGGTGGGTAATTAAATAATCTAATTCCAAAAAATGAGTGTGTCAAACAACAAATCATAGAAACATAATTTCATCCAAGAGGATGACAACAATGAGACAACATATCAAAACCTATGGAATGCAGCCAAAGCAATTCTTTTTTATTAAAGATTTTTATTTTCAAAACATATGCATAGATAATTTTCAATATTCACCTTTGCAAAATTCCACTTTCCTTCCCTCCACCCTCTCCTCTAGATGGCAAATAATCCAATATGTTAAACATGTGCAATTCTTCTATACATATTTCCCACAATTATCATGGTGCACAAAAAAAGATCAGGTAAAAAGAAAAAATGAGAAAGAAAGCAAAATGCAAGCAAACAACAATGAAAAAGGTGAAAATGCTATGTTGTGATTCACATTCAGACCCCACAATCCTCTCTCTGGGTGCAGATGGATCTCTTCACCACAAAACCATTTGGAACTGGCCTAAATCACTTCACTGTTGAAAAGAGCCATGTCTATCAGAAATGATCATCATTTTTTTCTGAGTTATCTGTTATTGTCTTCTATGTTGAGGGAAATCCAGAAAGAAGATGGGTGAATAATCATCACTGCCAATGCTCCTCATGAGCCTTATTCAATAGGCAGAATTTGGCCCTCTATTGCCACGTAATAGCTAGACTTTCAACATTGCTGCCATCACATACCCATAATTTGTGAGTCAGCAATTGAAGGAAGAGAATTTTAATTCATGTTATAGAGCGTCCTTCACAGAGGAAGTACAAGGTGTTGTCTGTCCAACTAGGCACCTGTCCAGAGATCATTAATTCAGAATGCTTCAAAAAAGGGATATTTTTCAACCATATTTCTACAGAAGTTGAGTTACTCAAACTTTGGCTCATTTAAAAAATAAATCAGCCAGATGTGATACACAAAATAACTACAAACACTAATGGTCTCAGTCCATTTCATCATCTGTGGGTTCTGAGAGGCTAAGAGATGTCAAACCACTGTGTTTCTTGAAGCTTTATCATTTTAGTTATTTAGTTTCTACAAGCCTTTTTCTTCAGCAATAAAATTAAGAGTATAATTAATTCATTAGCTATCTCACAATTTTTACGAGTCAGGAAGATCCTCATCTGAATCTCTCTTCAGATACTCACTAGCTATATGACTGTGGGAAATCCACTTAGCCTCTTTAGGCCTCAGTGTCCTCCTCTGCAAAATAGAAGTATTGCTGTACAAATCATTAAATGATTACATTAAGTAAGATACATTAAATAGCAGCTGCTCTTAAGAAGGTATTGTTAATCACTGTATATAAAACCATTACTTTAATTATAATCACCATAGTTTGATGTTATTATCGTTGGAAGTGGAAGGATTGATTTAGATCTGTGATTTTATTGATTTTGGGAAATCCCAGAGAGGAAACTGCTCTTAACAATGCAAATTAGCATCTATTCTACTACTCATAGACGGAAAAGTTAGTCAAACAGGCAACTCTCTAGGACTAGTCTGCCATTTCCTTCAGCTCATTTTAAAGATAAAGAAACTGAGGCAAAATAGGGTTAATTGACTTTCCCAGGGTCACATACAGCTAGTAAGTTTGAACTCAAGTCCTTCTGATTCCAAGCCTAGTGCCCCATTATTTAATAAACTACTTGTCTATTGACACAATCAATTTGCTATAGAATCAGAACTTGAAACCAATAATTTCTGATTTCAAGGATAGCTTTTTATCCAACATCTTTCAAGATGGGATTTGCCTTCTAGGAAAGTTATGTTAGTAAAAATCAGTGCGACAGGTTTTATAACCTGGAGCCTTTAAGTGTCAGCATTGAAAATATCAGTTCATATTAACAGAAAATATTTGCTGGATGCCCAGTAATGCTAGAGAGTGAGCTAAGAATTACTATGAATTTCATTTAAGACCTCTTGAGAAAGTAAGAAAAATATGCATAAAAACAGAAAACCACTCTAAACCTTGGCTCCCTGACATAGCTTAAGACAAAAATAGTCTATCAATCAATGATCAATTAACCCCTAAGTATTTAACAAATATTGATTTTTGGATCAGCACGAGGTGCCCTTGAGAATGGTACATTGAGAGAGGCAGATCCTGCACTCAAAGATCTTACAATTTGCTAAAAGAGATAAGATGATCCACTTGAAGCAGTGGAAAATATAAATATCAAATTCCATAGCATGGATTAGGTCTTCTATGGTTTCCCACACCTTGTTCTCACCATAAATTGAAAGGCAGTTGAAGGCCAACACAGGATAATGAATGGATCATTGTGGAGTCAGGAGGCTAGAGTTGAAATCCCAGTTCACATAGTTAGAAGCTCTATGATCATAAACAAATCCCTTAAGTTCTCAGTCTCTGTAAATGGAGATGAGACTTCTCCACCTAACTATTTCATAGAGTGGCGAGAGCTCACTGCAGGCAATAAAGTGATATAAATGTGAGACACTTGAGCAAGTCACTTTACCTCTATCTCTATCAGTTTCCCTGATCTTAAAATGGGGATAACAGTACATACTTCATAGGGATGTTATAAAGGTAGAATGAGATATTTTAATGAGGAAACTGAGGTTGAGAAATTAAGTAGTTTGCTTAGAGTCATATAGTTATTAAATGTTTGTGACAGGTTCTGAAATCAAGTTTTCCTAATTCCAAGTACTGCATTAGGAGCCTTGATGCTACTTTAATAATAAGGTTGTATCTACATTAAAATGTATATTATTTTATTTTCAATAGCTTGCCTGTGGTCTGGGACGTGAACCAAAGTATCCCTGATTCCAGCATATTATCAACTATGCTACAAAATGAAAATGAACTGACCATCCAACTTGACCTGATTACCTGAGATCTATTTCCAATTTTCTTTTCCTTTCCTATTTCTGACCTTTGATCTCTCTCTTTTCCCTCCCTCCTTCTTTCTCTCTCTCTTTCCTCTCTCCCTCTTTCTTCTGTCTCTCTCTTTTTGTCTGTCTCTGTCTCTTTCTTATAAATTGCAGAAATGGTGCTGACCTACATTGGTACATGTTTTCCTAAATTGGGAGTTCCCTATACCAATAAAATTAGATACCAGTCCCTATCACTATCCCTAGTATTATGACTAAGGAAGATGATCCATTGATCAAAATAATCCCTCCAAACCAATCCCATCTGAAGGGTGGCCCACACTAATCTACTAGTCATATTGCCTGTTTTATTTTTCTGGATGATTAAGTTACATTCTGAGGCAGCTAGGTGATGCAGTAGATAGAATACTGGGCCTAGGTGCTAGATTCTAGAGTCAGGAGGACCTGAGTTCAATTTTAAATCTCAGATAGTTACTAGCTATATATGACCTGGGGCAAGCCATTTAATCCAATTTATTTCAGTATCTTCCATCTGTTAAATGAGCTGGAGTATGAATTGGCAAAGTGAGTTGCAAATCTACCATAGCCTACTTATATAAATCATAAAAATAATAATATAAAAGGAGAGTGACCATTTGGTACGGTTTAATATTTGGGAAGGATTTCCTCAGGTAGACATCTATGTCACAACCAAACATTTTTACCAAGCAAACCCCAAAATGGGGATCACAGAATTGTACATGGCTGAAACCACTGAACAACAACAAAAGTTACATTCTAACCCTAGATTAGCACCACCAGCTCCAAACAAAAGATATTATTTTGACTCAATTGCTTTTTAAGAAGCTATATCAATTGATCCTACCAATGGGCTATCTCCTAGCTTTTCTAACAGAAATTGTCATGGCTCAATCTTCCATGGACAGGTCCTACTTTTCTCTCAGACTAAGTCAGAGCCAAGAGGTGAAGAAATTATCTAAAGGACAAAACTAAGGCTTCATCCAGAGAAAGGGGATAAAGAGAGGGAATAAGCATTTATTCATATATTTATATGTGCCAAATACTGTGCTAAGCACTTTCAAAAATATTTTCTCATTTGATCCTCAAAACAACCCTGTAAGGTGTTTGCTATTATTATGCCCATTTTATAAATAAGAAACTGAGGCAAACAGAAATCAAGTCACTTGTCTTGGATCAGGAAGCTAAGTAAATGTCTGAGATCAAATTTGAACTCAGATCCTCTTGAACTGTATCCAGTGTACTATCTGGCTTACTCAGAACATAAAACAAGCTACCGTTTTAAGTTTGGATAGCAAAATGAAAACAAATGCTTAAACAAATTTTTTAAAAAACCAAATACTTTTGAGGGGGCCGTTGTTGCCAAAGCATAGCCCCAAATCAGCAGCCTTTTCCCCTAAAAAATAAAAATAACAGCATGTAAATAGAGTTTTAAGATTTGCAAAGTTATTCCACTTTCTCCTCACAGCAAACCTGGGAGATAGGTCCTATTATTATCCCCATGAGGAAACTGAGGCAGACTCAGGTTAAATGATTTGTCCAGAGTTACAATGCTATTAAAATGGACTTAATTCAGATCCAGCTTCCAATCTTACCACCACTTGTCTGCTTTTAAGAAACAAATGAATTGAAAGATTGCAGTCTTTGGCATCTCCTTTTTACTTTACCAGTCTTTTTTTGGGGGGGGGCGGGGGCTGAAGGGGGGAGAGAAGAGGGGAGGAGCCTAATTCCTTATTGCATGAGAAAAGTTTACCGGACAGAGCTGGGTGGGGTTAGTAATTACTCTTACCATATATGACTTGTACTTCTAATTCAGTACACAGAGTTCAGTTAAAAAAAATTTCAAGAGTCCGGGAACATTGTCTTTTGCATTATCTTCCTTTTCTTCTCCCTCTTACTATTTACAATTGATCCCAGGCTCACCCACTTCCCGAAAAATCTTAGATATAATAATGAAAGAAATGAAATGAGAGTTCTGTGTGTGTGCTTTTGTTTAAATGAAGAAATCAACAACCACTCAGCTCTTCTTTCCCCTTTCCCCCTTTCTCTGCCACAGGATCTCCTCCACCTTTGTAGTTGCATGCATTTGTATGCAGCAGATAAAGAAAATTTGTACTGCTATGTATCTGAAAATTCTACTAGTTTTGGGTAGTGAGTTTAACTAAAGCGGTGGAACCAGCATTGATAGGCAGAGGTATTCCATAGTATTGGGAAGCAACTTCACTTCTAAAAAGAAGAAAATAGATAAAAAAGATCCTCTTCCTCCACTCCTCATTTCAGTAGTAATGGTATCAATAATAATAATAATAATTTAATGATAACCACCATAACAAAAGAGCAAACCACAAAGAGAATATATACATATGCACATATATATTGTGGGAGTTTCAGATTCCTTTTTTTTTTTTTTTTTTTTTTTTTTTTGCTCGCAACCTTTAAAAAAAAAAAATTATTTTCTCCTTCCACAGAGATTTTTAAATACTTCTCATCCTTTTTCTGGAGTTTTCACTGAGTAGAATCGTTGGGGTAAACAGTGAGAGCATCAAATATACAAACCCTCCCCTTCCTGCCCCTTCCCACTATTTTTTCTTCTCCGCCCTACCTATGAGCCCAGAAGTTCCAGTCTCAGGGCTTCACCCGCTGTATAGGGCAGGGGATTGGGAGGACTGAGGACTTCGAGACCTGGGCTTTGGTTTTCGCAGTCAAGTGCGTTCGCCAAGGGCCATCCGCAGCCGCACAGCCCCCCTCGCCCTCACAACCTTGCGAGTCCAGCCCTGCACCCCTAACCTGTTCGCTTGAGCCGCCTCTGCACGGTCCCCCCTCCTTAACTTTCTAAATAGCTTCAGGGAAGAGGCGGGGTGGGGGGTGCGGTTAAAAGTCTGGAAACAGGTGTCTAAAACTTAAAAAGCTCAGAGGCGCCTCTCCACTTCTCAACTCGGTGAGTCAGAGAGAGGCACACACGCCACACCAGCCACACCGCGGGGGGACCGACTGAACGAGTCTGCGCAAGGAGGTGGTAGCGGCCGGTGTCTTCCCGAGCTACAGTCCCTTGATCAGCAGAGTTGGGGGCTGAGCCCTCCGTTGGCCCCCCAGCTCAGCCTTGTCCACCCGGGCCATTTTCGATTACCAGCTGCTAGGTGCTGCTGACACAGGTACGGCTCGCTCCTCTCCGGTGCGCTTAGGGAAGAACCGGTAGCACCGGATGGTCCGGGGGATCGGTGGGTGACCTGGAGATTAATTCTCATAGGAATCCGGCTTGCCAGGAGAGGCTCTAAGGGTCTGGAAAAGGAGGGAGCGTAAGAAAAGACGAATTGTAGTCGGAGTAAGACTTCGGATCGAACTAGATGAATCTTGGGGGGCCTTGAGGAGAGATCTGAATAGTCTCTGAGGGGCCAGATCGCGAGTGTCAGACAAAAGTTTCTTCGACCTAGTTCTGAAGAGCAGCTTTCCGAGCGTAATTCCAGTGTGGGGTCGCGGACTCAATCCGCAGCTCTCAAAAGTCACAAGACTAGGAAAAGTTGAATGGGGACATCCGAGTGGGGGAAGGGGGCCATAAATCGAGAGGAGACGGAGGAGGAAAGGGGCACTGAACGTTCAGGGTCAACTACAATAGAAAATGTGCGGCTGGGGCAACTGTTTCTCATTGGGGTCATTTACTTATTTGATTTACATGACGCTGAGAGAGAGAAGACCAATCACTTTTTTTTTTAATTAACTAAGATGGCAATGCCCCGCACAAAAGAATACCTTCGCTGTTTCTTCGCCTTTGTAACCACCTTTGTAAAGTAATGAGAATTTCCTGCAAGTTGGTGGAGAAAGGTCAAAATTAAAGGAAAGATCTATTCCATATATGGCTCTCTCTATGACAGCCTCAGGCCAAAGGTTACTTTTAAAAACATCTTTTCCTCTCCAACACACACACACACACACACACACACACACACACACACACACACACACACACACACACCAGAGAGAGAGAGAGAGAGAGAAAGAGAGGCGCTATCCAAACAAATATAGTGTTTGTTCATTTGGTGTTCTTTATGCGGAAGGTGTTGCGAGTATTATTTACCGTAGGCTTGTGGGCAGTTTGCACCGTGATGAGAAAATGTTTTCTTTAGAACAGTTGTCTTATTCAGTAATGCACCTTTGTTGAGGAGAAGAGGGGAAATAACTAGATACTGCATGTTCAGACTGCCCGAGGTATGGATATACATTGTTTCATACCTTTTGAACCTGGCTGATATATTGGGACTTTGGAGTCTGGCAACATCCAGTCTTATATGCTCCCTAGCTTCAGAACTTGGTCAGTCAAAATCACAGGCTGAGGATGGAGGGACCAATAGAGGGAGCTGACCCAAGGCTAGAAGCTCAATGTGGGTGTCAGATACTGACTCTGCTTCTACTTGGATTACTGGCAGAAAGGGAAGGGGTGCAGAATTCACCGTTTTCCTTCTCTGGTACCAAATAATCTTCCTTTGATTCACCCAATACCACCTCAGGTTGCCAGGATGCCTCATCTCGCCCTCTGGCAGTGGCACTCCATAATTGCAGGGTGGTTCAGGGTGAAAACACAGTGTATGGATTCCACTGCCTGGGTCATGAGGGTGGCTCCAGTTCTGAAAGATTTTTGAGAACACTAATACAGTGCTTATCTTAAATCATCTTAACTTTTGACGTGGTTGATATTTTGGAGTTAAGTCTTTCAATTTGCTATTTTGTGTGTGGGAATTGTTTTGTTTTTGAAATCAATTAAAGGATAATTTGTTCCTCAAATCACAACCGACTGATCTCTAGGTTCTGGAATGAGAACGGTATTCAAAATCTTAGAGTTGCAAAGGTTCTAATTCAATTTAGATTCCTACTATATGCTAGGCACTCTGCTAAGTGACTGTTCAAGACAGATGCCATTATTTATCCCCATTTTACATTTGAGAAAACTGAGGCAAGTAGAAGTTAATTGACTCGCCCAGGGTTATAAAGCTACCAAGTCTCTGAGGCGAACTCAGGTCTTCCTGATTCCAGCCTCAGTACTTTATTCACTGTGCTCATCAGCTGCTTCTAATGAGAAAATCAAGGCTCCAAAAGTGTCCGAAGTGACTGGTAGATAATAAGTGATAGATCTAAGATTAAAATCCAGGTGTTCTACTTCAATCTAATAATAGCCAGCATTTATATAAGTACGTTAAGATTTGCAAAGTAGTTTACAATGTTATCTCATCCAATCTAGCCTACTTCTGACTTTGCCATGCTGTTCCAATTCTTTGTTAGGGAAAAGAGTCAAAAGCTTAAATGCTCTATAATATATCCTGTCAGGAAGTTCCTCTTTGAGAATAGAATTTCATTCCCTTTTTTTTAATGAGGATCAGCGACTTTAGCAGAGGAGACACTAGAAAGTTTTGAGGTTCATAATCTGATTTTTTATTATAAACCCATTCCTGTTTTTGTTTGCTTCAAGTTTATATACCTCCTATAACTTAATAAGAATGGAAATAAGAATAGAAACTCAAAAAAGACATCTACTTCATTCATGACTTCCAGGAAGGCCACCCTATATAGTTAGATCTATTTTTGAATAATTCTTAATTTTCTTCCAGTTTCCCATTTTTAAGCTATTGTGCTAGATGTTTCAATATTCAGGTCTGAACTATATGGTTTTTGTCATTTTCACAACCTCCTCCATCTCTTCTGGTTTAGTGACCAATGAGATATTTGATGATGTCCCTCAGAATGTTATCAACTGAGATATTGAATGTCAGTCAATAGGTGCCTGGTTGCCTACAACTATAATATTGTAATGAAAAGACATTTTTGAGTGCTTGCTTTAGGTGATAAAACAGGACAAAACTTGCTCAAAATCAGAAGAGCATAGACTTTTGAATAAGAGAAAGATTTCAGATTTATTAAATTGGGTGGAAAACAGGTTACTCATCAGGATAGTATGGTAGGCGGTCCTTTTTCTTAAAAAGGGATTGATTATGACAGAAGGTGGGCAATTATATGTAAATGAAGATTGTTAATATCCTGTGTCCTGAGAGTTGGAGAGTTGAACTCTCTATTGGTACTGCCCAATTTGTGAATTTCTCCATCTTTCCCCCATGGGTTTTTTTTGTAGATTAGCATATAACTAAAATAAACTGTGGTTATTAATCTACTAAGATAATAGTGTCAAGTCATTGTCAACTGTTTTTTCATAGTTTATCACCTTCTGAAATATTTCCAAAATTAAAGCCAGGGCTCAAGTTACTTAAGTTATAAGAACATTTTCTAAGACTTGAAAATAACATCTTTTTAGAAGGTGGCTCCTAAATTGTAGTGTAGCTCATCGACTAACTTACTGAGTGACTAGCTATTGGATGTAAGAGAACTGGAGACCTGTTTATTTTGAATTTAGTTAAAGGGAAGGAGTTCCCTTTTGAGAAGTTTTGCCCAGGGGACTTTGTATATAAAGCTACACCACTGGTATCAGCTATTTTTACATGTCAAATTCTGAAATAATAGCACAATTGTTTTCTAGGTGATGGGTCCATCAGGGAACCTGACTCACTGTCAATCAGATGGCCTCATTTAAATTGTTTCTTGACCCTATTGACTCAGTTGTCTCCAACCTTTGTGCCTTTAAAGCAAATTTGGCCCAGGACAGAATCTATCTAATTGGTGATCCCAAATCTCAACTCTTTGCATTTTGTAATTCAGGAAATTGAAAGATGCTTGAGTTCAGTTATACTGACAATGAAATGTCTGAAAATATTCCCTATATTTTCTCTTAGGGAAATGTTTCTCAAACTGTGTTGCAAAAAACTTTTTAACATCCCACATTTTAAAATAAATCTTGTTCATAAGAATTAAATATTATTTTAGATGATTTCGCTATTGGAATTCTGCTAATGTATTGTTTAAACTGAAGGGTACCATGCAGTAAAGTTTGGGAGCTACTGTCTTAGACAATTCTGTAATTTCTGAGCTCATAGGTATACTAACACTGAAGTTTTAAAGTGTTGTTTCACTCTCGAGTCATAGTATTATTAAATTGCCAGAGTGAATTCTCCAGATGAGCTAACTCCTTCTAATTAGCCCAACCTTTAGAGAACACATTAAAACTTGTCCAAGGAAGCGTAGGTACTATATATTTAATCCTTATGACAAACAAAATCGCTGATTTTGCTTTTACCACTTTTTGTTGCTTCTGCTGAGATTGCTTAAATGTTGGTATTTGCTTGGGGGGAAAAATTTAAGATAGTTTGCTCAGCTGAGTCTCAGAGCTCTCATCACTCAACATGAGACCTTTGGTCCTCCTTTCCTCTGTCTCTACTGTTCCGGGCTTGATTATATTTCTTTTTGTCTTTTAGTGCAAAGTCTGACGAAGAGAAGATGGACTGGAGCACACTACAGACTATTTTGGGGGGTGTCAATAAACACTCCACCAGCATTGGCAAAATCTGGCTCACTGTACTCTTCATTTTCCGCATTATGATCCTGGTCGTGGCTGCTAAAGAAGTGTGGGGAGATGAGCAGGCTGATTTTATTTGCAACACTCTCCAACCGGGATGTAAAAATGTGTGCTATGATCACTTTTTCCCCATCTCTCACATCCGACTTTGGGCTCTGCAGCTGATCTTTGTGTCAACTCCGGCCCTCTTGGTGGCCATGCACATCGCTTACCGGAGACATGAGAAAAAGAGAAAGTTCATCAAGGGAGAGATAAAGTCTGAATATAAAGACATAGAAGAAATCAAAAGACAAAAGGTTCGCATTGAAGGAGCCCTGTGGTGGACCTACACAAGCAGCATATTCTTCAGAGTCATCTTTGAAGCAGTCTTCATGTACGTGTTCTATTTTATGTACAATGGATTCTCCATGACTCGGATGGTGAAATGTAATGCTTGGCCCTGCCCCAATACTGTGGACTGCTTTGTTTCTCGACCCACTGAAAAGACAGTCTTCACTGTTTTTATGATTTCAGTGTCTGGGATTTGCATACTGCTAAATGTCATTGAATTGTGTTATCTGCTGATAAGATATTGTTCTGGGAAGTCCAAGAAGCCAGTTTAAATAATAGCCCAGATGCCAGATAAAAGGTAGATGAGACAAAATGGATGTGGCAACTTTGGCTAGCTGTCAGGACACAGTCACCAATATTACCCTAAGTAAAGAATACAAATCCTTTTTTTTAAATATGTCATTAACTGAAACCCTTGTAGTCCTCACATGATATTCTTGATAACAATGCCAGTAATCTCTAGTTGGAGATTTATTCTCTGTAGGCCTCAGAGAAAGGTCCAATTCTACCTATTTTTAGCTTTTTGTTCTTTAAAACAAAAGTTAGCTGCAATGACACCCTATGCTGAGAGCATTCATTCCAAGATGCTTTTCTTTTTAAAAAGTGGAAACATGCTTTTGTTTCTTTGACTGTAATAGTGGGAGCAAAGAGAAGACTAGGGCCTGAAAGAGTTATAGGTGAGCTTGATCTGTCTAATTCTTGTGGTAATGACCTCACTAATCAACCACAAATTAAAGCTGAATACATAGAAATTGGAGACTTTGAAAAATGTAGACACGTCATTTGGAAGAGTCTATTACTAAGGCTGTACAGTTCTTATGCTACAACTTTCATTTTTTAGGGTTTTTTTTTTTAATGTTAAAACAAGATATATCCTTTTTACCTATGATTGACAAAATGCCGTGATTATTCTATAGCACCTGCTATTCCTTTTATTTCAAATCTTCAGCTTTGTGAAATGTAAATAACATGCATTTAGAAATCTTTTAATTGTCTTTAAAATATTGGCTTTTAGTCACAGATAACTTACAATGAAACAGAAAAGACCTCCAAAATATTGTTGATATAAGTAATAACAGCAGATCAGCATCTCTGAAGAATTTATCTTGTAGAATATCCACAGAAAAGTGTTTATTCTTGATTCATGGTAGCAGCCTTTTTCTACCCTAATCAGGAATGTAATAGTCCATTAAAAAAAAAAAAAAAATTTGTTTTAAACTTTGACTGCTGGTACACATCTGATATCAGATGGTAATCAGTTGGATTTTCTCATATCACATTCTATATTCCCCTATGACATTTGTCTTCTTTATAATGTAATTATGATGATGGCATTGAGATGGTAATTATTTTATTATAATATGTTCTAGATACTGTATGTAAACTCCTTGAAGACAATCCTGTTGACATTTTCGTCTGTGTCCCCAATGTCTTGAATATAACAGGTATTTAATGAGTATCTGAATTAGGGCTTAGATCAGTCTTGATTATTAAATATATGAAATTCAGTTATTGTCAGCAGCTTGTTTCTATTAAGAGTTAATAGGAAACAGAAAAAAACAGGAGCTCTAAAGCAGGAGCATTAGAAGTCTGACGAATAAAAGACAAAACTAAGAACTTAATAAATACATCTGGAGTATAAAATATGATTAGAAGTTCCTTTAAGGGCAAGTTGAATCCTAATTTCACTTTATGATATGGTTCTTGATATGGTTCTCAAACAGAGGTATCTGATTCATTGCAAGGGCAGATAGTTTCTTATCCTAGCACTGGGAAACCTTTTGTAATAATTATTTTTTTTTTACTTTTAAGTTCGTAACTAAAATAATTGTGTCATATCTAAAAATTTAAAGTATTACAAAGCATAATTGAGTCATACAAATAGATATTTTCAATAGACTGAATTTTTAATAAAATAGCAACTCAATTTTACTGGTAATCTATTTTGTATATAGTTACATTTCTATTTTACATTTCATGCCAAAAGTCTTAAAAACAGATGTTATAATATATTTACACATGCCAACACTCTTCTGCTCCAGCTATGTAAAAATCACTACAAAGAAGCCTGGCAAAGGAGGAGTTAAACCCTGTCAAGGGTTTTTCATATAACTATTCTTTTTTGCTCAATGAGAAATAGGAACCTCTTAAGAGAAGGGATGGATATAGATTATATAAGTTTGGAGTTCCTGGGTCATAAAAGCCTCTTGCAAATACATACGCATACGTACACATACACACATACATATATTTATATAAAGCTCACTGAATTTGATTTTAAATTATCCATTTGGCTATTAGCTGAATCATGATAACAGATAAATTTAAATGGGGAAAACCAACCAGAGCAAAATAATATATATATATATATATATATATATATATATATATATATATATATATATATAGAGAGAGAGAGAGAGAGAGAGAGAGAGAGAGAGAGAGAGAGAGAGAGAGAGAGAGAGAGTATGCTTTTATAGCATTTTCTTTCTGTATTTATTTGTAACCAAAACTGGTTTTATAAAATTGCATTTTGTTCTTTGGTGTACATTTCCGTGGAAATAAACCAGATAGACCAGACTTTTGTACCTATGTGTAAGGCTGTACTATATTCATGAAATCCTGTCAAGTTGCCTGACCTGTTATGGACGCTACCAAAATTCAGATTACTCTTAGTTATATGTCCTCTTCTCAAAGGCAATAATAATAAAGATGATGGTGGTGGTAGTGATTTATGATGCTGACCCTGCCCTTGCAAAATGAAGAGCCTGAAATCCCAGAACTTCAAAGCAATTTATATAATTCACACACAGAAAATTACTAGCATCATTATGGAGCTGGTACAAAAGAAAAAATTATAATGCTAAAAATTTATAAACTAGTTTTAAACAAGAAAATAAAAATTTAGGAGATGTGGATAGAAATCTGTTTTATGCTCTTGTAGCTCCCACAATGATCAGCAGTGCCTTGTACATAGTAGATATTCAATAAATATTTGTTTATTGACACAACTTGTTTCAATTATGCTGTCAATTATGGGTGCTAAATTTGGGGAACACAATGCAATTCAGGTAACACTTTCTTCGATAGAAGAGTAAGACAAGGCCTAATCTGGTGCCCTGGACAGAATAAGCACTTCATAAATGTAACATCATTAGTTGATTCCACATGGAGTTGGAAGGGACCACAAAGGCTGCCTAGTTCAATTTTCACGTTTTCCAAGTCAGATAGTCAACAAACATTCTTTAAGCATATACTCTCTGTCAGGCACTATGCTCAACCCTAGAGATATAAATATGAAAAAAGAAAGAGAAAAGAAAAAGAAGGGGATGGGTGTGGCAGGGAGAAGATGCACAGGAGGGCAGGATGAAGTCTAGTCCAAAGAAATTCAAGATTGCAGAAAATGAAGAGTATAGAATTTTGATTCATTTTGGAATCAAAGGACATGGGTTCAAATACCATCTGTGCTATTTATTACTTGTGTGACTGTGAACAAATTACTCCCTGCACTCAGTTTTTTCAGTTTTTCATTTCCCAGTACTCCTTGAACTGTATTCCATTATGGGTTTAGGAAAGCTGATCATACAGATGTTCTTTCTACCTTTGACTTAATAAATTGAACAATTCCTATATCTGAAAAAAAAAGTTAGAAAAAAGAAGCTTTTACAATCTGCAATATTCTCTTGGGTGTTTTTCCCCCCTAATCTTCCAAAGGGACAGAACATGAACCATATTTCCTTAAAAATGTTTTATGCAATTACTACTGTGCTTCCTTCTCAGAGAGTTGGCTGAAAGCATTTAATTAAATAAGGAGATGATGATAGGGACTTTATTAAATGGTTTAAAATTTAAAATTTTTAATTTTGATGAGTTAAAAAGTCAGAAATTAAAGAGAGACACAGAGAAAGAGACAGAACTGAGGAGGCAGAAATATATAGTAGGAAGAATATAGGACTTAGATGAGAGGTCTAGTTTTGACTTATATTCTCCGCCATCTCCACAGTTTTGCCCATAGTCCTTCTCACTATCCAGTAATTTTCCAAAGCAAAATACCCTTTCCTGGTCACCACTCCCAAGAGATTGCCTGTTTTTGTATTTATATCCCTATCAGATGGCACACGCAACAATCACTTCATAAATGCTTTTTCATCCATTCATTCCTTCATGTGACTATGGGTGAGTCTCAGTTTGCTTTTATATGAAATGGAGATAACAAGTATAGTATCTACCTGACAAGGTTGTTGCTATTGTTGCTCATTCATTTCAGTCATGTCTGACTCTTCATGACCCCATTTGGAGTTTTCGTGTCCAAGATCCTGGTGTGGTTTGTCATTTTACAAATGAGGAAACAGAGGCAAACATTTATTAATATGCTTGGTGCTTTATAAATATTATTTCATTTGATCCTCACAATAACCCTTGCAAGTTGGTACTATTAGGCTCAAATAACCTAACATGTAAAGCACTTTCCAGATCTTAAAGAGACACATAAATGATGTTTATTATTATTATTATTATCTCCTTCTCCCCCAAAATATAACTTATAGTAGCTGTTCACAACCATGTCACTCAAATTCTGTTCAAGATAGATCTTACACATATCTGTCAACCAGTTTTGCCCAAACAATTAAGTTAAACTCTTAAATAAAAACTGATAATTCTCTTCAACAAATGACTGGATAGGGACAGCTAGATGGGGCAGTGGACAGAGCATCAGCCCTGAAGTCAGGAAGACCTGAATTCAAATCTGGTCTCAGACACTTAACACTTCCTAGCTGTGTGACCCTGGGTAAGTCACTTCACTTTGATTGCCTCAGCAAAAAAAAAAAAAAAAGAAAAGAAAAGAAAGAAAGAAAGAAAGAAAGAAAGAAAGAAAGAAAGAAAGAAAGAAAGAAAGAAAGAAAGAAAGAAAGAAAGAAAGAAAAAAAATCACTGGATGCTCTTATTCTTATAGAAATCAACTGGGAAAAAAAGCAGCAAAACCTCTTATGAGTTAAAATCAGAGAAGCAAAATTCAAATTCTTAACCAACATATAAGGAAATAGAAAAAAATAACCTCATTAAATGGGTTAGAAGGAAGGAATATATCATCTTTTCATTAAGAAATGAACTAACAGTAGATAACATGCGTATGTACAAAAAAGATTTTAGTGTATTTAATCTCTCTCTTTTTAAGTAAATTCTGAGCTAGAAACAGGGACTTGAAATTAACTGAAGAGGTTGAAAGAAAGCAAAAGCGAGGAAGATTTGATGAAAGATTATTTGATTATTTTCGGGTGGATTTTTTTTGAGATCCCTTGTTATCTCTCTCAGACTAGAAGCCCAATGGCCATTTCTGGTCAGACTTTGTTGCTGATAGGCATGGAAGTTCTGACCCTCTCTGTTTCTGGCTTCTAGGTTCCTGCTCTCTCACTTCCCAGGGGCTCATCACTTTGATACCACACAATGCAGATCCAATTATCTTTAGTCCCATTGCAGCTCAGCATTCCTACATAACTCAAGAGGTCTACCAGCTTCAGTATCCTTAGGAATAAGGATTATAGATTGTATCACCAGGCTCAGAAGTGAAATATCCATTGAAATAAACTAAATCTACTTAGCGTGAGGCAGTATATAATAGTGGATAGAAAGCTGACTCTGAGTCAGAAAGATCAGTGCTTAAATCTTGGTTCTGTGACATCTGACATGTCACTTAACCTCTTAATGCCCTAAGCAAGTCTAAGACTATAAAGTAGGAAGCAGATGCTAATCTTCTTTTACAGGAAGTTCTTTACATGGATGAAATTACAGGTCTCATAAAAGAAAAAATATATATTCAAGCCTATAAGCCCCAAATGGTGGGAGTCTCAGGGAATTAATAATGCCTTGTCCAAATTAATTGCAGAATTGATATCTGGTTTTTGAGAACTTTTAAATATCTGGGAGCTGCGAGAAAATTAGAAGAATGCCAGTATAGCAAATGGTGAATGTGTGTGTAATGTATGTATGTGTGTGTGACTTGATCCTATGAGAAAAATGCTATTATTATTCCTGTTTTACAAATGAGCAAACTGAGGTTGAAAAAGGTTAAGTGACTTGCTCAGGTCACACAGCTAGACATTTTGAAGTAAGATTTTAATTCAGATATTATTTTTATTGACTCCAAATCCAGCAATCTTTCCACTGTGCCACCTTGCTGATTACAGAAAGGGAAAATTTCACAAAATTTAATTTGTAATTTGTACAAGGCATAAAATGGCAATAACTTCATCAAAAATAAGTTTTAACAGCTATATCACACCTGGTATATAGCTGGTTGGGAGGGTTGAGATGAAAGCACCTTTCAGGGAAGATGTAAGAAGGAATTCATGAACTATAGGAGAGGCTCAGCCAGAAAACTACAATTCTATGGAAATAGTAAGCTTAATTTATTTTGACTTTAATGAGCTTTCTTTCTAATTTTGTCTTCATAATATTCATGTACTACAACTCATGAAATGTTTGTTTATTGATAAACAGGACAAATATATCCCCAACTATATTTGAGTGGGTATACAACTAATTGTCTAAAGATGACCAGAATGTTATCAATGAGCCATTTGTCAACCTGGGACAACACACATGATATTCTATTACAGTAGTGATTTCTCAACCTGGTGTTCTTCAGAATTTCTTTAATTAATGGAAAGATGGAGTGGAAAGTGAATTACTTTATTTGGCATTTAACATTAAACTAGGGAGGCAGTTGGTGCTCTGTACCTTGAAGACAGAGCCCAAATTCAAACGAATTTTCAAAGGTTGTTATACAAAGAAGAAAAAAAAAAGAACTAAATTAATTTCAATTAAATAACAAGGGAAACGTTGACAGAAAAAGGACTAGGAGTTTATGTAATAGAAAGTTGAAGTCCAACATAGAATGAGCACGTCTGCCATCTACTGTCTAGGGGGAAAACTACAAAGTGCCATAATTGTAGGCAGTTAATAATTTGCATCAGCAAGAGAATTCCTGGGAACCCATTAGTCCGGGAGGGTCACCATGTTTGCCATCTAAATAAGATCATGAACTATACACATCAAAAATAGTTTTCCTGGTGTACAGTCTCCTGAATTTTTATGGATTTTTTTAAAGAAAAAGATTTCTTTCTCATCATTCTAATGCTTTCTTTTTTTTATTTTATTTTTAATTTATGGAATAAAATAAGAATTTCCAAAACATAGTATAATAAAAAGATTATTACCTATGAAACTGCACAAATCTACTATGCACAATTTGCAATTCTTTTGAAATATATAATAAAATTATAATGTAAATTCCTCTTTTCCCTTCCCTTCCCTCATTATAATACTTTTATTCATCTAAGAAATAAATATGTATGAGTCCACCAAAACTTCTTTTTTACCTCCATCACATTCAAAATAATAAAATAAATAAACCATCATGCTTGTCTGTCCCAAATAAAATAAATTGTAACTATAGGAAAGTTTCTGTTGTTGTACTATAGTTGGTTTTGACATCTCATAATTTAGGATAATTGCAAGATAGTTCATTGAAGAGCCTTTTAGATTTAGGAATATGTGAGTTTAAATATAGTCTTAGGCATGTATATTACCAGTGTAAACCTGGTCAAATCATACAATCTGTTTGTCTCAGCTTCTTTAACTATAAAGTAGGAATAAAAGTAGTTTCTATTTCCTAGGATTACTGTGAAGATTACATTTACATCAGATAATACTTGTAAAACCTTTATCATAGTGTCTAGCACATGGTAGACAATTAACAAATATTTAATCTCTTCTCCCCCTCTACTAAATTCAGTGAAGATACATGAACCACATTATATTTGTACTGAGCTACACCAAAGTGGAAAGTGAAAAAACAATTCTTTACCAAATTTTCAAAATTTCCATGCTTTGTCAATAAGGCAGCTCAGTGCGAACATACTTTTCACATTTTAACAAATTTAGAAGCATTGCTATATTGGGGATCGAGAGCTAAGGATACTTCAGGTGTAGTCTGGGTAGAACCTGATCACCTGAAATAAAGCTTAGACTCCTTTTCTCAAATTCTTTAGCTTATTATACCCCACCCTAGCGCCTTAGGAGAAAATTACTTAAAGCTTAAGTTTGATTTATTTTTAAAGTCTTCCCAAAGGGCAAAGTAGAATGATACTCAATGTATAAAATAAATCAGGTTTGAAACAGGTATTTATTTAATCCACACACAAAATAAATGTTAAATACAAAGACTCTCTCAAACTTGAACTGATGGAAACTTTAAAATGCTTCAAATAATAACTGTCGTTATACTAGGAGATTGAGAACTCATTTCAGAACATGAAGCAGTTTGAGGGACTGCTAAATAGGAATTGATATATTTCATCCCAGCTCTGTACTACACAGATAATTCCTTCTGGTTCCATGATTTTTGGTAAGCCAGGTAAGGTCCTTTCACTGAAACGGCATCATCTCCAATACAAAGACTTCCCCAAGGATCCAAGACCAAGAATCTCTAAATCTCCCAACCTCACAATATTGCCTCCAGGACTGGATATGTCCATTTTGGGATCACTATTCTGTCAACTATATTCAGAAACGTAAATGTAAATTACAAACCCCAAAGACCAGATCTAGCTTATTCAGCTAGATCACTTGCTTTAGCTGCCACCAAAAACAGTTGCCATGTGGCCAATGGGCAGGAGGAAGACATGTTATACCTCCTACCAACCTTCTCTGGATCACTTTTTCCCACTTAGAGGATTAGTGGAAGAAGACAAAGGGCAGAACTAGTCCCTTTTTAAAGGTTCATTGAATCACCAGTTCTTTCTGTTCACTGCCAAGTAAGCAGATTGTTTCAGCCATCCTTCAGCCTACCCAGTTCTTCAGAAGTGAGTAACATACAGAAAGCCAGAAGCAACTAGCAGCCTCATAATCCCCAAAGCACCAATTTTGTGAACTAGCATATATAGTCATCTCAAAAAAGTGAAGGCAGCTCTGAGTATGATACCTTTCTACAACCTTCTGAGAAAAAGTATCTCAATCCAGTAATAACCATTGCTATATATCAGAGTTCTTCACTAGTGGCTACTTCTCCATATAAAAACTAGAGCCTACACTGTAGATTTTTACAATTATGAACACTTATTTGACTTATTTACCCAACATCCCACTCCTGCCCCATACTGGAGAAGGCCCTTAAATTGTACTCCTTCAGAATACGTACAATCTATTAATAACTAATAATGTAACTTGATGTGGACACCCAAAGACTTATTAAACACTGTTGACATCTGTCCTATTATTTTTGCCCCTATGATGCATGTATTAAAATCAAGTTGTGCTTATATACATTATGCTCATATGTCATACAAAAATAGAAATAATAGTGCAAGTCTTAACAAACAAGTGTCAATTGAACCCTCTGAAAAGACAAAGGTTCTTGGGTTTTCTTGGGCCACTTGAGGAAGTAAGTTCCAGAAAATTCTCAAGCATTCTCTCCCCAATTCAAACTCTGGAGCTTTTAGGGAAGAGCCGTAAGGTAATCTTAAATAATGTCAGTAAAGACATCATGATATGGGGTAGTCTGTGCAATCCACATCTTACCGGATGTGGTGGAATAAAGATCACAATCTGGAAAACATAAGAAGGTCAAATTGGAAGCCAGAGTACAGCCCACTTGGAATATTTTTTTTCCTTAAGATCACATTGCTCTAAATTTGTTTTTTCTGTAGATTAACTGAAGTTCCTGCAGTAACTTGATTCCAAATAAAAGTATCCATTAGAATTCATTATCATAATCTGGTCTGGGGATTTCACATTTTATTCCATCTGGCTTTTTGGCTACAATACCATTTTAGGGGAAGCCAGAAACAATCAGAGGATTAGAAGGACTCATCACTAGACTCCAACAGCAAGAGGAACATTTTCAGCTATATAAATAATTGCAAATTTTTCAAGCCAGTAAGGAGAGATTAATTTACAAGAGTCTCCAATCTTTAAAGATTTTTGCTTTATTGGGACTTAGAAGAAAGCATTCAAATACTATATGTAATTTTTTAAAACTTTATGGAAAACATTTGAAGAAAAATAATTAAATAATAGCAAATTATATTTTCCTGCCTCTGTTTTGTTTTACACGAATGGAAAAGTAATTCTTTTTTTTTTTCTTGCTGAGGATATTGGTGTTAAGTGACTTGCCCAAGGTCACACAGTTAGGAAGGGTTATTGAGACCAGATTTGAACTTAGGTCCTTCTGACTTCAGGGCTAGTGCTCTACCCACTGCACCACCTAGCTGCCCCTAGAAAAGTAATTTAAAAAAAAATCTTCATCTATTTAGAATAATTAAGATTTGATCCAGCTTAAAGGGAAGAGGACTGAGTATAATTGACTGGAAAACCGTTAAAAGTTTATTCTAGAAATAGGATTTATGAGTGGGATATCTGGAGCACTGATATACTGAGGATTTTAAAAGAAAAAAAATATATATATATATCAGTCTAGGAAATATCATAGGAAATCACTTTGGGCTATTATAATGTTATTAATATTATAGGGAAAGTCTTTTGACTTTTTGCCTTTTGGCAAAGTAACTGAAATAAAATAGAATAATCCTTCTTACAAAGTTGTAGGGAAAACTGTCAACATTATTTCAAGATGTAGCTATTTCCTTCCCTCCAACTGCTAGTTATTAAGATTTCATTGTACCTACCTTCGTGTACCCAATAAATATTCAACTATTTATGTATATATTGTCTCCACTGTTAGAATGTAAGCTCCTTTAGGGCAGCAGCCATTTTCCATTTTTCTTTGTATCTCTAGCACTTAGCACAGTTCCTGGAAATATAAGGTTCTTAAAAATTGATCACTGATAGACTGACTAACTCTGACACCTCATTAATTCATTCATTTATTCACTCATTCATAAGACAGATGTATCTGCTTTGTTCAGGGTATTATGGTAGATATTGTAAGACACACAGAAGACACAATCCTTGCTCTCAAGAAATTTGCAGCATAAAAAGGGAAATGACATACATGAATCAAAATACAAGGGATTATGTGAACAGTGACAGATGAGTAGAATAAAAAAGTTCAGAAAGAAAAGAAATGGGAGAGAAAAACAAGAAAAGAAAAAGGAAGAATAGAGAAAGAGAATGAGGGAAAAGTAGGACAGGTGGAAGAAAAAAAGTCTAAGGAGAGAGCCTTTTACAATGCCTACAGTTCAGGAACAGAAGGAAGAAAAGGAGGAGTATACATAGACAATGAAAGGAATGATTAGAAACTTATGGTACACCAACTTCAAAATCACAGAATGTATGAAGCATCAGAAGCCAATAGATTCACCTTCTACCTAAGCAGGCATCTTTCCTACCATATCTCTGACAATAATTATCCATTATCCTCAAGTGAGAGAAGGTTCCATAAATTGCTATCATTATTCAATACCTATCAAGCTAATTTTATCTGGAGAAGCAAAGCAGATTTTAAAATTATTGAACAGTTGCTATTATATGTTTTTCCTCCTGTTTAGACAATGAAAGGAATGATTAGAAACTTAAGAGGAGAACCAAAACATCACAGTGCCAGGTAAGTTATTAAAAAAGAAGAAAGTTTCAAAATGGCTGGCCAATCTATATCCCAAAGAAATCAAAGAGAGAGAAAAGAACCCAGAAAAAAAATTTATAGAAGCTTTTTTTCTTTCAGAGACTAGAGTAGAAACTAAAAAGGTCCTCATTAATTGAAGAATGACCAAATTGTGGCACAGCAATATTGTAAAGAAGAAAAATAGAAGAACTCTGTTCCATGCAATGACAAAACCACAAGTCCAGTGGACTATTTGTGAAATGTGCTACCTATCTCCTGACAGAGAGAATAGTGATTCAAATGAAGAATATATGTAGTCAACGTGAATGTTTGTTTTGCTTGACGAGATATATTTGTTCCACTTTTTTTTTAATTTTTCAATAGGAGAAGGGAGACCAAAAATAAGGGGATGCACGATGCTTACTTTATTTTACAGTTGTCTTATTATACATGATTTGGAGCTTTCTTTCATAGGCTTGTTAATAGCTTGTTCCTCCACATGTTTACTAATGTGTTTTTATTCAAATTTTCTATCACAAAATGCTTTTGAACACTAGATCTTTGTCTTTCAATTCTCCATTCTTACTGGTACACCAACCTCAACATCACAGAATGTATGAAGCATCAGAAGCCTACAGATTCACCTTCTACCTAAACAGGCATCTTTCCTACCATATCTCTGACAATAATTATCCATTATCCTCAAGTGAGAGAAGATTCCATAAGTTGCTATCATTATTCAATACCTATCAAGCTAATTTTATCTGGAGAAGCAAAGCAGATTTTAAAATTATTGAACAGTTGTTATTATATGTTTTTCCTCCTGTTTAGGTTCCTACATATAAAAGATCAAAAGAAGTAATTTATATTTTTTTGTTTAGAAATTACTTTTATGGATTATAAACTGTAATGATAGCAGGTTGAAAAATCATCCCCAAGAATTTGCCTGTCATACTAAACTTTGGCACAACGCTCTTCAAAATTAACAATGTTTTAATCAAAGAATGTATTTAAAGTCTGTGTTGTATAAAAGTGAAGATAAATATTAAGTCACATTGGCATGCAAATATGCAGTTGCTTAAATTGAAAACATTTGGTTTTGCTCAATGATTGAAGTCATCACAAGAAAGGAGGAGACCTACATGCTCAAGACACTAACATATAGAACCCAACCACACCAAAGAGAAGAGCATTGTATTAAGAATTAGCATAATACATGTAATAGAGAGAGCCCTGGACTAGAATGAAAAACCTGGGCTATAGCCCTAGTTCTGCCACTGACTAGCCACATAATTACGGGTAAATACATACACTATCTACTTCGCAAAGTTCTGTGAGGAAAGGGCATTGTGAATTATAAAACACTGTATCAATGTGAGCTATTATCCATTTCAGTATATAATAAAGCACTCTCTTCCTAGATTCTGCTGGGAAATTCAACAAGATTATTTCCTATGGTCCTAAAATTTGACCACTTGACATCTTAGCTGAACCAAAGTTTTTTTTTAATTAATGAAGACTTTTTTTCTCTTCTCTATAGGAATAAAAGAATTTGAGCTTTGAGTTAGTTTCTTTTTTATATTAGTTTTATATTTTCAATTAATGAGCATTTATCCTCCACTCCCCATTAAAAGAAAAAGAAAAGAAAATAGAAAAGAAACCTCATCACAAATATTCAGTATTATAATCAAATTCCCACATTGGTATATCCAAAAATATTTCATTCTATATTTTTAAGTCCCTTGTCTCTCTATAAGAAGGTAGGTAGCATTCTTTGTTATTGGTCCAGTGAATTATGGTCAGTTATTGCATTGATCAGAATTCTTATATCTTTGAAATTTATTTATTTATTGTATACAATCATAGCAACAACAAGATTATGTGATGATCAATTCTGATGTATAGCTTTTTTCAACAAGGAGATGACGCAGGCCAATTCCAGTAGACTTGTGATGAAGAAGAGCCATCTGCATCCAAAAAGAGGACTTATGGGGTCTGAATGTGTTGTTGTTTGCTTTCTCATTTTCCCCCCTTTTGATCTGATTTTTCTTGTGCAACATGACAAATGTAGAAATATGTATAGAAGAATTGCACATGTTTTTAACATATATTGGATTACTTGATGTCTAGGAGAGGAGTAGAGAGAAGGGAGAGAGAAAAATTTGGAATACAAGGTTTTGCAAGAGTGAATATTGAAAACCATCTTTATATATATTTTGAAAATAAAAGGCTATTATTAAAAATAATCATCAAAGTTTTTTAAAAATGTTTCTTTACACTGTTGCTGTTATTGTATAAATTGTTTTCTTGCTTCTGATCATTTTATTCTGTAGCAGTTCATGCAAGCCTTCCCAAGTTTCTTTGAAACTATCCCTTTCATTTTTTTCCTAGGGCACAATAATTGGTCTGTCCATTGCATGTGCTAGGCACTATGCTAAGTGCTAGAATATAATAGTGTGTATATTATATTCATATATCAAAATTATGTTGTCATTTCCCAATTGAAGAGTATTTGTTTAGTTTTCATTTTTTTGCTTATAACAAAAAAGCTACATTTTAATATATAAAAATCTTTTTTTTCTTCCCTTGATTTCTTTGTAGACTTAAGGTATAGGCCTAGTAATAGCATCATTGGGTCAAAGGATATGTTCAGTTTAATAACTTTGGGAGCATACTTCCAAATTGCTTTCCAGAATGGCTAGAGTAATTCATGTCTCCACTAATAGTATTCAAGGATAGTAACAATTTTTTTTAGTTAGCCTCCCTTATTTTAGTGAAATCATTTCATTGATTAAAACAACAATTTTATGGATTTCTGTAGTAATTTTAAAATTACAATCTATTTTGAATACATGAATAGAATTATTTCTGTATACTTGTCATAAGCTTCAAAAGCATTTAAACAACCTTGGATGTATTTTCCGGATTCAACAGCAAATCTACAATCCATCTGTTTTTGAGATCCAACATGAATTTACTCTGTGTTTTGTTGGAAATGGTAATTTCAACTAAAACTCATCTGAGAGGAATCATAGCAGTTTGGACTGAGGTAGAATAAGAAGAACCTGTTGTTGCAGGCTGAATAGTATGAGTACATGAATTTTTAAGTACGCTTGCCAAGACAAATAGAAGAAAAACAAGTTTATACCAATCCAAATGGGATTAACTTCCTCTACTAGAACATGCTATGCTAACAGAAGACAGGGAAATATAGGGAGATTGCTGCATCCTGGAACTCTGTAAAAGCAGAGAAACAAGCCTGTCTTCTCCTATCTTACTCTGCCACCCTAATATGAATCCTCATCCCCATTCATTAGCTAAAGTGAGTCAATGCCTAGAAGACAGGCCATCAGGGAAATATGAGGGTGTTATAGGAAGTGTTGATGATTCACCCTGGGCTTTTAAATTTTTCTCTGACTCAGTCCCAAGTCAAAGCTACAACTAATCAATGCCCGCCAAGATTAGGCAATAAAAAAGAAGCTTCTGCCTCAAAAACAAGAGATACTTTGTAACAAAGTATCTCTTAAGGATGGAAAATAATAATAATAATAATAATAATAATAATATCTAGCATTTATATAATCCTAATGTTTATAAAACACTTTCTACGTGTTATTTCATTTTATTCTCACAATAACCTGTGAGGTATATACTATTATTATCCTTATTTTGCAGTCAAGGAAACTGAGGTATTTACAGGTTAATGCCTATGGTCACACAGATAATTAATTTTAGAAGCCACGTTTAAACTCAGGTCTTCCTGACTTGAGCTCTAGTATTCTATCCACTGTGCCTCTAACTGCTTAATATAAGCATATAAGGATGTACATTCATGAAAATTGCATATTTCGGGTACCTTTAACTAAACATAAAAATGGACAACAAGAGAGCAATTGGCAATCTAAGGGGACAATGGCACCACACATTGCTTAAACTACAGATAATCGGAGGCAGACCAAGCCTCCAATACTTCTTGCCTGATGCACTCTATACAAGGTGAGTTCTTAGATAGCATACTGATTTTAGGACCCTCTGGAGGTTCTATTTAAGTCATAATGATATGTGTCAAAATAAATACCATGTTAATGAAAATGCTAATCATGCTTACTGATTGGGTTGAAGGGATTAGATGCTGACTGGATCCACCATCTCTTCATTCCCCCTCAAGCCCCTTCTAGATCCTTAAAGAAGTTGAAGGATGGTAATTGTGAAAGAGAAGAAAAAGAGTGAGAGAGAAAGAGAGAGAGAGAGAGAGAGAGAGAGAGAGAGAGAGAGAGAGAGAGAGAGAGAGAGAGAAAGAAGGAAACAGAGAGAAACAGAGAGAGATTGAGGGTAAATATTAGATCTGTCCTACTAACTATAGTCCTATTATCTCCTCTTCCTTTTGTGCCCACACTCCTTAAGAAGGCTGCTTACAATTGGGGCTTTTATTTCTTTTCATTCTCTTTTAATTTTCTGAGTCTGTCTTCTCAATTCATCATTCTAATAAAACCACTCTTTACAAAGTTACTAATAAATTCTTAATTATCAAATCTAATGGTTGTTTCTCAAATCTCATTTTTCTTTACCTCTTTTGGCCTTTGATACCATTGATCAACCTCTTCTCCTGGTTCTCCTTTTACTTAACTGACCTCTCCTACATCCTCTATGGTGGATCTTGAATCCAGGTTACACTTACCATTAACACTAATCATAGGTTTCTTACTGGAGCTCTCATCTCTTCCTCCTCTATACTATTTCAGGTGGTGATCTCATTGTCTCTTATGAATTCAATTATTATCCCTGTGAAGATGATTCTCAGATCTATTTATCCAACTCTCAAATTTCTGCTTAACTCTAGATTCACATCTTCAATCACTTATTGGAAATTTCAAACTGTATACCCCACAGTCATCTCAAACCCAGCAATCCAAAAGTAAACATACTATCTTTTCCCCCAAGCCATCTCCTCTTCCTAATTTTCCTATTACTGTGAAGAGCACTGATATCCTTCCAGTCACCTGGGTTGTAAATTAGGTGTTACCCTCAACTTGTCACTCTCACTCAGCCCACATATCTAATTATTGGCCAAGTCATGTTTATTTTATCTTTGTAATATGTCTCATATACAACTCCTTTCTTCTAACACAGCTACTATCACTATGATGCAGCTTTTCATCATTTCACACCTGGACTATTATTCAATACCCTTCTAATTGATCATCCCATTTCAAGAATCTTCCGGCTATAGTCCATCTTCCTCTCAGTTGTTAAAGTGATCTTTCCAAAAGTACAGGTCTGACCATGTCACTTAACAAACTCCAGTGGCTCTCTATCACTTGTATCAATAAAATTAAAAATCTCTGTTGGACTTTTAAACCTCTTCACAATCTGAGCCCTTTCACCTTTCCAGTAGAAAACCCATTGATCTTCTTGCTGTTTCTTACACACAAACTCCATGTCCTGACACAGTGAATTTTAATAAGCTGTTCCCCATTCTTAGAGTGTTCTCCCTCTGAGTCGCTACCCCTCGATTTCCTTCAAGATCCAGGTGAAATCTTACTTAAGGCAAAAAATCTTCTTGGGTTCTCCCCCAATCCTCATCCTTTCTTCTGCCTTTCCTCTGAGATTGCTTCCAATTTACCCTGGTTTTATCTTCTATGTATATAGTTATTTATATATTGTCTTCCCCCATTCAAATATGAACTAATGGATAGAGACTGTTTGTGCCTTTTTTTGTATGCTCAACCCTAGGAATCATAGTACAGAGATATATTCAGTTTATCCAGTGAAGATATACAGTAGGGATACATTCTACCAGTGAATATTGGCACCTTCCTTGCAACTTAGAGTCTTTAAACACTGCCTAAAGCCTAAGAGATTTATATGCGACTGGTGGAAGACTTGAACCCTGATCTTCCTGAGTCTGAGAGAAGTTCTCTAATAACTATGCAAGGCTAGCTCTTTTATGTATTATTAGTATGTATGTGTGTATATATATATATAGTACTTGGTGGTTTCATGAGAAAAACTTGCTTGATGCCTTGATCAATCTCAAATATATATTAGTAAAGCATTTCTTCTTCTAGTATAATACTACCACTGGAGATGGCTCTAAACAAAAATAAGCAGAGAAATATTGTATCAGCCTAATCCTTTTGTTCTTTTTTTCTTCCTCCATTTTTCACTCTCAGGCATACTGCATCTTCATGTACTTTCACCTCCTCCCATTAAAAACTAATCTCCCAGAGGGAAAACATCAGCCATACCTTAGTAGAGGTCAAAGTTAATGTGTTACTTCTCCTAGGGGTATTTTCACTTTTGACCCTGATGTCTAATTTTGGAATGAAAGATTTTTATCACCTATTAATGGAATGTCAGACATCATAAAACTCCAGGCTGGCAGATACAAATTGATCAGTGTTTGGCTATGATAAAAATCAGGTCTTCTCTGGGACTTTGCTTATTTGATCATCACTACTGTTCATCTCCAATCTTTCCTTATTTAAAGGATCCTTCTCTGATTAAAAGTATACTTTAGCCTCTTATAAACTAAATAATTTCCCCCCTGACTCCTTCCAACTGACATACTATCCCCTTCTTATTCATTACCAACTTCTAAAAGTTTCATTGCTTATAATTCCTATTTCCATCACTTTTTGAAACTGCTTTCTTTAAAGTAACTAATCACTAACTAAATTCCAAAAACTAATTGCTGCTAGGTGAATTACAAAATTGACTGATTTGATTTTCATCTTTCCAATCATGTCAAATTCTGATCTGATTCAGATCTTCAAAAGCAAAATGATGTTCATTAGGAGGCAACATAAGTTTCTTAAGAACAGGCCATTATCGGCTAACTACATTCCTTTTTCTAAAGTTAATGCAATTGATCAATGTAACAAATACATATTGATTTCAGCAAGGTCTTATGATAGTTTCTCATAATATCCTTGTAAATATAAATAATAAATGTAGCCTAGATAACAGAATAGTTGGATGAATTTATAATGGTTGAACACTTTTCAAAAACAGTCAATGTGTGGGTGTCAAGGAAGTATGCTATGGTATGCCAGAGCATTCTGTATTTGATACCTTATCATGTTTATTCAAGTTATTGATGAAAAAATTTAAGATGAAGATACTCTTATTAAAATATTATATTACAGAGAAAAGAATTTGGGAGTTGGTTAGGAAATTAGCTTAGCTAATACACTGGAAAAAGAAAAATCCCATCCCAAAAATATGTTGACAGGTTAGAATGATGTTCAAGAATTAGCCCAAAAAAATCAATTACACAAGTTTGGGATATAATAGCAACTTATGTAAAAAAAAATCCTGAAATTTTAGTTGATTTTATGACTAATATGAAATAATAATGAAATTGAATTACTAGAAAAGATAATGTAACTTTAACCTGTATTAAATGAAATATGATCTGCAAATTGAGGGAGTCAATAACCCCACTGTACTAAGCATTGGACAGACCATATCTGTAATATTATGGTTTTAATAAGGGTAACATTTTAAAGTAGACATATAAAATTTAAATATGCTCACTATAAAGGGAAGTTCTGGATGGTAATAGTTCTGTAAACTGTGTTATATGAGAAAAGATTGAAAATAACTGGGGACATGGAGTTAGGAGAAGTAAAGATATAAAGGTAACAAGATAATTGTCTTTACCTTTTTAAAGATCTATTTTATGGAAAATGTTGTTTACTGTGAGCCAACATAAATTTACTACGAATATGTTATGGCAAACTATATGTTCTCTTCTTAAAGACTTTAGAGAGGAATGAGGTTTATTAACAGCAAATATTAATAAAATATGTTAAATTTGCAGTGAACATAGAACAGGCAGTTTAGCAGAGTGGAAAGAGAGCTAGTTTTGGAGTCAGAAAACATGAATTCAAGTTCTACTATGAATATATACTAGTTATGCGACCAGAGAAAAGTAGCTTGATACCTCAATGCACATATGCAACCTTCTAGCAATCACCCAAATATTTATTAAAAGTCTTTTATGAACCAGAAATCATTCTAAGCACTAGGGATACAAGTACAAAGAATCAAACAATACTTATTTTCAATTTTAGAGGAGGAGGAAATAAGTGTATATAAAAATATATACAGCATAAATAGTTAATACATATAAATATATACTCTGTATATAGTATATGTGTGTTTCTATATATATATACATCAGACATATTTATTTGCATATACACACATGCAATGGTTTGGGAGCGAAGACACTAACAGTTGCAAGGAATAAAAAAATATTTACTACAGAAGATGACGCTTGAGTTGTATATTAAAGAAACAAAAGAGACTCTATGAAGTTGAGGTATTAAGAGAGCACATTCC
Organism: Antechinus flavipes; assembly: GCF_016432865.1. Taxonomy (NCBI): domain Eukaryota; kingdom Metazoa; phylum Chordata; class Mammalia; order Dasyuromorphia; family Dasyuridae; genus Antechinus; species Antechinus flavipes. Next base: position 465,926,967 of record NC_067400.1, read on the forward strand.
AGGCATGAAATACCATCGCTGTAAAGACAGTTACAGGAGATAAAGTATTCTGTATGAGGGAACAGAGAGGATATCATTTTGGTCAGATCAAAGAATACAACAGAGAAAATAATGTCAAATGAGATTAGAAAGATAGTTCGGGATTAAGTAGTGTATGACTTTAAAAGTTAAGCAAAAGAGTTTACATTTGATTCTAAAACCATAGAAAGTAACTGGAATTGAAGAATCATTGTACAAGAATCATATTACATCTGCACTTAAGGGAAATTATTTCAGGAACAGTGAGTGATTAGAAAGAACCAGAGTAACAACAGATTTGAGGCTTAACTAGAGATTAACTAGAAGGATGTTGCAATAATCTAGACAAAATATGATAAAGTCTGAACCAAGATGATATCTGTGTGTTAGTGGAGAGAAGAGGTCAGATATGAGACATTTTATAAGCCAAAAGGTACAAGCAAGTTGCCAATTCACACCAACAGGGAAAGTTTTCCTTCTGGAAGTTTATATCACAGTCCAGAAAAATTAATTATCAAGTATAATGCTTCTGATGCTTTGATATGTTTTCTCCTTGTGCTTTTACAGTGCAACTCACTCATACTTTCTCACTCCAAGGGACCTCTGTCCATAGCCTCCCTTAGACATTCCACAGAAGATCCAACCAACATTATGGGTATTTTCCTCTAAATCTTCCATTAAATTGTAAGCTCCTTGAGGCACCCTCAGCACTTAACACAATTCTTAGCACATAGTAGAAATTTTATAAATGTTTACCAAAAGATTGCTTGATACACCGAGTATACAAGCTGTTCAACAGTCCTCCTCACTCATTACTTGACTGGTTCACGTTTTGGGGGGTATATATCTCCCTAATGATACCTTTAACACTATTTCATTTGATTTTAATTTTAAACATTTTATTGATACTTTAAAATATATATTGCTGTCATTTACCAATACCTCATTCTCAGTAGTACCCACCATTATAGCAAAAGTATACTAAGTGAATAAACTGACATTTTGTTTCCATCTGACAGCATGTCTTAGTCTATACCTATAGTTGACCAACTCTATGAAGGGAAGAGAAACATTTCATCATCAGATCTTTGGAATCATGATTCTTCATTAAATTGATCCAAATTCTGATGGTTTTAGAGTTGTTTTCCTTTACGTTATTATGGTCATTGCCTTTACACCACTTCTTAGTCTACTCATACTCACCTTTGAGTGACCCACAACTTTCATTCATCATAGATTGTGGTATTCTATGACTCATAGTCATATGAAAGCCTAGACTGAACAGTACTTTTTTGACATCTAAAAGAAAGAAATGTTTCGGACCTCTCTAGTCTACAGTAAATCATCACATAGATGAAAGTCATTATAATAATGATAATTAAAATACTAATAATAAGAACAAGCATTAACATGACACTTTAGTGTTTTCAAATTGCAATGTTATTTGATCCTCACACCAAGTAGATGTTATTAATATTCCCATTTTACAGATAAGGAAACTGTGGCTGAGAGAGGTTAAATGCTTTGCCCTAAGTCACACTGTGTCTAAAGTGAAATTTGAATTCAGGTTTTCTTGACTCTTAAGTACAACCTTGTATTAATGAACGTAATAATTTGTTGCTTTTTATTTTATAAGAAGCTAATTTTTTTCTTTATTTGTTTAATAAGGGTCTTTTCCAAAGGAAAATAGAAATTATTTCTAATGAATCAGCTATGTTCAGCTGTCTGTCACAATCTAATATCTGTATGTCAAAATAAATTTATATCTTGTTTTTCTTCCTGTTTACAACAGCCATTTTCAGTGATGAAAGGATTTCATGTAATTATATAATTCCTCAGACAGATAATGGGATTTAATAGCTCCATTGTACTCAGAACAGGCCAGACCACTTCTAGATACCTGTGTTTAGTTCCCTACTGTTCCATTTTGGTTTTAGCAAAGAATGGAAAAAATCTATACAACAAAATGAATGTTTCTATTCCAAATTCATGTTCCACTCTTATTCATCTCTTTAGTGTCATTATTATATAGAACAGGGATGCTAAGAAGGTAATGCAGCCTCTTCATGGCTCCAACACATCTTCTGTGTATTTATATATGATATGACCAAGACAGGAAAAAACATCTCTTCATTGATATCCTGTGTATTTGTCATTGGTCTTTTTGGTTGGATGCAGTGAAAAGAGTGCCAGATTTGTAGATGGAGGGCGTTAGTTCTAATCCCACCTTACCTGTCTTATGAAGTGAGCCTCGGAGTCCTCATCTGTCCAGGGAATAAACATATTCCACATACAACAATCATTTATTAGATGATTCATTTATGTTAAGCATTGTACTAAGTTCCTGGAATATGAAGATGAAAAGGAATTAGTCACTGTTCTTGAGAAGCTAGCTTCCTTTTGGGGAAAAACAATAGGTACTCAGAAAACACACAATAAATGGGGGCAGGTGGCAGAACACAGAAGACTTTAGTAACCAAGAGAAGAATCACTTCCTGCAGTATATCTGGCTATATCTTGTATATAGTATTTGAGCTCAACCTAGGGATTCTATGGGGCAGAACTAAGGAGACAATGCATTCCCGACAAGGATAGAGATGAAATGAAATGTCCTGTATGAAAAGCATCAAATAGGCTATTTGGGCAGGAGTGTGAAGTGATGAAGAAGAATAATGAATGTGCACTGGGAGAGCTAGGTGGCTCAATGGATTGAGTGCCAGCCCTGAAATCAGGAAGATTCATCTCCCCAAGTTCAAATCCAGTCACAGACACTTATTGGCTGGGTGATTGGGCATGTCACTTAACACCATTTGCCTCAGTTTCTTATCTGCAAAATGAGCTGGAGAAGGAAATGACAAACCACTCTGGTATCTTTATCAAGAAAAGCCACATCCGCACAATTACAAAGAGCCAGACAACAACAAAAATGGGAAAGCCTACTGAAATTTTTTTCCCCTTTATTAATTTTTTTATTTTTTCTGGTTATATATGCATATTAACTTTTTAAAAATATGCATTTCTTTATGAATCATGTTGGGAGAGAAAAATCAGAACAAAAAGGAAAAACCACAGGAGAGGGAAAAAAGCAGAAAAAAGATGTAAAGATAGCATGTATTGATTTACATTTAATCTCCATAGGTTTTTTTTAATAGAAATTTATTGGGATTGCCTTGGATCAATGAACCACTGAGAAGAACCAAGTCATCCATAGTTGATCATTTCACAATCTTGCTATTACTGTGAACAACATATTCCTAGTTCTTGTTTTGTTCAGTATCAATTCATATACATCTTTCCAGGCCTTTCTAAAGTCAGCTTTTTAAACATTTTTTACAGAAAATAATATTCAATTATTTTCATATACCACAACTTATTCAACCATTCCCCAACTAATGGGCATCTACTCATTTTTCAATTCTTTGCCATCACAAAAAGAGTTGCTACAAACATTTTTGCACATGTGGGTCCTTTTCCCTCTTTTATGATTTCCTTGGGATATAAACCTAGTAGTAGCACTCCTGGATCAAAAAGTATACACAGTTTGGGGGCAGCTAGGTGGCACAGTGGATAGAGCACCAGCCCTGAAGTCAGGAGGACCTGAGTTCAAATCTGGCCTCAGACACTTCCTAGCTGTGTGACCCTGGGCAAGTCACTTAACGCTAATTGCCTCAGGGGGGAAAAAAATAAAAAGAATATACACAGTTTTATAGCTTTTGGGCCTACCTCCAAATCTATCTCTAGAATGATTGGATCATTTCACAATTCCACCACAATGTCAAAGGCTGCAGAGAGGTGAAGAAAGATAACTAAGAAAAGGTCATAGAATTTGGAAAATAAGAGATTCTTGGTAATCTTGAAAAGAGTACTTTCAGTTAAATGATTCACCAAGGGGTTATAATGGAGAAAAGACAAGAGAATAGCTAATGCAGGAGTGATATCAGGGTCAAAAGTTTTAAAAAAAATTGTTTTATCCTTGGGGAGTCTTTAAAATAATACACATTTTTTAAAAATGGAATTGTTACCAAGAAAATATTGTACACAGTAACAAGATTATATGATGATCAACTGTGATGGACTTGTCTCTTTTCAATAACGAAATGATTCAAGGCAATTTCTATAGAGTTGAGATGGAAAGTACCATCTGCATCCAGAGAATGAATTATGGAAACTGAATGTGGATTGAAACATAGTATTTTTATCTTTTTATTGATGTTGTTGTTTGTTTGCTTGGTGTTTTTTTTCTTTGTGTTTTTTTTTCCTTTTTGATCTGATTTTTCTTGTACCATATGACAAATATGGAAATATGTTTAAAAGAATTGAACATATTTAACATATATAAGATTGCTTGCTATCTTGAGGTCCTTCCTCAAGAGCTAAGAGCTAAGAGAGGAAGGGAGAAAAATTTAGAACACTAATTATTTTTAAAAATGAATGTTGAAAACTATATGTGTATTTGGAAAAATAAAATACTATTAAAAAATAAAATAAAAATGGAATTGTTTCATCTAATAAAAGCTCGGAGATAAACTATTTCTAGAATACATTATTTTTCTGAATCCCAGCTGAAACATAATAAAAATCATTTTTATGAAGTTAAACTACATAAAAATTTTTGTCTTCTGAATTAAAATGAAAATAGTGTTATCTTAAATATATATAAATATACTTCCTCCAAGTCCTGCAGAAATAACACCTCATGACTAATAAGGTGGAGATAATTTGGATTCTTGAAGGTCCTGTCAGGTTCTTCCAGATCCTACCCAGACAGGAAGACTTTGAGTATTCACCCAGTAGTGGGCTGGGTATATTTGTCATTTGAGGACCAATTTAGCTAAATCCAAGAGGCAATTCACCTGAAGATCACACAGCAGATAATGAAATTTTTGGCCACAAAACCTCACAAAGAGTGTCTTAACACATGAATATAGATTGCATTCTATAGCAATCTTCAAGGATAGAAAGAGTCAGTGAAACTGGATATCCTCTAAAAATATTAGGAAATACCCTGGAAACTTGCTGTGACTATTCACAATAAACCAGAATTCATTCTGGCCATGGAACCAAGGAGGTTTGGTTACTAAAATATTAAAAAGTGTTTCATTGAAAGACAATTTCAGCTGGATCTTCTATGACATCACAAGTTTTCTTAACTTATCAAAAGAAGTAATCACCTCTCTCTTTTCTTTAATTACAAAGCTGATGGATTTGGTTTATGATCACCCCTTCTGATCTCCAGTTGCTACCAGCTTTTCTTTCTAAACCTTGATTTCAGACTTTACCCTGTCTCAAAACATATGTAAGAACTGGAAGAAGAACTCACAATTAAACAAAAACTGCCAGAAAAATTAAAAGCAGTCTGGCAGAAAAGTATAGAATAATATCTAATACTGAAAGCTAAGATAAGCTCCAACTGGATGCATGACTTTCATGTTATGTGTGACATCATTATAAATGAGTTAGAGGAACAAGGAAGAAATTATTTACCAGATCTATAGATAAGGGAAGAGTTCACAAGTTACAAACAAGGAATAGGGAGGATTGCAGAAGATAAAGTGGACAACTATGATTACACAAAATTTAAAAGATTTTGTATAAATAAAACCAAGTGAACTAAAATTTGAAGAGAAATAGTTAACTGGGAAAATATCTATAGTTAAGTTTTTGTGACAGGGATTAATTCCAAAGATATATAAATAATTAGTTCAAATTTATAAAAATAAAACCTATTCTCCAACTGATAAATGGTCAAAGGTTATGAACAGAAAATTCTGAGAAATCTAAATCAACAATAGCCATATGAAAAAAATTCTTCCACTCATTAATAATTAGAAAAATGCATAGTAAAATAATTTTAAGCTTCCATTTCACATTCATCACTAGCAAAGTTGACTGTCAGTCAGCTATAGGTGGATCTGCAAATGAAACCCAATTGCATGTGAACTATCTATCTATTATTTCTCATCCTCCTTACATGACCAGTCTAATTCTTCAAGCAATATCTTTTTGATAAATTTTTTGTACTTCTTCTCCCACGCAATTCTTTTTTTTTTTCTGAGGCAGTTGGGGTTAAGTGACTTGCCCAGGATCATACAGCCAGGAAGTATTAAGTGTCTAAGGCCAGATTTGAACTCAGGTCCTCCTGACTTCAAGTGCTCTATCCACTGTGTCACCTAACTACCTCCCCTCCAATTCTTTATGGTCTGATTTGTTTGTTCCCATCACACACCTCTCTATTTTGGATGACCCCCAATTTTCTTTCTAAGTTCCATGACTACCAGGCATATATCATCATTGGAAGATATTGATATTAAAAAGATGCTTTTGTTTCAAGGAGAGAAATCTTGGAGAAGATAAAACCACTATACACATATCATGCAACATTCAACACCAGAGGGTGCTCTGGGGTATACACAAAGCTCCCGGAACTTTTCTCTGACTCTCAGAATTGGCTGTTGCCAGATCTCAGGCTCTGTTCCTTGCAGGGGTGTTTGGATTCTCAGATCAGTTTAGGGGGCTTGTCTGCACCCTTCAATTAAATCTCATGGTTCAGTTATCCACACCCTCTTAGAGTCCCATCTGTCGTTTTATTTCATTTTTTTAAGGTTATTTGCAAGAACATATTGTATAAAGGTTTTAATCAGAATGATCAAAATAAAACAAAGCTAGTTAATATAGATTTGTCCAGCATTCATGTTCCCAAATCATGATGCTCCAAGCTTTTAGCTGGAAAAAGGGCAAAAGCTTCAATGTTTAGTTGCTTTTGGCTCCCAGACCAAAAAAAAAAAAAAAAGAAAGAAAGAAAGAAAAGAGTTGTGAGTCAAAGCTTTGCTCTAACAACACTACCAAATTCTGTTGGCTTTAGATTGATTTCTAATTGCTTGAAGCATTCTGGAGATCTCTCTCTGTGTGACAGAGGTTAAGCAAATAAGTATACTGGGGGTTGCTTTCATTTTTGTCTTTGCATTTCCAAAACTCAGCATAGTTTCTAATACACAGTAAAGCAATTAACAAATGTTTGTTGATTGATTGAAGAGTAGAGGGATTTTGAGATGTGGAGAAGGAAGTAACAACAGATGGTCTCAGTTTTCTCATAAAAGTCAGAAGTAAAGCCTCTGGAGAGAGATTCTAAAGCCCCATATACTTCCATCTCTCTCTCAGGGACTTTTATGTATAGAGTTTAAGAAGAAAGATCTGGAACAGCTGCTGCAGGGAACATAATAAGAAGTCAATTAGGGAGGAATAAAGAAGTTGCAAACTACTTACTCTATGACTTGGGAGAAAAATTGTTGCTGACAGAGTGATTACAAAACAGACAAGTTTATATTTGAGTCGGACTTTAAATAGTAGATAAGTAGGATCTCAAAAAGTAAAGAGAGGGAAAGAGAGCTATCAAGAAATATGGAAGAGCTCTGAGTAAGGTTAAAGATGTGCAGGTAAGAAAATATGAGAAATTTAGAAGACAAAGAATAATTCAGTCTAGCTGAAGTATAGAGTATGTCTAAGGTGGTAATATAAGGCATTACCATTATCCAAGAATAAGTTATTTTCATATCAATTAGCTCTGTCCAGATGAGCAAGTTGTAAACTATGTTGGCTTTCTCAATTAACAGTAATTGGATTTAAGATATTCAATATTTTCAAGTAAAAGAGATGAAACTTTTGTTTTATATGCAATCAGAAAGGATTTTATGTCCATTGCTAGTTACTAAATTTGGTAATTTTACTGAAAAGGATAGAATATACTGTGGAATATCTGTAACTCTGCCTACAAAAGTGGGAAGTGAATCGTGTTTGGTATTTGAATAACAAGGACAGTCCATTGCAATTGCATTCTCTACAATAGAGTGTAAGCAGTTCAATTTGAGAAGGGACCTTTGTACCTTATCTTGCCATGTGATCTCCAAAGTCTTCCCAAGACAATTCAAATGGAAACAATTCCATTTCTTGGCAAGGCATAGTTTAGGTTTTATAGGTATATAAAAATAAAGTCAGCACACCAGCTCTGTATCCCTTCACTTTGGTAGGCAGTTTAATGCCTCTTCTCTCCTACACTTTCCTTCCACCCAAACAGGGAACTAGCTCTGGCAATGTGTGTGTGTCAACCTTAACATTTATGTATATAACTGGAAAATATACTGCCTCGGTAAGTGAACTTATCCACAGCATTCAGAATGTCTCCATTTGCTGTAACCAATGGTTTCACATATAGATGGTGCAGTGCTGGCTGGTGGAAAACCTGTTTTATCAACATTAATTGGCAGGCCAATATTAACATAACAGGCAGAGAACTAATCCATATTCTTTTGAATCTCAGTTTTAAAGGCTGAACAAAAAGTCATGTACCAACTCTCCTGCTACTTTAGTCTTGACATTTAGTCTTTTCAAATTAAATAGTTTATTGTCAGTGCAGTAGCTGATGTTAATACCATTTTCATCCTTGTCTGGCAACATTGTGTAAAACATCATGCTGAAAGACAGGAGAGCAAGCACACATCCCTGTTTCATTCCCCTGTTACTGGGAAAGTATGAGAGCATTTTCCTTCATCCAGAACGCAGTGCAAACATGCCATCATGAAACTCACGTATAATACTGATGAATTTCTCCTGACAACCAAATTTCACCATGATCTTCCACAAACCCTCATAATCAACCTTGGTCAGGACAAAAGGCCTTGGTCAGGTCGACAAGCATCATCCTCCACCCTACTTCTGGCACTTCTCCAAGAGCTCTCAGGCAGCATACACCACACTGACTATTTCTTAACCCTTTCTGAAGTCACAATGACCCTTGGGTAGATGACCATCTTCTAGGTAAATATGTGCAAATTAAGAAGGACTTTGGCAAGAATCTTGCCAGCAGTATTAAGAGAAAAAAATAAATAAATAAAAATAAAAGAGAAATATCTACCCCCATCCCCATCCCTTGATTGTCACAGGACAACCTGCTTCCTTTTCCTTTATAGAGATAGATAATGGAGGTATCCTTGATCTCCTAAGTGATAACCTCTTGCCATATAACCCAGAGGATTTCAGTCAGTTTCTGTATGAGTAGTGCTGGGACAGAATCAGTGCCAGGCTCTTTGCCACACAACAGGTGCCTAATGGCATTCAATATCTCTTCTTTAATTGGAAGTTCAGCTAGATAGATTGACTTCAAATTGAGCTATATAACCAATGGTTTCAGCACTGGTTGATGGGTCTGGTGAGAATACTATAAAAGTGTACAGGCTAACTTTCCAGAAGGAAGAGAGAGAGAGAGAAAGATCCAGAGAAAAGGAAAAGGATGAAGAGAGGAGAAGGAGGAAGAGGAAGAGGAGGAGGAGGAAAGACAGGAAAAAAGAAAGAAAGAAAGAAAGAAAGAAAGAAAGAAAGAAAGAAAGAAAGAAAGAAAGAAAGAAAGAAAGAAAGAAAGAAAGAAAGAAGGGAAGGAGGGAAGAAAGAAGGGAAGGAGGGAAGAAAGAAAGAGGGAAGGAGGGAAGGAAGGAGGGAAGGAAGGAGGGAGGAAAAGAAGGAAGGAAGGAAGGAAGAAAGCAAGGAAGGAAGGAAGGAAGGAAGGAAGGAAGGAAGGAAGGAAGGAAGGAAGGAAGGAAGGAAGGAAGGAAGGGAGAGAGAAAAGGAGGGAAGGAGGGAAGGAGAGGAGAGAGGGAAGAAAGAAGAAAAAAGATTATGAAGAAGAAAGCTAGAAAAAAAGGTCTTGAGGAAAATGAGGGGGAAAGCCCAGTGTATGGTACTTTTTGGAATCCCCACTCTATTTAGTTAACATAGTCTCCTCTCAATGAACTTTCCACCTAGCATTCCTTCTGCCTCCTCTTGTTACCTCCTATATTAGCCTTGAAGAGCAGGGACAGTTTTGTTTGGTTTTTGCCTTTCTTTATCCCCATTGCTGAGCACAGTATCTGGCACATAAAGCCTCAATAAATGCTAGTTAACTGACTGATCTGGTTTTCATCATCATACCGTTTGCAAATCTCTTTATTGGAGGTCATCGTTTCCTGACCCTCCAAATTCAGAGCCAGGAACAGGAAAAGACATACTCCTTTGTGACAGAGCCAGGATTCTTGCTCTCCTACATCTCCCGCTACCCTTTCCCTGAAATAGGGATTCATTTTCTGTAAAAGGCAACAAAACTGTCCCTTGGACCTTGATTGACCTCTACCTTCCTTTAAAAAAAGGTTCATGGAAATCAAAGGTCATAAAAAGTCTCACCTACATAGTGTTGGAGTCCTTCTGAATTGATGGATGTCTACAGATGACACCAGTCATAATCCCCTGTTATGCTGACCACACTTGTTTCCATATAGAAACGAGGGACCAGTTCCACCCATGCAAATTAAGTACTACCCTAATCTTGTTGCATATTCTTGTTTAGGTAATAACAAATTTGAATTTTAAAAAGAAAGAATAAGGGGAAGATAAAAAAAAATCTGTAAAAAACAAAACAAAGCAAAATAAAACACATAGATACAATGAGAAAGTGTAACATTTTGTTTCTTTCTCCTGGCTAGTCAGGACATTACTGCTGCCTTGGCTACAAAATCAGTTTAAATTTTAATTCCCAGATTCTCCAGCCCTTGAGGCCCAAGATCCTGAGGCTTGAATCCCATCTGCTAAAAAGGAAAAGGACAAACAAAAAGACTAAGAAGGCCTCAGTGTCAGGGGAGGGGATAGGGATGGGGGCAGGGTTGCGGCCTCAAGGCCACTAGTCATTGTGAATTAAGGAGACACCTTGCCCTCCCCAACAGTCAATTCAATACAGAGTTGGTGAGAACTGACTTACACCCTTTTAGAAGATCCCGATACTCGGTAATGGAAAACAATTCCCCTAAGTAACAGGCCATAGGCTAACCAGAACCAGTTACAGAATTTCTGCACATACCCCGGTTATCACAGTTCTACCAGAAGCAGCTCCTCAGAACCCCCCACATGGAAACAGAATCTTATCAAGTTGATGGGGTCTGCACATGAATCTTATCCCTAGTATGCATTTATGCACCATAACGTATTTAGTCATTTCCCAATCAATAGACATTTGATTTGCTCCCAGTTTTTTGATAGCACCAAAATCACCTTTGGGGTGCATCATTTCACCCAACTTTCCACCTGTGACTCCAAGTTGGAGCATGAATAGCAGTCACATTCCAGTAAAACTGCCTTGGCTGGCAGGATAAACTAGGTGGAGAACAACCAAGAGGCTTTTGAAGAGGACCTGTGACATCACCAAAGATATCTTGGACTTGTGCATGAATCAGGTTTAAGTGAGACAGAGTTGCACCCTCACTCTTTCTTCCAAAGTCACTGAAATCCAGCAGCAAGACAAAAGTGGCAGCTGGAACAACTTGTTCTCATCTGCCCATTTTCCAGGTGAAATCTTCACATGCTTGAGGTGAACACCCCCCCTAACTCACCAACAGGTTTGAGGCGTGTTGGTTACCTTCACCTTGGTTAGCCAGTCTGCCAAGGTAGTTCTACTGGAACGTGGCTGCTGTGCATGCTACGGCTTCTTGCAGCCACAGGTGAAAGCTGGGTGAAAAGGTGAATACCAAAAGTGGATGAGCAGCCCTGAAAAGGGCTTGGCAAGCTCTCACTAGCAGTGCTAGTCCTTCCTGAATACTTCATACACCCAAAAGTAGAATGTCTAGGGCTTGAACCAAGGATATCTGACATTGATGGGGGGCAGACTTCTCCCTGTCTGTACTCCTCATGTGCTCCTAAGACACTAGTCCTGAACTATGCCCATCCCCTCCCCCAAAATATCCATGGTAGAATTGCTTCCACTCCCTAACCTAAATCCAGATTACTTTTCCTTCTCCTCCAACCTATCCCTACTTCTTCCCCTAGTCCTGTCAGTGAAGGAGTCGATTTCTTGGAGCCCAGTAGCTATTCTGGTGCTATTAAGAAACAATCTCAATTCAATTAAATTCAACAAACATTTATTTAACTAAACTTTTCCATCTCAGACATTTATCTTGATGCTCTGTTATATTTCATGATTTGTTTAAATGTTTCTAGTTAAACCCTTTAATCTATTGCATGGGTTTGGACATGGTCATTTTTTGAAAATGGACATATAAGTGGTAGAGAAGAATGATTATTACATGTAATCACCTGGCTATATGCTCAGGATATTCAAGGAGTTTGCCTCATATTGTAAGAATACAATATATTCAGAGATAGATAAATACAAAGATATTTATATAATAATACAAAATAATTATATGAAGAATTGAGTATTGATAATAAAAATCAGGAAAAGTCTCACATAGGAAAGATTTGAGTTATGCTGTAAAAGAAATTAGGGATGGAATAAAGTATAAATTAGGAAAGAGTACATTTTGTCCATGGGGGACACTGTGACTGTACCTGACTACTTGTACAAGGCACAAAAATGGAAACTACCTCAGCCTCTTTCTATTCCCCACAAACTCCTTCAATTCTTTCTATCACAGAAGAAGAAACAGTCCCTTCTTTTTTAAAAACTATCCCCATAATTCTGTTTTCTTCACTTCCTCCAGGGCCCAGCTCTCCCATTTATCTTCAGTCTCCCCTTCACAACCCCATTTACTTACAAACATGCTCTGGTCTGCCCACTCCTATTTAAAAAAAAAAAAAAAAAAAAAAAAAACTTCCATTTTTCTTTCTAGCCTATTCATCTACCATTTTATATGTTTCGATGCTAAATTTTTGGAAAAAAATTATTTGATTGCCTTCCCAATTCATCTATCCTACTCCGGCTTCACTTGAAGTTTTGACCATATAAATTATGTTAATTTAATGTTTTGCTTACAGTCTTAGAATGTCTTCCTATCTTCCCAGCCTTCATCTTTGATGTTCCTGATTTGAAAATAATTTCTCATCACTTGGTAATCTTAACCATATTATTTCTTTTCTCTTACCAAGTTGCTGAGTAGAGCTGGGGAAAAAAAATCACAAAAATGAAGTGATTTCATTCAAATCAATAAATATTCATTAAGCACCTGCTGTGTGCTTAATAGATTTAATCAAAGTAGATGAACATCTATTGTTCAGCAGAAAGGCTACATTTTTAAAAATTAGGACTCAAAAAATTGTAGTCATTTGACTTTCTGTTTATGTTTTAAGAAATTTTGAATTCAACTTTATACTTCCAGGAATTATCTTAGCATTTTTTACATGTGGTAAAATTAATTTTCTCATATACCTTATGAAGCATTTTTAGTCCATGGATTTTTCTACTAGGGCAGCTAGGTGACACAGTGAGTAGAGTGCTGGTCCTGGAGAAGACAGAAGACTCATCTTATTGAGTTAAAATTTGACCTCAGACATTTACTAGCTGTGTGACCCTGGACAGGTCATCTAACCTTCTTTGCCTCCATTTCTTGTCTGTAAAATGAGCTGGAGAAGGAAATGACAATTAACTCCAGTATCTTTGCCAAAAAACCTCATATAACCCAACAACAACATTTTTCTATTACCTTGAACACAGATAAGTTTATATCTTAGCAAGTTTTAATTATTATTTATTCTTTATTAAATTAATTAATTTATTTACAACTTAAGTAAAAATAGGGGGGACCACTGCCATATATTCATATATTCATGCATGTTTATGTAAAACCATATCATTTTTGTTTGTCTTCTTGTTTCTCTAAAGATGGATAATATCTTACTTCATAAGTCCACTCTTTCTATATTTTTCTACATTTTTAACATAACTAAAAAAGTCATTCAATTTGTATAAAATATACATTAAAAATATAATTAAATGTATATAACATGTCATAGTAGCAATGATTTCAGGGTTCTATATTGGGGCATTTAATACATTATTTGATTCCATAGACTTTCTTAATTTATCTTATATATGGTATCAAATTAATTTAGTGTAATCTGAACCACTATACCTTTTTAAGGTTATTTTCAAGACAACAAATCCACTTACTACTGAAGCCAGGAAAAAAAAGTTTGTTGGTTGTTTTTTTAATTGTAGCTATTCTATAAACTAGTCCCTCAAATATTGTAGCTCAATCTTAGGGGCAAGTAGATAACAAAATACAGAGTGCTGAACCTGGAGTCAGAAAAACCTAAATTCAAATCCAGCTTCGATACTAGCTATATGATGTGAAGCAGATCACTTGACTTTGTCTGCTTCAGTTTCCTCATCTGTAAAATTAGTATAATGATAGCACCTACTTGCCTGTGTAGTTATTAGATTAAAATGAGATCGAATTTGTAAAATGCTTTGCAAACCTTAAAGCACTATATAAATGTTAGATTTTTTTAAAAAGAAAAACTGAAATTAATTTATACTAAAATAGTACTGTCTGTAGTACAGTAGACAAATTTGGCTAATTTGTTTTCTTTCAATGTAACTTCTGAAGTATTATTACAATTGTTGTTGTATTATTGTTGAATTATCATAGCCCTGACTTGAGATACTTTTTTCAAAATACCAATACCAATACTTAATCATTATTTCATTTTCTATATCTGTGCTCATTTTCTGATATATTTCAATCAAGTCAATAAAACTTCCATTAATTGAAATGTCTCCAGTATCAACATGGCTCTAGCTCCTAATTTGACTCATAGTATAAAATATCTAGAGTAAAATCAAGCAAAAAGAAAAAAAAAAGTCTTGGCTTTCTTAATTTTACTAATAATTTTATTACAAACATTATTCCCCAATAAATGGAAACATTCACTTTGAATTTTGGGTGACAAGAATTTTAGAGTTCTTTTTCTATGATTCTGCACATGGGTGTTGGATATTTGATTTTGAGGGTTTTTTTACATGCCTATTCATAATGGCTTGCTTATTCAAGCATATTTCAAGAAAACTCCTAGTTCTAGAACCATCAGTCTTTTCTTTGTTTCATGCAAGAGAAACAATAAAATATTTCTTTTTAAAGAATATCTAAATTAACTTTCAAAATAAGTCACTATTTCCATTTCTCATTCACAAATGCATGTTCAATATAGCATCATCATTGATTAATGTTTCTTTTCCAATTTTGTTTCCTAAATTTTTCTGTCATAAATTTATCTCAATGATTTCTGGTATTTTCATACCAGATCAACTGGTTGATTCAAGTATTACCCTTTAATGTATTAGAGCAAGATACTGGATGATATTTTGAAAATAATATATGTGAGGAGAGAATTGATTATGACATCCCTGATCAGTTGATTTCTTTGAAGCCCAACTGACGAAATTACGGCAAAGATAAAAGACAGGGTGGTACAGTGGCTAGAGCAGAGCCTGGAGTCAGGAGACTTGGATTTAGATCCAGTGTTACTCAGATACTAACACTGACCCTGGGCAAGTCACTTAACCTTCAGTTTCCTCATCTGTACAATGAATTGGAAAAGGTCAAAAAATCCTAAAACAGAATCAAGAAATAAGGCACAATTGAACAACAACAAAGGAGGAACTTAAATGAAATATAAATAACTCTATTCTTTACTTTGTTACTTTGTTGCCTCTTTTCAAGGTTTGAAGTTTTCCAAATAAAACTCACACAACTAGACAGCAGCTTACTATTGGCTGGCCAAGGATCAACCATATCTCAGGAGTTCCTTTAAAAAGTGGAACACTTGCAGGGGTCCTTAAACTTTCTAAATAGGGGGCTAGTTCACTGTCCCTCAGACTGTTAGAGGGCCAGATTACAGTAAAAATAAAAACTTTGTTTTGTGGGCCTTTAAATAAAGAAACTTCACAGCCCTGGGTGAGGGGGATAATCGTCCTCAGCTGCAGCATCTGGCCCGCGGGTTGTAGTTTGAGGACCCCTGCAAGGATTCAATCAAGACAGAACACAAATGTGACTTCTGACAAATGAGGCCTCTGAAAGCAAATAGAAAAGAAGAATCTACTCTTCAAGATGGAATCATTCTTCACTCCTTTGAGAGAAGAGATATCCCTTTTCTCCTGCTCTACTCCTCACTTCCTTTGGCCAGGTTATCTTGAAGCAGAGATATTCAAACCTAAAGGAACGCCATATTCCATAGGTGTAAAAAGCTCTATCCAGCATTGTGGCCTTTATGAGTTGAAAAGAAAGTCAATTCTGCTCATTAAGATTTGAAGGACCTCAGCTAAGTGACTTGACCAGTAGAGCCATCACACAGAGGTAACAGCATGAAGACATTATAAAGAACATCAGAACCCTGAAATGCTAGAACTCTATTTCCTTGGCCACATTGGTTCCTTATATTTTCTTTCTACTAATAGGCTCTAAATGAGAACCCATTCTTCCCAATAACACTTTGGAAAAACATAGGAGAGTGTACTCGAGGTTTATGGGGATATTTTTAAACTATATTTCTTATAGTGTCATCTTAATAAATACCTTTTTCTTTATCTAATTAATTCTACTAGTTGACTATTAAAGGTAAGCACAAAGGGGGCTTGTGAGTCTTAGTTATAGTACAAAAGCACAGAATACCTTAAACCTAGGAGTAGCCAACCCATGGGGCCCTCCAAGTATGAGTTGGTGGTGAGAGTTTATCTCAGGAAATCCTACAGAAGAAAAACTGTAATCCCAAAAAATTGGGATTAGGTGGGTCAGTTATGAACCACAACATCATTATTAGAAAGTTTCTTCAAAAATAAAGAAGCAGAAAATGTACTGACCACTTCTTTTTTGAATTCCATGAAGTTAACAGTTTTTGCCTTATTCATGTCCCTGTTTAATCAATAAAATCCTTATTTTGTTTGTAATTTCAGGCCTTGGGGGAAGGACTGTGATTATTAACAAAAATTGAAATTCTACTTGCTTACCTAGTGCATCATCTTTGATTTTAAGATAATTATTTCTGTGATTGACATCTATCAAATAGATATTGATAAGTTAAAAAACTGATTTACTTTCTTTTCATTTGCTTTCTGATAGGTTTTGTTATCTGAACTGAGTAATACTTGGGTTTACATTTTGTAATTTTATCTCTGCTGAAACTTGAAAATTGTTCTAGGTTTTCATCTAGAGTTGAACAGCTTTTGAGGTGATCCAGTTGTGAAATTGTCAGTTTAATAATACTGGCCAACTGTTCATATTGTTATGCTGCTTTGATGTTTTTCTTCTGTAATTCTGTGTCTTTCCTTTTGTTTTCTCACTAATTTCATAACTAAAATTTTGCTACTTCTCTTGCACATATTAAACACAAAAGAATATTTACTGTCATATATGAAATTCAAATTTTTTTTGCAAGTTGTGAGGTTAAAAAACAAACAAACAAGTTCAGTTGGAAAGGAAATTAGTTACCTAGTAAGGAAGGTCCTTGTCAGCAATGGGTTGTCTGGTAGCTTTTTAGTTTAATCCTTCTTGCTAATTAGGTAACAATCTCAGTTGTTCCTAGTTGGTGAATGAGTGAAAGAGTACTTATTTTATACTGCCTACTAATCACTCGTTTAGATTTAAAAAAGAAAGAAAGGGGGAAAAAAAGAAACTTTGTAAAATTAGGGAGTTGTTGGGGAAGTGACTTTTTTTAAAGTGTATTAATAAAATATTTCATTAAAAAGAGCATGTTAAATCTTTTTTACCCAAATTGTTTCTTCAAGATATTATTGAAGAAGTAGGTGGACTGGAAAGAACATGAGATTTGGAGTCAGAGCAGTATTCACCTGTGCTTAACCTTAACCTTAACCTAACATTAACATTAACCTTATCTGGATTATCGAATGCAAGACACTAAAGAGAAGTAATCACACCCTCCTTGACTTCTCAGGAAGGATAGGAACACCAAAGAGAGGTGGGAAGCCAAACCAGACATTGTCAGCAGGTTCCTTTTGGCCTGAAGGATCTTATACCTTTATCTAGAGTTTCCCTACTATCTTTGGCCCTCTACACCTTCCAATTTCTTTTGTTTTAGTTGAAACAGGTATACATAAATCCATCAGCATGGGAGGTATTACCCAAGCACATAGTAATATAACACGGGCTAGTAGTGATGTAACAAACATGAATCAACATGAGGAATTATACATGCAAGTAGGGATGTAACAAATAATACAAATTATCAAATACAAGACAGCAGACACTAGATCATGGCAGCCCAGATTTCATAGAAAAAGGAAACAGTATGGTATGAAGGAAGGAGAGTAGAGAGGAGTTCTGGATTCTAATTCAGCCTCTGCCAGTAATATGTTAGGTGGTTTGGGACAAGTAAAATAATCTCATAAAGTTCCTCTTCATTGTAAAAAGATTGTGATCAACTAAGATAATAAATATGGAGAGTCTTACAGACTTTTAAACATTTTATAAACATCAGAAAAGTTGGGGGGGGTTTTTGTTTGTTTTTTTAAAATTTTTTGATCTAAACTAAAAGCTCTTGAGGCAAGGACTCAGATGAACTTGAATACAAAAAACATTGAGAAAGAGAACCAGCCTGGGCTTAACAGTAGAACCTTTAACAGCTCCATCACAGTCTAGGATGCTGGTGAATTAGAAAAGTACAAAATCTAGTTAAAAGAGACAGTAAAAAATAAGAGAATCTAGCCCTTAAATGTGAACAAAGTCTACTTAGAAATAATTCAGAACACCTTTTAGATGATTCAGGAGAGAAAAATCAGGTAGTTGGGAGAAAGAAAAACAAAAACAGGAAAAGGAAAAAAACAAAACACTGGATTTATAACTAGTCCCTCCCTCCTGCCCCCCATACACCAAATTAAACTTTGGAACAGTGCTCTCCTCCCCAACTATCATGTGCCCTTTGAAATACATGAAATACATATTGCTTTCGGAGATTTCTTTTTTCCTTCAAGACTTCTCTTAATGTTTATTAGATCTTATTTTCCCCCCAACCTGAATCAACCTGAAATTAGTTATCTATATGTGAGTAATTTTACATCACCTCAGGCCCTGTGTTCCGTTTCTCATATATCTTGCATGCAAATAAACAGGTTTAAAAAAAATTCATATGCCTATCCGGCTAAATTAAGTGTGTTTGATGAGAACCAGGCATGGCTGTGGCTATTTATAGCTTCTTTACAGTCTCTTCCCCCTGGGACAGCAAACTCGAGCGAGGGTCAGGCTTATAGGAGAGCGTTTCCCCTTGGCATTCACCGGGTGGCGCAACTCTTCAACCGGGCTCAAAAACGCCGGTGGCCAACTATGCTTTTATGGGTTGCTTGGCTAGGTTAAATAGGGACTTGGCTACTTCAAACTTCCCACTACGAACACTCCCACCTCAGGCCTTCAGGGGATGTGAACGCGTCCCTAGGTTACTTAATGCGGGTGGGGCCAATGTTTTACTGCCCTTGCTGCAGGCCACCCCCTCCTCCCTATCCCTATGCGCTTTTCCCGCTGGGGGTGTCTTCGCTCTCCAAAAGTTTGGAGGGAGATACTTAGAAGCGCAAGGAGCAGTGTCGCCTCAAGCAGCCCTCGGGCTCTGGTCTCGGGACAGGTGACCAAGGAAGCTGGGATTTGGGCTAACCAGACAGAAGAAAAGGAAAGGGAGATTAAGCAAATGGAGCAATAAAGCGGAGTTCTCGCCGGGCGCCCTACGGCCACACTAGGGCAGCTGAGCCGGGCACCGATCCCTGTGCGCACGTGTGAAAGGGGCCGAAAGAGACCCCATAAGGGAAATGGACGCCGAGTGCAGTTATAAATACATGTGGGGACACATGGCTATGGAGAGGGGCAGGGCGGGGGCGGCGGCCGGGGGGATGAGGCTCTGGCAAGAATGTACGGTGGAAGCCAGGCGCCAGCCGGGGCTAAGTGTGGGTGTATTACGAGGCTACAGCTAGTAGCTGTACACACTCACCTCTGCCCCTGGTGGGACACACTTTACAGAAGCTGAGCTGCGCGAGAGAAGTTTGCCCATAGTCCCACGCCAACTGTGGGCACTGCGGGGTCCCTTCCTGGGCTGGGGGTGGGAAACAGCCCCCCGCTTTTCCCGAAAAAGCTCCACTGGCCAAAGGGTAGGGAGAGAGGTATCCCTGCTGAGGCGCAGAACGCACAAAGAAGCGAAGCAGGCCGTGCGCCCCTCTGACCTCCCCCCACCCGGGCCGCCTCCACCAAAGTGATGAGTTTTGGAAGTGGCAGGGGCGTGGCATTGGCCGGCCGGGGCTACTCGCTTGGTGGGGGCAGCCATGCCCGGTCACGCATTAGGATAGCAGAGATGGCCGAGGAGGAGGAGAAGCCGGCTTCTCCTGGCTTGAGGCTCGCACGTTAAGTTTACATTACACTTCTTAAAGAAAAGATAAAGAAATATTAAAAGAAAAAAATTCCAGCCTCGCCTTAGCCTGGCTTCTCCGAGTGGCCTTAGCCCTCCTGGGCTGAGGAGAGGGGGCAGCGCGCTTCAGGTTGGCCAGCCGCGGTCCGAGCTGTTGGGTAAGCGCAGGCAGAACGGACCGGGCTGGGCTGGATTGAGCTGGGGGATCGAGGTGGGGGAGCAGCTCAGGAGGGGCTGGGCCGACCTAGGCCCTCTCTGGAGGCCACAGTGTGGGGCGGAAAGTCTGGCTCGCTGACTCTATCTGGAGGAAAATGCTCTGGGCCTCTCGGGCAAAAGATACACTTTGATATGCCAAGCGCTTCCGTTCCACAACTTAAACAGGCTTCAGCTAGCTGGGATAGAGACCCTTCGGGATAATTGAGACTCATAAGATGTTTGCAGTTTTGTTCCTGGGCCTCCAAGTACTGTCTTGGCGAAATCTTTGGGAAGGGTTGGTTTCTTGAACTTTCTGGAGACTGGATTGGAATTGACCTTCAGTGTCTTGAGTGTGTAATTTTCTTTCCAACCGAATAATTGTTTTACTGAATAGTTTGACTGAAAGTTGTGTTTTAAGCTGTTTGCTTTTTTTTTTTTTATGAGCATCAGAAATTAAGTAAAATCTCAAGAATTATTTAAACATTTTCATGAAAAGCAGTTTTCTTCTAGCAACAAGTGATGGAATACAATCCATTGCAGATAGTTAGGTTTGCATTTCTCAGTGACCATTTTTGCTAGGGCTATTCAGAAATTGTGTTGGGTATTGGGGGGGGTGTAAGAAAGGAACGGAGGGAAGGAAGGGAAAGGGGGAATGGAAGGAAAGAGGGAGGGAGGAAGGGAGGGATAAAACATAACAAGCTATAGCTTTAGTTTGAAATGACCTGGCTAAAGGTCTAGTCCATATGATGTTTAGGTGCCTATAGATTATCAAAAAAAAAAAAAATTAGGAATGCTTTTTATATATTTATGTTTGAGAATTTTTTTTCAGTTTTAGAGAGCATCTGGATATGAAATTGCTTTAAATATAGTTTTGCTTTCCTAAACCTTTACTCTGGTGGGCATTATGCTATGACTAAGCTTGTCAGCATTTATAATAATAGGTAATATTTATAAAGCACCTTAAAGTTTGCAAAGTGCTTTACAAATATTTCATCGTCACAACAATTCTGGGAGGTAAGTGCTATTATTCCCATTTTACAGGGAAGAAAATATGCCAAATATAAGTTAAATGACTTGCCCAAGTTCACATGACTAAAAAAGTGTCTGAGGCCCCTATTTGAACTGAGGTTTTCCTTAACTACAGGTCCAGGGCTCTATCTTCTCTACCTCTTAGCTGCTTCTGAGCATATTTTTATAAAGACAGAGGTAAAGTTTTGACTTTATCACTTATAACCAAAGTATTCAGTCTGTGATTTTTAATGTATAAACAAAAACAGCTGACACCACCTTATAACTCTGGAATTAAAATTCCCTTCTAGCTTATAGATTTAATGTAGTGGCAATATATCAATCATACTAGGAAATGTATTTGTAAAACAAACATAGATTTCTGAATAACATAAAAGAAAGGAAAGGAGAATTAGTTTTATTGTCAGTGTCTTTTAAATAAATTTCAACTAATCTGTTACTTTTCAGTGGGGCAGTTTGGTTCTTATTGGAATAAGTATTCAGGAAGGGTACATGGTCTTGGAATATAGAGTGATTGGCAAAAAACATTTATAAAAAATAATTTTTATGTTGAATAATAGTACATATTCATTTTCTTAAATAACTTCCACAATATATTTGTAATTCACATAGCAATTTGTACAATGTCTTGCATATAAGGGGTGCTCCATAAAAAGTTTGTTTGAATTGAATTATAATGATGAATTGAATGTGTAATACATACATATAGTCTTTTTATGTAACTTTATAGATGTGTTCGTGTTAAGAATTTAAATTGTTATATTTCTTAGATATGTCCATTCCTTGAATTCAAAGAACAAATGTAATATTTAAATACTATCTGTATAAAGTATCATCTACAAATAGGCATAAATGTCAATAACTGGTCACCTGTTACACTAACTCCTAAAAGTTCCCAAATCTGGTCTTCATAGATCTAAACAAAGCAAGGATATAAAATTTTGTGGAAACTTCTGCATCTCCTAGATGTTAAAGATACAAAACTTAATTCAACTTGTTTTAAAACTACCATTTTTTAATGTAAATTAGTATATATGAACAGAGTGTGTATAGTTTTATGATTTTGGTTTATGATTTTTTATTTCTGTACTCTATGAGTATTTAAAGAGGAAAAGAACGCATTATAAAGAAGCAGTTTAAGATTTATCCTTGAAATTGTTGAAAAAAAAAAACAAAAAAAAACTTCAGTCCTAGATTTTAACTATTGTTAGGTCCCCATTAAGGTAGATAATGAATCTCCTTGAAAAGAGTTGTATTATTTGAATTCACATTCTGTATTTCCATTGGGTTAGAACCAGTTACCACATTTTATATAATTATAATTTCAAATAATGTTAATTCAAATACACATAACCACTTAAGGAGATTTCTTATTCATACCAATTGAGGATCTGATTATCACTTTTTTTTTTCCTTTTCTGTATCTTCAAAAGTGCAAGCAACTTTATAGTTTTGCTATTACCATTTTCTTAATAATAATCCAGAGAAATGGAAAAAATTATCATAGTTTAAATTCTGATTCTGATTATCTACAAAATTTTATCTGCTTATGAAGTTCCAGATACCTTTTTATTAAAAGTGCTTCATTGTATCTATGCTATGGAAGATTACATAGATTTTAGATTAAAGGTAGATTTCAAAAGGTCTGTGAATTTGGAAGAGGAAAAAAAACTACATCTTTATTTCAATATAATTTGTTCCCTTTTAATATTTTGTATTTTAATAATAGTTAATACTTACATAGCACATTAAACCTTGCAAAGCACTTTACAGATATTATATCATTTAGTCTTAACAACAGCTATGTGAGGTTAGGTTATTATCCCCATCTAATAAAGAAATTGAGGCTAAGATTGTTAAATGGCTTGATATAATAAAACAACTAAAAGTGTCTGAAGCCAGATTTAAATTTAAGTCTTCTGTCTCCAAGTCTAGAACTCTCACTACTATTCATCTCTTTTATACATTTACAAATATTATTCTTAAAAATTGCCCATATGTGTCATCAGACTGCCAAAGGGACTTATCACTACTCCCGTCCCTACACACAGAAAACCGCTGTTTTGGACAATTATAAGAGGAATAATAATTTTTAATTGATATATTTTTTTAAAAAATATTTGAGTTCAGAGATTTTGTGTGTGAGAGAGAAAGAGGCAGGCAGACAGACAGACAGACAGACAGACAGACAGAGACAGAACAAGACAGAGAGATTGCTATACCAAGATCTAAAGAACATAAATCTGAACCTATGCATCTTCCAAAGGAAATTTTTGTATATAATTTATATTGCATAAAAATCAGGTTTTTTAAGACATATTAGTGGTAACCATTTACTGAAGCTTAATATTGACCCTGAGTAATAATGAACAGAATAGAACTTGTACTGAAAATATTATTTATCTAAACCTCTTGAAGAGATTAATTTAAATCTGTGTGTTTCTGATCAACTATCTTCTAGCAATGAAAATATTTCCTATATAAGGCAGCTATTATAGGTTTCTTAAATCACCATAACCTGAAAAATGTATTTCAATCATAGCTTTCTCACTAAGCTATATCACATTTTTTTCTTTTTTTTTTCCCTTAATGGATATTGAATGACATTCCTTGAAAAACACTTGATGTAGTTTCTGAATTAAAAGGAAAGTATGCCTTTTATTTAACTGGGACATTCTATAGGAAAGATGTTTCTTTCACATTTTCAGATCACATGATTTCACTGATTATTCAAAGAATAAATCTCATTCTTGTTTCAACTTTTATGGAAGTCTACTTAACTTAATGTCTGCTGGGTGTCATTTTTATAGTTCTCTAATTCATTCATCATTGTTCTATTCCTTTACAAAATAAAGGACTATTAGGCTCTAGTTTTGGAGGCAGGTAGGTGGTGAAATGAACAGAGCATTGGGCTTACTCAATCTTGAATATTTATTAACTGTGTGCTTATGGACAAGCTACTTAATCCTGTTTGCCTCCATTTCCTCACCTGTAAAATGAATTGGAGGACATGACAAACTATTCCAATATCTCTGCCAAAAAAAAATTCCAGATGGGGTCACAAAGAAGCAGACCCGATTGAAACCACTCAATAAACAGGCTATGTTTTAAGGTCAATAACAAAGCTATCTTCTGTTTGATGTTTAAAAATTCGAACATTTGTTTTGAAATTAAGCTGGGGAAGTAAGGTCCATTTTTTTATATCTAAAAAGAAGTATTTAAATAAGCAAAAAATTCCAATGGTCCACTTAGGGCTTTTAATGTAGCTCCACCAGCTATAGTTCTAGAAAGTTTTAGCTTTTAGCTAAATTTTGCTGAACTTATAGGTAGGATTATTCACTGATTAGGATCTTATAATTTCATGTCCATGGTAGAGGAACTTTTGGATTAAGATTAAATTGATCAAGCCAGAGAAAGGAGGGCTAGCTTTTGAATCAGAGGATCTGGATTCAAATTTTACCTAACCAGATGATTTGAGGCAAGTCTTTTGATGTCAGCATTTTCATGAATGAATTGGGCTAAATCAAAGGCTTCACAAACTGAGTTATGACTCATGTGACCCATATGGGGTCTGCTAACTGAATGAGGGGTTTGCAAAATTATGATTTATTATCAGTAAATGTTTGACTTGTTTACCTATTTTATATATCTATATATCCAGCATCATGTAAAAATTTCTTGAGTGAAAAGGGTGGAAAAAGTTTTAAGAAACCCTAGGCTAGATGGATTTGGGGGTACTTTTCACTTCTAAATTTATGATCCTAATGTTTCTAATTCATATTAAGACAACTTTCTTATCAATTGAATACAAATTAGAACATCTATTCATTTTTAAATTTAACTTTAAGATTCTAAGTATAAATATGATTTAATGCTAATTTTGGAAGGAAATTTGTAATCTGTAATAGCACTTTTAAGAGATGATGTGAATAGGATAAAGTTCTGACATTGAAGAAAAATATGCATAGAAACACATTGACCACATTTGGATCTTTGTTTTTATTTCTCTTGTCACAGTCTCATGTGACTCTTACAAGCTATTATTTCTAAATTAATGCAACATTCATTTATTTTGTGACAATTACCCTAGTTAAGAATTTAAATTTAAATAAAATTAAGGAAAATGTGAAAATAATTGTTATATCTAATTAGAATTAGAAATCAATAATTTTTTTTTGTAACTGACAAGATAAAAAGTCTTAAATGTATTTAGTTTGGACAAATGAAGACTTAGAGGATATGTTAACCATCTATAAATATCTGAAAGATCAAATTGCCAAAGTGGGAAAGGAATTATTTAGGGTGTAAAGTAGAAGTTATGGAAGCAATATACTTTTTTCCAACATCATAGGATTTATCAAGGATTATTTTTTTTCTGGCAGAGACCTTACCAAATTTTGACATCCACTAATAAGGATGAAAGGGTTAAAAAAAAAAGAGAGAGAAAAATATGTTTACAATTCTATTAAATGCATGGAGTCTGAGAGAGAAAAAGGGAGCATATATTGTGTCTCCTTGCTACAATATTAGCTTACTGAATCCTCTCCTGTGGGAATGGTACAAGCCCATAGTTTGAGTAATTTAAAACTAGCATGGGGAAAGCACTGAAAATATGTCATTTGAGATCACTGAGCATCAGGAAAAAAAAAACAATACCTATTTTATAGTTTGTATTGGTTTTTTTAAAAATAGTGTTACAGTAAGTTAGAAAATCTACATTATTTTAAACAATCCCAGGAATTTTTAAAAATACAATAATAATTGAAGTTAAGCATAATATTATTGGATGAGGCACAAAACTGCTTATAGTACCAGAAAACATATTCATCATAAAGTTCTACTTATTTCCCAGATATATTTAAAACTGATTATCCTTGATTGCTTACCACCAATCCTCCCAGAACCATCATAAATTGGCACCTCCTCCATGAAGCCTCTCCAGTCTCTCTCCAACGAAAGTATTCTAAATTTCCTGAAATATTTTTAATAGGTTTTTTTTTCCTCCACCCCTCAAAATCCCTCCACATCATCCAATGTTCCCTTCTGCTTGTTACAGTATCTGACAACAAAGTGATCCTTCCTCTGCCAAGACTAGTCCCACTACTTTATCCCATCCCTTGCCATCTTTTCTGCTATTCTGTGCCTCCAGTAATCCCTTTTCTCTCTCTTTTATCTTCAGTTTCTCCTTATTTACTAGATCATTCTGCAGCGTTTACAAACATGTCCAGATACCTCCATCCTTAAAAAAAAAACCAAAAATCTCTCTTCACTTGACCCTACCATCCTCCGAATTATTATCCTGAAGCGGGGTAGGGGTGGTAGAAGCTAAGAACCACATTCAAACTCTGCCTCTGACACTTTGTAGCTCTTGTGGCCATGGAAAAGTTATACAAATTCGCTAAGCTTCAGTTTCCTTATCTCTGAAAAAACAGCAGCTATTACTATTTACATTGCAGGGTTGTGGGGAGGCATAATTAAAATGATGTTTATAAAGCACCTTGTAACTTTCAAAGTACTACGTAGATGTCTATTAATATTGTTAATATTAATGTTATCCTATTAATATTATTATGCAATATTGCTTCTCCTTTTCATATACAAAAAGTCACCTAGACTCCCACTCGCTTGCGCTTGCTGATGGCCTTTGCAGTTTGACTTTCCACTCCATTAATCAACTGGAATTGCTTTATCCAAAGTTACCAGCCATCTCTTAACTGCTAAATCCAGTGGCATTTTCTCAGTTCTTATCCTCCTTGACCTCTTGACAACTTTTGACACTGTTAACCACCCTCTCCTCCTGGATACTCTCTCTGCCCTTGATGTTTTTGTCACTGCTGTGTCCCAGGGTTCCAGCCACCTGTCTCACTACTCCTTCTCAGTCTTCTTTACTGGATTATCTTCTATCTCCAGCCTTCTAAGTATGGGCGGCCCCTAAGGCATCTTCTCTCTCTGCAATTGCTCTCTTGGTGATCTCATCTGCTCCCATATGTTCAACTACCATCTCCTTGTAAGTGACTCCTAAGCCTAACTCTAATCTCTATAATGAACTTCAGCCCCCCATCATTGGCCATCTTCTTGGATATTTTCATAGGCCTGTCCTCTTACTAAGTCAGATACATACAGCAGTTTAAAATGGGTTTCATTCTCTACTCTCCCAAATTCTCTTTCTCCAACCCTCCCAATTTCTGATGAGACTACCACTTTACTTTCAGTAACCCAAGTTAGGAGCCTCCTTTTCCCCTTATACCTGCTATCCAATCTGCTGTAAAGATTCAGTATAAAACAGCCTTCTGCTTTACATCCTATTCACTATATACTACTCTAGTTGAAATTCTCTTCATCTTCCTGAACTACTGAAACCCCTATTTATAATTGCTCTCTTTGCTTCTTTCCTCTTTCTTCTTTCTAAACCATTCTCCATTCAGTTGTCAAAATATACTTAAGGCACAGGTGTGACAATGACATTGTCCTACTCAGAAATTTTTTGTGACTCTCTGTTGCCTTGAATAAAGTATAAACTTCTCATTTTAGCATTTAGGTCTCCCTATACACCCTTAGTCCAGTTCCAGTCTAACTTTCCACACTTATTTCTTCCCCTTCTTGCATTTTCTGTTCCAGCTTAACCAGTCTGATTGCTGTACGCTGAATTTGGCCATTTTAAGTAGGAACTGCTGGCTTCAAGATTCTCAAGGACTGACAAATGAAGCATACTCAAGGTTGGTTTGCTTGCATAGGCTTTATCAAAAGATTTACTGAAATAGTAAGTCAATTAACAAACAGGTACTAAGTATTTAATTCTGCTCCAAGCACTCTACTAAGTACTGGAATAGAAAATGTAAGAAAAAAGATAATTACTGTCCCCCAAAACTTGCATTCTAATGGGGAAGAAAACCCATAGAGGAAGTTGAAGGGGAAATGAGAAGAGATATGAGTGTGTAAGTACCTGGAGCAAGGGAATGATGGAAAAGTCCACAGGAGCTCAGCTAAAAGAGAAATGAGGGAATGGATGGGCTATGTGCTTCCTCAAATGGAAGTTCTGTCCTCCAGTTACAGGGAGAGACGCAGGGGCAGAAAATACTGATGAGGTATTACTAGAGTGATCTTCCAGAATGAAGAATTTTCTAGGGCATAAGAAAGATATCCAGAGAAATATACCCAGTAAAATAGGGATGTGGAAATAGGTGAATTGTCTGAAGATGGCTATAAGCTGTCCCAGGACTCAGAATGGTTCCCTTGATGCTAAGGTATTTTGAATCCCAGGGATTCCAGTCCAGTGCCTTGGCATTTGTTCCACACAGATCTGCACTCTTATTAGAACTGAGTCCCATCACTTTGGGGGCAAGGGGTTGTCACTTAAATTAGAATTTGACACCAACAATCTCATATGAAGGGAACTTGGTTAGAGGTCATCTTGGGCTAGGTATGCTTATCCTCCACAGTGTTTTCTCCAGCCTAGATTCAGCAATTCCTGGGAGGCCAAAATAATTCTCGTCCTGTACATATGGTCATAAATTTGGCAGTTTAGCACACATCACTACCATTACACAGGCAGCCCATGACTAGAATATATGTACTCTCTGTTCAACTGTCTGTTAAGGCTCAGGTAAGGTGCCATTTTCTAATCAAATCCTCTCTTGGTGATGAACTCTTTTTGATTTTTGTCTTTGTATCTCTAGCATTTAGCACAATGCTTTGTATATAGCAGATGTCTATATATAAATATATTTAATTGTATTCTACTTTGTATAATATTTAGATGTATTTGATATATATCTACTATTAGAGGTTAAAGATTGTATTAGTATCTTTGTATGTACATTAGTACCTAGTAGGATATTTTTCACATAAATTTTGGATTTTTACCATTATGGGACAAATCTCTGGTAAGGAACATACTTTGCCAGTGAAATTGCATTCTTTCTTCTCTTTCTTCTTCAGAGTCCTTATAACAGTGAGATGGTGGTTTTGATATCTAATCTGGATTGTATTTAATTTCCAAATGTGAGAGAGCTTAGATTTAATATTTGAATATCTCTCCCAATGTCTAGTATAGTATTTTTTTTTTTGGCTGAGGCAATTGGGGTTAAGTGACTTGCCCAGTATCACATAGCTAGGAAGAGTTAATGTTTGAGATCAGATTTGAACTTAAGTCCTCCTAACTTCAGGGCTGGTACTACCTAGCTGCCCCAAGAATAGTATCTTTTAAGTGATTTTTCTTTCCCTGGAAATTGGTCTGCCTAACATGGTCATTGAATTAAACTGAATTGTTATATGTCCTCTTTGTCAATGTAGCCAGAGAAGTAGATAACATCTAGTAAATCATATGTTCTATCTTCAAAGGACAGAAAATAAGCATTAGAATTCACTAAATAATCTCAAAGGTCAAAGGCATATTTTCACTTTCACATTGTTCTTTGGGATTTAAGCTTTTTTTCCTTTTTCTGCTGTAGAGTCTTGACTGATAAATGATCTTAGACCTGTATTTAAAGGCCTGTCTTTCATCCTATTTTTCAGTCTGTAGGGCTGATTCCAGGGTGGACAGTAGTAACTTCCCCTTCACTCCCTAAACCTCCAAAATATATGATCAAAAAGCTGGGTCTCTCCAAGGCTAGGAATAAAAGTTATATCTCTTTCTCCTTTCAATTCCCATGATGCTTCCCAGCAAAAAAGAGCTGAAAGGCTGGGGGCGGGGGAGGAGGGATAGTACTGTTGATCCTCTGCCCAGCATTTTTACCACCTAGCTACAGGTTCCCCTTACATTAAGTAGTGGCTATGACTAGGCAGGTAAAGTGAGGAGAAGGAATATTGCTTTGCCCTAATCTTGAGGATACTTCAGTATAGCATGCTTTTTTTTATTCCAAATACATAAGGACATAAATTTAAAAGCTTAAAAGGGACCTTGAAGGTCATTTAGTTCCACTGTTTCATTTTTAAATAAGGAAGCTGGGGCCTAGAGAAGTTAATTGACTTCCCCTAGAACACACAACTAGTAAGGTAAATGTGTGAGTCAAGATTTGAATCTGACCCCTACTCTGTCCATTCTTAATTGTTCTGTGAGATTTGTGTCCATTTAGAAATGCTTTTGATACACCCTTTCCAATTTATATGTGTAGAATTTAAATATACAAGGAGTTGATCTTTCTAGGATATTTCCATATAAGTGAAATAAAAGCATATAGAAACTAAAATGTTTATTCTTATCACAGACTTGAGTTTACTAAATCTTACTCTTCCATTGGTAATGCAGAGCCAGTGAATGGTAGAAAACACTTTTCCCTCCTTAAATGTGGCCTCAGACACTTACTTTGTGACCATGAACAAGTCAATTTGTCTACCTCAGTTTCCTCAACTGTAAAAACTGGGAAAATAATAGTAAGAAATGAGGCAATATGTGTAAGGTGTTTAGCACAGTGCCTGGCACATAATAGCTGCTTAAGAAATGTTTGTTCTTTCCTTCCTCCTTCTCTACTCTCATAGTGATAGTAATATCTTCCCCCTACAAACATTTTAATTAGTACAAGAGGATATCTATTAATCAGCTTGTATTAAAGTTATTACAGGCCAGAAAACAATGATCTATGGAAACCCTGAATTTTAATTATAGTATATTAGAAAAGAAGCTGTACTTAGTCAAGTTATGCTATAAATCCAGCCGATTGCTTCCAATATTAGAGAATCGACCCCAGATGTTCATAGGTATTTTTTGTGTCAAAGCTATGTCAGAATATTCTAAACTCATCTTGGTCTGATCAGTCAGAAACACTGTCTAACATAGTGATGTCATTTGGTCCACTTTAAGAATGAAGAACAACAACAATTATGTAAATGGAATAAGATTGTTACTCATTTTTCTGTCTGTATAACCCCAGGAATACAACAACTATCATGTAAATGGAATAAGATTGTTACTCATTTTTCTGTCCCCAGGAACACAAGGTCAAAAGAAGGTACATGACCAAAATTGTAATGAGTGAGCCATCTGAAGGAGGGTTTTCCAGTTATCTCTGTCTCTATTTTATAATTGATCTTCTGCATACATAACATGATATCAGGAAAGGGAATCTTCATCTACTTGATCTAACCAGAGCACAGTGCCATTAGGACAGACCATTCATTCTTCCTTCCTTGTAGGCTGTACAAAAAAGAGTTGATTCTTTATGGTTAAAATTTCCAGTGGGACTAGTGCTTGTATGGAAACAGGCAAAACTCTCCCTACTTAGGATGCTGTAAATCTCCTGATATATATATATATATATATATATATATATAATATATATATATATATATATATATATCATAAGTAAAAGGCCACCCTATTCCTTTTCATACAGATCATAAGTAAAATGCCACCCTATTCCTTTTCATACAGACCAGAAGACAGACAACCATTTTTAAGCTAAAAAAAAAAACTATGCCTGTTGATAACATCCAACTTTTTATTATCTTTCTAACTTTAATGATATAGTAATTATCTTGCTTCTTCAGCTTTCTTTTAGCATTACCTGAAGCTTCAGATGAAGTCATTGAAAGCTTACAAAATATAAGAGTTAGCTGGTCAGACCTGAAGGTGATAGAGCACAAAGCCTTTGTAATTTGCATAAGTACTTGCCTGAGTGCTATCAGGTGTCCCATAATAATAGATGACAAGGCAGGAGCGTTTCTTCATCTTAGACCCAGAAAACAAATTCTAGTGACCAAGTATTCTAGGGCTTTATTTTGCCTCTTTAATAGAGACAAGAAGGTTTAACTCCCAACCCAACTAGCATCAATAGAGTTTGGGAATCTACATGAGGAAGATCCATTCCTCTCTAAGGAGGTGAAGGCTTTCTAAAAAGCAAAAGAGAGAATTCCTAGCAAAATTTCCGTGAGTGGGAAAGGAAGGATTAAAACACATGCTATAGAATGAAAGGAAAGAAGCAAAGAACAGAAAGGAGATGGTAATGGGAGGATGAGGATGAAGATGATTTAAAAAATGGGAGGATGAGGAGAATGTAAAAAAAAGGTTATTAGGATGAAGACTTGAAGACAGGAGGGAATGAATGAAAGCAGGAAGAAATGGGAAAGGAACAAATTGGGAAGGAGAACCTTATTGAAATAGAAAGAGATGATTAAACAATTGTTTATAAAACCCATTGCTATTTGTAGATAGAAAATAGTACACTGGCAAGAACACAGGAGCTGTAATCAGTGGACCTGAATTTGAATTCCTGCTCTCACTTAATACCTGAATGATCTTAAGCAGCAAGTTAGTTAACTTTTCCAGACCTCAGTTTCCTTATCTATAAAATGAGAGACTGCTAAGGTCCCTTTAAAACTAATTTTTTAAAGCTTTAAATTTAAATTTAATCTTAAAATCATAATTTTTTTAAATTTATGATTTAAACTTTAAAAATAATGATTCTGTCATCCCATATTCATCCGATATTCCTGGAAAAAATGGCCAACTACTTGGCCTTCTGTTACAGATGAATATTTTCTGTGAGTCACGCTTACATTTCATGGAATAAAGTAGGGCTTTTTGCTACCTATTCACCATGGGATTTCACATTTCAAAGAGCAAAAGACTTAATCTTTCCAGAGAGGATGTTCAATCATCTCCATGCCTATTGAGAGGTTTACAGAAAATGAAACTTAGGCATGGCATAAGATTTTTGTTCATTTGTCTCAGTCATATCCAACTCGTCATAATCTCATTAGGGGTTTTCTTGGCAAAAATACTGGAGTGGTTTGCCATTTCCTTCTTCAGTTCATGTTATAGATCAGGAAACTGAGGCATGTAGAGTTAAGTGACTTTCCCAGAATTACGTAACTAGTACACATCTGAAACCAGATTTTAACTCAAATCTTCCCCCCTCCAGGCCTGGAGCTCTGTCCACTGTTTAATTAACTATTTATTAACTTTCACATGATGTTCTTTAGGATGTTTCT
Source organism: Antechinus flavipes (assembly GCF_016432865.1). Lineage (NCBI taxonomy): Eukaryota > Metazoa > Chordata > Mammalia > Dasyuromorphia > Dasyuridae > Antechinus > Antechinus flavipes. The sequence continues at coordinate 465,960,282 of NC_067400.1, forward strand.
GAGATTCATAGATAGAACAATTTTTTCTTATATAAACTGAGGCAGAAATAATTTTTATCTTTTTTATACCTTAGAAATAAATGGGGTTTTTTTCTTGTTAACATTTTTCTTTGAGAACTTACTCAAAAATCCCACAAAGTTATGGCAACAATAATTCTCTATGTTGACTTTTTTTATTTTAAATTTTGATTAAATGGAATGTTTGGGGGATGAGGTTTTCTCAAGGAATCATGAAAGAGAGAGATGTAGTAGGAAAAGGGAAAGGGGAAAGGGTCTTGGAAAAAGACAGAAGGCTAAGCAATGAGGGATGGACAGCCATGTGCTCCTGTAGCAAATATGCAGTATAAAGAAATCTAGAGGAAGAGTTCTGGATTGTTGGTTGAATCCCCTATGGAAGGCTGATGGGATTACATGAACCAAAAGTCTCATAAGATGAGAAAGCACAGGTAGATAGCAGCTGGTGAAGCAGTGATTAGAGTGCTCGGTCTAGAGTCTGAAAGTTTTGAGTTCAAATCAACCCTCAGATGCTTACTAATTGTATCATGCTGGGAAAATAACTTAACCTTAGTTTCCTCATCTGAAAAATGGTGTTTAATAACACCTTCATCCCAGGGTTATTTTGAGGATCAAATGAAATAATAATATTAAAGCTCAGCACAGTATCAGGCACATAATAAGAATTATGTAAATGTTAGCTATTTTGTTATTATTATTGGAGACAGTACCCATATTGATGAGAACACAGATCCTCTAACATATGGAAAGAAATATTGTAAAACACAAAATCCTTTTATATTAGACATTATATTAGAACACACACACATACACACACATGCACATACACACATTTTTCCATGATTGAGAATTTTTCTTAGGGCTATCACTTAGAAAATCAACTTTGATTTTCAGTATTGTGGATATAGCCTTAAATGTCATTAGATTGTACTGAATTGTAGTTTAGTTTTTGTAGATGTTTTTGTTGTTTTTATCTTATTAAAACAAAACCTGCTATCAACATGCTTTGTTGCAATTTGTCTCTTTTTTATAGAAGTAGAAAACAGGAAAAAACAAAAATAATTGAGCCAGTTATGAGTTGAATTCTTGTCAGTTGACAGTTTAACTATACATACCTTTCCTACTAACTACTATTTAAAAAAAATTCTTGCCACAAGAGAGTTTATTATCCTCATTTGAGAGATGAAAAACTAAGGAAATTACCAAGAAAATATAAGAAGGTGAAATAGGACTTAATTAAATAATCATTTAGTAACTATGTTACATTTTTACTTAAAATTATTTTAGTGTTTGAGTAGTGTATGGAAAAATACATTTTGACATAGTTAATCTCTTTCATGTCTGAAAGATTCAGAGTATAAGGGTAAATATTCCATGAGAAAGAGGGAGAAGAGGGAAAAGAAATTTACATGATAATTTTATTATATATCTAAAAGGAGTAGCAAGATGTACATATTAGATTTACAATTTCATATGTGATCACCTTTTTTATTATACTATATTATAGAAATGTTTGTTTTTATCCCATAACTTAAAATTTAAATAAATAAATAAAAATGTAAAAGAACAAAGAGTGCAAGGGGAGGAGCAAAAGAATTCAGTTTCGCTGGTAAGGCATAATCCCTACCAAAGAATTCTCTTATAAATGGTTAAAAAAAAACACCAAATTAAAAATTATTGGAGAGAGTACCCATATTGATGAGAACAGAGATCCTTTAACATATGGAAAGAAATATTAGGATGTTTCTGAGATTCATAGATAGAACAGTTTTTTCTTATACAAACTGGGGGCAGAAATAATTTTTATCTTTTTTATACCCTAGAAATAAGTGGGGGTTTTTTCTTGTTAACATTGTTAACAATCTCTCCATTCTTTTGCAACATAATCATCTCTATTTCAGAATTTCTTCTTTCTTGTCTAGTATCTAAGCATATCCTACCACATACTGTACTTTAAAAGAGGGGGAAGCAGAGAAGGACTTGATTTCTAACCTTTTAGTTAATTAATTTTAAAAACATTTATTAAGCATTAAATTTTATTTCAAGGACAGCTAAATAATGCAGTGGTAGACCGAAAGTCAAAAAGACCTTTCTTCCTGAGTTCATATCTAGCCTCAGACACATACTAGCTGTGTGACCCTGGGCAAGTCACTTGACCCTGTTTGCCTCAGTCTTATCATCTGTAAAAATGAGCTGGAGAAGGAAATTGCAAATCACTCCAGTATCTTTATCAAGAAAACCTCAAATGGTGAGGTCATGAAGAGCCAGACATGACTGAAATAATTGAACAACAAAAATTTTTATCAAATTAAACTTAGTCATTGAACACCTACAATGTATAAGCCACTGACAGTTCTAAAGTTCTTTTCTTGTATCTTAAAACCTTTTAATTTTTTTCTATCTCACTGCTATTTTACTGCTGCTCTTCAAACTGCTCCCTCCCAAATAATTCACCTCTTTATTTTCCTGTAAATGAAGTCTCGTGATCTTCAATTATATTATCTCCCTATTTGTTAGGGGCCTCTTTTATTTCAGTTTCTAGTTCAAGCTTTCTTTGTCTCGCTCCTGAATTATGGCAATGGCTTCCTGATGGCCTTCATTCTTTTTTCTTTTTAATCCATCTTCTACAGAGTTGCCAAGTTGATATTCTTAAATTATAGATCCATCCATAATCACACTTAGCAGACTTATATACTTCACTCCGCTTTTCCAAACTCTGTGATCCAGCCAAACCAGCTTCCTTGCTGTTCCTCATAGGAGGCATTCCATCTCTGTGATTTTGCACAATAATCCCTATGCATAATGCCCTCCTTTCTTGCCTCCACATCTTAGAATCCCTATCTTCTTTCAAGGCTCCAAACAAGCCGTGCCTTTTACAGGAATCTCTCTCCCAGCTGCTCCTTTCTCCTCCCCTCCTCCACCAAAAAAAAAAAAAATCACCTTGGGTATATTTTGCATTTGTATTCTCTTATATTTGTACACATTGTTTAAATAGAATTCAAGCTGCTCAAATGCAAGGACTGTTTCACTTTTGCAGTAGAAAGGATGAACAGAGGCACTCTTGCTTCTTACTGAAACTTAAGTACTTTGCTTGGATGAAATCACTCCTGATTGATCACTAGTGCTAAGAAATTCCTTTCAAGGTAATGATTGGAGACTAAGAATCAGGGAAAATAGACTCTTATGAATGAACCATTCTGTTGTCTATGAGAAAAACTATAGAATGTTTCCATATAAATATTTCTTAATGTCCCCTGGGTCACAGTACACACATTATGGGAGCTCTGCCGTATTGTTAAGGGTTGATTTTTAATTGACTCAGAGAATTTAGATCTTTTTAGGAAGTGTCGTATCCTGGAGACTCTCTTTGAGTTAGGCTGATTCTTTTTGAGCTAGCAAATTTGTTCTAATGTAGAGTGATCTCTACCTCTATTTTGATGTCCAATGTTTTACAATGATCTGCTGGAGAAATTTGGGTTCCCTGTGCATTTTCAAGGATACACTAAAGAAATTTTAAACTTGACATTCATATGGATTGTCCGATGTATTGGCACTAGGCAACTATGTTCCCCTGTATGCTGAAGAGACACATGAAAAAAATTTTCCAGGATAGAAGGTTTTCCACAGGAAGGCAAAAGATTTCTTTGTCAACCCCAGGTTTCCCTAGATGCTTTGGGAGCTTATCTTGGTAAAGACTTTTTCCCCAAGTATGAAAATTTGAGTGTATGTGTATGTATGCGTGTGGAGGGTATTTTAAAATTTCTTTTTGCTATTGTTAACTTTTTGTGTTATTTTCATTTTGGATTGTGAGAAGCACTTAAAAACTTCAAGGCAAATGGGGATAACTTATGAAAATTTGGTTTGAATCTTCATTATTTTGTATTTGGGGAAGAATAATCTCCAGCTATAGTAATTATGGAACCTCACCAAAAAAAAAAAAAATGCTGTTAATCTGAGGAATAAGGATATAAGAACTATACTGAATGGATTTTGCTGTAACCTTTTGCATGGCACTCTGGAAATCACTAAGAACTATGCTATGTGAACTTTTTTTTTTTTTTTTAATGAAAGGCACTAGAGGAAGCACTCAGATGGAGTGTTTGAGTCTCCCCTCAGAGAGGTCTCCAGAGAACTGTCCGGAATTGGGGATATGGGCAAACGTGCCAACAACACTCCAGTTTGATTTATTGGGACAGCAAATATTTAACTAGGAGAAGAGTGTACTACAGGCAGTCAGGTACTCCTTATTTTGACAAAATGGAGCACTTCCCATGAAGCTAAAGATATACTCTGATTCTCTTCTGAAGGGAATGTTCCTTGCTGAGATGACGTAGCAACCACTGATTGGATTCCAGTAAATTTCTCTGATTTTTTCTGCATTCTGTTATCTTTGTGGAGTTGTATAAGATGCTGCAGCTACTACCAAGGAGCTTCTCCCCAGAGCAATGAAATTTAGAAGGCCAAAGAATGCACCACAATCAAAATAATTCATTAAAATTAGATATTAACAAGAAATTGTTAATGACACCCAACTATAAGACACTTTAAGTAACTTCAATTGTTGACCTGATTTTGTCTTAATTTTATCTTGGTAGTCTTTACATGTTATAAATTACAAAATATATTTAAAGGTCCAAATTGTGCTGCATGACCCATAGCCAAGATTGCTAGTTAAAATGCTCTAGATTGCATCATTTAGATGTCTACTGTGAAATAAGTACTACTGTTTTACTGTTGTGGAAACTGAGGCAGAGGTTAAATGCCCTTTCCAGAGTCACATTGCTAGTGGTTATGGATAGATTTGAATTTAGACCTTCCTGAGTCTAGATCCAGCTCTCTATCCACTGTTCAGCAGAGATCCTATAAAGTGCATATTTTATACCAAATTTTGAACTAAGTGAACCTCTAAGGGAGTACAGTGGATGAAGTGCCAGGTCTAAAGTCAAGAAAACTCAACATTGTGAGTTAAAATCTGGCCTCAAGACATTTACTAGTTGTATGATCCTGAGCTAGTCACTTAACCCTGTTGCCTCATTTGTAAAAGGAGAAGGAAATGGCAAATCACTGCAGTATTTTTGCCAAGAAAATCCCAAAGGTGGTCACGAAGAATCAGACCTGACTGAATAACAAACAAAAACAACAGGAATGTAGATAACAGCATCCCTCTATGTATCTTAATTTTGCTCAAAATCTCAATGCTTTCTACTTTTTGATGTGTTCCCAAAGAATATTCTCACATATTTTAATTAAATTCATTTCCTTCTCCAAAACTTCTTCATTGAGTTAGAAGAATTAATTGACAGATTTCAAGTTGAAATCACCAGTGGACATTGGTTAGGTTTGGGGTTGTCCTGGTACAGTTTGAAATCCAGGGGATTCTAATATTTTTTCCCTGCAAAGCAAAGTCAAGAATTGTTTTTGTATTTTCTTTTTCATTTTTCCCCCTTTGTAGGCAATCAGTATTAAGTGACTTGTCCAGGGTCACACAGCTAGTAAGTATCTGAGGTTATATTTGAACTCAGGTCCTCCCGACTTCAGAATCAGTGCTCCATCTGCTCTGCCTCATCTCTGTATTTTCTTGAGTTAGTGCTCTGAATTTGTTGCTATAGGAGTTTTTGATGGGGCATTATTTGCAAAGACTTTCTAAAATAATGCTAATGTATAGTTTTGGAACAATTTGACCCAAAATGGAAGCATTTTCTGATAGTCCCATGCTACATCTCAGGTATAACTATGCAAGATAGGTTGAATAAGACTGAGCCTATTCTGTGATTATCTTCCTTTCCATTAATGATGAAAAATAGGTCATATTCCACCAAGTGAGATCAACCAAATGCACCATTTTCACATCTCAATGATTTTCTCAAGGCAGCCAAATCTCTTACTAGCTTCTAGTATCCAGGTCCAGTATTTTTGATAGCTTGGGACTGGGAAATGGTTTGGGATACAGATGAGACCTGTGATTTCTTTGCTATATGGAACTTTTGTTTGAGGAAACTCCTTCCAATGAATATTGGCAATTTCTCCACAAGTGAGTCTTCTTTGCTAAAGCATCGAGAAGGTCACATAGTCAGTACATGTCAGAGGCTCCAAGGCCAGCTTTTTATCTACTATGCTACGATATTTCTCCTTCACAAATACCTTATTTTATTCTGGGGACATCTCTTCCAAATATTTTGATATGTCATAATATAAAACAATTATTTAATTTTAGAAAGAATGCATTTGATGGGTTATACAGTGGATTCTGGATACGATTTTTTAAAAACATTTGAGAGCAGTTGCTTTAGTAACTTTTCTTTCCTTTTTTGTTATGCTAAAATATTAGAATAAAAAAGTGTCAAATGAAAGTAAATTATTTAGCATTTACTCCCAAATCCACATCTCAGTCTCTTACTTCTTCAACCCATTCTTCATCTAAAAGTCAATACAATCTTCTTAAAGTACAGATTTTACCAAGTCCATTTTCTTCTCAAAAATTTCCAGTGGTTTCATATTAGTCCTGCTTCAATCTGACTTCAACCTACATTTACATCCTTGTTTGACATTACTCTTCATAATAGCTCTAATTTCTTCCTGAGCTGGACTACTGAATTTAAAACATTCCATCTCCCACATCCCCATGTTCACTTAGCCTTTCCCCGTGTCCTCCATCCTTACCTTTGCTTCTCAGAATTTTTATTCTCCCTCCAAGCTCATCTTAGGTGCTGCCTCTTCCATGAAGCCTTTTCCCCAGTTAAAGATCAGAGTATTCTCCTTTCTCAAGTCCTTATTTTTACATATCAGTATACTAGCTCAGTGCTGAGGAGGCTCTGAAGGAAGGCATGGGAGAGGAGAGGGATTAGACTGACTACCAAATTGAAGATCTACAGATCTATTGTGCTAACCTAGCATATCAATGCCATAGCTATGCCAAGAAACTGAATGGCTTCCATTTGAATTGTCTTAGGAGTATTATGAAGATTCCTAGTCGGATAAGATACCAAACACTGAGGTCCTTTCTCTCTTTTTTTTACATGTTAAATATGTTAAAGAATATGTTAAATACAGTATATGTATACATATTTGGATTTAGAAAGAAGGTGAAAATAACCTAAGAAGGAAAACAAAAATGCAAGCAGACAATAACAGAAAGAGTGGAAATGCTATATTGTGGTCCACACTCATTTCCCATAGTTCTTTCACTGGATGTAGCTGGTTCTTTTCATTACTGAACAATTGGAACTGGTTTGAATCATCTCAATGTTGAAGAGAGCCACGTCCATCAGAATTGATCATATAATCTTATTGTTGCCATGTATAATGATGTCCTGGCTCTGCTCATTTCACTCAGCATCAGTTCATATAAATCTCTCCAATCCTCTCTGAAATCATCTGCTGGTCATTTCTTACAGAACAACAATATTCCATAATATTCATATACCATAATTTATTCAACCATTCTCCAACTGATGGGCATCCATCCACTCAGTTTCCAGTTTCTAGCCACTACAAAAAGTGCTGCCACAAACATTTTTGCACATGTGGGACCCTTTCCTTCCTTTAAGATCTCTTTGGCATATAAGCCCAGTAGTAACACTGCTGGGTCAAAGGGTATGCACAGTTTGATAACTTTTTGCACATAGTTCCAAATTGTTCACTGAGGTCCTTTTTCGAATCAAACTGCCAGACATTCTACTGCAGAGAGCACTGTTGCACTGGCAAATTGTTTGAATGCCAAATGGATGCTTTGCAAAAAGACTGTTTTATAGAAAACTCACACAGGGCAAGCCTCACGAGATGGTCAGATAAAGTGACATGAGGACACTCTCAAGATCTCTCAAGAACTTTAGAATTCATTGTATTATATGGGAGACACTGACATAGGACCACCCAATATGGCGTGCCCTCATCAGAGAAGATGCTGTGCTCCATAAGCAAAGTAAAGTTGAGTTAGCTCAGAAGAAATGCAAAATGAGCAAAGTTAGAGAAGCCATCCCCAAATGTTCACAGGAATTATTTGTATCCTACCTTTGGCAGAACATTCTGAACGTGTATTGGTCTGATCAGCCACAGTCAAAATTACTGCAACTCAACTCTAACACAGTGATATCATTTTGGTTCTATTCGAGAACAAAGTACAGCAACCCAACCCAACACTAGCTTTATCCCCTCATAGAATGTAAGCTCCTTAAGGACAGAGACTTGTCTCTTTTTGTCTCTGAATCCCCAGCAAGCTAACACAAATGCCTTACACACATTTCAGTGTTTCTACAATCTAATGATATGTGGATTCTTACTATAGTTAGTGTTCTAAATTAAAATCCAGATCACATTCTCATCCTTTGTGACTATTGTTCAGAACTATGGAGAATAATAGTACACAAATATCATTATGACAAGTATGGACCGTTTATTTCCTTGGAATACAACAGCTCTTAGGGATTTTGTGTCTTAAGTTTCTCTCAGCACCTAAGACCTTAGGGTGCCTTATATGAGGCCATCGTGGGAAATAAGATAGACCCTTGTCAGATCAGAAGAATGCTCTGGTATTTTTCCATTTTGCCTCCCAAAGGATATTAAAACCCTCAGCACCAAAGAAGCATGGGGTCAGTCAGAGTGCAAGATCTATGTCCTAGTGATTTTCTGTTCATCCTGGACATTCAAAATCTTAATGCCCCGTGAGGATATGAGGGCAGGAAGCCAAACTCATGATGACTGTTAAAGACAGATGACCTGGACTTTTTCCAGCATCTCTCAGGGGTTTAATGAATACCTGAATTATCCTATGTATTCTTATAATAAATGTATCCCACTAGGAAAACAGGGAAAGGAATAAGCATTTATCAGGATTCCTGCTGTTATAGCCTGTGTTAAATGCTTTATAAATTTTATCTCATTGGATCACTAACCATATTTAGTCTTTGTATGGTCATTGTGGAGAAATTTTAAAATTATAAATGCCTATATAACTGACCCTTTGATATTTCCTCATTAAAATTTCTCCATTTGGAGTGTCTTCATGATCTAGGCAAGAGGGACCTTTTTCTAGGTCTGTTAACATGTACCAGTGCAATATGTGGTCTGGCCTTCTGTTGTCCTCACTCTTACAACACAAATAACATCTTACATGTCATTAATTTTATTTTTAACTCTACTTCTTATATGCAGTTCATCTTTGCTAAATGCTATAATGGATGAATATCCATTATGCATTATCCCATTGCTCTTTGAACAACCTGAATTTTACTTCTTTGAAACTTATGGCTTGACATGATTTGTACTCTTATAGTAAACAGAATATGAAATGAATTAATCAACAAGAATTTTTTAATATTATACTTCCTGTGCTATGTTAATGATACGGGAGCACTTGGGGGAGAAAGCCACGCGGCGGGAGGGGGAGGGGGGAACAGCATACGGGGAGCCGGAGGGATGCACTGCAGGGACTAAGGATAGGCAAAAAAACAAACAAACAAACAAACAAACAAAAAAACAGCCCCTGTTCTCAAGTAGATCACATTATCATGGGGGAGAAAATATGTAAATAAGCAGATACATACACCATACATACAGAGTATACCAACGGTAACCTTAAAAGGAAAGACTCAAATGGCTGGGGGGACTGGAAGGTCCCCTACAAAAGGTAACATTTGAGTTGTGTCTTGAAAGAAGCCAGGGATATCAAAAGTCAGGAGGGAAGAGGAAGAGCATCCTAAGCATAGGGAATAGGAAATACAAACACACACCAGGATGATGAAATGCTGAACAACAGAAGTATAACAAGACTGAAAAAATAGAAAGAGGCCAGGTTGTGAACAGCTTTAAATGCTGAAGAGAGGGTGGTGTTATATTTGAACCTAGAGATAATAGGGAACCATTGGAGTTTAATTAAATAAGCAAGTAACATGGATAAACCTTCACAGTTAAGAAAATTATTTTGCCAGATATGTGAAGGATGGACTAGAGAGAAGGACAGATTTGAAATGGGAAGGCTAATGAGAAAGTAATTGTAATAATCCAGACAAAAGATAATGAAGGCTTGAACTAGGAGGACCTAAATTCAAATCTAATCTCAGATACTTGATGCTTACTAGATATGTGATCCTAGACAAGTCACTTAACTGATTACCTTATAAAAAAAGGGATATACACACACAGATAAATCATTGGTAATTTTTGAAAGGACAGTTTCAATTGAATGATGAGATCAGAAATTAGATTATAATCAGTTTAAAAGAGTGAGGAGAAAGGAAACTGAGTATATCGATGACTTTTTTAAGGAGCTTAGCAAAGAAAGAAAGGGTAAGTATAGAATTATAAATAGCAGAAATGGTAGGATCAAATAAGGATTTTGTGAGAACATATTCTTGTGCAACAGGGAAGTAGTCAATAGATAGGAAAAGATTTAAAATAGGAAAAATCTGGTTGATGGGAGTTGTGGGAAAAGGAAGGTGAGGAAAGGAAAGATGAAAATCGGTTGGACAAGACTGAAGGGGAGACATATATATGCATTTAGGGAGTCTGTCCTAGATAAGAAGGCTTAGAGTGATTAAGGAATCTCTGTTCCATTTAGGCTAATAATAAAAGCTAGGAACAACAACAAATAATTTGCTAACAAAATCAGAGGAAAGATGATCAAAAAGGAAAAAGAACTATTACCTACAGTGGACTGAACACTAATAATGGTTAATGGAGAGAAGGTGAAAATACTTAGCCTTTACTGTGCTCTCTTTTTCTTTGCCAAGAGGAATGACCTTTGTAACTGAATACAGCTGAAAGAATTGGCTAACAAGAAGTTCTAATTCTAGATATGGGAGATAATAAGTTAATATCTTGCTATCCTTGGTAAATCTTAAGTCACCAGTTTCCAATTAACTGTGGCTATATACTAAAAAAGCAGAGATTGATTTCTAAACCATTGTCAGAGATCAGAGATCTTGGAAAGATCCTGTAGGGTGGAAGTGGTGCTACAGGACTTGAGCATATTTGTCTAAATTTTCAAGAAAAAGGAGGAGAGTAGAGTCTGTAAACCATAGGTCAATTAAACCTATTTCAAATCTTGATGAAATCCTAGAATATTTTATTAAAGTGAACATTCAAAAAAGGTGATGATCACAGTGAAACAGAATGGATTCATCAGTACAAGTTCTGCCTCTGATCTTTATTACCTGTGTTACCTCAGGCAAGTAACTTAACTTTCCTGGATCTCAGTTTCTTCAAGGCTAAAAGGAAGGGATTTATTTAAGTAACCTCTGAGTCCTTTTTATTTTCCAGTATCATCTTTGCTGTTCTCCCTTATACTTACTTTAACATTGAATTCACTGAATTTGTTGATTTAATTTGTTAGGTTTGAGTTCTTTATGGAATTTTTCTTTCTTATCTTCTGTAACATTTGTTGGCACACAAGCTGCAATCATCTTCAGGTTCATTGTTTTGTTTGCCTGAAATTTCATTGGTAAAGAGAACTCCTAGATGAGGAAACTTTCTTTAATGATGTGAATCAGATGACTTGAGAAAATCTAGATAGACTTACATGAACTGAGGCAAAGTGAATTGAACAGAAACAGAACAATAACAATGATACTGTAACAGTGATCAGTTGTGAATGACTTAGCTATTCTCAGCAATACAATGATCCAAGATAATCCCAAAAGACTAATGGTGAAGCATGCTCTCCACATTCAGAGAAAATACTGATACTGATACTGTTGGAATACATTCTGAAGCAGGCTATTTTTCATTATATTTTTTATTTGTGTTTTCTTATAGAAAATTATGAATAGAATTTTTTATGTGATTGCACATAAATAAATTATATTGGATTGCTTATCATTTCAGAAATTCAAAACTATTTTTGAAAAGTTAAAAATTGTTTTCACATGTAATTGAGGAAAAACATTAAAAATCATTTTTGAAAAGTGCAAGTCAGCACCTTCTTCGCAAGGTATAACTTGAGATGGTTGCTTAGAGCAGTAGTAAGAAGATTAGTGACCTGTCAAGGAACCCACAGCTAGCATGTATCTAAAGTAAGACACGAACTTGACATTTTGAGTTTTGAGATCTGCTCTCTTTCATTATATATCATTGCCTCCAACTCTATCCCTATGTTCATCTTAAGAATTAAAATGCAAGATAGCAAAGTATCCCAAGAAAACTTTTTTGTTGTTGTCTTTTAATGCATAATAAAATTGAGAACCATTTTTATTTGGCTCTCAAGGAGAATCTAAGAAACGTCTTTACATTTCCTTTAAACATCTGATTTCGTCTATTAATTTAAAATGTTTTTGTTGATTTTTTATGTTACCACAATTTCCCATAGTATCCCTCCTCCATTCCATTCCAAAGAGCTGTCCAATGTAACAAAAACTATTTTAACTATTTTAAGTGAAAAAAATTTTAAAAGAGAAGAATCAACATAACTAATTAATAAATCAAAAAACATATAGTATGCAGCACCTATCTATCTCTGCTAAGTAGTAGATTGAGAACATAATCTAATGTCTATTCTTTCTCTCCATTCTTGTCCTTTGTAATTTTGTAGCATTCACTTTTGATTAGTATGTATATATATGAATGTGGTTATTTCCTTTTACACTGTTTTAGTTATCATGCATATTGGGCTGGTTTTGGGGTTGGGGTTTTTTTTGGCTCTGCTTACTTAACACTGCCTCAGTTCATATAGATCTGTCCATACTTCTCTTAATTCTTCATATTCATCATTTCTTATAGCACAGTAATATTTCATTACATTTAAGTGACACATGTGTTTAACTCTTACCCAATCTTTGCTATCACTGAAAGTGCTGCTATAAATATTTTGGTGTATATGAAGACTATCTTCTCCTCAATGGCCTCCTTGAGGTATAAGTATAGTAGTGAAATGTGATCCAAAAGTATGGTTGTTTCACATTATTTGCACAATTCCAAATTACTTTCCAAGATGACTGTATGGTTCTTATCTCCGTTAATAATGCATTAGTGTGGGGCAGTTAGATGGTACAATGGATAGAGCACCAGCCTTGCAATCAGGAGAACCTGAGTTCAAATCTGGCCTCAGACATTTAACATGTCTTAGCTATGAGATCTGGACAAATCACTTAACCCCAGTTGCCTCAGCAAAAAAATAAAATTGGTGTGCCTTTCTTACTACAACATCTCTCCAACGTCAACTTTACCATCTTTGCTAACTTATAAGTGTGAGGCAAAATTTCAGGGTTTTGTTTTGCAGTTTTCTTGTTTTTAGTGATTTGAAGCATTCTTTGATGTGGTTGTTAATAGTTTGCAATTCTTTTGAGTATTGTTTATTTGTATCTTTATTTAGATATTGGGGCATGGCTTTTAGTGTACACATGCAAATATAGGTAGGTAGATAGAGAGACAGACAGATAGACTGACAGATGGAGGAAGGTTCTGAAGATCATCTGATAGGATAAGATACCGGATACTATAATCCTTTCTCGAACTAAACTGCCAAGCATTCCAACTCTCCTGCAGAGAGCACAGCTCCGTTGAGTTGGCTACATTGTTCAAATACCAATAAGCTTGCAAAAAAAAAATTATTTCATTGAGAACTTACATAGGGTGTCTTGACACAAAGACTCTCAAGGTCTCTCAAGAACTTTAGATTTGGATTGTATGATATGGGAAACACTAGTACAGGATCATCAAACTTGGTGTGCCCTCGCCATAGAAGGTACTGTACTCTATGAGCAAAGCAGAATTGAATTAGTTCAGAAAAAAATGTAAAATGTGCAAAGTTAAACAATCCACCCCAGATATTCATAGGGACTATTTATATGTCCCTGTGACAGAGGATTATGAACTCATATTGGTCTGATCAGCCACAGTCAAACTCGATTCTAGCAGCTCGACTCTAACAAAATGGTCCTCTTCCAGAAGGCAGGACAACCAACCAACCATCCAGATAGATGTATGGATGGATAGATACTTTGTGACATTATTAAAAATCTTTGTATCATGTTCCTCTGTAAGGGTTTGGTATCCAAGACATATAAACAACAAGTGTATGTATGTGTGTATCTGTACACATACACACACAAATATATATACACATATATATATAATTATGCATATGCAGAATATTTATATAGGCATGTATATACTTATATGTATATATGTCTCACACACATATACAAATATACATATAGATATATTTAAATACAGTATTTCTTAACACCTCTTGCCATTTTTGCCCAGTCTGACATTGTCACTGCAAAAGCAAAAGGGGCAAGAGAGGACTGAGGATCATTTAAAATTTAATTTAATTTAAAGCTTAAATTAAATAAAAATTTAAATGAAAACTTTTTGTTTCATGAGAATATACCACAGCCAAAGAAGTGATGTCCTAGTAACTAGCTGATTAATGATGAATCTTTCCATATCTAATGAGGTTGTTCCTTCTTGAATTACAGAAATTATGGATAAATCTATACTGAAAGCTTTCCCATTGTGGTAGAATGTTTTTGAAGACTCTTGTACCCCACATAAACTAGATGATTTATACATTTTATTTAGTTGAGTGGATATTAAGAATGTTAATGCAAAAAGTTAGAAATTTAGCAGTCTTTTTTTTCCTCTCCAAAAAAAAGAGATGCTTTTCACCATAATTTAAGAAATTACTAAGTCAATAATAGAGTGTTGAAATATTTTTCAGTCATTTTATTAAAATATTTGTGCAAGTATGATGGTAAAAAAAATCAAAATTATCTTTAAGTTTACTAGGTGAGCTGAAATTGACAGTTTCTGTTTTGGTAAAAGCAAGAATAATTTTAAATGTCCCCAACACATCAGGAAGGAATGTGAAAGAGGAAAGAGGAAAATTTGATAAAGCTGGATAAATCTTTTTTATGCATCTGAAATTCAGTTCAATTCATTAAGCATTTGTTAAACATCTCCTCTGCTATGTGCTAAGGATTGTTCTAGATGCTGGGGATATGAAGCTAAAAATGAAACCCAGTCCTGCCCACATTAGAATAGATCTATTTTATTATGCTGTTTTATCTCCAGTGTCTTTTCCAGTGCTAAGATTCTATGAACTATGCTGGATCTTCCATCATGGAACATTTTCACTTAACTTTTAGAATTTCTTTACATGTCATAATGATTTACATTTACATAACACTTTTAAAGCTTACATTGACCTTTGCATATGTTCTATCTTTTGAGCTCACAATCTTTTTTTAAAGAATATTTTATTTTTCCCAACAATATGTCAAAAAAATTTTTGACATTTTTTACCAAGATTTTTAATTGCAAACTTTTCCTCCTCCTCTTCCCTTTTCTGAAAATGGTAGGCAATTTGATATTGTAAATTTATACATGTGCTATCATGTAAAACATTTATTTCCATGTTAGTCATAGTTACAGAAGAAGAAAAAACAGATCATAAGAGGAAAAAACCAAAAAAGAATTAAGTGGAAAAATATGCTTTGATCTGCATTCAAAGTCCAACAATTCTTTTATCTGATTATGATTCCTTTATGAATCCTTTGTACTTATCTTACTGAGAAAAGGTGAGTCAATTATAGTTGGTCATCATGCAACATTGTTGATATTATGTACAATGTTTTCCTGCTTCTATTCCTTTTTACTTTTCATCAGTTCATACAAGTCTTTCCAGATTTTTCTAAAATCTGCCTTTTCATTATTTCTTATTGTACAGTCATAACTCAACCAATAGTGCAGTGTCCCAGTTTTCCCACATCCTCTCCAACATTTATCATTTTCCTTTTTTTTTTTTTTTTTTTGTCATATTGGCCATTCTGATAGGTGTGAGATTGTATCTCAGAATTGTTTTAATTTGCATTTTTCTAATCAGAAGTGTTAGAACATTTCTTCATATGCAAAGATAGCTTTTATTTCTTCTGAAAATTTCTTCTTCATATACTTTGACCTCTTATCAATTGGAAAATAATTGGTAATCTTACAAATTTGACTCAGTTTTCTATATATTTGAGAAATGATTTATCAGAAGCTCTTGCTGTAAAGACTGTTTCCCCACTTTCTGCTTCCCTTCTAATCTTGGTTGTATTGCAAACAAAGAGGGCCTAGCTGTACCAGACCTAGAAGCAATATGATAAAGCACTGGTCATCAAAACTACTTGGTATTGGCTAAGAAATAGAGTAGTGGATCTGTGGAGTAAGTTAGGTTTATAAGACACAATAATCAATGACTACAGTAATCTACAGTTTGATAAACCCAAATACTTCAGTTTCTGGGATAAGAACTCACTGTTTGACAAAATTTCTGAGAAAAATGGAAAATAGTATGGCAGAAACAAATCATTGATCAACACCTAATATCCTATACCAAAAAAAGGTCTATGATTTATGGATTCATATCTATCTATATAATCTATGGATTCATGACTTAGACATAAAGAGTGATACTATATGCAAATAAGGAGAACAAGGGATAATTTACCTCCCAGATCTGAAGAGAAGAAAGGAATTTATGGCCATAGAAGAACTAGAGAACATTATGAAATGCAAAATGGATAATTTTGATTATATTAAATTAAAAGATTTTTGTACAAACAAAACCAGTGCAGGCAAGATTAGAAGGGAAGCAGAAAACTGGGGAGGGGAAAAATTTTATATCCAAGGTTTCTGAAAAGACCTTATTTCTAAAATATATATAGAACTGAATCAAATTTATAAGAATACAAGCCATTCCCCAACTGATAAATAGTCAAAGGAACTAAACAGAAACTTTTCAGATGAAGAAATTAAAGTCATTTCTCAACATGTGAAAAAATGCTGTAAATCACTATTGATTAGAGAAATGCAAAGTAAGACAACTCTGAGGTATCATACAACACTTCTCAGATTGGCTAAGATGACAGGAAAAGATAATGATAAATGTTGGAGGGGATGTGGAAAAACTTGGATACTAATACATTGTTGATAGAGTTTTGAGTTGATCCAACTGTTTTGGAGAACAATTTTAAACTATGCCCAAAAGGCTATCAAACTGTGCATTACATTTGATCTAGCAATGTCTCTACTGAGTCTGATTCCCAAAGAGATCATAAAAAAAGGAAAAAATATCCACATGTGCAAAAATGTTTGTAGCAGCCCTTTTTGTGGTGGCAAGGAACTAGAAAATGAGTGGATGCCAATCTGTTGGAAAATGACTGTAGAAGTTATGGTATTTGAATATAATGTGATATTTTTGTTCCATAAGAAATGATCATCAGGCTGATTTCAGAAAAGCATGGAAAGACTCTCATCAACTGAAGCTAAGTGAACTGACTAAAACCAAAAGATCATTTTACACAACAACAACAAGATTATGGTGGACTTAGTTCTTTTCAACAGTGAGGTGATTTAGGGAAATGAGGTGATGGAAAGAGCCATTTGCATTCAGAGAGAGGACTATGGGGACTGAATGTGAATCACAACATATATTTTCACTTTTGTTGTTGTTTGCTTGCAGCTATCTAGCATTTTTTCTTTCTCATTTTTTCCCCTTTTTGATCTGATTTTTCTTGTATGGCATGATAAATATGGAAATACATTTATAAGAATTGCTCATGTTTAATCTATATTGGATTACTTGCTGTGGGGGGAAGGAGGTGGAGGAAAAAATTTGGAGCACAAAGTTTTTCAAGAGTGAATGTCGAAAACTATCTTTACATGTATTTTGAAAAAGAAAAGGCTATTATTATTTTTTAAAATAAAAATAATCTTGGTTGCATTGATTTTGTTTGTACAAAATCTTTTTAATTTAATATAATCAAAATTATTTGTTTTGCTTTTCATAATGCTGTCTCGTTTGGTCATGAATTTTTCCCTTTCTGACAAGTAGACTATCACCTTTTCTTGTCCATATCATGCACCCATTTTGATCTTATCTTAGTATATGGTGTGAGGTATTGGCCTATACCTAGTTTGTGTCCAATTGTTTTCCAGTTTTTCTAGCAGTTTTTGTGAAATAGTGAGTTCTTGTTCCAAAATCTGCAATCTTTGTGTTTATCAACCACTAGGTTATTATAGTTATTTACTACTGTGTGTTGTGTACCAAGTCTATTTCACTGAACCATCACTTTTCTTCTGAGCCAGTGCCAGATAGTTATTATAATTACAGTTTTATCGTATAGTTTGAGATCTAATATTAATAGGCTACCTTACTTTGTATGTTTTTCATTGATTCCCTTAATATTCTTGATCTTTTGTTCTTCCAGATGAATTTGGTTGTTTTCTTTTTCTAATTCAGTTTTTTTTTTTTTTTTGGTAGCTTAATTGTTATAGCAATGAATAGGTAAATTAGTTTAGGCAGAATTGTCGTTTTTATTATTTTGGCCTGGCCTGAGCAACTGATATTTTTCCCATTTGTTTAGATCTGCCTTTATTTGTATGAAAAGTGTTTTGTAATTGTATGTATATAATAGGAGTAGGTAGACTCCTATGTATTTTATATTATTTGCAGTTATTTTAAATGGAATTTCTATCTCTTAATTCTGGGCTTTATTGGTCATATAAAGGTTTGTTGACGATTTATGTGGGTTTTTTATATCCTGAAACTTTGCTAAAGTTGTTAATTATTTAAAATAATTTTTAAATTCATACTCTTGGATTCTCTAAATATACCACGATATCACTTGCAAATAATGATAGTTTTATTTACTCATTGTCTATTCCAACTCCTTTGATTTCTTTTTCTTCTTTTACTGTACTGAATAATACTGGTTATAATAGCATGCTTGTTTCACCCCTTATCTTACACGGAGGACTTCTAGTTTATTCCCATTACAGAAAGTGCTTGCCAGTGCTTGTAGGTAGATACTGTTTATCATTCCTTTTTTAAAAAATCATTTTAAGGAATGATTCCTTTATTTCTATGTTCTTTAATGTTTTTAATAGGAATTGGGTGCTTTATTTTGTCAAAAACTTTTTCAGTACCTATTGAGATAATCATATAGTTTCTTTTGGTTTAGTTATTAATGTGATTAGTTATGTTGATAGTTTTCCTAATATTGAATCAACTTGAGCATAGTCTTGCATAACTTAGCTAAGATAGTGAATGGGAACAGTCATGTAGAAGCTACTATGGTACTTAACTATACAGGGTTTAGAAATTTGGAACTATGTCCCTCTAAAACAAAATCCATAGAAGCTGTAGCCTGGCCACACCCATGGCTGGGATTACTGATCCAATAGGTATTTTACATGTGTATTTTTCAGTACAATGTGAAGTATTCATTTGATGAAAATTTGTTTATTAATAACAATGATCATGTTCCCATTATAGGTTAGGAATCTGAAGCAATGGGTGACTGGAGCTTTCTGGGGAGACTATTAGAGAATGCGCAAGAACACTCTACGGTGATTGGCAAAGTTTGGCTGACTGTTCTGTTCATCTTCCGAATTCTGGTGCTGGGTGCAGCTGCGGAAGAAGTCTGGGGAGATGAACAGTCAGACTTTACGTGTAACACTCAACAGCCAGGTTGTGAAAATGTCTGCTACGACAAGGCCTTTCCCATTTCCCACATTCGCTTCTGGGTCCTGCAGATCATATTCGTCTCCACACCCACCCTCATTTATCTGGGCCATGTGCTGCACATCGTTCGCATGGAAGAAAAAAAGAAGGAAAAAGAGGGAGAACAGCTTAAGAAAAACCACCTGCAGGGAGTGGGGGAACTTAGTGGTCCCAACGGCCATAAAGAACCACTAACCAGAAATGAGGGGACCAGGATGGAAAAGAAAGAGAAGTCTCCCATACGAGACGATCGAGGCAAAGTCCGGATAGCCGGTGCCCTACTACGCACCTACGTCTTTAACATTATCTTCAAGACTCTGTTTGAAGTGGGCTTCATTGTGGGGCAGTATTTCCTATATGGTTTTGAGCTAAAGCCACTCTACCGCTGTGACCGGTGGCCATGCCCCAACACTGTGGACTGCTTTATCTCCAGGCCCACAGAAAAGACCATCTTCATTATTTTCATGTTAGTGGTGGCTTGTGTGTCTCTCTTGCTCAACATGCTGGAGATCTATCACCTGGGCTGGAAAAAGCTTAAACAGGGTATGACCAACCATTATAACCCAGATTCTCCCGAAGCCAAAATCGTTCCCTCAAAATGTAGCAGCCTCGGCCCACTTCTGCTTTCCTCCCACTCTGCCCCGCCTACCGTTGGATTCCCCCCTTACTATACTCAGTCTGCCTCTTCCCTAGGCCAGGCAACCACTGCAGGCTATCCTGGGGCTCCTCCACAACCCACAGAATTCAGAATGGTCACTCTTCCCGAGGAGCACAGTAAGGCAGCCCCGGCTAAATATTATGGGGGCAACCACCACCACATCTTAATGACTGAGCAGAACTGGGCCAACCAGGAGGCAGAACAACAGACTTTTGAAAGGAAGTCATCCCCACCTGACACCGCCCCTGGCACGCCCACCACCCCCAGCAGTGTCCGGCAGCTTCTGCACGAGCGAGGAGACAGTGGGGGAGGAAGTAAAGTGCCCCTGCTGTTGATTAATGGGAGTAGCAGCAGTCTGGGGGCCGCTAAATCAGAGGTAAACTCTGAGGGGGAGAAACAGCCAGGTACCACCACAGTTGAGATGCACGCACCTCCCCTGCTTCTCATTGATACAAGACGGTTAAGTAAGGCTAGTAAGTCCAGCAGTGGTAGAGCCAGATCGGATGACTTAGCCGTCTAACATTGTTCACTGTCTCTCTCTCCACACTCTTCTCTGAAGAGAGTTTTAAAGTAACCTTTCTTCTAAAAATTTTTTTTTAAAAATAAAATTGAAGTTGAAGCAAGAACCAGAAGAAAGACAGGTCCTAGGATGGGAGAAGAAATAAAATCACGAAGAGGAGACTAGGTTTCCCTATGTAATACCTGCTGTTCTTAACACACTGTGAGTTGTAGTGGACATAAAGGCAACATTTTCTGATAGTATAAAAGTAACCAGATCCGACTGTCAGTCCCAAAGATGTCCAGTTCCAGCAGGCAAAGGCTTTGTAACCCGAGCAGAATTTACAAATTAGTTTGCACACTGCCTACAGATTCTTCTTATTTCTTAAGCATTTATATAATGCCTACTCTGCCAGCCACTGTGCCAAGTGCTGTGCAAATATTGTCTCATTTGATCCTCACAATAACCCTGAGAGGTAGGTGCTATTACCCTTTTTTTTTTTTTTTTTTTTTTGGCAGTTGAGGCAAACTGAGATTAAGTGATTTGCCGGGAGTTATACAGCCAGGAAGTGTCTGAGGTCAGAATTAACATCAGGGCTTCCTCATTCCAGACTCTATACACTGTCATCCAGCTGAGATCTTCTCCAAATGGCCACGTATTCCTAAACTGGATGAAACCTATCTGGTTAGTGCAGTAAGCAATATTCCACTCCATCCTTATTCTTAACCTATGAGTACATTTACTTTTGAGCAAGTCTATGATAATCCGACTTCAAAAATCTTTTAAGTGGCATGCAGAAGAGTTTTTGAATTTTTTTTTTTAATTTTAGAAACAACCAAAGGCATTTGCACTTCTGAACCTGCACAGCAAAACACAGGAAACACTCATTTCATGTGTTATAATATAACCATATAATATAATACAAAGCGTATTGATTCTCCAGGGGCAAGAGTCATCATTCCAGGGTGCACCGCAGATAAATTGATTTCACCCAGTGGGAAAATTGAAATAAAAGCATGGCTGGAGTGCTTTAACAATTTCTCCTTTTCAGTGGTCCGTTTTAGACTTCAGTCGTAAAGGACAAGTATGATATTCCTTTTTCAACCTTAAGTCTTTTTGAGAAAAAGATACTTAGTAGTATTTGAAATGATGATAATCCACCACTAGTGTTAAATTGGTCCTGTGACATGTAAGTAAACATTTGGCTTTTTCTTTTTAAAGGAAGTCTGTAATTTCATCGATCTGTTGACTGCTATTGGGGAAGAGGGGGGAAAAAACAGATAAGCGTTTCAAACTTTTATCCTAGTTAAAATTTTTGAAGAGAAAACAGAAACTTAACTACGGTTGCCAGAATAGTTCAGATGAATTAATGACCTACAGTTTTTTAAAGCACAGAACAAACACCCATAAGATCTCTAGCCTTTTTTGCTTCTTAAGTAAAAATAAAAATACAATTCATTCAAAACATTCAAATTGAGTATAAGTAAAACATAACAGTTTTGTTTGCTTATACACCAAAGTAATCTCTACTGACCAGGATACTATTTATGGACATAAATTGGCTCAGTTTTTCATTTCACAAACCTCTTTACTAAAAATAACTTTTAATTCATCACTTTTTCATGAACTTAGCAAAACCACTGTTACAATAAACTTTCGAGATATAGAGTGGCATAGTCATTTCTGAGTCAATGAATAAGTTAATGAAAAGTAGCAACATTGGGCCTAATCCTATTCGCATTTTCCATCTTTTGCTTCCATGAATTAGGACTTGCTGTTTTTCAATTTTCATAGCATCACCACCACAACCCACCGCCACCCCCCACCCTTAACTGTATAGTCTGTCTGTCCTTTTATGGAATACATTTTTTTTTAATTTCAGGAAATTAACTCATATTGATTTGATTTATTGGAAGCCATGCTCCCTAATAACCTTCTTTAATGTGTTTTAAAATCTGATAATGAGCAAAAGTAGTTAGGACTCTGTAAACTACTGAACAGGTCCTAATTTCTAATTTAAATGGTTCCCTCAATATTAGGAGCAGTTCCAGTAGGATAATAGAAGATTTAGTCCATTATTAATCATCTAATCTTAGAAAAAGAAATCAGTTTCTTAGCATTGATGTATGTCCTTGGACCACCTCTAGAAAAGGTTGTAGTAAGTTTGCCAAAATCAGAGCTACAACTCACAAGGCTGTGTTTGAACATAAGCCTCAGGAACTTCTACCGTGACAAATTTTAACCTCTAACAAATTTTAAACTTCTTGGTTTCCCACCATTTGATTTTGAGTTGAGGGAGGGGAAGGATTGATTATAGTTTTAATTTTTAAATTTTTGAAAATTTAACTTTATGCATAATGGATAACATGTATGGTTATCCCTCTATGATGCAATTGCATTTAGAATAGCTTGAGCCTCTTCTCCCTAGTACATGGGCAGAGATTTAGTTTGTTTGAAGGGATTTGTGTGAAATATCTGTTTTAAATGTAAATTGGATTCAATTTGCTTCCTTGAGTAGTATTAGAAACAATTAAGGAACCAAGAAGTATTGAAATTTTGTGAGGTAGAACAGCATCTGTGGAAGGAGATATTTGTTAGTTTACAGGTGAATTTACTGGTCAGTTCTTTTTAAAAGTGAAAAATGACATTTCTTACTTGAGTTATGCTGCTGTTTGAGGTATTAGTGTTTTTGAAACCAAAAGGTCAGGCTTCTCTGCCCCATGGGGGTAGATGAGTGGTGTGGAAGGTTGCTCTCTTTTAATAAATTATTTTAAGTATTAAAATGTGCAATGAAAAATTAGACAGTTATACATTATGGACAAAACATATTTCATCCTATATTTTTCACAGTCATCCAAATAGTCTACTGATATTTATCAACACTATTATGATTTAATTGGGAGATTTGGGGTGTGGTTTTTCCCATTTCACTAAAGTTGTCTAAAAAAATTCAAATGATTTATCAAATGTACTTGTGTATTTTTAATCAGAAGCATAAAATATTTATATTCCACTTTATCAGTGGCTCAGAAACCCATTCCTATAATTTGTACTTAAGGGCTATATGACTTTTTTCAATCCTAGACCCAAATATAAAAGTTCTTTTTCATTTTGATTCTGCAGGATTTCTTGCAAAATCTTACATTTGCTTCTTTCTTATTCCTTTGGGATTTGTGTATTTTTAACTTTTTTAAGTGTAATTCATCATTACTTTTTTGAAAGTATTATTTTTGGACATAGAATCAGAGAATCAATATTAATTTCTGTCATTTATTAAATGTGCTGATATGCTGTTTCCCCATAATTCATTATGTGTCAGAACCCAAGAGTAGAGTTGATTAAATAATTCCAACAGTCCTTTAAAAAATAGCCAATTTTCAAACTAATTAATAAATCCCTTAACATAACTAAATATAAAGAATATTCTTTTTCCCATTTGTTTCTGATTTTTTATGGGAAATATGTATTTATGACTTTGTTTTTCTGACTTTTGCATTCAATTTTTTATTTTCAAATTGCACGTTTAGATGAACTACATGGTACCTGACCCTTATTTTGATTAATTTAGATGTTAAGGGACTCTAACAAGATACTTATATCCCTCAAATGAATGTCTTAACATAGAAAGTCTTCCGTAAACTGAGTGCCATTTAAAGAAAGCTAATTTCACATAAATATTATTTCTATGGTTTTTTTTTCTCTTCATATGCTAAGACATGGACAGGCACAAAATGCGTTCAAGCAGCCTATCTTAGAAAATGTTAAACTGTTCTCTAAATATAGAGATGAAAATTTGCCTTTGTTCCATTCTTTTGCATTTGTTTAGATATGAATGGTAGCAAGGTAAAGTCTATTAAAAGCTGTTACCAACTGTGGTTCACAGATTCTTTCCCTACCTCCCCCCCAAATACTCACAAAGATTACTGTCCTATTATTTTAAAGGAAAAAATATTTTTGTAAAAGGCAATGCAGATTTTTTTTCTCAAAATCTAAATAAGTGAAAAAAAATATGTGGCTATAATCAAAGCAAACAATTATTTAAAGCTCAGGAGATGCATTTATGTTCCTCACTACACAATCTCTCCCACTATACAAAGGTTGTGCGGCTTACTCAGAGGTTTATTATGGCCCAAAGAATGTTTTGTCTTCTCTGTGACTGATCTTCATGACATAGAGATTTCTGGGCAGTGAGGGATTTACAAGCAGTAAATCGCTAAAAAAGCTGCCGTTGCCTCATGTATACACTTCTATAGAAATCAGTTGATGTCAATGTTCATTTACCTCAAATGTTTACAAAACTGTTACTAAATAAACTTTTTGTACCATAATGTTGTCTCTTCTAGATTGTGTTTTCATCATAACTGTGACTGATATCTAGCTTGAATTTCCCTTAAAAAGCTGAAATTAGCAAAAAGGATCAAATTTACTTCAGGTTAAGATGGGGGGAAAGGGTGGGGTCTCAGGCCAAACATTCTGTAATTTGTAAGTGGAGAGTACCTATGTAAGAAGTAATGGTGGGCCCTTACTTCTTTGTTCCTCAACTCACTATCCTTTCTCCTTTTTGTGAGCTGACAATCAATAGAGAATTATTTGAGCACTGGCTAAGAACCAAAGTATAAGTAGGTATAGGATCTAGACTGAGTATCGAACAAAGATGAGAATTCTATATTGCTTCTAGGCTCTGACCTGAGAGGAAATTGGGGTTAAAAATACTCTTGATGATGATGATGATGATGATGATGACGATGATGATAGCTAGCATCTATATAGCATTTTAATGTTTACAAAGTGCTTTATATTATCTTTTGATCTTCCCACTAATTCTAGGAAGTAAGTGCTATTTTTATCCTCATTTTACAGATGAGGAAACTGAAACTTAGGGAAGTCAGAAGATTTGCCCACTATCACACAAGTAGTGTCTATTTCAGGATTTGAATTCAGATCTTTCTGACTAAAAATCCAGTAATCTGTTCTCTAAGTCAACTAACTGCCTTAAAATACATTTATTTAACATCTCTTCTGTGCAAAGCTACCTGAAGGAGCTGAAAATCTAGCTGAAGAGAGATAAATGCATCCCCCAGTAAAATACAGAATACTTGGAGATGGGAAGTAGTTTGTTGTTGTTGTTGTCATTGTCATCATCATTGTTGTTGTCCTTGTAATAATGTTAGCTAACATTTATATAGCTCTTTAATGTTCACAAAGTGTTTTATATTTATAGCATTTTATTTGATCCTTATGGCTCCATAGGTCACTATTAAAGAAACAGAGACTTAGAGAATAAATGACTAAGTCACTTGGCAAAATTTGATCAGAGATCTTCCTGATTCCATCATTCTCTTGCACTTAACAGGCATTGAATAAATGCTTATTGGATTGCATTGAATACATAAAGCAAGATAGTTAACAAGATAAGGAAATATATCACATAATAAGTATTAAATTAACTTAATGGCACAGATCAAAAGTAATGGAAAGGAAATGGCTCAAAAAAAGCTTATGCAAAATGTGTGGGACTTGGGTTGGGCCTTGAGAGAAAAGTCAAAATGAAATTGACTGGAGAGAACATATGGCCATCCAGGCAGAGGAGAACAGAATAATCAAAAATAGAGAGATGGGCAAAGGCCAGAAGATTTGAGGAGTTTCAGGGTGAGCTGTGCTGTCAGCTTCACATTCCATTCCACTGCCTCCACTGGGAATTCAGCACACACTCAGAATGGAATGTGTGATGGACACCCACCAAGTAGAACCCCACCACAGACCAGCAGAAAGGAGATTTCACTAAAGCTCAACCAAGGAGGCTCTGGAAATTAGGGACAAAGGCAGTGACCCAGTGAATGTGATGAATGTTGGAGAATTTCTCATTTGTGACTTTTAGAAGCAGTTTGCGAAATTCATCATGGAAAGGGAGATTTTAACTAACGTGTGCAAGGCCATCTATGGAAATATCCATTGAGTAGCACAAATAAAAAGGAGCTCAATGTCGGAAAGAATTGACTTAGAAATCATTAAATGCTTAATACAGCAAAAGGAACTTGAGCTGGGCCTTGAAGGATGATTCTATCCATATAATATAATTATGGGATTTAGAACTGGAAGGATCCTGAGAGATCATATAATCTAATTCTCTTATTTTTCAGATGAGGACATTGGGAGCACCCAGAAGGATCATAAGATCACAGATCTAAAGCAAAGATCATCTAGTCTAGCTTTCTCCCTCTGATTTTACATTATTGCCTAAAACTTTGGAAGATCAACCAAGTCGTCCAAAACCATACAGACAGTATGCATTAGAATGAAATTTGAATCCAAGTCCTTTATATCCAGGGCTAGTACCCTCTCCAAGATCCTGTTTTTGCCTCTTAATCTATGAATTTCTCAAAAATCCATCTATCTTCTAAATCTTCTTTGGCTCCATCTGCATTTTTTGGTACATCAATTCAATTCAGTAAGCATTTATAGCATGCATAATATATGCCAGGGATTGTGCCAGATGCTACGGATGCCAAGGCAAAACCACCTCCACTGGTTGGCATATATCCCAATTAAATCAATGGCAAAAGGAATATATAGATACCAAAAATATTTACAGCAGCACTCTTTATAGTAGCAAAGACCTGGAAGTGAAGTCAATGCCCAGGAATTGGGGAATAGCCAAACAAGTTGAGATATATAAATATAATGAAGTATTACTTAGCAATTCATCCAAAAATAACCATAAACTCATTTTATATTAATGTAAGTAAAATATTTTATGAAAATAACTATTTTCTAAAACAAAAAAATTAGTGAATAGTAATATTATATTACATATTTTTTATAAATATAATGTCTCTTAATAGGAGGACAGTTGGATTCTCATCTCTGCTTCTGACTAATTTGTTGCAATATGTTCTTTTGCTTGAAGTATAT
Organism: Antechinus flavipes; assembly: GCF_016432865.1. Lineage (NCBI taxonomy): Eukaryota > Metazoa > Chordata > Mammalia > Dasyuromorphia > Dasyuridae > Antechinus > Antechinus flavipes. Next base: position 465,987,849 of record NC_067400.1, read on the forward strand.
GAAGAAATCCAATTTTTCACAAATAAATAATTGGAAAACAGAAATATTTTAATAAGCAAATAATATCTTAGTAGTATTATAAAAATAGTTTTGGCCTCTTGAACTACTAAGAGGGGGGATCCTAACAAGTCCCTTGGAGCTGGGACTCTAAAAGATCAAAATATAGTGGTAGAATTATAAACCACATTTTGAAAACTTGCTTTTTAGACCCTAACTTGACTTTTTCACTGGCTTTTACTAACTTTTTGGTTGTTTTCAAAATTCAGACCCATCTTTAAAAAAAAAAATGACCCTTGAGTCATTCAAAAGACAATGCCTTAAGTTCTAGAGAAATTTTTAAAAAGAATTCCAATAATACTTTGTGGAATAGCAGTATAATCAAATTAAGTAGATAGTATTTTAAGGGGGCTACTTTAAAGAGAGCAATAATCAATTTGGTTCCATACATTTTGGTATATTTATCATAGCTGTTTATTGTTATTTTCAAATAATCACATTATAGTGATAATAATAATAATAATAATCACATTATAATTGATTTTTTGGGAAAAATATCTGAGTTCATTTCTCTTTGGACTTTCACACTATATTCTTGACACAATGAAAATGAAGTCAGTGAATCTGGGCTCTTTCTTTGGTGAGATGGCTAGAGTTATCATTTGCACCTACTGTTAAGCATTTACTATATTCAGAGGTCTTTCTAGTGGTGTAATGAGTCCATTTTTGACAAGTGTTAATTGATAAACTACAAAAATGTAAATCAAAAGAGATTCAACTTATTAAATGTTTTAAATTTCATTCTTGGATGCATGATTTGGCCAGATTTCATTAGCCATTTGTGGCTCACATATTGATGTGAATGGCTGTCCTGACATTGGTCATAATAAAAACCCCACGTGCACTGTCATCATTGCAATTTGAGTATAAATTTGAGTATGAATAGAAAAGTATCTTGAAGTATTTTTACAGCTGATAGTTGTATATGGTTCAATTCAGATAAGTTAACAGAACAAAATAGTTTCTCTGTAGATAGTGAAGAGCTACTGAAGGTTTTGGGAAGAGTGGTCTTATTGGTTTACCCTCAACTATCACTTTAAGGTTTTCATAGTACTTTATTTATACTTATTTAATCCTCATGATCTGATGAAATACTATTATTATTATAGATGAGGAAACATTATTATAGATGAGGAAACAGATTTTGGGAAATTTAATGAGATACAGAACTAGTGTTTCTAAAGAGATTTAAATCCAGATCCCTGCTTACTCCAAATCATTTGGGGGTTTTTTCCCACTATACCAGTAGAAAGATGTTTCTAATAGTGATGTTAAGGATGATTGAAGAAGGGTACGGCTGGAAACAGGGAGACCTATTAGAAGGCATTAAAATCCTCTAGTTGAGATTGAAAAAGAATGTTTTCAGTGAAAATAAAAATGAAGGGATGAAGATAGGAGATTTTGCCAAAGTAAAATTGACAGGACATGACAACTGATTAGCTCTACAACACACAAAATAAGGAAGATTCCCATATGACATGCCTGGGTGATGAGGAAGGTTGTTGTCCCATCAGCAGAAATAGAAGAAGAAACATTGTGAGGAATTCAGTTAGAATATGTTATATTTGAGTGTTGGTGGTATATTTAGATGGAGACAGATTGCAGTAGGCATTTGGAAAAAGAAAACCACAACTCTAGAGAAGTTTGGACGGGGATGTAGATTTAGGAGTCATCCAAGAGGAATGTCCTCCAGTGCTCCAAGACCCCTCAGATGAGGAAATAACCAATCACATTCCAGTCCCTAGCTGATGACTGCAAAATCACAAATGGACTTTCCCCACTTAGCACCTGCAAATGTGATTTGCCCCACCAAAGTGGGGCAAATCCAAGTGTCATCTGGGAAATTGCATTTACACTGAGTTCTTTTTTCCCCTCCACAATAGTGCCTTATCTCCTTCCCACTAGCCAATCATAAGTACTCCTGCTCTATAAAAGAATCACTGACCTTCCTGGCTAACTGGTTAACTTTAAGGAGAATAGCCCACTGGGTACATAACCCCAAATAAATACCTGTCCTTGGGTTGAAGACAGTTGGAGCCTGAATTCTTTAAAAGCAGCAGATACTCAGCAAGAATCATTTGCAAAGAGATGATAATTAAAGATATGGCAGTGGATGCCATTTCACAGAGAATAAAAAGAAATGAAAAAAGAGCCAAGAATGTTGGATAGGATGTTGAAAGGATATCCATGTTTGAGAGTTGGAAGGAGGATTAAGAGACAGGGAAGTAGTTAGGTAGAAAGAGAATATAAGATTTTAGTGTATTAAGAACCAAGAATGAAGAGGGTCTAAAGAAGAAAAGGCCAGTAGGATGAGCTCCAATTTTTAAAAAATGGATTTGTCAATAAATAGTGTTCTTGAAAAGGATTGTTTCAATAGAATGGTCAGAAAAAAAACTAGATTGTAAAGGTTGATAAGGAAGCAGAGGTCATAAGTGTACTCTTTTAGTCTAAAGTTTTAACAATAAAAAGGAGAAGAGAATTAGAAGTAGAGTCAAGAGAACTGGATTCATTGATGGGGGCAAGGTTTAAATTTAAGGGAAAACCTGCATTTTTTTTTGATGAAAGAAAGGAAAGAAATTAAAGAAAGGGAGTGATTGAGGATATAGTAGGGGAAAAAAGGATGACTATTGCAACAATGTCATGAAAATGATAGGCATGCATCTACACCCAGAAAGAGGATTGTGGGAACTGAGTGTGGACCTTAACATAGGATTTTTACTCTTTCTGTTGCTATTTGTTTGCATTTGTTTTCTTTCTCAGTTTTTTTCCTTCTTGATAAGATTTTTTTTTTGTGCAGCAAGATAATTGTATAAATCTATATTGGATTTAACATATATTTTAACATATTTAACATATATTGGTTTACCTGCTATCTGGGGAGGGGAGAGGGAGTTGGCAAAAATTTGGAACACAAGGTTTTGCAAGGATCAATATTGAAAAATTACCCATGCATATTTTGTAAATAAAAAGCTTTAATTAAAAAAAAGAAAAAGAAAGAGATAGGTATAGCAATCAAAGGGCTTGCTGATAGCTCCTACAGATTTCTAGCTATAATCGCCTCTGCTCTCTAAGTTTTCTAGTATCTGATTGGACTTAAAAAAGAGGATTCAAGCTTTTTTCTTTTCCTATTCCCTGAAAATAGCACCTGCTTTTTTGGTGTTTTGTAGCTTGTACCATGGGGGAAGAGGCGGGAGAAACCCTGTTGTATAGTAGATAGTAAATTAGCTTCAATAAAGAACCTGTTTTCAAGTCCTGCCCTGCCATGTTCTGGTTGTGTGATCCTGGGTAAGCGTTTGATTTCTTAGTACCTCAGGAAACCCTCCTAATACAACAAATTGCAGAATGATCACACAAATATATTGGAAGAAGGCATTTCCTATTCCAAGGCGGGAGAAGGAGGGAGAGAGAAAGAAAGAGAGAGATAGAGAGAAAGAGAGAGAGACAGAGAAAGAGAGAGAGAAACAGGAAAGAAAGGAAGGGAAAGAGGGAGGGAAAGAAGAAAGGAAGGAAGGAAGATGTAGAGGGTCACAGATAGTGGGGAAACTCTGGGTGAGATATAAGACCCTAAAGCCCAGAGGGAACCTGCTAACAATGTCTGGTTCAGCTCCCCATCTCCTCTAAGGGCTCTCTCTCTTCCAGAGAAGTCAGGAGGGGGTGACAATCTGTGTTGTGATTGAAGCAGAGTGACCAGGGGAAAGAGTAAGCCAGATGGCAAACAACATACAATAGCAAGTTGTTTGTGGTCCTACTTGCTCAGTATATACTTAGAGCATGTCCAGGGTTGTTTTTGTTACATAAGGGTATGAGGGTATAAAAAAGGGAAAACCCTTGAAATAAATGGACTCCATTTTTCCACCATCGTCAGGAGTCCCACCTTATCACTTCTCCAGTAGGAAGGTATATTTTAATCACCCAGGCATGGGGGCTCTAGAAAGCACAGTACATTTTATCACTCCAACTTGGGGACTCTAGAAAGCAGACAGGGGAAGAAGGGAGGAGAAAGGGGGGAGGGGAGGAAGAGAAGGTAGGGAGGAAGGGAGGGAGGGATAGACTGAGGAAGAATCCTGCACACATACTTACACATTTACAAGATACCAGCCTAGAGCCTCCTTAGTTCTTCCTTTTGGTCTGGCTGACCACTTCTTTTTTTTTTTTTTTTAATTAAAGCTTTTTATTTACAAAACATATACATGGGTAAGTTTTCATTGACCCTTGCAAAAACTTGTGTTCCACAAGAAAAATTGGATCAAGAAGGAAAAAAAACTGAGAAAGAAAGAATGGAAGCAAACAACAACAGAGAGTGAAAATGCTTTGTTATGGTCCACACTCAGTGCCCATAGTCCTCTCTCTGGATGTAGATGGCTCTTTTTATCACAAGATTATTGGAACTGATCTGAATCATTTCATTGTTTAAAAGAGCTACATCCACCAGAATTGATCATTGTATAGTCTTGCTGTTGCTGTGTATAATGATCTCCTGGTCCTGCTCATTTCACTCAGCATCAGTTCATATAAGAGTCTCCAGGCCTTTCTGAAATCATCCTGCTGATTGTTTATTACAGAACAATACTATTCCATAATATTCATTTACCACAATTTATTCAGCCATTCTCCAATTGATGGGCATCCACTCAGTTTCCAGTTTCTGAACACTACAAAAAGGCTGCCACAAACATTTTTGCACATACAGGTCCCTTTCCCTTCTTTAAGATCTCTTTGGGATATAAGCCCAGTAGAAACACTGCTGGATCAAAGAGTATGAAGTTTGACAACTTTTGAGCATAGTTCCAAATCGCTCTCCAGAATGGCTGGATGTATTCACAGTTCCACCAACAATGTATTAGTGTCCCAGTTTTTCCCACATCCCCTCCAACATTCATCATTATCTTTTCCAGTCATCTTAGCCAATCTGAGAGGTGTGTAGAGATCACTTATTTTTTAGTAGTAGATCTCATCCTCAGTCTATGGTGTCACTTCTGGGCTAGATGGTCATTAAAGTTCAGATCCTAACCAGAATTCAATTGATCAAGCTATAGGTGCCTCACTCCTAGAATTGATTTCGCTGACTTTTATCATGAGGAATGGCAATCTCCGAACTAAATACTTATCTCCCAGAATTCTCCCTAGTGATCCCCACCCCACAGAGTTGTGTGCTCTCCCTCAGGAGAAAAGTCAACAAGTATTTATTAAAAACTTTTTGTAGGCAAGGCATTGGGAATACAAATAGACCCCTGCTCTTGATGACATTGTATTCAAATGTGTCAGGATCACCACACCAAGACCACTGATCTCTTTTTACTCCTCTCTTTTTGTTATTAGGAGATACCCTGGTTTTCCAGAAGCAGGGCCCAGCAAGTAAGATATACCCTGAGCTTAGCATAACAACAATCCTTTGCACTCATCCTCCAAATGAATTCTGCTACACAAAAATCCCAGGATTGTTCTGCATCAGCCCCAGATTGTCCATGAGCTTAAACAAACACTTGCAGGAGCTATGTTCCAGGCATGAAATCCTACTATGAATCAGACTTATCTCATTGTTGCTGTTAGCCCTTATTGTGATGGCTACAATTCACTGTGAAGCTACTGTTACACATGTCAAGATCTTTCTTCACTAAAGCAGGTAACAGCAGACACATGTGTCTAGTTTCTTTCCTCCAGCAAAATAAAGAAAGATTTTTGTTTATGGCCATTTTAGCTCTTTTATTTTATTTTATGTCTTAGAGTTGTGTGGTTGTGATAACTTTGTCATTTTCAGAGTTAACAGCAGTTGTATACCTCTGTGACTGGTTTTCAGACTCAACATGGGGGAAATCAACACATAAAAGAAAGCTGAAAATGGGAGAATGGTAGGTTCCCACATGGGACATAGAAAAGAAACGGGTCTGAAGATTCAGGAGAGAGGGCTCAAAGAAGAAAGAAGGAAGGAACATAACTGGCCTAGAAGTCCTTTCTGAAATGAGCCACAGAAGGAAACAGCTAATCAAAGATAGGGGCTGCAGAACAGAGAAATTTTCTAAAATGGGAAGGTTGCTGGAGCATGGAGGCAAAGACAACTTCCAGAGTAATGAGAAAACTTTCATTCCTTGGTTATGAATATGTTGAATATATCTATAACCCCAGATAAGGGCACAGTAAATAAACAAACTCAGGATGAGTGAAGCAGTTTAAATGTTCCTGCAAGAAGCAGGTGTGAAACTTAAAATGAGCACATACACATACTTTACAGAGACAAGATCATGGCCTTTTATCCCTTCTTCAGCTCAAGATCCTTTCCCCATCTCCCCAGTGGCTGGGAAGATGAGGTGACATTTTTTTCTGATTCTCCTACAATATACATCCTTTAATATGTCCCCTCCCCTCCCACTACATATATTGCATAATCATTAAAATAAGTCTTAGCTCCTCCTAGGGAGGAGAAATTAATATCTATGAAGCAATTAAGCATGTACTCTAGCTAAGCTATTTTCAGCTTTTTAAAAACTATACAATGAGTTCTGTCCAGTTTTACTTAATTTCAATTGGTTTCAGCAGCTCCTCTACTCCCTCCTTTCTTTGGACCACTTCTGGTTTTTCTCCACTATGGGAATATAACTGTTTATTGTTTCTCACAGATGTGAGGCAGGATTCCAGTCTTTGCCTTTGACTCTTTGGACAGAAAAGATCCTTCCATCATCATTATTTCCAAGGTTTCAGATCTTTTGCCCCAAGCTGGTATGTTTATATCAAAAATTTTATAACACTGTACTTGAAAAGTGTACTTTTGACCCAAACTCTCCTAACTGGTTTGAAACAGTTCCTCTAACCCTTTGGATATAACTGAGATTTCCCTTACTTAATAAGAGTTGTCTCTTCTATGCCTGATATTTATTGATTGAAATTTGAGCCTTTCTCTTCTCTCGAGGTCATTTGATCTCTCTTATGTGTTCTAATCCCATCATGTCAAACTCAAATAGAAACAAGTTCTTGGAGGCTTCATATTGACTTAGAAAAGTCATAGTTTCATATTATCTGTTTTATTGTATTTGTATTTATTTTGTTAAATATTTCCCAATTATATTTTAATCTAGTTCAGTCTCTGCTGGGGAGTTTTGATGTTTGATATCTCTTGTCTAATCTGTCATAAACCTCTTTCCCCAGCCTAGCTCTCTGGTACTAATCACTCAGCCTATGATCCTTCTTCTGGACTCTGATATTCTTCTTTGAAACTGCATCTCCTGATGGCTTTCTTATGAGATTGCTGTTCTGGGTCTCCTAACTTCCAGTCACAGATAGAGTGCCAATGAAAGACATAACTTGGAGTCTAGAAATCATGACTACTTTTCCTTGGCCCTCCCTCTCAAAAATGGGTTAGGACCTCTCTTGAGGCATACTAGATTCAAACTTTAAAGTAAAGAAAGAAAAGCAACAAGAACTATACTTAGACTCAGAACTGAGGTCAAATCATTCTTCCAGCACATTATCTGAAGGATCCTGAACAAATTTTAGTCTTTTTCAGCCTCAGTTTTCTCATCTGAAAAACAGAGATAATAATAACAGCACTCATTTGATAGCTTATTTCAGTGTTATGAGCACACACACACATACAAATACACACACTTAAAGTGTTATCTCAGTGCCAATTATTATTATCATTAATAATAATAATAACAATACCACCAACCAATTTAGAAATGAAAAGACTATGGGTAGATATAGTTGAAATTTCTAAAACATTATTACATTAAACAGCAAATAGATTTTTCTGTATTGGTCTAAAAGGCAGAAATGTATCCATGGATAAAAGACAAATTTTATCTCCACTCTTTATTCTCCTTTATCTCTGATATCTCCTTACCTCACTTCTCTTCAAAATATTCTGGAATAAGGAAGTCCTGACTTCAAATCTATCCTCAAATATTACTTATATGACCCTGGAAAAGTCACTTAACCTGTTTACCTCAGTTTCTTCCACTGTGAAGTAGCAGAGTGAGTCAATAAACTTCTGAAGAAGTGACTTATCTAAGAGATAATAGCAGCTATATAAATACTTATTCTCTTCTCTTTCCCACCTAACAATAAGAAACTTGTACAATGAAACAAATTATTTAATGAGATAATGAGCTTCCCATCCTCAGAGCTATTCAAGATGGATGATCATTTATTAGGAATTCATTGGGTCTCAAGTTGGACAAGATGTCTTTTAAGGTCTTTTCCAACTCTAAGATTCAAAGACAAATTCTCCAGATTATCCTTCCAAGATGATTCCTAAACCCTCCCCACAAATAAATCAGGACATGGTTATGGCATTATCATCAATGACTTTCTAATTAATATATATCATCAGAAGGGATAAAAACACAATCATCAATGAACTAGTTATTTAGTGATTTGTTACACTGAAACTCCTCTATAATGCTATTTACTATATGAGACTGATCTTTGTCTCATGTGTTCATGTGTTGTTTGTAGAATTGATCTTATTCCTTAGTGTAGAATCCAAGATCGGTATCCTAGACAAGTCCATTTAGTTGCTAAAGAACTAGACAAATTTGATCATACCAAATGATAAGGGCTTTTTTTGCACCTTGATGCTAGAAAATCTTTTTTATTATTATTATAGCTTTTTATTTACAAGATATATGCATGGAGTAATGAACTGAACCAGCTACACCCAGCGAAAGAACTCTGGGAGATGACTAAGAACCACTACATAGAATTCCCAATCCCTATATTTCTGTCCACCTGCATTTTTGATTTCCTTCACAGGCTAATTGTACACTATTTCAGAGTCCGATTCTTTTTGTACAGCAAAATAACGGTTTGGATATGTATACTTATTGTGTATCTAATTTATACTTTAATATATTTAACATGTATTGGTCATCTTGCCATCTAGGGAAAGGGGTGGGGGGAAGGAGGGGAAAATTGGAACAAAAGGTCTGGCAATTGTCAATGCTGTAAAATTACCCATGCATATAACTTGTAAATAAAAAGCTATTAAAAAAATTTTTAAAAGATATATGCATGGGTAATTTTTCAGCATTGACAACTGTAAAACTATTGGAATCCTAGTGTTAACTCAACTTGAAACAAGGTAATAACTCAAGGGAGATGTTAGAATCCTAGTGTTAACTCAATGTAATTGATACAATGCTTGTGTTCATACCTTTACTCATTGGAATTCACAAGTATGGGAGATTCACAAAGTTAACTGTGTAACTTTGTGAATTCACACCTCCCTGGAAGCTCTTAGGGCCAGAGAGCACTCTGGGAAGAAACCCATAATCCTTGTCTCTTGTATCCCACAATTCCTCTCTCTCATATATAAGAAACAGACAGAGGCTCTCGGACAGAATTCAGCTGAATTACACGGGGAGTGGAGCTGAATTGGAGGCTGAAGAAAGCAGAGGTAGAAGCAAAAGACAAAGCTGCAAAAGCTCTTAGAAACAAGCAGAGAGATAGGCTCTAAGCTAACCGGGCTTTATTGGAGACAATAAAAGATCTGAACTTTTATCACCTGGATGCATTTGAAGTAATTATTGATCTGAACTGATACTAAGGCTGCCTCCAGAAAACCTCCCCGAGAAACCTGCTCACTCCCAGAGAGAATCATCATATTTATTATTTTAAAGAAGAACAAGAACTCCACACAAAACCTTTTGTTTGTAAGCCTTTCCAGGTCTTTCTGAAATCATCCTGCTGGTCATTTCTTATAGAACAATAATATTCCATAATATTCATATATCACAATTTATTCAACCATTCTCCAATTAATGGCCATCCTTCAGTTTCCAGTTTCTGGCCACTACAAACAGGGCTGCCACAAACATTCTTACACAGAGAGGTCTCTTTTCCTTATTTAAAATCTCTTTGGGGTATACGCCCAGTAGAAACACTGCTGAATCAAACGGTTATGCACAGTGATAACTTTTTGGGCATAGTTCCAAATTGCTCTCCAGAATGGCTGGATGTATTTATAATTCCACCAGCAATGTATCAGTGTCCCAGTTTTCCCACATCCCCTCCAAGATTCCACATTATCTTTCCCTGTCATTCTAGCCAGTCTGACAGGTGTGTAGTGGTATCTCAGTTGTCTTAATTTGCATTAATAATGATTTGAAGCATCTTTTCACATGGCTAGAAATAGTTTCAATTTCTTCCTCTGAGAATTGTCTGTTCATATCCTTTGATCATTGATCAACTGGAAAATGGCTTGATTTCTTATAAATTAGAGTCAATTCTCTATATATTTTGGAAATGAGGCCTTTATCAGAACCTTTGACTGTAAAAATGTTTTCCCAGTTTATTGCTTTTCTTCTAATTTTGTCTGCATTAGTTTTGTTTGTACAAAAATTTTTCAATTTGATATAATCAAAATTTTCTATTTTATGATCAATAATGATCTCTATTTTTTTGGTCATAAATTCCTTCCTCTTCCACAGGTCTGAGAGGTAAATTATCCTATGTTCTTCTAATTTATTTATAATCTCATTCTTTGTGCCTAGGTCATGAACCCATTTTGACCTTATCTTGGTGTATGGTGTTAAGTGTGCGTCAATGTCTAATTTCTGTCATACTGAGTTCCAATTTTCCCAGCAGTTTTTGTCAAACAGTGAGTTCTTATCTCTAAATCTGGGGTCTTTGGGTTTGTCAAACACTAGATTATTAAAGTCATTGACTGTTTTGTCCTTTGAACCTAACCTATTCCACTGATCAACTAGTCTATTTCTTGATGCTAGAAAATCTGACAAGTTTTTTGTTCTTTGTTTTGTTTCTTGTTTTTTTTGTATGTTGTTTTCACTTGGGTCAAATTCTTCATGACACTATTGGTGATTTTCCTGGCTACCATACTGAAGTGATTTGCCATTTCCTTCTCTAGTTCATTTTTACAGATAAGGAAACTGAAGCAAACAGGGTTAAGTGATTTGCCCAGGGCTACACAGCTAGTAAGTTTCTCAGGTTGAATTTGAACTCAGAAAGATTTCTACCTGGTTCCAAATCCCATGTTCTACCCACTGCACCATTGAGATAGATGCCCTTGAACCTAGCAAGAACCACTGATAATCTAATCTTGACACTTGAAAGTAATGATGACCATGTCTATTCATGCATTCACATATGGAGACATAGTGATATAAACACATGAAGTTTTTACTTTATGATTACTCATGGAATTACAAATGGAGCAACAAGGGAGGGATTATACAGTCCCACAGAGCTGAAAAGACCATAACCAAAATAACTTTCCCTTTTCTCTACCTTTAATTGTTGATAATCTCACCCAGAATTAAGCCCTATAGATGGAATGAGGAAGGTCTTATGTCTCTTGCTTTGGAATTGTGATTTTATTGATACAGCAAATATTTGCCAATGTCAATGAGCAATTCTACTGCTAATCTTAAAGACTTGACTATGGCACCAAGAGGTAAATGACTTGCCTAAGATCACATAATCAACATTTATCAAAGAAGAACTTGACTTCAGGTCTTCCTGACTTATAGACAGGCTCTCCATTCATTAACCCATATTGCTTTCCCCAATTAATCTTATTTGATTGATAAGGAAAAGACACTTTTGTCTTTATATCACAATCATTTTACATCTTATCTAGGCTGAATCTTCCCTATGACAGAAAAAGCAATTAAGCAAAAAACTCAATATTATATTCATATAACAGATCCATAACTTATCTGATGGGGAAAAAAAGGAATACCCCATGCTGTTAGGATTTATTTCTTTTATTTTCCCCCATTAGGATGATTTTAGAAAAACCTGGAAAGACTCATATGAACTGATGCAAAGTGAAGTGAGCAGAACTAGGAAAACATTATATACAGTAACAGCAATATTGCATGGTAATCAACTGCAAGTGGTTTAGCTATTCTCAGCAACACAATGATCCAAAACAATTCCAAAGGACTTATGATTAAAAATGCTATCCCCCTCCAGAGAAAGAATTGATAGTCTGAAGGCAGGTCAAAGATACTGTTTTTCACTTTATTTTTTTAAATGGCTTTTTTTTTGGTCTTCTTTCACAACATGACTAATATGTTTTATATGATTGCACATGTATAAACTATATCAAATTACATTTTCAGGGAGAATAGAGAGAAGGGAAGAGAGAGAATTTGGAATTCATTTTTTTAAATGAATGTTAAAAATTGTTTTTATATATAAATGGGAAAATATTTTTTTAAGAAAGAGGAATCATTTTCAAGCAAAGTATAGAAGAGGATCTCATATATTTATACCATAAGCATTAGAAAAATACTGACTCCTGCTACAAACAATTGTTTTGACAGATTTGTTCACATATTTCTTGGGGAGCCTCATGGAAATAATGACATATGAAGAGGAAACAATTTCTGTGAACAAGACACTTGAAAGGAGAAGAGAAGCAATGTCATTGGTGTGATGCTGAAATTTTCAAATCACATTATTTATATTTCTCTGAGTTTTTATTTCTTGGTGTCCAGCATTAACTATTTCATAGTACTTTTAAGATGAATAATGAGTCTACCATGAAAAAGGATGGGAAAACAGTCATTTGAATCAGAATAAAGCAGATTAAAATGGAAAAATAGCCATTAACTCAAATTTTTCTATCAGTGCCTTGCCACTGACAGGACCTGAATCCTTCAGGGCTTCTGAGTCTTGACCACTGACAGGAGGTCAAGACTCAGAAGCCCTGAAGGATTCAGGTGCCTACTTTGCTGGACAAAATATGATTACTATGTTCTGGGGTCTATCTCTGATGATAATCTTGAGATCAGAGTGGGTAGCCCAAACAAGGGCCTAAGGATCCAATCTGAAGAGAAAGGTGCCAGCACAGAAACGTGAAAAACAGGTAGCAGAATTCTACTTGGCACAAGTGGATGTACTTCTTCATGAACTGGGCAATAAGGACAATTTTAGAATTGTTTTTTTTTTTTTTTTTTTTTGTATTCTCAGCACTTAACACAATGCCTAGCACATAGTAAGTGCTTTATAAATGCTTCTTGACTGACTGACTAATAAAATATAAGCCAATATTGTCTCATAAGCAAAATAACTAAAGAGATATCCATTTTCCTTCTCTGGCAAGGCAGCATTCAGAGTTTGAAAGGAAAACCCAGGAAAAGGAAGTGCATTGCTAAGGGAGCAATTCCATATAAAGGGAGGTTGAAAGACAGTTTCTGAGCCTTGTAAAATCTGGTTTCTCAAGTCTCATAGGCAAGTATGTTTAGCATATATTGGATTACTTGCCATCTAGGGATGGGGGTGGGAGAAAGGGAAGGAAAATTGTAGCACAAGGTTTTGCAAGGGTTAATATTGAAAAATTATCCATTTTGAAAATAAAAAAGCTTTAAGAAAAAAAAATTTTTTAAAGGTTTAACCAACCAGAAAAAAAATTCATAGGTAAGTGGCAGCTCAGTGTACCTTGATCATCATCTCCAACTAATGGTTTTACTAATTTAGAACCTAGGGATTTTCTAAAGCCCATCCCCTCCTAAATTGTGGTATCTAGATTTAACCTTGGATTGCAAATATGTTTAAGTATTATATATTTCAGTTATGTACTTCTATTAATGTGACATGTTTATGCTTGCTTAATAGAAATATTTTATTCTTAGTTTATAATTTGTGGTCTACTAAAACTGTCAAGATCTTTCTCCCCTGAACTTCTCCTAAATTACATTCCTATTTCCTCACTATTCTCCAACTATTTGGATTTTTTTATGTGTGCTTTGGATTTTTTAAAACTTATGTACAAGACATTATACTTTTTTTCTTAAATTTGTCTTGAGAGTTTCAGCCCTACATTCTAGTCTAGTTCATTTTCAATCTATTTCTGTCATCTTGCATATTAACTATGCTTATTATTCCTCCCAGCTTTGTGAAAGAGCAAGTTTTAAATCTTAAATTTTATGTCTCCATCCACTTCTTTGGGAAAAACTGTTAGCAATCACATAATCGTGGATTCTCAGAGTTAAGGAGGAACCTCAGAGGCCATCTACTCCAACCTGATAGAAATCCCTTCTACAATCTCTGACAAGTGGCCATTCAACTTTTGTTTCAGAAATTCTGATGATAGAAAATTTTCTTCCTCCCAACAACAGGCATTTAGATAGTTGTAATTGTTAAGAATTTTTATCAAACCAAAATCTACCTCTTTGCAGTTTTTACCCATTGTTCTTAGTTGTGTTTACTGGTGCAAAGCAGAACAAGTGTAATCCTTTTTTCAGGGAACAACCCTTAGAATACCCAAGTATTTGAAGGAAATTATCATGCCCTACCCCAGCCTTCTTTTTCATGACAATACCATCATCCATCTATATTTCACTATTTTTATCCACAAAGATATCTGGAGATTATTTGTCACATGCTTGGTTGAAATCATGAGACAGTTTCTATTTCAACATCCTAGTAATCCCTTCTAAAAAAGAAATGAAGTTAGTTTGGCTGACTTGTTCTTCTTGAGAAAACAAACAATTTCATCATGAAATGTTGGAGAAAGGATTTCATTTTCTAAAAAAAAAAAAAGATTAATAAAAGTACTCAAATTATAAAAAGAAAAAATAATCTGCCTTATTATCTGAAAAATATTACTATTTTATTTATTCATTGGTGTTTTTGTTAATAATATGTGTGGTAAGAAGTGTTCTGGACTTAGAAGACCTGGATTCAAGTCCCCCACTTTGCCACTTTCTGGATATATGACTTTCACATTTTAAGTCCCTTTATATCAAGGAGCTTCCATTTCCTTAACTGTAGGCAGTGAGTGGGGGAGGATACTAGACTAGGTTTCTTCTATTTCATATGATGTAATCTTAATTATTACAGTGGGTCCATGAAGTGTCTATATTGTTCAAATTTGTACAGTATATTTGCACTGGATTAGAAGCCATTATGGCAGCTAGATAGTACAGTGGATAGAGTACCAGGCCTGGGGTGAGAAAGATCTGAATTCATATTCAACCTCAGACACTAAGTGTATGATCCTGGACAACTCACTTAAGCAGCCTCAGTTTCCTCATCTGTAAAATGAGCTGGAGAAGGAAATGACAAACCACTTCAGTGTTTCTGCCATTCTTGGCAGACCCAAATGGGGTCACCAAGAATTGGACATGACTGAAAATGACTGAACAATAACAAAAGAATTAATTATGACATTTTACATAATTATAACTTCAAATAGTGTGAATTCAAGTATATGTGACCATTTTGTAGGATTTATTATTCACACTAATCAGAATCCAGCTGTGTACTTTTTTTCTTTGCTGAGGCAATTGGGGTTAAGTGACTTGCCCAGGGTCACACAATCAGGAAGAGTCAAGACTTCAAGCTGAGGCCAAATTTGAATTCAGGTCCTCCTAACTTCAGGACTGGTGCTCTATCCACTGCACCATCTAGCTGCCCCAGCCATGTACTTTTAAGAAAGAAGCAATGATATGAAAATTTTAGGAGCAAGTAAAAAGCAACAGCAGCTGGTGGCTCAGTGGATAAGGTATCGGACCTGGAGTCAGAAAGACTCTGTTTGAAATCTGGCCTCAGATATGCACTAGCTATGCAAACCTCTAGGCAAGTCTTGTCTCTGTTTCCTCAACAGTAAAATGGAAGCCATTAATAGCACCTGTCTTCCAGGATTGTTGTGAAGATCAATGGGATAACAATTGTAAAACATTTAGCCCAGTATCTGGCAATAGTAAGCTCTAATAAAAATTAACTCCTGATATTATTATTATTATTATAAGAAAGTAAAGAACTTGTAGCAATCTTCTCACTATCCAAATTGCTTTTTACATGGAGGTTAAAGTATATGAATTAAAATATTTTATTTTTCACAATACCCAACTAAGCTACCGATCAGAGGAGGCAGCAGGACATCTTCACAAATAGAAGAAAACAAAAATCGGGGTTAACAGAGATTATATAAAGCATGATTCAGGACTGTAAGAGCTGCTTTTTCTAGTTTGTATGACTCAGGGATAAAGCTTTGCTCTCTCTCTCATCTTTTTTCAGGTGCTCTGTTCTGAATGTCCACACATAGGACAGATTTAGTCTTGAGAGGGTGAGAATTCAAACTGCCCTGGATGAAAATGATTCCATGATTCCTTTAGCATATAGGATGATCCCAATGGATATATGGACAAACATTTCCAGGTGTCTTTTCATGCTGCATAGATCAATATTTCCAAAATCTTTCACCCATAGGAAGACCCGACTAGAGGTTCAGATAAAATTTACCCCTGCATTATAGTGTACCTGAAAATTTCCCAATGTGTCTTTACCAGTTGCATGACAATCCTAATAGATTTCCTAATAACAGGACAAGAAAGTTTAATTAAAAAAGAAATAAAACAATCTAAGTAATTGGAGTCAGTTCTTCAAAAACCACTCAAGACCCCACATGATAGCCCTGAGAAACTAAGTGACTGCTCAGCTTAGTACACAGGAGCAGGGATATTTGCCTGTACCCCAAACACTGGATTCAGTCCTCAGAAAACATGACTTCTAATTAGTGAGATTAGACTCCCCCTTCTCATTCTTGACTTGGTACAAGACCCTACCCTTACTTCCAGGAAAATTGTTTGTGGTTTAAGTTATAATTCAGGTCTAGGTCTCCAGGATTGTGGGTTAAAAAATATAATTTTATTGATGGAAAGAAGGGAGAAGAGTAGAGACCAATATCTCCTTCTTTATGTTTATTCTTTTATCCATCAGCTCTTGGGGCTGAACAGCCAATTGAGCAAAAATTAATTTGCCCATTGCTTTGTTACTTAGATAGCTAGTGGTACAGTGGACAGCTTGCTGGCCTGGAGTCAAGAAGACCCTTGTTCAAACCCAGCCTCAGACACTTACTAGCCATGTGATCCCAGGAATATTGTTTAACCTGTTTGCCTTAAATTTCCTCAACTGTAAAATGGGGATAATAAAACACTTGCATCCAGAATTGTTGGGAGGATCAAATGAGGATATATGTAAAAAACATTTAGCATAGTACCTAGAATATAGTAGGTACTATATTAGTGCTTATTTCCTTTTCCCCTTCTTTTAGTCATATACATCCAGAAGTAAGTCTCCCAGATTCACACATTCAACTAGAAACAAGCAAAATGGAAAGCTATTTATGATTTAGCATGACAAGATGCCCCCTATCTCACACTCCAGAGCATGTACTCCTTCAGTATAATGGCAGGAAGAATTACCCATACTATTCAAAATGTTTTTATCCCCATTTCTTTTTCAATTTCATTGAATTAATGCATATATGATGTATATAATGTAATACCATTGTAGTCAAATATAATGACTGAAGTGATCAATATATTATAAAATAAATAACATAACTTATTCTACTAATGAATCTAAAAACTGAATAGTATCCTCCAAGTTTATTTATCTTCCCTTGTTAAAAATACCACTAGACACATAGGATGAACCGAACCCAGTAGAGGAAGAATATTTGTTGTCCAGATAATGATATGCAATAGATGCATTATCTGTAGATTTAGATCATCAATACATATATCTGGGACAGAACCATAATGGTTGATGAACTGGATCCAGAAATGAATAGAACGGTGGGTTGTATTCTCTTTGAGAATTTATTCAGTACTTTTAATGACTCCAAGATCCATTCTTTTAACACCAATATTCTTCCACTTATATGTGACTTTAAGTAATAGAACTTTTTAGACTCTGAATAAATGAAGTTGACAAATCACATAAGGGGTTAGAATATTAGACTTAAAGTCAGAAAGGCCAGGTTCAAATCCTACTTCAGACACTGGTAGTGAACCTAGGCATGCATGCCCTATTCATCTGTATCATGAGATTGTTGGATTAAATGGCCTCTAAGGTCCCTTCAAGTTTTAGTATCCTATGAAACATAATAAATATCATATGATAAATTGTATAATTTCATGATATTAGGAAACAAAATAAAAATCCTTGAGTACATAATTAACCAAATGTATGTTCTGCAACTGACAATCCTTGTTTGACTATAGAAGCATTATTAGTCAACTTATATTCTTTGGCACAAGATGATATAGCTTAATACATCACCAGATGATAACTGAAACAAAATCCCATTTACAATAGCATGAAAATCAAGTACAAGAGAAACAGTTGGGATTGATTTTTTCACTTAGAAATATTTCACAAAATATTTAAAGAATTATGGCATAAGACGATTTTATTGTTTTTGCATTAAAGTAAATAGTAAATAAGTAAAAAAAATTGAAATCTCATCATCAGTATTAATAAGTGATACTAAATAGCCTAGCCACACCAGACAAAAACAGTATTATAGAATGGAAGTCATTAAAGCCACTTGATACTGGCTAAGAAGTAAGACTGGTTGATCAATGGAATAGGTTAGGTACACAGGACAATATTATAGTCAATATTATAGTAGTCTATTGTTTGATAAATCTATGTATTCCAGATTCTGAGAGAAGAACTCACTATTTGACAAAAATTTACTGGGAAAACTGGAAAATAATGTGATAGAAATTAGGCATAAATGAACATCTCATACCAAGAGAAGGTCAAAATGGGTTCATGATTTAAAAAATAAAGGGTGATACTATAAGAAAATTAGGAGAGCAAGGGATAGTTAATTTTTGGAGAAGGAAGGAATTTATAGCCAAAGAAGAACTAGAGAACATTATGAAATGCAAAATGAATAATTTTGATTACATCAAATTAAAAAGGTTTTGGACAAACAAAACCAATCCAGCTAAGATTAAAAGGAAAGAAGAAAGTTGGGAAATAATTTTTATAGCCAATATTTCTGAAAAAGCTTCATTTCTAAGTTATATAGAGAACTAAATCAAATTTATAAGAATACAAGTCATGCCCCAGATTATGATAAATGGTCAAAGGATAAGTACAGATTGTTTTCAGATAAAGTCTATAGTCATGAAAAAATGCTCTCAATAACTGTTGATTAGAGATAGACAAATTGAACAAATCTGAGGGGAACATCTCACACTTATCCAATTGACTAAGATGACAAACGATAATGATAGATGTTGGAGGGAATGTGGGGAAACTGGGGCACTAATGCATTGTTGGTGTAATAATGAACTGAGCCAGTTATTCTGGAAAGCAATTTAAACTATGTCCAAAGGATTATAAAATTGTGCATACCCTCTGAGCCAGTAATGTCACTACTGGGTCTGCTTCCCAAAGAGATCATAAAAGACAGGAAAAGACCTACATATGCAAAAATATTTGTAGCACTCTTTTTGTAGCACAAAGGAATTGGAAAATGAATGCGTGCCCACCTATTAGGGAAATGGCTGAATAAGTTATGGTATATGAATGTAATGGAATATTATTGTTCAGATGAAAAATACCATCCGCAGCCAGAAGGAGAATAGTAGAGACTGAATGATGAGCAAAGCATACTATTTTCACCTCTTTTTTTTGGTTTACTTTTTCTTTCTCATGATTTCTCCTCACACACTTTTGTTCTGATTTTTTCTTTTACAACATGACAAATATGGATATAAATTTTAAATGATTGTACATATATAACATATAGGATTGCTTGCTGTCTTGGGGAAAGAGAAGGTAACAGAGAGAGGGATAAAAAAATTGGAATACAAAGTCTTATAAAATGAATGTTGAAAACTATCTTTACACGTAAATGGAAAAATCAAATACTATTGGGAAAAAATTAATGATCTAAAATGACTAATATTTATCTAGCACTTCAAATCAAGCATTTATTAAAAACCTATTCTATACCAGTCATTACGCTAAGATCTGAAGATATAAAAAAAAATACAAAAAAGCTCCTGCCTTCAAGAATCTCGCAGTTTATTGAGAAAGACAATATGAAAACGTGTATATACAAACAAGATATGTGCAAGACAAATTAGAGATGATCAACAGAGGGAAGACACTAGCATTAAGTGGGATAAGGAAAGATTTCTTTTAGAAAATGAAATTTTAGCAGAGATTTAAAAGAAGCGAGGGAAGCCTAGAAGCAGAAATGAGGAGGAAGAGAATTCCAGATAGGAATGACTAGGGAGGATATCAAGATATTGGAATGTCTTGTTTGAGGAACAGTGTCACAGAGTGACTGATTTCCAAAATTTCATAACAATAACTTTATGAAAAAAGTAGTAAAAATACCATTTTATCAATAAAAAAAATGAGCCTCAAAGTGTTTAAATGAAAATGGTGACTGAAAGTCCACAGATAATAATAGGATTACACTTACATTATATTTCACAATTATTAAGTACTTTCACATACACTGTCTTATTTAATATCTTAATAAATCCCTTGAAGGAATTTGTTCCTGACTTCCAAGTTACTTCTCTAATTTGATTATGTCTACTGAAGAAACATGCTTTCATTTCCCTAATGGAAGTTTCCTGAGTTCTAGAGGTATGGGAAAGCACACATTTTCATATCTGTAAAGTGTTTTGAAACAACACTTGGATGAGAAATATCCATTCAAATAAAAAAGTTATGAAGAACCTAACTGTAGAGTTGGCTAAGCATTCGCTTAGAAATCAAGTCTATTCTAATAGATTCCCTCAGCCCAATTATTCTTCCCATTTAAATTCTCTTGTGTTGCTTTATTCTTGCATAAAAAATGTACCAACAGGGCCAGGGTTTTTTTCATTATTTTTCCCAAAATTAACATTCACAGAAGAGTAGGAATGTGATTTCTCCTTACAAAGGGATGTTTACAATCTTTAGATTTTTTGCAAACACTAAGGACTTCTGTATGGCATTGAATAGTGTCTTCTCTCAATTGGGTTCACAAATAATACTCTAATTTAATACTTAAATATTAAATTTAAATTTAATAAATTAAAAAATTAAATAAATATACTTATTTGCACTTTTTCTCTTATCGTGTATTGTTCATATAGGTATGTCCATGTGGGTTTGTCTTAATGCAGCTCAAGAATCTTGACTACCAGTCTCCAGTAAGAGAATGTGTGTGTGTGTGTGTGTGTGTGTGTGTGTGTGTGTACTCTAGTACTCCCTCTCTGAAGAGAGCAGAGTGGACAATCTTGTGGCTCCTCTTCTTTTCTAGGAAGTAATTTTTCATATATATATGTATTATGTGTGTGTATATACAAATATATAAATGTGTATATGATTTAAATATAATATATATATATACATATATATATATATATGTACACACACCCCACAAAATATTGAAGATCTAGAATATAAATGAGTTGGGGGGGGGAGGGTGTTAAGTGCTTTTCTGATTATTATCTCTTTAAAAAAGTCAGAAAGGAGGAATACTCAAAAGTTTTTTTCTGAAGGCTTGATTCCATCCTACCAATGTTGCACAAAAGACCATAACAAATAGTGAACAGAAAATAATCCTTTATTTCCAAGCATATTGCAAACAGAAATCAGAAAGATTAGGTTATGATAGAATGAATAAGGTCTCTTATTGGGAGAAAGGAGAATGAAATGGCAAACCACTCCAGTATCTTTGCCAAGAAAGCTTCTAAATGGAGTCACAGAAAGTCAAACATGACAGAAACAACTGAACAACAACACATGGGAGTAAGACATTTTTGCTTAACAAAGAGAGGCTTCCATCTTACCCAAAGATAATTTCCCAAAATCTCCCAAAATTTTTAGATAAGCTAAAAATTAAAAACATGTTGAGGAACTACATTTCCCCTACATATTTGCTTTCCAAAGTCTGTTCTGTCTCCTCAAGGGTCCCTCCCATGTGTTCCTCTCTCAAAGCATGAAAATCTCTCTTCTCCAAAATTCTCACACCATTTTCTTTCTCAAAGGCATGGAAGTACTGAACAATGCAAATTGTTTGAACTCTGCATATAGTTCAAACTCATCAGCATCTTCATTTGCAATTTGAACTCTGGTCCAATTCTTGGCCCAACATTTACCTTTGACCCCTTTCTTCTCTCCTCAAACCACAAGGCTTTTCCAGGTGTCAGAGAAATCTTCAGGTGCAGATGGTAGCAAGTCATGGCTCCAGCCCAACCCTGGATTTGCAGAATTTATAGTACTCAGTTTCCATGTAGCAATTTTATGTACTTTTTATGCACAGTAATAGGAGGTCAGTCATGCCTTCCAACTTTCTCAAAATCTGGGATTCTTAATGGTTTTTGATGTCATACACTTCTTTGTCAGTCTGGTAAAACTCATGGACTCTTTCTCAAAATATTATTTTTAAATGCATAAAACCCAAGATTACAAGAGAACCAGTTATGCTTAGCTAAAAATGCTATTTTTTCCTTGAAATCTATTCATAGAACTCTACTCTAAATCAATTAACAGCAAGATGATTCTTCACTTGTCTTTAAAGCTTTATTTTCTAAGAAAATGACTATATGGAAGCAGTCATGAAAATTTTATACTACATTTCTTGCTGGCACCTGAAACTGAGAAGGACAAAATAAAGCAGAACAAGATAAACACCCAACTCATTTCTGCTGGGATATGAGGGAACAGGAAGGAAGTCCTTCCCGGCTCATCAGTTCAGTTCATGACATCCACACTATGGCTGAATTGTGATATTTATCCTCTGGACACAGGAGGAAGGAGAGAACAGAAAAAAAAGAAGGAGCATCTCAGTCTTGCCTATTTAAAAGACTCAGCCTTTTCTGGCCTTACAGCTGCTTAGTCAATCAAAGGAGCCTATATTCACTCACATGATAAAGGCTACAGAGTGGCTCTATGTTAAGTGATGTGGGCATGTCTAGGACAAGCCCAAATACATAACAAAACGCACACCACGCTCTGAGCTGCATCCAATCAGAGCTGCAGCAGTGAGCGCGTCATCCTGTTCTTCCTTTTTTTTTTTTTTTAATAACTTTTTATTGATAGAACCCATACCAGGGTAATTTTTTACAGCATTATCCCTAGCATTCACTTCTGTTCCGATTTTTCCCCTCCCTCCCTCCACCCCCTCCCCCAGATGGCAAGCAGTCCTTTACATGTTGAATAGGTTACAGTATATCCTAGATACAATATATGTGTGCAGAACCGAACAGTTTTCTTGTTGCACAGGGAGAATTGAATTCAGAAGATATAAATAACCCGGGAAGAAAAACAAAAATGCAAGCAGTTTATATTCATTTCCCAGTGTTCTTTCTTTAGGTGTAGCTGCTTCTGTCCATCTTTGATCTATTAAAACTGAATTAGCTCTCTTTAACAAAGAGATCCACTTCCATCAGAATACATCCTCATATAGTATCGTTGTTGAGGTATATAATGATCTCCTGGTTCTGCTCATTTCACTCAGCATCAGTTCATGTAAGTCTCTCCAGTCCTCTCTGTATTCATCCCACTGGGCATTCCTTACAGAACAATAATATTCCATAACATTTATATGCCACAATTTACTCAACCATTCTCCAATTGATGGCCATTTTCCAGTTTCTAGCCACTACAAACAGGGCTGCCACAAACATTTTGGCACATACAGGTCCCTTTCCCTTCTTTAGTATCTCTTTGGGGTATAAGCCCAGTAGAAACACTGCTGGATCAAAGCATCCTGTTCTTCCCCAGTGATTTGTTTGCTGGCGCCATTGAGAGCAGTGCCGCGGAGGAGAGCTGAGGCAGGACAAGATAAAAACCCGGTATGTAAGAAGGAGTGAGGGGCCATGATGGAGGATAAAAGGGGCATGATGGAGGATAAAAGAAGAACTCAGGGGGCATGATGGAGGATAAAAGAAGAACTCAGCCAGCACTCACCACGCTAAAGAAATGAAGAACTTCCTTGCAGAGAGTAGAATAGATCAAGTAATGATTCCTACAGGAATGACTGCCTATCTCCACACCCTTGATATTGCAATAAACAAGCCATTCAAGGACCATTTGCACATGGAAGTCAGTGACTACATTGAAAATAGAATGGAAAGAAATCAGCGTGGAAACTTTGTGAAGCCCTGTCTGCAAGAAGTCGTGACTTGGGTGAAGAAGTCATGGGATAAAATTACTGACAGCTGTGTTGCCAAGGCACTACGAGCAGGTTACCTGGACAAGACATGTTCATTTAAATATTGCTGGACATGACAGATTGGGTCCACTTCTTTTGAAGGAAACAGAGGCACAAGACATCCAGGACGGAATTCAGGGTATAGACACTTATGACGATGTTGTTGAAGAAGATGACATGATCATTATTGAATAAAGGTACTTTTTTTTGTTCACATTTACCTGTTTATTAAAATTGCTGTCAATGTTCATTAAAATAAGCCCTCCCCTGAAAATAAGCCCTCTGGTTTTTTTTCTGTCCAAAAAAAAATTTAGTAAGACATTATTATTATCGGGGAAACACGGTATGATTTGAGAAGAATGCTACAGAAGGCTTGCCCAGTCAATAATGAAGCAACAATATCCTACATACTAATGCAAACTTTCTGCCTCAAGTTAAATTTCAGTCTTTTGGAAGGGAGGACTAGGGAATCCAGGTGGCAGGATCAAAGAAAATAACATGACAAGCCGTGGATCTCAAGAAGTGGTTCCCAACTTTTTCCAATTATAGAGGAAGCTTTTTAATATATTAAAAAAAAAACTGTTAAATCCTCAAGTGTGGGACCAGTGACTCTTACCCAAATTAAACTAAAGACTGTCAAGGTAAAAAGCAAAAAGAGATTTATTACGATATCATGAGAAAGGGCAACTCCCCACAAAGTGTCAATAGAGGAGTGCAAGCTGAAAACTGCAAAACACAAGATTATATAGACCTGGGGGGCCCCTAGGTGGCAACAGTGGATAAAACACCAGCCCTGAACTCAGGGGAACAGGAGTTCAAATCTGGTCTCAGACACTTAACACTTCCTAGCTGTGTGACCCTGGGCAAGTCATTTAACCCCAATTGTCTCAGAAAAAAAAAAAAAAAAAGATATAGACCCAACCAAAAGCTCCTATCCCATCTCTGAACTTTTTTCCCATTGTCTGAAGTAGTCCAGACATCCTAAACACTGAAATCTATCCCAGAAAAAAAAAAAAAAAAGAATACTAGCAAATAACAAACCCTTTACCCATTAAGTACTTAAATGCTAATTAAGAGGTGGAGAGGTAGGGGGGACTAGAGGGAAATGTTTAAGATAATCAAACACCTACAGCTTTTAACTATAGCTCAACTTGTTAAACATCTCAAATGACAATTAGGGCATAGGTCAACACTAGATTCTTGGAAGAGGTATTCACTCAAGTTTATCCCATTCTTCCCTCCTCTTTATTTATAAATCTTTGAAAACCTCTCACACTATTCTTGATACATTTCTTCAACCATCTTGTTCTCAGTCTTCAATCCCTCTGGACCTGGTTTGTTCTTTTTCTCTACTGGGGTCCATTTTCATCCTTTTAATACTCCAGGTGTAACTGGAATCCCCCTCCAGGTTGTTCAGTTATCCTGACCATGGTGTCTGGACTACCCTTGTGATAAACTGCATCACACAGAGAGGCAGGCAGAGATGGTCTGACTCCACTTAAAGCTATCAGCAGGAACCAAAGAACCTGTTTTCACTTTGGTTCCTTGGTCTCACCCTTTAAAGGTAATCCAGTCAGAAATCCAAGTTATGTCAAGTTCTTGAGACTCATTCTTTGTGGAAATCCCAATCATGTCCCTGAGGTTAAATTTTCCCTATAAAACCTACTTGTGGGCCATCCCATGGTTGCTACCTTCCTTTGAGTCAGCCCACTAAGGTATTCTGCCTTGTGGTGTTTTTTCCCATTCCTTTTGCCACATGCTATTACCCCTACCTCCACTCTGCTTCCCAACCCCACTTCTCCTCTTTACAGCCGACTAACTCTTTTAGGGGGCTAAGTCCCTTTCAAGAGTTAGCCTGCCAGCTAAGGGCATGCCCCGGCCTCATGGGGTGCTCCCTTTCTACTGAGTAATTTTGAGTTCCCTTGAGGAACCTGTCTTTCATATGCTCTTCCAATTCTATTTCACATTCACCATTCCAGGTGTCTATTGTATGCCTTCATTTTGTCTGTAATCTATTCCCCCAAATTAATCTACCTTTTGCTAAAGAGAATGGCTATTGTGAATTCTTCACATGATGAAACCCCAACTTTTGGTGTCTGCAATCATTTGGTGATAAACCTCACATTATTGATTACATCAGTGAGGACCAAGTCTGGAATGGGACAAGGCCAATTTTGTGATGTCTTTGGCAATTTCCTTCACTACCTGTCCATTATTATCAATTTTCACACAGAAAAAATTTAATTTTCCACACACTCTTATCTTCTTCACCCAACAAGTAATCTAATACCAATCTATGGTGGAGTATTACTTTTCTAGTCTGAGAGGCCTGATCTTCTAATAAATCCAGTGTTTTTGTCAACTGGTTAGTAATTATTTTGACCATGGCCTGGAGTCCAAATAGCCTATTCAGGATACAAATTGGGCTTCTGTACCTCCAACTCCCATTTTGGGCCATCTGTCACCCCAACCATTTGTGTCCTCAGTAATTAGAGTAAGTAACTCTTGACAAATCAAGATGTCTATCAGGAAAGTCAGCAACAACAGAAATGCTAAAATAAATAAATAAACAAACAAACAAACAGACATATATGCATCTAGCAATAGAAAAATGACTAGGCCAAATACTCACCTACTTATTGAGGATATGATGACCACATATTTTTAGACAGCAAACTATAAGATCTTACATACTTGAATTGTGCTCAAAGCTTCTATTGAACACTTGCCTTGATTATAGAAATTTGCCATAAGATGAAAAAGGGGAATATGATTGTAATCAAAAACTGGACCTTCATTCAGGCCTCAGCCTGAATGCACACACAACAGGATAAAGCATCCTTGGCAAAATTGTATGCAGTAACAATTTCACTTTATAGCCAGACTCAGGAATAATCAGGTAGGTGCTTATTCAAAGGAACACCACTGGGAAACTGGGAAACTGAGTCAGAAGGCTCCCATCTTAAGCAAGTGCAAGGTTGTCCTCCCAACTCTTGCCCAGATACTAACCTCCATCTGTAACAATTCGGAATCACATTCCTCTGAGAAGTATATTCCTTTCAGATGGTGGATTACTGGCTTGATGATCCATCAAACAATCATACTTAATTCAAAACTCCAAATAATAACAGCTACAGTTTCAAGAGATTTTATCTCACATAGCTAGTCTCATTAATCAAAGCTTCAGGTGAATTTAGCTCTCAAGGATCACATATCCTAAATAAATATTGATTAAGATTTTACAATGATAACAGTAAGAAATTCATCCTAAAAAGTTCATTTTCTCTTCATATCTAAGTAGGTGGGTTTTAAATTCAACATTACACAAATCATTTTACTTTAAGATGTTCAATAACCAATCTATTTCAAAACATGTTCAGGTATTAACCATGTTCGAAGGGACAAAGACATAAACCACTGTTCTCAGAATCTCCCTAAATAATGGGAACAGCTTTAAAATGATTTAATACAACCAATTAAAATTCACATATAGAATATACTGTCCTAAGTTCTCATTAAAGAGCCCTATCAGAATTAATATGAACAATTTCTTCATCCTAAAAAATGTTAATTGAACTTCCTCCAATTGAGAAGTCTCTATAAACTTTTCTGGATATATAAATAACAGGTACAACTCCAATAAGATTAAAATTCCTCTAAGCATAACCCTCCCACCAAAACATTCCTAATTGCTCCGGTGCAAAGTCAATTTTAGAGATTATAAAAAATTATCCTTAACAGTCCTTCACAGGTCCTCCACAGGTTTCTCCACAGCTCCTTTAATCCTGGTGTTCTCAGCTTCCAGATTGCAGTCTCAGTCATCTGTAACATATGGGAAGGTCTTTCCCCCTCTGTTTCTTCCAGGATTTAATTAGTATCTACTCTGCTGGAACTGCAAACTCCAAAGGTGTTGTTTAAGGCAGCAATCCTTTCTTCCTAAGAGCTGAAAGCAATGAAGACATTGCCAGCATGTAATGCCTGAAAAACTTCTCTTTTGTTTCAAAAGAGGTATTTCCCTTTTTCCTCCCAAATAAAAGTAGATCAAACAGCACCTTATATGGGGAAACTCCCAGATCACTTCTGGGTACAGCTCTAATTTTTTAATAAAGCAATAGAAAACATTTAGTCCAAGGCAATTCCTTTCACTTTCCCTGATGAGTGCAGATGCCCATGTATATGGAATTACCGCTCAATTTTCAAATCTTTGCCATTATTTCTTTAAAAACTTTAGAAGTAAAATAATCTCTACCATCCATAACTTGAATATTTTCAAGCCAGATTCCCTCCCTCCAGAGGGACACCTTCTCAATACCTTCTAATCTATCTTTAAACATATTACACATTTTTCAGATACAATTTGTTTTGCAATTATACATATACATTCATTATCCATTCCCAAATTCCCCCATATCAGTCCAAAGTAGCTAGGAGCTGGGGGTGATGATCTCTCATTCAAAACTGCTTCAAGCTGAGGATGGGTGGAGATGCTCAATCCAGCGAGGGGGATGGGTGTGGTGTGGTGTGCTGACAATCAAAGCTGATCTAGGTCCCAGATGTAGCTGTAATTTGACCAAAATCTAGGGGGAAAAAACCAAATCTAACAAATAAAGATTAGAACAGTCTGAGATAGAAAGACTGGTCCACAAGGACTGTTACAAGATTAGGGAGGACAGAAAGATTAGCCAGCAGCTTCCTATGTGAAGAGATGCTTATCTCACAGACAGGCAAAAGGCTGTCAGCTATAGTCCCAACAACAATAACAACAACAACAAAAAACAGCCGTTAGGTCTCACAAACCACTGTGCTAATCATCCTCTCATTATTTAGAAACTTTAAAAAAAAAAAAAAACATTTGAATATCATACACAAAATATCTAGTAACAGATAGATGACTAGGTTAAATACTTATTGGCCCAAGTATATAATGGATTGGCCCAAGGATATAATGATTACATATGACTAGATTGGAAAAAGCAAGGTATGACATAATTGAATTGCATTAACAGTTTCTATTGACCATTGCTCTGATTATAGAAATCTGTAACAAAAGGAAAAAAATGCAGGGATATGACTATAACAAGATAAGCAATCAAAACTGATCCCTAAGCTCATTCAGGATAAATAGACACTTTAACCCAGTTTTACTCCAGATAATTGTCCCAATGGAGCTTTAAAACTCCCAAATAATATTCACTACAAACCCAAGAAATTTTACCTCCAATAACAAATCCCATTAACCAAAGTTTCAGATAAATCCTAAACAAGTATTTACCATAACCTTATATTGATAACAATAAGAAATTTATCCCAGTAAGTTCACATTTTATACCCAAATAGATATATAAATTAAATATTATACAAAATCATTTTGCTTTAAAATACCCAATACATAGAAAAAATTCCAAATTGCATATCCAAATTTTCAAAAGGACAAAGAAAAAAATTATTTTCAGAGGTCTTTTAAATAACCTCAGGATCACCCAATACAATCCATTAAAAACTTATACAGAATATCCAAATACCACATAAGAGAATCTAAAAATTCTTTAAAATATCAATTAAACTTTTAGAAATAGCCCTACAAAATTATGGATCACATTTATGATCATATTCCTTAACTAAGGAAACCATTATGTAGCAAAAGAAACAAATATTCAATCAATTAACTCAAAAGCAGGCCTATCTCTTAAAATCACTTGCCAAAACCAAGCTTCTTCAGAAAGTAGCTGGAACACACTTAGTATGGGGGGTAAGGGAGAGGGGAAGAGATAAAGGATCCCACGTGGCCGCTCTTCTATAGCAGGCTTATTTGGGGAAAGGGGATTTCACATGGCCTCCCTTCCGCCCTTCCCCTATTCCACATGGCCTTTTTCCTAACTCCACCATGCTTCCCGACTCTCTACTCAACTTCATCTTTCCCTTTTGTTACATACTTTAACCAATTTCCAACAACCTTTCTAACTAGAAGCTCCATTGCTAAAGTAGCAGAGAGCAGTGGGGGTGAGTTTAATCTTCACCTTTGAAGACAAAAGACCCCATTTCTCCCTACCCCACCCAACCTCTTTTCTACATGCAACCTTTCCTTCTAGTCTCTCCTAAACCACCTTCATTCTCTTTTCCTTCAAAACTTATGATTCATAATACAGTGGATAGCTAAATGACTCCATAAAACCCACATGTCCAGCAGAGCTGGATTTAAAGCATAACTTATAATGTTAACAAATTACCCAAAGTGTGTCAGAGGGTAACATACTTTACCTAATTAGAGGCTGGTGACCCCTTTCAGGTAAGTTAACAGAATTTCACTTTAACAAGCTATTGTTCTTAAGATTTTATACTCAAAGATAACCATATCTAGCCTACATAGGCAACAGTAAAATTATTTCCCACAATTTCAAAATCATTCTAAAATTCTTAATCAAATTTTCTCCTGCCTGAGTTTCAATCAGATAAGGTTTTATTGCCCTTTATTCTAGCAGGCTTTGAAAACCTGCTCCAAGAAAAACCCATCTGCCAGTTTTAAAATAGCCAAACTTTTCTGTTCCTTTTACTTACAGATCAGTGCAACACGTTAAAAAGTTTAAATTCACAAGCAAATTTTGTGCTAAACACAGTTGTAACATTGAAATAACCAATTCTTAATCTTTGTTCTTAAACCTTTAGTGGAGCTCTTTAACTAACAAGACAGACAGATAAGTCACACCGAACACAGAACACAGACATAGACTACACAGTTTTAACATTAAACAAAATATTTAACACACATAATCAGAGAGTTCCCAAAAAGGATCTCAGAGTCAGATCAGACCAGATGTGTCTTAGGAGACACAAAACCAGAGGATCATCCAGAGTCCTGGAATGTTACCCTTCTCAGAATTTAATGCCCATTGTCATTTTATTATTCTGAAAATCCAGATGTTAGCACAGACAGACAGAACAGGTAAACAGATCAGATTATGTCCTAAAACATCCAGACTCACTCTCCCATGGCTGAAATGGAGTGTTCACCATTGGGCTGTGGCTGAAAACTGGAGACTCTGGGAAAAAAATGCAGAGGGCCAGCCTCTCCAGGTCAAGAACCCAGATCCTCAACCATCCCAGGCCCAAGGTGAACACCCAAAGATCTCTATTCTCTAATACTGCTCTCATATCTTGCTGGGAAGCCTCCAAAATGTAATTCTGGAGAAACTGAGGCAAGATACAGATTAGAGAGTTTTTAATATTTTATTTGAAAGGGAGAGATTGTGCTGGGGTCATGTTGCCCCCAGGGCTGATGTCCAAAGCATACAGCTGCTAATGTGTGCTTCCCATGAAGTATATATACACACATGGCTCAGCTACAGGGGTAGACCGAGGCAAGGGCAGAGTCAGAGACTGAGAAGGGGACAGACTATCAACCCGGTTCTGATAGGGTGAGGCATAGGATTGGACATTCTGATGATGTCTAAGATAGAAGGTCTTTCTCCTTAGCTGGATCATCATGATTAGGAGGGAGGGATGGTGTTGCAGGATTGAGCAGAACAATTAGGAACTGAGGCAGAACAATTTAGGGAAACTGAGTCAGGACAATTAGGAAAACTGAGTCAGGACAACAAAAGGAAACTGTGGCACAATAATACAAACATTTGACCTCTTTAGGTAAATTACCAGAAACCCAAAAGTTTTTAACTTAAAATCAAATCAAATATAGATTTAAATTTCTAGTAACAAAACTTCAATATCAATGCACACATTTTTCTAAAATCTTATACCAGAAAAAACAAGTTCACAATTTAGCACATTCTAATTAATAGCACTTATCTCATACAATTTCAGAATCAGAATTCCTATTTAAACACACACAGCTGTAAAATTTAAGCTGGCAGAAAACTGCCTTTTCAAGTCCATCTATAAAGGAGGGGAATATGTAAGAAGGGCTTTAAGAAAATGCCAGATGTTAGGACCCTGGGGGAGAGGGTTAGATAAATTTGGAGCCAGGTGTCTAACTGCAGGTCTGTGGCTCAGTGACTAGCTCACTCTCCATGCCAGAAATGGGGGGAGAGGGGGAATGAGAAGAGGGAGAGAAAAAAGGGAGGGGAAGCATGTTGAAGATGTTGGGACACCAGGACAAACCCCAGAAGAAGACAGGCCAGTGAGGGATGCTAGCCTAGTCAGGGCAGATTTCATAAGCCTCTCCAAGGGAGAAAAGTTTGGAAAATCTCAGATAGGGCAGTTTTTTTCTTTTTGCAGTTTTTCTGTCAGCCTCAGGTTCAGGCCCTCAGAAGGCTTTTAACCATGTAAATTAGGCTTAAAAATACTTTTAAATTGCTTAAAATACAATAGGTCTACTTAAAATTACAATAGACTAGCTCAAGTTAGCTGACAGAGAGTGCCAAGCAATTTAAAATTTAGTCTCAAAAACCCCAGAAATTGCTAAAATATTTTAGCAGTTCTGAAACTTTAACTCTTTCTGCAGACCC
The DNA here is from genome assembly GCF_016432865.1 of Antechinus flavipes. Lineage (NCBI taxonomy): Eukaryota > Metazoa > Chordata > Mammalia > Dasyuromorphia > Dasyuridae > Antechinus > Antechinus flavipes. Next base: position 466,020,297 of record NC_067400.1, read on the forward strand.
AGATTGGTCAGTTCTAGGTCCACAGAAATGTCAGGTTTTTATTTTTTTTCTTTTTTGATGTGGCAGTTAAAAACTTTCTCAGAACTAACCCTTCCTCTCTCTAACTAAAAGCTATTTGCATAAGTCCAGTTATCACAAAACAATCATTTTTAAATCTCATATAGCCAGATCTCTCTCTCTCTCTCTCTCTCTCTCTCTCTCTCTCTCTCTCTCTCTCATACACACACACACACACACACACACACACACACACACACACACACACACACAAACTACTTTTCTAAATCAATCTAGTTACCATTCTCAGCCCCACCTTGCAGTGGAAGCAAGGAAGAGAGTTTTGGAGCTAAGCCTTAAGAGCCAGCTGGATGACCAGGTATTGAAAATTCCTTTGAATTTATACTCAGACCTAAGGGATCAAAAGTTCTTCAGAATGGGGTACCCACCCAAACAAAACAATATTATTTAATCCCTCCAAATTTTGATACTTCAGCCCAGTTCTTCTTAAAGAGCCATCTTCTTGGGTTTTTAGATAGGTTTTTAGAACCAGCTACCTTAGATTGTTTCTTTCCCAAGGTTCACAGTATCTTGTTCTCTTTGGTAGAGGACCCAATCTTATCAAAGGAAAATGGGAGAACCCTTACAGACTCGAACCTTTTAGAGTCTTCCAATATCAATGGGAAAAAGAAGCCTTTTATAGACACTAACCGATTAAATTCTCCCAATCCCAATCCCAGTCATCCAGACGGCTCACCAATTCTTGGCAAAAGGAAACTTCTCTTACGGACTGGAACCACTTAGAGCCTACTTCCCTCCTCTTACTGCTCCCCACCCCCACCTCTCAGTTTCTTGATTTACCTAGGTTGTGCACAATGTGACTGATTTCAAACTTTTCTCAGCTAGTCTCTCTCCTAAGCCTTATTAATCTTCTCTCTTCACTAGCTCATTTCCAATTTTGCTTCCCTCAAGTGTCTCTCTTTGGGAATTTACCAGATTGGGAGTGGGAGTTCCCAAGCTGAGTCCAAGGACCACTGGAGAATTCTCCGGAGGGCTTCTGCCTAAGGATTTGGGTATGGGAGAGATTTCTCATGGACCAGAAATATTCTAGAACAAGTCCCCAAAACTATGTAGAACAGTGACTCTTACCCACATTACAATCAGAGATTCTCAAGGTAAAAAGCAAAAAGGGATTTATTACAATCTCATGAGAAAGGGCAACTCCCAATAGACTAGGTGTCAGTAGAGGAGTGCAAAGTGCAAACTGCAAAACACAAAATTATATAGATGCTAAACAAAAGTCCTTACCCCCACCCCCAACACCTTTTTTCCCCATTGTCTGGAGGAGTCCAGGCTTACATCCTAAATGCAGAAATCTATCCCAAAAAACAAAAGAATATTAGTAAATAACAAACTCTTTACTTATTAAGTACTTAAATGCTAATTAAGAGGGAAGAAACTGAAGGGAAATGTTTATCTAAGATAATTGAACACTGTAGCTTTTAACTAAAGCTCAGCTTGTTGCAAAGTCTCAAATTACAATTAGGGCATAGGTGAAGATCACATTCTTATGAGAAGTCTTCACTCAGTTTATCCCATTTACTCATGATAAAAATTATACTCTTAATGTCTGTTGCGGAAGAAAGCATATAACAAAAAAAAAAAAAATAGAAAGCACATAATGACAAAAACTCACTAAGAATTCAGCAATATTTTTAAATGAATCTGTATTTTGTTCATCACAGAAACATCTACCTATACCTGAAAAATAGGAATTTATAATACATTACTTGTTTGGTATTCATAATAATAACAGTAGCATTCATTTAGTGCTTTAAGGTTTGCAAAGTACCTTATGTGTATAATCTCATATTATCCTCATAATACTGGGAGGTTAGTGCTATTATTAAAATACCCATTTTACACTTTAAAAAACTGAGGTAGAAGGGGTTAAATAATTTGTTCAGGTCTAGTATATATCTTAGTCTATATTTGAATTCTCTGACTTGTTCCAGCTGTCTATCCAACGGGATACCACTTAGTTGCCTCATAAGATAAATGCTTGTTTGTGAATTCACATGTGGATTTGTGGGATCTTTTGCAAAAATTCTTTGGTCTCCCAAGGATCCATGACCCATAGGTTAAGAATCCCACTAATCTAAAGTAAAGGTATCAAAATAGTTCCTGCAGAAAGGTGGTCCTTTCCAATAAAGATATTTATCTCACAATTAACTGAGAGGATGCTTTCAGTAATTTGTGCTTGGGAGCCTCAAGATATTAATCAAGAGAAGCTAAAGAACTGTGTTATTTTTAATAAAGATTCTGTCTGACTTGTTAAACCAGAGGATTATCCATCAGACTGGTAACAACAAGCCCTAGGATTCAAATGCAGAATTGAAAAGCTGGTTATATTTGATGTGGTTCCCTTTCATCTCAAAGTGGATACCTAGATTGCACATTTACTGTAACTTGTACATATACTTCCCCTCCCCCCCAAGTGACATTGATCTTGAACCCACACTAATAGTAAAAGGGTCACACCCAAGGAGAATATAGCATTCTTGACACACAAGTTAATACTATAACTACATCTTCCCTTTAATTTTTTCTCCTTTGATGCTAACACTAATAAGTGTGCACAGCCTGTTTTTCCAGTTTGGTCCTCAGGGTAAGGATATGATTTAAATGGTGGTAATTTAGAGTTGGGTCACTCTTTGGATCCTGGATATTACTGAGAGCATTTATATTTTGTCTGTATTTGTTCAACTCCCTATCAGTAATTAGGACTTCTTCACATCTAGAGAAATAATTACCAGTACAATTGATTCATTAGTCTTATACTCTTTTCAGCTCATACAAAGTTTCCCACAAAACCAAACCTGACTTCCATTAATTTGTAAAAGTCCATAAATTAAGTTAATTATAAGATTTGTCGATGGAAGACCCCTTTATTTTACAAATGAAGAAAGAGGTTATATGACTTATCAGGGATTGCAAAAGTAATAGAAACCCTTTTGAGTACCTCCTGAAGGGAGATCTTAAGGAAGGAATAATTAGCCTTCCCTGAAGCTTTTAGCCTGAGTTATCTAAAGCTAAAAGGGAGAGCTAACTAAATAACAATAAAAGTAGAGGCAGAGCTTCTGGGAACTGCAGATGATAAGTCTGAGATAGCGGTGTTGGAGAAGATGAAGAAACTGAGATTTGTTAAGTGACTTGTCTAGGGTCACACCGCTAATAAGTATCAGGTCTTCCTGACACCAGGACCAGTGCTCTATTCCTCTAACTGCCCTGACCATATTTAACATTGTGCATTTTTTTCCCACAGAAGAATGTAAGCTTCTGAGTATAAGGATTGTATCCATTTTCACTCTCCTGTCTCCATTGCCTATCATGATGCCTTTTACTCTGTGGGGACAATTTAGTCCTGTCATTTCTTCCATATAGGAAGTGGAAACTCTTCCACTAATGCAATTTATAACTATAGAGATTGTTCTGAGTCTGAGATTAGTCAACTTGACCATAATAAAAGACAGGAATTGGATCTAGCTCTCCAAGGTTAACTTTCTATTCATTATACAACATCTATGAGACTTCCACACAGGAGGCATTTAATGAATTTCAGTTGAATTTATTTATTTCCCATTTTCTGTCTTGATTATTGTAGCACTGGACATTGTACCTATGAGGGATGTAAGAGACCCTTACCCAAAATGACTACTCAAAGATCACTGAAAGTAGAAAACAGAAAGATTGTTTATTATTAAATTCTCATGAGAATGAGCAGTCCCAAACCCAAAGACCCCAGTTTCTGGGATAAGAACGCATTATTTGACAAAAATTGCTGGAAAAATTGGAAATTAGTATGGCAGAAACTAGACATTGACCCACATTTAACACCATACACCAAGATAAGATCAAAATGGGTTCATGACCTAGGCATAAAGAATGAGATTATAAATAAATTGGAAGAGCATAGGATAGTTTACCTCTCAGACCTGTGGAAGAGGAAGGAATTTATGACCAAAGAAGAACTAGAGATCACTATTGACCACAAAATAGAAAACTTTGATTATATCAAATTGAAAAGTTTTTGTACAAACAAAACAAATGCAGACAAGATTAGAAGGGAAACAATAAACTGGGAAAACATTTTTACAATCAAAGATTCTGATAAAGGCTTCATTTTCAAAATATATAATTGACCCTAATTTATAAGAAATCAAACCATTCTCCAATTGATAAATGGTCAAAGGAGATGAACAGACAATTCTCAGATGAAGAAATTGAAACTATTTATAGACATATGAAAATATGCTCTAAATCATTAGTAATCAGAGAAATGCAAATTAAGACAACTCTGAGGTACCATTATATACCTGTCAGATTGGCTAGAGTGACAGGGAAAGATACTGTGGAATGTTGGAGGGGATGTGGGAAAACAGGGACACTGATACATTTTTGGTGGAATTATGAACACATCCAGCCATTCTGGAGGGCAATTTGGAACTATGCTCAAAAAGTTATCAAACTGTACTTACCCTTTGATCCAGCAGTATTTCTACTGGGCTTATACCCCAAAGAGATACTAAAGAAGGGAAAGGGACCTGTATGTGCCAAAATGTTTGTGGCAGCCCTGTTTGTAGTGGCTAGAAGCTGGAAAATGAATGGATGCCCATCAATTGGAGAATGGTTGAGTAAATTGTGGTATATGAATGTTATGGAATATTATTGTTCTGTAAGGAATGACCAGCAGGATGAATACAGAGAGACTTGGAGAGACTTACATGAACTGATGCTAAGTGAAATGAGCAGAACCAGAATCATTATATACCTCAACAACGATACTGTTTGAGGATATATTCTGATGGAAGTGGATCTCTTCGATAAAGAGAGCTAATTCAGTTTCAGTTGATCAAGGATGGACAGAAGCAGCTACACCCAAAGAAAGAACACTGGGAGATGAATATAAACTGCTTGCATTTTTGTTTTTCTTCCTAGGTTATTTATACCTTCTGAATCCAATTCTCCCTGTGCAACAAGAGAACTGTTCGGTTCTGCACACATATATTGTATTTAGGATATACTGTAACCTATTCAACATGTAAAGGACTGCTTGCCATCTGGGGGAGGGGATGGAGGGAGAGAGGGGAAAAATCGGAACAGAGGTGAGTACAAGGGATAATGCTGTAAAAAATTACCCTGGCATGGGTTCTATCAATAAAAAGTTATTTAAAAAAAGAGAGAGAGAGAGAGAATGAGCAGTCCCACCATGAGATAAACTCGTGGTAGAAGGGCTAAAGAAGTAGTAAAGATACACAGCTTTTATAAAGAGATTGCATCACAAGTAAGAGAGCATTGGGGGGAAGGGGAGGGGGAGAAAACGCATCTAATTGGTTTTTACTATCTGGAGAGATTGGAATGGAAGGTTTCTGTTTCCCCAAAATCACCTGATTTCTAGGAAACAGACAATCAGACCTTCAGGCTTTAGATAATCAAGCAGACAGTGTTTAAACTAATAGTCTAAATATCGCTAAATGTCAAATACTGATAAATGTCATTAGCTCAGGTTAAGTAAATATGTTTATAGCTGGCCAAGGCTCAAGTAAATATGGGCCTGCACATATTGCACTTATGCAGGTCACAGAGGCACAGAAATAATGAAAATAAAATACAGAAAAGAATTCACACATTCCTATAAGTTCTTCGCCTTATCTCTCTATTCCACATATCCCTAATAGCAAAATTCAGTGACAAAAAAACCTTATTCCTGAATTTCCACTTAAAATTTTAGGCTCTGTTAAGATGAATAGTGACAAAAACTTATTCAAAGGATTAGCAGGACTAAATTTGTTTGTTTTTGGTTTTTCTGAGGCCATTGTGGGTAAGTGACTTGCCCACAGTCACATAGCTAGAAAGTATTAAATGTCTGAGGTCAGATTTGAATTCATGTTCTCTTGACTTCAGGGCCAGCTCTCTATCCACTGCCCCATCTACTGTGTTTCCCCGATAATAAGACCTATCCCAAAAATAAGCCCTCTCCTTACTGTGTAAGATTCCTTTAAAATAACCCCTCCCCCGAAAATAAGCCCTATTGAGATTGCTACTGTAGTAAAGGTGATCCCCTGCACTACACGCATACATCTGTATGCACTGTCCTCCTCCCGTCCTCCCTTCCCCCCGGTGAAACGCACGCCGCGCTCCGAGCTGCATCCAATCAGAGCTGCAGCAGTGAGCGCGCCATCCTGTTCTTCCCCAGTGATTTGCTTGCTGGCGCCATTGAGAGCAGTGCCATGGAGGAGAGCTGAGGCAGGACAACATAAAAACCTGGTATGTAAGCAGGAGTGAGGGGGCATGATGGAGGATAAAAGGGGCATGATGGAGGATAAAAGAAGAACTCAGGGGGCATGATGGAGGATAAAAGAAGAACTCAGCCAGCACTCACCACGCTAAAGAAATGAAGAACTTCCTTGCAGAGAGAAGAATCGATCAAGTAATAATTCCTGCAGGAATGACTGCCTATCTCCACACCCTTGATATTGCAATAAACAAGCCATTCAAGGACCATTTGCACATGGAAGTCAATGACTACATTGAAAATAGAATGGAAAGAAATCAGTGTGGAAACTTTGTGAAGCCCTGTCTGCAAGAAGTCATGACTTGGGTGAAGAAGTCATGGGATAAAATTACTGACAGCCAAGGCACTACAAGCAGGTTACCTGGATAAGACATGTTCATTTAAATATTGCTAGACATGACAGATTGGGTCCACTTCTTTTGAAGGAAACAGAGGCACAAAACATCCAGGACAGAATTCAGGGTTTGGACACTTATGACGATGTTGTTGAAGAAGATGACATGATCATTATTGAATAAAGGTACTTTTGTTTGTTCACATTTACCTGTTTATTAAAATTGCTGTCAATGTTCATTAAAATAAGCCCTCCCCTGAAAATAAGCCCTCTGGTGTTTTTCTGTCCAAAAAATTAATAAGACAGTGTCTTATTATCGGGGAAACACAGTAGCTGCCTCAGCAGAACTAAATTTGAAGAAGAAAAACAAAGATTGAGTTAATGACTTTTCTTAGCAGTTTGTTATTCAGAGGGAAAAGTTTGAGAAGGTTAAACTCTAATTTATAGGACAGTAAATATGGAACTAAAAGGGAACTTAACAATCATTACATTCAACTCTTTCATCTTATAGATACGGACACACACATTTGTGTTGTTCACTTGTTTCAATCATGTGACTCTTTGTCATACTTTGTCATAGTAGAATGATTCTCCATTTGCTTCTCCAACACATTTTACTAATGAAGAAACTGAGGCTAAGTGACTTGCCTGGAATCATAATAAATAACTGAAGCAGGACTTCAATGCAAATTTTCCTGTCTTTCTAATTCTAGTGCATTTTACCTAACTGCCTAGCTGTCTATCTGAGCCAACTACCTGCCTTTCTATCTAATTTCTTAATAAAAAGCTACTCTTTCAGAGTTACAGATTTTGAGCTAAGAAACCTATTCTGAACAATCTGTTTTACAATCTGGTTTCACACATTAATGAATTTGTGAGAGATTTAACAGTATATAATCTATTATTAATCATTTTTACCTGCTAATCAAGAAAAGCACAAAGACTAAAACATTTTAAAATAGTTTTTAGAAAGATTTTAGAAAAAAATATTGTTTTAGTCCTGGCTTTACAACTAGCTAGCTAGATACTCTGACATTAAGTCTCTTCACATCTCTAGACCTCAGTTTACTTTTCTATGCATAAGGAAGTTTGGACTATATGATTCCTCAGTGCCCTGAGGGAAAAAGCACTTAAAGCCTAAGTTTGGTTCAGCTGTAGAATCTTTCTAAAGAGTGTACTTTAAAGGTACTTAATGCATAATATGACTCAGGTATAGGACAGCTAGTTATTTCTACACCAAAAAAAATTTTTTTTCAATTGGTAGTGCATATAAACTTAAAACAGGATAATAACTTATACCTACTATTACAGTCACCCAGGAGGCTAAAACACCAAAATATATAAAGCAATTTTGTGAAACTGATGAGAAGGCATTTTTAGATTTCATCTACACTGTACTATCTAAACTCCCTTCAGGTCCCTGTCTTCTAGTAAATTTGATCAGAGTTGAGCTATTTGCCTTTGTCAGCAGTATTCTCTTCAACATAGAAATTCCTCCTCTCTTCAAATAGCTCTAACCAAGGGTCTCTACCCTCCAAACTTCTTGAACTTGTGAGGTTGCCTTCAAGGTTAGCATGCCTGTCTCAGTTCACCTAGCAGAGTGAAGAGAAGGTGCTATTCCTTCTCCCACCTTCAAGAGATTCAGATAGTCTTGATGCAGTCTTCATCCATTTTATTTTAGGATGGGCAGACATCCTAGATAAATGGATTTTTTTTAGCTCTAGTATCCTCAGAATCCTCATCTGTCTTCACTTCCTGGGTTACTTTGGTAACACAGTCATTGTCAGAAACTTATATTAAGATTTTTTTTTCATACAATTTAGCAGATAAATGTTTACAGGCTAAGGACTCTAGTCGATCTGTCCTTGAGTCCTCAGGCTGTATTCTCAATGAGGAGAGCAATATGTGGGACACCACCCATACAAGCTGATTCAATAGCATTCTTTGTACCCTGACATCTTCTATTCATGTACCAGATGAACAGTAACTCTTCTATTCACAGAAGTTTTGCTACAGGCAATGTGCAAAGGTTCTTCCACTGCTGGATACTGAGGGGCGAAAGCTTTATTTACTTCAATCAAATCTGAGCCTTTCAGATTCAGTCCTGATGGCAGGAACAGACCAGTGCCCATGATGGACATCCAGATACAAAGTAGCCCACAATTTTGGCGAGCAGACTCAGACTCTGCTTTTTAACATTTTCACTCGCTATGATCACTGCTCCTACTCCATCAGACACTCTTGAAGAATATTCTGAAGGTACTTGGCTAATTGTTCCAGAATTGCTTGAGGTCTGGGATGTTCATCCACTCACATCATGTTTTTTCCTTTCTTTGTTTTCACCTTCTTTGTCATTTCATTATTAAAATAGCCAGTATCATTAGCAGCCTTCCACCTCAGTTGTGACTGAAAAGCATATTTAGCACAAGTTCCTCTGCTTATTGTATGTTTTACAGCAAGGTTCTCAGCAGTAATTGCCATGAGGGTTTTAATATGCTGAGCAGTCAACACTGTCCACAAAGTGCCTTCCGGTTTGGTCTGTTCCCACTGTGGTTCTAAAGCGTATGCTTCTGACACAGTGGGGAGCCTGGCTCATACTTTCTGTTCCTCTGCAAAACACTTCAGTGTCTTTGACACAAATATCCTGACATTCACTAATAATAGACTAGAAACCAGAGCCACAAAGTCTATTCAGAGTAAGAGCTGGTTGCCTGAGGGACTCCCACTTGTAAAACAACATGCCTTGTCAGGTACAGAGCATCTGAAGAACTCTGTGTGACACTGCCCAAGATCATATTGTCAATAATTTCTGGAGGGACTTGCCAGCAGATAGTGTAGGCTTGACAGCCAATTTAGCCAAGTCAGTGGTTATGAAATCGTTCAGTAAATCTCCAAAGGCCTCAAAGAGCATTTGATTAGTATCAACTATGTACATATCTTTGAGCTTGGGCAGGCTAGATAGATGCTTGTTTTGCTTTTCAAAGGTCTACTGAGTCAATGTTCTTCTTGCTTAATAACTGATAATCATATTGCCTACTCATTCTCAAAGCTCTTAAGTCCTTCAGCATTGACCAGAAGCAGATAGGGTAACTGTATGTACCAAGACATTATTATGTCATCCCCCCCAAAAAATTATTAAGTATCTACTGTATACAGAGAATTGGTCTAACGATAAGGAGATATATAAAATTTAGAGAAGACAGAGATCCTTCTCTAAATTTAATTTTTTAAAAATTCAATAAACATTTGTTACAATATCTGAAATATACAGTGTTTATAAGTGCTTATACTTATAAGGAGATAATAACAATATTTATCCAAAATACAAAAATAATAAATATGATAGTTGGAAAATGAAATGCTGTGTGAGATCTGAGGGTAGACATTGTTACCAACTGGGGGTGTAAAGTCCAGCCTAGTTCCCTGGAGGCCTCAAGATCAGCAAGAGTCAGGATAGGCAAAAGTCCTTAGTCTTTAGGGGGAGAAGTGAAGGAGACAGACAAAACTGCTAGGAGTTTTGCCAAGGATGTCCAGAATCTCCACCTTGTCCTGCTGCCAAGTGAGCTCTAATCCTTACCTACAATCATCTTTACACCAAATATCGAGCTGACATCAATGGTGAGAAGAGCCATTTACCCAAACATATGCTAATAGAGTCATTGTCTTATTTTGAATAGGTAATTAGCCTTAAGTGCTCAGTGGTCTGATTCCAGTGCACCTATTCAGAGTTTCAGCCCTTTACATCTCCCACTTTCTTTTGTTTTAGAACACAGTTGGCCACACCCTCCCTGACTTCGCAGAAAAAGAGTGAAAACACCGAAAAGGAGGTTATCATGCCCCCGCTGACATCTCAGGAAGGGAAGTGAAAGCACTAAAAAGGAGATGATCACACCCCCCTCCCGGACTTTTCAGAAAGAGAGATGAAAAACACCAAAGGGAAGTGGGGAGTCAAGCCAGATATTGTTAGCTGGTTTCTGAGCTGAAGGGTCTTATTAGAAACAGGTATGCACAAACCCATCAGGATGGGAGGTATTACACAAGCACATAGCAATAACACAGAGGCTATTAGTGATGACTCTCCCCACAGCTGGTGCAGGCTCAACATGGTGTAACAGACATGAATTGTACATGCAAATAATGATATAACAAACAATATGAATCAACATGTATTGTAAGAGATTTCCAGAAGTCCTAGAAGGAGGGTATGTAAACAACAGTCACACATACGCCTTCTTCAGCAGCCGAGAGATAGTCCAAAACCAATCTACTGTCCATTGCTTCACATGTCAGGGAATCCAATGATCCCTGCAAGCTTTTGAAGTCCTGCAACAGTCTTTTTATGTGTTAGGGAATGCAATGATTCCTGCAGATTTTGAAGTCCTGCAACAGTCTTATCATTTCTCAGAAAATCCAATAATTCTTGAGGGTTTTCAAGTCCTGCATCAGTCTCATTAACAATTTTTGATGCCCATGAGTCAAACGCCATAACTGCCAGGCTCTTTCAGTGGTGGGCACAGTCAGCAATGGAACCATCTGATGTTTCTTGGTTCTTCTCTTTCATTTCAAAGGTTTGCTCCATCTCTCTGTGATGGACAAGGCGAATACGGCTTGTTGGCACCCATCTGATTCCTTCTCCATCTGTAGAGATACAAGCAAACCCTTTCTTCCAAGCAGTTAACCTATCTGGTCCCTTCCATTCACTACTTTCGGGGTCTCTCCACATCACCTGGCAATTATCTAAAGATAGTGCAGCTGCTCGCACTGGACACTGCCCTTCCAGTGGGTTATAAAACCTGTCTGCCAGAGCCAGTGCATCTTTGTCAAAAATCAAGAAGTTAATAGTATAAAGGGCTAGATTTAGAAGTTCTCTAGAGTTACCTGTGGCTCCCCCTTTCTTTTGTTTTTGGAGCAGCATCTTAATGTCTCTTTTTCTCCTCTCTACTATTGCCTGTCCTTGAGGATTAAAGAGTATGCCAGTGGTGTGTAAAATCTTATACTGTGCACAAAAGTGTGCAAAATGTTTAGAAGTATATGCAGGTCCATTATCTGTTTTTATTGCTTGTGGCACACCCATAATGGCAAATGCTTGTATAAGGAATTCAGTGACCACTCAGGCTGTCTCTTTTGCTGCTGGTATTTATTGCAAAAGTGAATCCTGAAAAAGTGTCTACCACAACATGGATAAAAAGACAGATGACCAAAAGATTTATAATGGGTCACATCCATTGCCAGATTTCATTGGGTCTGAAACTACGAGGATTCTTCCTTGGAGGGAGCATAGGAGCATAGAAAGGAAGGCAAGTTGTACAGGCTTTTATTAGGCTCCTAGCTTCCTCTTTTGTTATCTCAAATTGCAAACATAAAGCTTGAGCAGCCTGATGGTATTTAGAATGAGATTCTTGAGCAGCCTGATGGTATTTAGAATGAGATTCTTGGGCTTCCTGAAATAAAGGCGTATAGGCCAACATGGTTAGAAGGCTATCTGCCTTTGCATTACCATCAAAAATAAGACTGGAAGTCCACTATGAGAGTGGACATGCAAGATATAAATCTTACCTGTATGCTTTCTCACTTGCTCTTGAAGTTGCTTAAAGAGCTGATATATATTAGAGGCTACAGATTTTATTTGGGCTGTGGCAATTCTTTGTATCATACCTACTGAATAAACTGAATCAGATATTATTTTTATATCTCCTGGATAATAAATAAGAGCTAGAATGCTTGCATACAATTCATTCTGCTGAGAGGGCTGAAAAGGAGTTCTGACTACTCTCTTTATAGTCAAGTCACGAGAGTATACAACGCAAATATTATGTTTGGATGCATCTGTAAAGATAGTTGGTCCTTTAAGAGGAACTTTAGAAACCTTTTCTTCAAGAATCCATCACCAATTATGTAATAGTCTGATTATCTTTAATGGAGACCCGTGTGTAAAATTTGGAGCCATGCTAATAAAATTTGCCACTCTGGGATGGTTTCACAGCATACACTAATTTGTGCATTAGTATAAAAGGTGTATATCTTGTCAGGTCTTATCCCAGATAATTGTACTGCTTGCTTAATGGCCTTTAATAAAATTCTAGCCACAAGCACTGGGTAAGGAGTAAGGCTTTGCTCTGGTTGTGCTGGGAGGTTCACCCACTCTATCACACTGTCTCCTTGATGAAGGACTGCTGTGGGTGTCTTTTTTGTAGCAAAAACTGATATTTACAAGGGTTTTTAAATGACTCTTTCAACCACATTGGATAAAGCCAGTTCACTTTCTCTCAAAGCCTCTTGAGCTTCTTTTGTAAGCTGGTGTAGTGAGTTTAAAGCACTGTCTCCCTTTAAAATGTCATATAATGGTTGCAATTAATAAGTAGTCAAACCTAACATTGGATGCATCCATTGGATATCTCCTATCAACTTCTGAAAGTCATTTAAGGTGTGTTTATCTTCTCTGTTCTTAAGTTAAGTTTTTGTACTGTAAGCACCTTAGGGTATACTTCATATTCTAAATATTGAAAAGGAGTATGTCTTTGAATTTTTTCTGGAACTATGTACAATTTGTAGTTCCTTAGTGTTTCTATGGTCTTTTGTAGACATGCTTCTAACATTTGTTCCTCAGGTGCACATCCCAATATATCATCCATGTAATGTAATAACATTATTTTTGGAAATGCTTTTCTTACTAAAGTAAGAGTAGCAGCAAGATACATTTGACACATAGTAGGGCTATTTTTCATTCCCTGTGGCAAAAGTGTCCATATTTTTTAAAGGCTCAGCTAAGTTAATACTGGGCACTGAAAAGGCCAGTCTTTTCATATCCTCTTTATTCAGAGGGATAGAATAGAAACAATCCTTAATGTCCATAACCCAAAGAGGCCATTCTCTAGGCAACTGAATAGGAGATGGAAGTCCAGGCTGAAGAGTTTCCATAGTTTCCATCTTTTCACTTACTTTTCTTAAATCAGTCAACATCCTCCATTTTCCAGATTTCTTTCTTATGACAAATATAGGGGAATTCCAAGGACTTAAAGAAGGTTGTAAGTGTCTTTGGTCAAGTTGCTCCTGTACTATATCCAAAGAGGCCTGAATTTTATCACTAGCTAAGGGCCACTGTTCTATCCACACTGGTGTATCAGTTTTCCATTGGATAGGAATAGGTGAAAATGTTGGCAGGCCTTCAACAGCAGCCCTATCTAAAAAACCTAAGTACTTCTTCAACAGCAGCCCTGCCTAAGAAACCTAAGTACTCATTTGTAATCCTAATTTTTGTAAAATGTCTCTTTCCCACAAGCTGATGGGGAGTTTTTCAACTATAAAAGGAGTAAAAACTCCTATTTCACCTTCGAAAATCCATCTCCAAGGGATAGCACTAACTTCAGCTGCTATTGATCCTCCTACACCAGATATGTAGGTGTCTGCCTTAACCTTTGGCCAGTGACTGGGCCAGTTGGTACCTCTAATGACTGTACAATCTGCACCAGTGTCTACTCGTTCTTCTAATGGTATGCCATTTATATAGATAGTGAGCATAGGTCGGTCAGCTGTCACAGCTGCTATCTAGTATATTCCTGGATTCTGTTGCTTGGAGTCAAAATCTGGGTGACTATCACCAGATTGCTTCTTAGGAGTCTGTATCAGTAAATCTGATGCTACTACTTCCCCTGGTTGATAAGTCATGGATTGTCTATCTGTATTAGTGACTGGGATAAAATCTACACATTCCCCAGTTTCCCACATCAGTGTATGGATGGACACTGTTTTGTACGTACTCTCAGGAGGTGAAATGGTCAAGCCTACTGTGCCTGGAGGCAAGGGATCTCCATAGGCTGGAGATTTCACCTTTCCAGGGGGTATCTCAGTAGTCCTAGCTGCATACAACTCTATTCTCTTCAATTGTAATCCCTTTCTCCCATCAGGTTGCTCCCTGGCTTATTGATTATGTAATCCCTTTTTCCCATCAGATTGCTTTTTGGCTGATTAGTCATGTTTGAGTACTGAACTTCTAAAGGCTCTCTGGGTGTAGCATCGGCTGCCATCATGCCCCAAGTATTTTTTGTCTTGGGCCCTGGGGCTGGGCCCTGCATCTAGTTTCCCTGAATCAGACTACATTCTGATGCCCAATGGAAGCCTCTGTTGCATTTTGGACATGGGATTTTGGGTCTTGTTCTCCCACCCTGTTTTCTCACTCTGTTCTCTATGCCAACACTGAGGTTTTAGATGCCCTACTTTACCACATTGAAGGCATTGATGAGTCTCTCTGGAAGTCCCTTGCCAAAAGGAACCCCCTCTTCCCATGATTGGGAAGTCTGCATCATAGCTTGGGTATAAAAGGTATTTGTGCCTACTGTGGCACAGTGTATTATGATCTCCTCTAAAGAAGCATCCTTGTGTAGTCCTAGTATAATTCTTTTACAAACCTCATTAGCATTTTCTTTAGCCTTGTTGCCATATCATAATTTCTGTTGCTGCAGTTTCACCAATAGTTCATATGACAGCTGTCTGCAGACGTCCCACAAAATCAGCAAAAGGTTCATTTGGTCCTTGTGCTATTTTTGTGAAGGTCTCTCCTCTGTCCTGTTTACCTGGGATAAAGCCCCCTGCTTTGATAGCAACAGTAGCAGTTTGCTCATATGTTGCTGTGGGGTAATTAATCTGTGCTGAAATGTCTGCATAAGAACCTACACCTGTTAGTTGGTCACAAGTGATTGGAGTATTAACTCCAGTTTGCCTGTTTCATTGGGCTTGTCTCCTACAAAGTTCACTATATTCAGAAAGCCACAACAAATTTTGTCCAGGTTCTAAGCATACCCTTGCTATAGATTTCTAGTCATTAGGGGTTAAAATTTCATAAGCCAAATTCTGTAATAACATCTTAACATAAGATGATGTAGCCCCATAAAGATTGCAAGCCTTTTTCAGGTCTTCTAAATCAAAAGGAGTGTATCTTCTACTTTCTTGACTTGAAGAGTCAAGTTCAATCACAGGACACATTTCTATTTTCAAATCACCTGTATTCTGCCCTTTCTCTTAGGCTTTAAATAGTGCCTTTTGCAATCTAATCATAAGAGGGGGTGATTTCTTGGGGGGAAGGTGCTGATGATATCACTGCCCCTCTTACTCCTCCTCCTCCCTCCACCCAGAAGGTGAAGTTGATGAGGGAGGGTCAAGGACCTGCTCAGGTGTAGGTAAAGTTGAAGCTGGGCTGTGAGAGTGAGAATCACATTCTTTAAGTTCCCCATGCCCTCTGCCAATATTTCCATTTCCCTCTCCAGTTTCTTCTTCTTTTTTCTCACACTTTCTCATCTGGCTGTTCTTAAAACTTCTCTTTTTTCTATAACTTCCAAGATTCTTTGAGGTCAATTATATTAAGTTGTACATATAGAATGTTTCCTCTTTCATAATATAATAATATTATAATAATAAAATAATAATAGCTGATCTCCTACTAGTTTCCAATTATCTGCCTCTATTTCTTCTTCCTTGAAGAACCAAGGGGATGTGCATTCTAATGTATCCACAAGTCCATCAATCTGCTCCCAAGTTACAATCAAACCCTGTCTCTTTATCAGTGTGAGTATGCTTCCTGTAGATCTCCCTTGGGGTGGGTTGGGGGTGGTGGGAGTGGGGGGGAATCTTTTCCTAATAGCTGCCCCATTTCAGCTAGAAAAGGTTACTAGTTTAGTTCTTAACAAAGTAAGTTCCCTGTTTGTCTATTAAAATGCTCACCCTATTTTACTGGGGACTTCTTCAGTGAAATTAGGGTCCTTAGTCCACATTGGGTGTCAAAATGTAAAGTCTGACTAGCTCCTTAGAGGCCTCACGATCAGCCAGAGTCAGGATAGGCAAAAGTCCTTGGTCTGTAGGAAGAGAAGTGAAGGAGATAGACAAGGATGTCCAGAATGGGGGAATAAAAGAAAGCTTACTATTAAAAAAAAAAAAAAACCCAAAGACCTCTTTTTTTTTTTTTTTTTTTTTTTTTGGCTGAGCCAATTGGGGTTAAGCAACTTGCCCAGGGTCACACAGCTAGGAAGTATTAAGTGTATGAGACCACAGACCTATGGAAGAGGAAGGAATTTATGATCAAAGAAGAACTAGAGATCATTATTGATCATAAAATAGAATATTTTGATTATATCAAATTGAAAAGGTTTTGTACAAACAAAACTAATGCAGATAAGATTAGAAGGGAAGCAATAAACTGGGAAAACATTTTTACAGTCAAAGGTTCTGATAAAGGCTTCATTTCCAAATATATAGAGAATTGTCTCTAATGTATAAGAAATCAAGCCATTCTCCAATTGAAAAATGGTCAAAGGATATGAACAGATAATTCTCAGATGAAGAAATTGAAACTATTTCTAGCCATGTGAAAAGATGCTCCAAGTCATTATTAATCAGAGAAATGCAAATTAAGACAACTATGAGACATCACTACACACCTGTCAGATTGGCTAGAATGACAGGGAACGATAATGCGGACTGTTGGAGGGGATGTGGGAAAACAGGTACACCAACACATTGTTGGTGGAATTATGAATACATCCAGCCATTCTGGAGATCAATTTGGAACTATGCTCAACAAGTTATCAAACTGTGCATACCCTTTGATCCAGCAGTGTTTCTACTGAGCTTATTATATCCCAAAGAAACCTTAAAGAAGGGAAAGGGACCTGTATGTGCCAAAATGTTTGTGGCAGATCTCTTTGTAGTGGCCAGAAATTGAAAACCGAGTGGATGCCCATCAATTGGACAATGGCTGAATAAATTGTGGTATATGAATATTATAGGATATTATTGTTCAGTAAGAAATGACCAACAGGATGATTTCAGAAAGGCCTAGAGAGACTTACATGAACTGATGCTGAGTGAAATGAGCAAGACCAGGAGATCATTACATACTTCAACAACAATACTATATGACGATCAATTCTGATGGACATGGCCATCTTCAGCAATGAGATGAAACAAATCAGTTCCAATAGAGCAGTAATGAATTGAACCAGCTACACCCAGCGAAAGAACTCTGGGAGATGACTATGAACCACTACACAGAATTCCCAATTCCTCTATTTTTGTCTGCCTTCATTTTTGATTTCCTTCACAGGCTAATTGTACACTATTTCAAAGTCCAATTCTCTCTGTACAGCAAAATAACTGTTTGGACATGTATACTTATATCGTATTTAATTTATACTTTAACATATTTAACATGTATTGGTCAACCTGCCATTTGGGGGAGAGGATGGGGAAAAGGAAGGGAAAAATTGGAACAAAAAGTTTGGCAATTGTCAGTGCTGTAAAATTACCCATGAATATAACTTGCAAATAAAAAGCTATAATAATTTTTTTTAAAGTGTCTGAGACCAGATTTGAACTCAAGTCTTCCTGACTTTAGGGCTGGCGCTCTACCCACTGCACCACCTAGCTGCCCACAAAGAGCTCTATTAAGTCCTGATTGCTACCATTGCTAGAACCTCCCTTCAAAATTAACTTCTATCTATTTAGAACCCACTTATAAATGGTTATATATGTCCCTTTAAAGTATGGTTCTTTTATAGAATATGAGCTGTCTGAGGACAGGAACTGTTTCCATTTTGTCTTTGTATTTCCAGGGCCTACTACAATGCTAGCAAATACTTCATAAATGTTTGTTGACTGAGGGAGAAAAAAAGGAATTTTCCATCTACTTTGATGTTCTATGACAATATTTGATTGGTGCTTTGTGACAGTCCAAGAAGTCTCTCTAGTTTGGGGGGAGCTCACTGACTACTTATTACATGCTGCCTTTATTTCAGGCATACCTATTCCCTTGTCTTTCTATAAATTTCTGTGTGCCATAATAAAAATTACAGTATAGTACCTATTCAGCAGGGTCTTATAGGTCAATCCTCAGCACCACCCTCCATGTATCATCAAAAGTGGAAAACCGATGAGATATACTTGAATAAGAGCCTGCCTCTTCCTATAAGACCCATGGCCTTACCAGGCTGCCAATAAATGAAGGAAGTAGAATCCTAGCGGGCTCACAAAAAGCTTAAGAGGAGTTAGTGAACAATAAAAATGAGTATAGTCAATTCCAGAGGCACCATTTCTAGGATGATCACCAACATTACCTCTTCCTCTTGATATATATGGGTGTGTGTATGTGTGTGTGTGTGTGTGTGTGTGTGTGGTGTGTGTGTGTGTATAAAATATGGCATGCAAATCACTATACATGAAATCCAGTGACTTACCTAGTGGCATTCATTTATTGTTCTTGGCTCTCCCCAGGGATGTTTCATTTGAGATCTATAGTCTTTCCTTATATAAATTAGGGTATGATATAATAAAAAACTATTTATTTTGGGTGTCTACTGTTTTTCTAACATCTCCGTCTGCTGCAAAAAGTTCTAGATAGACTAGAACAAGAAGGCATCCTCATGTGTGTCCCTTAAATATGTCTTCTCTGTCTTTGGAAGGTCATAATCACAAAAAATCCATGAATTCATTTATGCAACTGTCACGTTGATCTTTAATTCCAACAAAATATGCAGCATGACTCTGTATAATAAACAAGCATTAGGATGTAAGCTCCTTGAGGGCAGGGATTGTTTTTGTGATTTTATCTTTCTTTGTATCGCCAGCACTTAGCATAATGCCTGGGACATAGCACATAATAAATGCTTGTGGATTGACTGATTAATTCATTCATTGATTCTGTAGCCTACAAAATGATGTCATATTTTATGCACTGTTATTTTCAAAATGTATATAGACAGTGTTTTGATTAACAAAATAAAAATTCATTTTAGAGCATTACTGGTGAGCCAAAAAAAAACCACACTGTCAAACAAAAAATGACTGAAATAATGTATGTGAAAAATTCACGAAAAAGAAGTAGATCTCTGAATAATTAGAAAGCAATAATTCTCCAGGACAACTGATAATGAAACCTATCTCAGCAAAAAGTTCAGGGACTACTAGAACAGAGTGTTTATATATATATATATGTATGTATATTTGTCTTCTTTTATCTACAGAAGGACAATGCTACTGACTTATCTCAAGAAGATGCTAGGTACTTTAATGAAACAATTAAGGTCTATACCCCTAAACTAAGACTTTCTTTTATTCATAAGTTATTTCATATATATATATATATATTTCCAGATGAGGTCACTGTATTAGAAGTTTTTGCTTAACAGTTTTTCTTTGTTACAAGGGAAGATTCAGAAGGGCAGAGAAGAGGGAAGGAGTATTTATGGAAACGACTGTGATATAAAATCAAAATATATCATCAAAATTTTAAAAAATAATGAATTTGTACTAGCTTTTTTGAAAACATGTATTTTCTTGATCAATGGATAGCAATGATGCAACTACTACCATATGGATATTCATAAATTTTTTATTATAACTTTTTATTGACAGAACATATGCCTGGATAATTTTTTACAACATTATCCCGTCCACTCACTTATGTTCTGACTTTTCCCTTCCCTCCCTCCACCCCCTCTACTAGATGGCAAGCAGTCTTATACATGTTAAATATGTTATAATATATCCTAAATACAATATATGTGTGCAGAACCGAACAGTTTTCTTGTTGCACTGGGAGAATTGGATTCAGAAGGTAAAAATAACCTGGGAAGAAAAACAAAAATGCAAACAGTTTACACTCATTTACCAGTGTTCTTTCTTTGGGTGTAGATGCTTCTGTCCATCCTTGATCAATTGAAACTGATTTAGATCTTCTCTTTGTCGACGAAATCCACTTCCATCAGAATACATCTTCATACAGTATCGTTGTTGAAGTATATAATGATCTCCTGGTTCTGCTCATTTCATTTAGCATCAGTTCATGTAAGTCTCTCCAAGACTCTCTGTATTCATCCTGCTGGTCATTTCTTACAGAACAATACTATTCCATAACATTCATATACCACAATTTACCCAGCCATTCTCCAATTGATGGGCATCCATTCATTTTCCAGTTTCTAGCCACTACAAACAGGGCTGCTATAAACATTTTGGCACATATAGGTCCCTTTCCTTTCTTTAGTATTTCTTTGGGATATAAGCCCAATAGAAACACTGCTGGATCAAAGGGTATGCACAGTTTGATAACTTTGGGGGCATAATTCCAGATTGCTCTCCAGAATGGTTGGATTTGTTAACAATGCAACAATGTCCCAGTTTTCCTGCATCCCCTCCAACATTTATCATTATTTTTTCCTGTCATCTTAGCCAATCTGACAGGTGTGTAGTAGTATCTCAGAGTTGTCTTAATTTGCATTTCTCTGATCAATAGTGAGTTGGAACACTTTCATATGAGTGGGAATAGTTTCAATTCCAACATCTGAAAATTGTCTGTTCATATCCTTTGACCATTTATCAATTGGAGAATGGCTTGATTTCTTATAGATTAGAGTCAATTCTCTACATATTTTGGAAATGAGGCCTTTATCAGAACCTTTAACTATAAAAATGTTTTCCCAGTTTGTTGCTTCCCTTCTAATTTTGTTTGCATTAGTTTTGTTGTACAAAGGCTTTTTAATTTGATATAATCAAAATTTTCTATTTTGTGATCATTAATGATCTTTAGTTCTTCTTTAGTCACAAATTCCTTCCTCCTCCACAAGTCTGAGAGATAAACTATCCTATGTTCCTCTAATTTATTTATGATCTCATTCTTTATGCTTAAATCATGGACCCATTTTGATCTTATCTTGGTATATGGTGTTAAGTGTGAGTCCATGCCTAATTTCTACCATACTAATTCCCAGTTTTCCCAGCAGTTTTTGGCAAATAATGAATTCTTATCCTAAAAGTTGGGATCTTTGGGTTTGTCAAACATTAGATGATTATAGTTATTGACTATTTTTTCTTGTAAACCTAACCTATTCCACTGATCAATTAATCTATTTCTTAGCCAATACCAAATGGTTTTGGTAACACTGCTTTACAATATAATTTTAGATCAGGTACAACTAGGCCACCTTCATTTGATTTTTTTTTCATTAATTCCCTTAAAATTCTCAACCTTTTGTTTTTCCATATGAATTTTGTTGTTATTTTTTCTAGGTCATTAAAATAGTTTCTTGGGAGTCTGATTGGTATGGCACTAAGTAAATAGATTAGTTTAGGGAGTATTGTCATCTTTATTATATTTGCTCGGCCTATCCAAGAGCACTTACTATTTTTCCAATTATTTAAATCATAATTTTTTAACATGTTAAAAAGGGACTCACCTTCAAAAAGATTATAAAGTGCTGTTAGTGAGTGATTAAAATAGTAAAGTGTTTAGGAAGTTAATCAATAAATAACAAGTGCCTACTTAATATACTGAAGTATATTTAAAAAGAATCAAGTGTAAGCATCTGGCTCCAAATGGGAATTCTGTAGCTGAAAGAATGCATTAGTCTTCCTCTCCTACACACTAGATTACTAGCTAAAGAAATAACTTAATGAATAAAAGAAAGTCCTAGTTTAGGGGTATAGACGTTAATTGTTTCATTAAAGCACCTAGCATCTTCTTGAGATAAGTCAGTAGCATTGTCCTTTTGTAGATAAAGAAGACAAGGGGAAGCAGAGAAAGAAAGAAACTTGCCCAAAATCACTCAGCATATCAGTAGCAGAGCCAGAATTAGAATGAAGAGTCTAACTCCCAGTTCTGTACTTGGAACAATAAGGTAATACCACCACAGGCCAGAGGAGTAAGGAAAGACTTGCCAAAAAATTGTTTGAATGACCTAGCCAGGAAAAAAGCAATGAATAAACCAGGCACATAGGGCCTGACATAAAATGTAAATTTGGAAGAGATTAGATATATTTTTAGAATTTCAAGAGAAAGGAAAAAGAAAATTTAAAAATTAAAGAGATCTTTTTTGGTTTTGATTTAAGAATAACAAAAATATTGCCAAATATAGAATTACCTGACCTATAATATTTTTAAGTTATGCATGATTTTTATGATTTTTGCTTCTTCCCTTAATGTCAATTGCTGTTATTGTCTTCTCTAGTCTTCTCTAGTAGTGATCCATTCTTCAAAAAACCCAAACTTCTAAATTTGCTCTCATAACTGGCACATAAAACTGGCTGCTGTACAGTGCATTAGTTTGCTCTTCTGATGCAAATTCCTCAATAGGAGATGTTGGAAAGTCTAGTTCTGGGGGAGTCACAAAAATGTTAATGCAAGTGTCTTAGAGAAATGTTGGAGTCTGAGTAGACATTCTGTTACTGGTTCTAGTTAGTTAAGCATATGGTAAATGGTACATAATAGGCACAGTACCTATAGCACAAAGAAGGACCTTGAGAAATGATTGGTACTTGACTTTAATGGCAGGCTCTGATAGACTGCAATCACTAGTTGCAATGCAATTAGCTAGATCTGGAATGCCTTACTTAATAATTAGAGCTTTAATCATTCTCTTTGGTTGCTTTTCGTTTGACTCCACTGACAGTGTCTGATGAGACATCATAGGCTATGAGTCCTTGTCACTGAGGATAACTTCTTTTTTTTTTTTTTCCTAATAACTTTTTATTGACAGAGCCCATGCCAGGGTGATTTTTTACAACATTATCCCTTGCACTCGCTTCTGTTCTGATTTTTCCCCTCTACCCCCTCCCTAGATGGCAAGCAGTCCTAGATATGTTAAATAGGTTACAGTATATCCTAGATACAATGTATGTTTGCAGAACCGAACAGTTCTCTTGTTGCACAGGAAGAATTGGATTCAGAAGGTAAAAATAACCTAGGAAGAAAAACAAAAATGCAAACAGTTTATATTCATTTCCCAGTGTCCTTTCTTTGGGTGTAGCTGCTTCTGTCCATCCTTGATCAATTGAAACTGAGTTAGGTCTCTTTGTCAAAGAAATCTACTTCCATCAGAATACATCCTCAAACAGTATCGTTGTTGAAGTGTATAATGATCTCCTGGTTCTGCTCATTTCACTTAGCATCAGTTCATGTAAGTCTCTCCAAGACTCTCTGTATTCATCCTGCTGGTCATTTCTTACAGAACAATAATATTCCATAACATTCATATACCACAATTTACCCAGCCATTCTCCAATTGATGGGCATCCATTCAATTTCCAGTTTCTCGCCACTACAAACAGGACTGTCACAAACATTTTGGCACATACAGGTCCCTTTCCCTTCTTTAGTATCTTTTTTGGGTATAAACCCAGTAGTAGCACTGCTGGATCAAAGGGTATGCACAGTTCGATAATTTTGGGGTCATAATTCCAGATTGCTCTCCAGAATGGTTGGATTCATTCACAACTCCACCAACTGTGTCCCCGTTTTCCCGCATCCCCTCCAACATTCATCATTATTTTTTCCTGTCATCTTAGCCAATCTGACAGGTGTGTAGTGGTATCTCAGGGTTGTCTTAATTTGCAATTCTCTGATCAATAGTGATTTGGAACACTTTCATATGAATGGTAATAGTTTCAATTTCATCATCTGAAAATTGTCTGTTCATATCCTTTGACCATTTATCAATTGGAGAATGGCTTGATTTCTTATAAATTAGAGTCAATTCTCTATATATTTTGGAAATGAGGCCTTTATCAGAACCTTTAACTGTGAAGATGTTTTCCCAGTTTGTTGCTTCCCTTCTAATCTTATTTGCATTAGTTTTGTTTGTACAAAGACTTTTTAATTTGATATAATCAAAATTTTCTATTTTGTGATCAGTAATGGTCTCTAGTTCATCTTTGGTCACAAATTTCTTTCTCCTCCACAAGCCTGAGAGGTAAACTATCCTATGTTCCACTGAGGATAACTTCTTAAACAGGACTCAGTCCTGTTCATTTATTCTTTTCTGCTCTCAACGAAAGGAGCAGAAACTGTAACTTTGTGAGCTTCAGATAGTCAGGGAACCAGCAGTCAGACCAGCCCAGATGCCTTGAAGAATAAGGCATCTATGAAGTAAATCTTTCAGGAGTGACCTTCAGAGCCCAATCCAGCAATTCCTGAGAAAATACTTACCTGGAAGCAATATCACATTTGGACTTGAAGTTGATAGGACCAATGCTAGGTGGAAACCATATTCAGTCTGGGCCTGCTTTCCTCAAGGACCAAGGCTCTATAGGGAGAGGATAGTATGCCTTTGAGGTATTGACGGAACTGGAAGGAGTGAAATATATTTTTGTTCTTACTCTATCTTCAAAGTAAACATCCTTTCATAAAAGATATTTGTTGACTGACTGACAAAATATTCAGAGCACTGTTAACAGGATGCTGATTTTCTTTATCTTTTCTTTGTTGCCTTTGGGTTGGAGAAGGCTATTTTGAACATCAAGACAGATGAAATGTTCTTTGTTGAATTTGCATAACTTTGTATTTGGGGACAATTAACGATTTTCACCTTCACTTGTGGGATTGGATATGACCCCGTGACATTGACTATTTCTTGTATGACCCTGGAGAAACAATGTTTATGACTCTCTGGTTCTATACAGATCTATTCTGAATTGGGGACAAAGACAGTATGTTCAAACCATATCCAAGTTGATTTGCTGAGTATGGCAACACAGGGTCCATCTCTTAGGAACATGCAGTGTACTACTGATGCAATTCTTTGTGGGGAAAAGTTGTGATGGCAAATAAAGTAAGCATGTGGGAGAGATTTGGAGTTATGACATGCACACATTTTCTGGTTCCAGGATGCTAGTGATGTAGTAAATGGCAGCCTCTTTGGATAAAGTTGTGGAACTGGAACTGGAATTGGGCATTCAAAGACATACTTAAACTTAGTTCTTTCTTCTCTTTGATTTGACTTTTCTTCATGTGACTTCTTCCTGTCTCATGATACTTGTGGTTAGGGCTAGCTTTCTGTCATAGTCTGACCCAGGCTCAGTCTAAGCCAGTCTCAACCAGTCTCCCTCTTGATCTTAGTGCAGGAGGCAGGAGAGCCACCACGAGGATGATCAAAGAATAGAATGTGTATCTTCCAGTCCTTGTTAGCTCTTATATACCTTATTGTAATTACATCCCTACAGTGTACTGATTATGTGTGAACTTAGAGAACCATTAGATCACCATGCTAAGTACTAATGTTATGTGAACTAAAGACCAATCATCTCCTCAATTCCATTGAATTAATACCTTGTTTCAAGTATATGTCTCCAGAGTTCTGTACAGATACTAGTGAAAGATAATGCTCTAAAATGAAGCCACAGGTACTTTCCTTCTGAAGAGGGAGATTATTCTTATGTAACCCAATGAATATGAGCGTAGGTTCTTTTATTTTAATTGAAGATTAATCTGAAGGCTCCAACCCTGTGAATTTTGAAGGAGCAAGTCCAGGAGTCTGAAAATTAAGTCCAGGCTGAATTTTACAGCCAGCTAATCCAGCTTTGAGGATTTAGGAGCAAGAAACAACTTTTTCAACTCAGTAGTCAAGTACTCATCCCAGAATAGAGGAACAAATGAATTTAGTGGGACCAATTAGCATTTTATTAATTTATTAGAAATTTTATTAAGTCCACTGTGAGGTAAAAATTGTTAAATCTGGGCCCACTCTTCCCAGAGTCTGAGGGGGCTCATAGCTCATGGACAGATTTGAGGCTTACTAGTTCCCTTCAATGTAACCTATCAGTCAAGATGATTTTACCAAGATGTGACCGCTATACTTCTTGGAGCTCCAAGTGAGAGTCGAGTGACTGGTGACTCCAAAAGAAGGTGAGGAGTCCTGAAAAGAGTTCAGC
This sequence comes from Antechinus flavipes, assembly GCF_016432865.1. Classification (NCBI taxonomy): domain Eukaryota; kingdom Metazoa; phylum Chordata; class Mammalia; order Dasyuromorphia; family Dasyuridae; genus Antechinus; species Antechinus flavipes. The sequence continues at coordinate 466,046,669 of NC_067400.1, forward strand.
AAATCCTCACAGCAGAAATGCTAGTCCTCTCTGAACACCACAAAACAAAGTAGAACAAAACATGAACATAAACATTACTATGCAGTATAAAATAATGACTATGAAGAATGCAGAGAAGCATGGGAACACATAAAAATTAATAATATTGAAGTAAGCAAAATCAAGGAATTGGTTTACTCAGTGACTATAACAATGGAAATAAAACAAACAAAAAACCAAAACTGAATACTGTGTAACTATAATCACCAAGAATGTTGGCCCTGGAAAGGAATTGAGAAAACATACATCCCTCTTCTTTGGAGAGGGAGTGTTCAATGTGGAATATTGCACATATTACCAAACATAATTAATAAGTCAGTTTCTGCTGAAAGATTTTCTTTTTCTCTCCTTTTCTATTCTTTGTTAATAGAGATAGAAAAGGTAGGGAAGAAATATATTCAGACATAGAGATAATGCAAAAACAAAGTACATCAACTAAAAAATTTTAAAATAAAAACCATGTAAGGAAGCTATGACCAAAAGGAAAAACTAGGAGCAATGGTTGACAATGACATAATATCTGAGGCCAAATTTGAACTCAAGAAGCTGAATCTTCCTGACTCCAGGACTGGCACTCTATCAAGGTGCCTTATTTTTCTTAATCCTCTTCCTTTTCTTCTCCTTTTTGTCCTTTTCACCAGCTCCCTTATTTACTTTAATATTACATTTATTTTCAATGATTTACCTCCCCAACATAGGAAGCCATCCCTTTAAAGAGAGAATAAAAGAGGAAAAGGAAAAAATTAATTCAATAAAATCAACTGACACATTTCTGATAATATCTGTGATATTCCACAGCCACAGTCCTCTATCTCTGTAGTGAAGGGAAAGAGAGACAACTCATTTCTGGGACCCTGAGTTATTATAATTACTCAGACTTAATTTTGATTTTTGTTTTGTCTGTATTCTTTTCCATTGTTATAGTCCACTGTATAAATTGTATTCCTGGTTCTGTTTATTTTACTCTACATCAGTTCATATAAATCTCATATTTCTCTGAATTAATATGTCATGTTTTGTGATTCAGTAACATTTCATTGCATTTATGCATTATAATTTGTTTAGTAATTCTCCAATAGATGAACACTTACTTGTTCCCAGTTCTCTATTATCAAAAACTTCAGGTTTATAGAAATATCATCAGATTAGACATTAAGTCATGCCTATAATAGACTTTCAAGCAAAGAAGTAAATAGGTTTGGAGATGGCATCCGTACTATGAGAGTACAAAAAATATACTATTTGTGTCTCAAGCAATACTACTTTGCAATGATAAAAGTCCTGGTCAGACTCAGAAGATCTAGATTGAAATCTTAGTTTTAACTCTTACTAGCTATGTGACCATTCATTTCATTATATTCTAAGTTTACTGATCTATAAAATGGAGATAATATTTATACTACCTACCTCACAAGGCTTGTTGTGAGGAAAGTACTTTGTGAACTTTCAAGTACTCTGATAACATGTTATCAGGAATTTCATATCTTGGGTAGTCCCTCCACTGACTTACAACCTGCCCCAGCCCCTCTTCCCCCATTCCTTTTCCTTCTAGGATAGGACTAAGGATGGTAACAAGAATAAAGATAAGAACTTTTCCCACAATTTAATTGATACAGGAAACTCCCAGATGGGGAAATTTCTTCTACCAATGCCAAGTCAGTAATTTATAGTCTTAAAGAATTGTTGAGAATATTGAACTTGAAAAAGTGACTTGCCCAGGGTTACAGTTATTTAGGATCAGGAACTGAATTTCAACCTACCTCTCTTCTTAGCTCCAGGATTAGCTCCCTATCCACCATATCATGACTGTCTCCTTTTTCCTTCTAAGCAACATTCAAAACAAATATATGAAGAAATTGTTTTCCCTATGAGAGAGGAACTGAGAGTCACAAAAATAGTTACCTCTGACTTATCAAACCTGAAACCAAGGCCTGTGAAGTCCTAAATACTTCCTTAAAAACCCAGCTTAAAGGGAACCTCCTCCATGGAGTCTTTTCTGACAGTCTGCCCAGAAGTAATGACTTTCCTCTAAACTCCCATAGCCTTCGTTGATTGTTTTCTCATAGTACTTATAACAGCAACAGTAATAGTAGCTAGTATGGAGAACAACTTAAGGTTTGCAAAGTTCTTTGTAAATATTATTGCATTTTATTTTCAAACAAATCTGGAAGTCCCTATTATCCTCACTTTACAAATGAGGAATCTGAGGCACAGAGAGATTAAATGACATAAGCGTCTGATTTTTGTATTTGTATTTGAAATTAGAACTTTGTCCTAACTTGGCCCAAATGTAATGCCCAAGAAACTGAGGCAAGATAGAAATTAGAGAGTTTTTGATATTTTATTTTAGAGGGAGAGATTGTGCTGGGGGCAAAATAGGATCCATGTTGCCCCCAGAGCTGAATAAATCTCAAAGTATCCAACAAGGAGTGAAGAATTCCAGGGATTGTTTGTAGGACTTTAGTGATAAGGTACACAAAGGTAGAAGGCAGAGAGCACTGGTGAGTGGGAACTTTTTAGGAATGGAACATAAATTTGGTTCTGACAGGTTGGCGGTAAAGACCATTAGTTCTTGATAACTTAGGAGGATCTAGGAGCCAGGATGTCTGAAATAAAAGATATGCTTACCTATCTCTAAATAACTTATCTACAATTTATGGCTCTATGGAATGCTAATGATCAGGGCTAGTTATCTCTGTCTTCATTTATATCAGTTCTAATGGTCAGGAAGGGGAGTTGCAACTAGGGGGATTGAGGCAGAACAATTCAGGGAAACTGAGGTAGAACAATTCAAGAAAACTGTGACATAACACAACTAGTTTCCTCAATAGCAATCAACACAGGTCTGCCTTGAATCTAATTACAGATTAGATAGAATTCTTTTACTTTTCCCAGATATAAGATCTATATCAAAGCACTTTCCAATAAGACTATGTCTTATATACTTCCTCACAAAAGAAGAATCAATTGGTTTTGGTAGGACACCAGTTAGCAATTAAGAATAAAAGAATTTTGGAAATGATCCATTTGACCAAGTTAGAAATGAATGAAAATAATTCTGTCATATTCAGTTTCCAGGAAGGCCTTATGAAATTTAAATTTAGAATTTAAAGTCCTTTTAAAAATCTGGCTTGGGAGATCTTCAGGTGAAGAATAGCTTTTCAACAATTTGATTCAATTCAAATAACTTTTTTAAAGTTTCTACTACAAATAGGGCATTGTGTGGAGTACTGGGAATAAAAAGACAAGAAACAAAACAGTTCTTCCTTCAAGGAATTTACAGTTTTCTGGAGGAGGCAACATGTGTAGAGACAAATAAATAAAATTTCAAGTAATTTCAAGAGGGAGAGAATACAAGGTAACACTAGAAGCAACCAGATGATTCCGTGTATAGAGTGCTAGGCCTCCAGTGAAGAAGTCCTGAATTTAAATGTTATTTCAGACAATTAATAGTCATGTGTCCCTGCAAAAGTTATTTAAATTCTGTTTGCCTCAGTTTCTTCATCTGTAAAATGGGAAAATAATAGCATCCACCTCATAAACCCTTTTTTTTAAAACCTGGAACAGGATCCCAGCACGTTATATAGCTTATTAAGGCTAACTTGTGGCTAGGATGCTATTTTAATTGTTGTTCCTTCATTGTGATGCATTCTAATTAATGGTTATTTTCTGAGATCAGTGTAATCATTTCAGAGTTGATTGTAACGTTAGAGGCCATCTCCTCCAGCCATACCTAGCAAAGAATCCCCTCTTCCACATTATTGACAACCTTGAAAAGCTCAATTTTTTTTCTTCTTATGCTTTGTCTTATGTTCTTTGATATTTTAATCAATGACTTGAATAATGTATAAAAATATGCTTATGAAATGTTTAGCTTATCCTTTCAAGAATAGATATAAGGGACAGTACTATAGAAACTTCTCTTCAAATGGACATTAACGGATGATAAATACTCTTTGGACCTGACAATTTAACCAATTCTGCATATGCCTAACAGTTCTATCTTCTATACAACATCTCTCTCCCAAAGATTGTGTCCAATGCTTTTGCTAAAAGCTAAGGAAGCAGTTACATGTGGTATTATTGCTGTTGTTTAAGGAACAAGATATATTCTTGATGAAGCTATGATGGGTCTTAGTTACCTTTTCTTAGATATTGAATAACCATTTGGTTTATTAGCGCTAGAATTTTGTTAGGAATCCAAGTTAAGTTCACCAGTGTTTGCTTTTTGAGAGAGTAGGGGTAGCGGTGGGAGCAAGGAATGGGAACATTTGCCTTTCTCCAGTTTGGCAGCTTCTCTTGTCTTCTCCGTGATCTTCCAAAGTCATTGACAGTAGCAATCCCATCCATACTTACCAGTTAGTCCTTTCAGGACTCTTAAACATGACCTGATAACTTGAACTCAACAGAAATTCTTCTTTTAATAGTGCCTCATATCTTGGATTTTAACTCCATTTGAACTTTTTTTATTGCTGTTGTTCTGTTCTACATAGATAAAACAGAAGCAACATATATTTTCTCTGATCTTCTTCCCTCTAACACAGTCTTATTAACCTGATTTGGGGATCTCAGGTCTCTATCAGCTTCAGCTCATTCTGAGCATTAGTGTTTCTAACTTTTCCCAAAACTGTTCTGGGTTAAGCTTTTATTTTTCTTTTATCTCTCCCTCCATTGAAAAAAAGAATAAAATTACTTTAACAAATATGAATAAATGAATATTGCCATAAATTGAGATCTTTTGAGGGGCCCTGGATAAACTGTGTCCCCTTCAGGGGAACTCTCAGATCCTGGGAAAAGCTTGTATACTCCCAGTTAAGTGGTCTCATTCAATTGGAGATCTTGGTCAATCACCCTCCATTGAATTGCCACAAACAACTCTCAGTGGCTCAAACTCCTAGTTAAGTGATCTCATTCAATTTTAAATTGAATTGAAAATCAGTCTCTCAGGAGCTGGCCCCCATCTTCGGGCCAAAGATCAAAGCGCTACATGCCTAGATATCTTTTGCAGACATCTTAACAGACCACACCCACTGGTGAAGTTATTCTTTCCAGTGTAACCCACCTTGGCAGAAGTACTAAACAGGATTATGCTTGCCAAGGGAGCTGTCTTTCTAGCAAGCTATCTGCCAGGACTTTTTTGCCCACTGGTGAAGATATTCTCTTCTCCATGTTAACCTTTGGTATCAGGACCTTTTGCCATCTAAAGAAGTCTGTCTTCCTTGCAAGCTGGCTTCTCAGTGCCAATAAATCCTTTTTTGCCACACAGATTTTGGGTTTGCAAATTCTTTTGCATACAACCTATGCCTCTACCAGAAGGGATCTTTCCCTCCTATTCCCACACCTCATCAATTTGAACATGAAATATGAGCCTCAAATCAAGCCACTAGTGAATAAACACTTTCTTTTACCTGTTTCTGCCTCTATTTCTAATCCAACATTTTAAAAATCTAAATAAAGCAATAAATCCCATGTGTGTACACGTAAATATTTTTAAATAACTCCTCCTTTTAATCTTCATTGAAATTGTTTCTGTTTGCAACTCCAGAACCATATTTTTGAAAACTTTCATAACAGAGTTGATCTTTGATCTTGGCATCTAGACTATCTTGCAGCCTCATCTCTAGACATATATCCTCCTCATACTTTTTTTGGGGGGGACTTTCAGCAATTTTCAAACCCCAATCTCCAGATCCAAGTTGTTACTAACCAACCTCTGATATTTCCTTGTCTGTGACATCAAAGATGGAACACCAAAGAGAAATGTCTTAGCAAGGACCTATTTTCTTCCTATAAAACCTATGGTCCTCCTTTGTGTCATCAAGCCACTCTATTTGTATCCCTTGATGTGGAAGGCTCAGATGCTATTCAGATGTGGAAATGTCTGCTGCTATCCTATTTTCATTCCTCCTTGCCCCTTCCCTTCTTCTTCAAATGTTTCCTAAAGCTTTTATTTGTGTGATTAAGTTAAAATACACTGAAATAAAAGGACTAAGGTGGGAATTTGTTCACTAGTGGCCTGATTTGAGGTTTATATTTCATATTCATATTTATTTATTCATATTTGTTTGAATAATTTTATTCCTTTTTTCAGTGGAGAGAGACAGGAAAGAGAAAAAATAAAAGCTTAATAATGTCTGTTGTTTCTTCTACCTTTTGAATGAAATTACCATTGAGATAAGTAAAGAACTCATTAGTTACTTTGCTTGTGGTAGAAAAAGAATTCTTGTAGATGCAATACTGCTATGTGCCATATACTAATCTTTATGGCAGGTTTTTATGTTGTTTTCATTATGAATATAGCATATATTATACTCAGCATGTATACTATGCATTTCATTTAGTATATTTAATATATACTATATATTATCATCCAAGCCAGGTTTTCATTCTTTTTCCTGAATATCTTGTGTATTTATGTATACTATACTCATTCCCACTGTAGTGGAAATTATATTGTGATACTATATTGCAGTATCATCTTTTTTCTCACAACAGACAGGTGCCAGAACCAATCAGGGAGACATTGAGCAAATCTCTTTACTTACACAGCCTAGGTCCTTATTAACTCCAGACTAAACTTTTGCAAAAACCTTTTAATCCACTTCCCTGCCTTCCCTTCCAATTCATTTTCCACTTCATTGTCAAAGTGATATTCCTAATATATAGTTTTGTCCACAGTATCTACTTATTCAATACATTTATCTTTAGGATTATCTTTAGGATTAAATATAAAGTCTTCTGTTTGGCATTTAAGTCCCTACACAACCTGGCTCCTTTCCCCTACCTTCCCAGCTTTTTTACATATTACTTACATCCACTCTACTTTCTATATAGGCTGACCTATAACTTGCTGTTTGTTTGGTTTTTATATAATACTCATGTAATATATGCATGCCTTTCTATCAATTTAACCCTTAGTCCTGAAACATTCACACTTATCACTTTCTCTTCCCAGTTTCCCTAGCTTCCTTTAAGACTTAGCTCAACTCTTGCTTTTTGGAAGGAGGTCTTTCCTAGTCTCTCTAACCACTAGAAAACTCTCTAAGATTCTTTCTATTCTGGGCATATTTATATATAACCACTATTTACACATTGTCTCTACCATTAGAAGGTGACTTTCTTGAGGGGAGGAACTTTTTTATCTTTCTTTGTATCCTCAGTGCTCATAGCACATAGCAAGTGCTAAATTAGTGCTTTTTGATTGATTGATTATTAGACATCTCTAAGTCCCTGACCAAATTGAATCCATCATTCCTATATTTTAAGCTTCGGTCTAAAAATATGAATTCTGTTATTAGGCATCTTCTTAGTCAAGGTTGTACTTGCTCAATTGACAAGTTTTACCCCTAAGAGTTATTGTCTTTGAATGCCAAAGGAGTTGAAAGCACCACCTAGGTTTTTAGAGGACTTTATAATCCCCAGTAATGTTTTCCAGTTTCTTTATCATTTGTCCCACATAAATCACCAGAAATGGTTAAAAGTCAGATCTGATCAACCTCAGGAAGTCTTCTGTCATTTCTTAGTTGCACACATCTTCACAAATACCTATGTATTGCTCACATCAAGTCAGCACTATTTCTTAGGAAGTTATCATCTATCTCTGAAACTATCTTCTTTCTTTTAATCTTTCCTAGATGATCTCTCTCTTAATGGCCCCTGTAGATCTATCTACATGATTATTCCTTTGAGTTTAAGAAGCTACATCTTTTCTAAAAGCTCTAATCCCCATCTTTATGGAAGAATCTCTTCAAATGTAATAAATGTATGAGCAAATGTTACAAATGAATGAAGCAAATACTTTATTAGAAAGCAAATGAGACTGTGTCTAAATTTTACCATTAACCAACTAGTTGCATGACCTTGGACGCAAGAACCTCCCCAGATCTTAATTTCCATATCTATAAAATTAGAGGGTTTGTTTGTTTTTTCAAGGAGGAATGGAAGGAAGAGAAAATCAATTTTTGTTCATTGAAAAAAGTGTATTTTAACTAAAAGGTTAAAAAATTAAAAGAAAAATTATTTTCAGGGTCTCATCCATTTCTGATATTCTGTGGTTATCACATAATCAATCACTTCTGATCTTTAGGTATATTTATGGTTACTTACTTGGTTAGGTAAGTTTCTACAACTGAAGCTATTAGGCTCTGTTTGAAAATGCAATCTGTCATATTTTATGTCATGGGGCTGAAGGAGCAAGTGAAAATCCTACAGAAAGACATATCAAACTATCCTTGAACCAAATACTGTTATTTGAATCAATAACTTCTGATCTTTAGGTATGATATTTATGGTTACTTACTTGGTTAGGTAAGTTTCTACAACTGAAGCTATTAGGCTCTGTTTGAAAATGCAGTCTGTCATATTTTATGTCATGGGGCTGAAGGAGCAAGTGAAAGTCCTACAGGAAGACATATCAAACTATCCTTGAACCAAATACTGCAGTTGAGAAAGAACACCTGCTCCACCTGTGTGTCACTAATAAAAATGCAGCTGGAATTCACATAAAATTATGCATTGGATATCAAAGACAAAGTACCAGAATGTCACTCTCTTGATAACAGTACTCTTCTTAGTGCAATTTTTGTTCTGGACAAATCAGACTATTTTCTGCCTCCCAAGTACACTATCCTACTCCCCAATTTGTATCTTTATTCTAGCATTTTTTTCCTCTTCATTCATCCTTTAAAAGTTCAAGCCACACACCAGCTGTTCTATGTCCATCTGAGATTTCAGAAAACATATACATATTCCACAAGAAGCCTAACTTGATCTCCATTAATGCCTTTCTGCCTGTTGATTATCTCCAATTTATTCCATACATATCATATTTGTACAAAGTTGTTTACAGGTTTTCTTACCCATTAAACTGTAAGCTTCTTAAGGGCAAGAACTGTCTTTTGCCTTTCATTGTGTTCCCAGGATAATATTTGGCACATAGTAACTACTTCACAAATGCTTGTTAGTTTGGCTTGACTTAACTTGATACAAGTGGTCATGATATACCAAATTTTAAAATGCAGTATAAGGGACCATGTTAATGGGATTAAGCAATAGTTCTTTCTGGCTGGTAAGAAGAGCAAGAAAAATCTCATGGAGAAAATGTTTGAGTTCAGTCTTAAAAGATGAATAGTAATCAGAGAGGTAAGAAAGAGTGCCTAGAATGCTAGGTAGAGTGCCATTTGAATGAAGACTCAAAGTTGGAAAATGTGATATATTTGAAGAACTCTTCAAATATTTAAGTTATATTAGGATATATCATTATTATCAAGATTAAGTAACATCATATGGATTGATTGAATATAGAAATTAAAGAAGAAGAAATTAAAATTGACACAAGTTTAGAATTCTACATTGCTAAGATAATGCTCAGGCCATTGACAGAAATTGGGAAGATTGGAAAGAGTTGATTTAGGAGACAAAGAATATAAACTTAATTTTGGATGCACTGAGTTTGAAGTTATCAGCATGACATTTTCAATCAGTTTTAGAGACATACAAAATAAAGAAGTTCAGTGTTGGAGCTGAGGAGATATGTTGGGGAATCCATTGTGGAGTTACATGTTCACTACATGTGTGAGTAGATAAAAAGAACAAGAGAGCAAGACATAGGGAATACAGAGGTCATAGAGAAGATAGAGAGATAAATCTTAGATCAGATCCTAAGAAGAAAATGCTGGGAAAGGAGAGAAAAAGTAAATAAAATTGGGGGGATGGGATGAAGGGGGGAAAAACAGAGCCCAAGGAATATTGATAAGTTTTTGAGGAAGGTGACTGAAGAGTTAACAATTTTGCCTGAAATTAATAACAACAAAGTACAAGAGTAAACCTAAGGCACAAAAAAGAAAGTAGGATTTGAATTCAGTCTTTAAGGAGGCCAAGGAGTTCAAGGGAAATGGGGGTCAGTATGAAGGCATAAAATTAGGAATGTTGGGTGTAAGGAATAGCTCTAATTCCTCAACTCCAGCCTCAAACAAAGAGGTGGCTTTTTCCTTGCCAAAGCAAATAACACAACATATCCATCATCCTAATTCCTCTTGTCTTTTCTAGCAGATTGCCCACTATTCCTCTATCATCATCTCAAATCTCAAATTCTTTATCTATGGGCTTCTCTCCCTTCCTTAAGAAACCCTCATTTGATTTAACTATCCATGCTAGCTAGTATCCCACATCTATCTAAACACCCAGTGCTATTATTTCTTTTTCTCTTACTCCTAAAATCTTAGGAGTCTGGGTTCTCACCTCACATTCATGCATTCAACAAAAATTGCTCCCTCTGGAGTTACCAAAGATCTCTTCCTTGCCAACACAAATAGCTTTTCTCATTCCTCGTCCTTCTTGTCCTCTCTTCAGCCTTTGACACAATCATTATTTCTGCATACTCTCACCTCTCTAGGTTTTTGTGACACTGCTCTCTCCAGGATCTCCTAAGTGTATCACTACTTTTTAAAAATCTCACTTGTATCTTCATCTAAGTATAGGGGTCCTCAAACTTTTTAAATAAGGGGCCAGTTCACTCTCCCTCAGACTATTGGAGGGCAGGATTATAGTAAAAACAAAAACTTTGTTTTGTGAGCCTTTAAAGAAACTTTGTAGCCCTGGTTGAGCGGGTTAAATATCCTCAGCTGCCGAATCTGGCCCACAGGTCATAGTTTGAGGACCCCTGATTATTTACTAGGTTATGTCTATGAACAGGAGGTATCTTCCCAAGGCTCTATTTTGGACTTTTTTTTTATCTTCCTCCTTTTAACTATCTCAATTTGGTGATATCAAGTATGTCTGAGAGCTGAGATGAAGAGAGAAGGAGAGAAAATGGAAGTTGTTAGTCAATGGCCTCAATTTTGGATAGCTAAACACTAAAACTAAGATTTTCAGTTGAGCAGGGGAAGGGAATTGTCACACTTAGAGAAGAAAAGGTTTGGAATTGTTGTGGTGGTGAGTTGGAGAGCAAATTGAAAAACTGAAGGAAGTGGAAAAAATCATTTTTCAATCCTTAGGTGGTATGCTACTATGTTAATAGCTTATTTGATTTTGTTATAGCACAGCAGATTAAATTTGAGAGGATACAAGAGAGCTGCTACCCTACCCACCAAAGATTAATTCTTTATAAATAATAAGATTACAGCTGCCTGGAAATGCTGTTGGCAATGCTAAACTAACAGGAGGAGCTGCTACCTCAACAATATGGGAGTCTGAACAAAAGGAAGAACCCCCATGAGACAGGAAATGAAGACTGTCCCTAAGAGCTGGCCTTTTTCCTGTTTTGGAGTGTTTCCAAGTAGAGTTGCTATACTTACCTGGGTGATTTTAATCTCCCTCCAGTTCCAATAGAGATGGATAAGCATGTTTTTAACCTATGGATCATATAGATCAAATTTTCATCACTTATTTTCACTCATTCTAGAGCAAAGAAAAAGTCTAAGAGAGAGGAGTGAATGAATACTTGTGGCACACTGGAGCAACTAATGTAGGCAATACTGCAGTATGAGCTGATATTTGGAAATTGTGCCCAGTGTTTTAACAAGAAGCATTCTCCAAGAAGCTCTCAAAAGGATTGCAAAGTACTAACAAACATATGAAAGAATGTACAAAATCATCAAGAATAAGCAAAATGAAAACAAGGTGAGGTTCCAGTTAACACCCAGCAAATTGTCAAAGATGACAAAAGTTGGAAGTAGTCGTTGGAGGGGTTGTGAAAAGACAGGCAAAGTAATTTATTGTTGGTGGACTTATGAATTGATCTTACCACTTTGAAAAGCAATTTAAAATTATGCAAAGACAGTGACTAAATGACCTAGAGATTCCACGATCTTATATACCAAAGAGGTATGTAACAAATATAAAAGTCCCATATGCATCAAAATATTTGTGATAGCAAAAAGTTAGAATCAGAGTAGACAGTCTTTGATTGAGAAATAGCTAAGTAAATCATAATGGAGAACTATATGAATTGATGCAAAGTGGAGAAAACAGCACACATACCAACTATAATAATGTGGATGAAAACAACAATAAAATATTTAAAATTCAATGCTATGAAATGATAATGACCAAATCATTCATTAAGAGGAGATAACAGAAGCCTCCTCTCTTTGGCAGAAATACGGATCGTGGATGTGAAACACTATATAGAATAACAGACTTTTTCATATATTTATTACTTTTCCTGACTTTTTTACTCTGTTCTTATTATTATAAGAGAGATTTCTGGGACTGGGAGAAAAAGGAGAGGGATATATTAAGAAATGTAGATAACAGAAACTCAGAATATAGAAATATAATTTAAAATATACTGATTCTTATTGCAATGCAATGCTAGGTACAGGAAGTTATACCTAGAAAAAAGATGCAATAATAATAGAAGCATGTTTACTATGAGGAAACAGAGGCCCAGGAAATTTGCCAATGTCACACATGTAACAAGTATCAGAGGCAGTATTAGAATTAGGTTCTCTGATTCCAGGGCCAGTTTCTTTCCACTATTGCTATGTATTACGGATTACCTGGAGCAAAATTCTCTCCACCTACAATTCCTTATCTGGGTCTACATATTATATATTATATATTATATATTATGCTCCCTAAGTACTATATGCAGATAGAATTTCTTTTGTCTTATGACCAGTTTGCTCCTATCAGGCTCTGGATCTTGTTTCTCTTGTGTACACTTAGAAACACATCAGTTATATGCTTTGAAATCTGTGAGTTTCTGTATTAACTTGGTATGTTTTCCATTTTGTTATCAATTCCCAAATCTGGAAAATGCTTTACTTCTCAACAATAGCTCATATGAGCAGCACAGTGACCAATTGGTTAGAGATTGGTTTTGAAGACAGGAAGATAATGGTCTAAATCCTACTTAAAATATTTATTAGCAGTATGATATTCATTAGATTGTGAGAGCCTTAAAAGCAACCATCTTTCCCTTTTTTTTTTGGTCTTCCCAGCACTTAACTTGGGGAGACTAAAAATTTCTAACATCTTCCTTATAGAATTGTTGTAAAGCTCAAACGAGATCATCCTAGCTAACACTAGCTAACTTCTTTTGTGTAGCACTTTGCCAAGCACTATGCTAAGTGTTTTACAAAATTATCTCATTTAATCTTCACAATTTCACAAACAGCCTAGGAGATTGCTATTATTATCCCCATTTTACAAATGAGGAAACTGAGGCAGACAAGTCTGGTGCTCTACCTAATATGTCACCATTCTGGTAAATAGAAAGGGTGGAAAGTGGGCAAGGAAAGGCAGAAGTAGAGTGACTTTTAAAAATAGTTTTTGTTTAATATGGAAAAAAGCAAAACTCTGGTTAACCAATAGCTGAGGACATGGTTTTACTTTAGTATAATATAGCTTGCATCAGTTCCCCCCACCCCCACCCCAGTTTAGTGAGGCTAAGTGACAGAGGAGGAAGCACTCTGTTTCTCCTAAAAGTTAAAAGAAAGGAGGAAACATTTGCCATTCACTCCCTATTACTCAACAGTTATGACAGACGTGTAAGTCCAAGCATATAGAACAGGATGAATGTCCCCTCCCTGAGCCCCTAGGCAGAGTACAGAATCTCTCCTGATTGTCCCGTCTTCTACATATCTGCTATTGGAGTTTTCACTAAGCTTTCAAGCTTAGCAACTAGAATGAAGAATTTTTTACTGCATTTCCCAGGATGATTCAATTCAACAAATATTTATTTAATCTTCCAACTCTATTTCAGTTTATGTTTACCTAGTACTTTAGAGTTGGCAAAGGCCTCTGCTTGTATTAATTCATTCAATCCTCACAACTCCAATGAAAATATTATTTTCCCAGTTTTGCAAGTGAGAAAAGTGATACTTAAGGAAGTTAAGAGATCAGGATTCCATTCAGCTAATAAGTAGTGAAGCCAGGATTCAAATCCCTGAAACCATTACATTTCTCACTCCCATATTGCCTCATATTACTTTACAGTAGGTAAAAGAATGAAAGGAGAGACATTGCATCCAAACATTGGGCATCATTTGAGTTTTGGGCAAACTAATTGAGAGCCAGGAGCTTTATGACAATCAAATTGATAATATATGCAAAGCTCTTTGCAAACCTTAAAGCACCATATAGTGTTAGCACTGTTAGGGTGACTAGGTGGTACAGTGGATAGAGTGCCAGGTCTGGAATCAGGAACACCTGAATTCAAATCCAGCCTCAGATATTTACTAGCTGTATGAACCTGGGCAGGTCACTTAATCCTATTTGCTTTAGTTTCCTCATCTGTAAAATAAGCTGGAGAAGAAAATGCCAAACCACTCTAGTATCTTTGTCAAGAAAACTCCAAATGGAGTTACAAAGAGTCAGACGTGACTGAAAAATAACTGAACAATTATCATTGTTATCACTGCACTTGAGAAACATAGACTATCATATTAGAATTAAAAATGTGAAATTATCCTTAAATAAGATAAATGGAAAAGTGATTTGAATACAACCAAAGCTATCAATCCATCATGAGAAAATAAGTAGAAGTGGCCTTTTGAAGTTTTAGTAACTGCCTTTTTTTGCTTTTGTCAAAACCCCACATACTTCATTTTCGTTGTTTCAATTAATTGATCAGTTGTCCCTCGATTCTGTCTCTTATTATGTTGTTACGTGGTGACAAGGACAGATATCAAATATGAATCATAGTTGATTAAGGGAATGCCATATAACAATCTATAATAAGTATAATTCATCAGTTGTTCAGTCATTTCATTAGTGTTTAACTCTTTATGACCCCATTTGGGATCTTCTTCACAAAATCCCTCACTGGAGAGGTTTGCCATTTCCTTCTTCCATCTGCCATTCTACAGATGAATAACCAAGGCAAATCAGATTAAATGAATTGCCCAGAATCACATAGCAAGTAAGTGTCTGGTCTAGATTTGAACTCAGATCTTCCTAGTGCTCTATTTACTGCTCTATCTACTGTTAAATTCATCAGTACTACTGGAAAAATCATTCAAAGCACATGTCAGGGAGAGTTATTGCTGCATCCAGGAGACCAGCCTCTCTCAAGTACTTCCTTGGTAAAGACAGGATTCTTTACTATTTTAAGGAAATCAGAATCTCTCCTGTAAATGTTGGCTCTGCCATTTTTGTAAATAGGATCAGACATAGGCTTAGTGATAAAAGGGATGCTAGGAATTGTGTAAGCCAGATGCATCAAATATGCAGCCCATAACAATCCTCTACTACCAAGTATTGCCTGAACTAAATTAAAATGTAATTGGGAAACATTTATCAAAATATATAAAAATACAATGAAACAAATATTAATATGTGGTTTTCTACATCAATATATAAAGATCAATAGGAATTTTTATGTATGGTTTAGTGGGTCCAATTTCCCTTTAAATTTGACATCACAGTTATAGTCCATGCCCCCTAACCTCTCCCCAACATAACACACAGAAACACCCACCCACAGAAATGTCAGACCTCTAGCCAATCTAAGAAGTTGGGGAAAATAGATTCCGTTGGAGTCATTTCTCTCAGACAGAATTTGGGGTCCTAAAGTGCTCCTCAGGACTAGAGTTGGGGGCTCCATATGGTTAATGAGAGAAGGAATGAACATTTATTAAACAGTGCCAGGAAGTATTCTAAGCACTTTACACATATTATCTATTTGATGCTCACAACAATCCTGTAAAGAAAATTCTATTAGTATTCTCATCTTATGATTGAAGAAACTGAAACAGAAATTATGAAACTTTCCCAGAGTCACAAAACTAGTAAATATTTGAGGCTGGATTTGAACTCCTTTTTCTAACTCCAGACCCAATACTCGGTCAACCAGATGGAACCAGCCTCTAATCGGTGGATAGCTAGATCCAAATAGAGCAAGCTAGAGGTGGAGAGTCAAGAATCAAACAGAAAAATTTCAAAGAGAGAGAAAACCTTGCAAGCAAAGACACAAATGCTGGGCTCTACCTTTAGTGGATGAACCTACTTGAGAATGGCAAAAACTCAATGCTTATAACAATGGCTGCACAGTGAGATGTAACCCTGACAATGAGGGGGAACAGCAATAATGTGACACATTTGATTCACAGCAGGGCTTCATGACTAGATATGGAGATGTTTGTCCAAACTCAGACAACCTGATACTCAGACACCTGTTACTGATCAAAACAATATAATTATGTGATTTTATCAGTGGGTGAGATCATCCAGAGGGTGAGTGCAAAGAATTGTTGTTACGCCAAGCTCAGGGCACAGCTTGCTTGCTGGATCTTAGCTCTGGAAAACAGGGTGTCTCCTAATATCTTGACAACTCCTTCTTTTAGCCAAAAAGGAGAGATCTAATAGAACTCTTACATTTTTGGACAATGAAGAAGAGGCAAGTATATGCCAAGATGCCATGGTGGGAAGAGAAATGCCAACATATATTTGCATCAGAGCAACCAAAGAGAAGAGGGGAGGAAAAACTAGGTCAGTATACTTATCCCTTGTCCAGAATCTTGGAACAACTGTTTTATCTGGATGTTGCCTTCTTCTAAGTCTGTACTAGATGAACCTTGAATAAATTTAGTTCTGTATTTACAAAACTTATTGATTGTAGAAATTTGCTTTTTTTTATTATAACTTTTTATTGACAGAATATATGCCTGGGTAATTTTTTACAACATTATCCCTTGCATTCACTTTTGTTCCGACTTTTCCCTTCCCTCCCTCCACCCCCTCCCCTAAATGGCAGGCAGTCTTATACATGTTAAATATGTTATAATATATCCTAAATATATGTGTGCAGAACCGAACAGTTCTCTTGTTGCACAGGGAGAACTGGATTCAGAAGGTATAAATAACCTGGGAAGAAAAACAAAAATGCAAATAGTTTACACTCATTTCCCAGTGTTCCTTCTCTGGGTATAGCTGCTTCTGTCCATCATTGATCAATTGGAACTGAATTAGATCTTCTCTGTCGAAGAAATCCACTTCCATCAAAATATATTCTCATACAGTATTGTTGTTGAAGTGTATAATGATCTCCTGGTTCTGCTCATTTCACTCAGCATCAGTTCATGTAAGTCTCTCCAGGCCTCTCTGTATTCATCCTGTTGGTCATTTCTTACAGAACAATAACATTCCATAACATTCATATACCACAATTTACCCAGCCATTCTCCAATTAATGGGCATGCATTCATTTTCAAGTTTCTAGCCACTACAAAAAGGGCTGCTACAAACATTTTGGTACATGCGGGTCCCTTTCCCTTCTTTAGTTTCTTTTTGGGATAAGCCCAGTAGTAGCATTGCTGGATCAAAGGATATGCAGTTTGATAACTTTTGGGGCATAAGTCCAGATTGCTCTCTAGAGAAATTTGCTTTTTAAAAAGGGAAAACAAAGTTATGACAATACCATATATCAAGATAGAAGAAAAAACTAACTTAGCTCTGTTTGATTCCAGACATGAATCCTATCTGACAGCCAATGATGTAGTCACAATATTATCAAAAACAAGGCTCAGGATTAACCAGATGGGGAAATTTCCTTTTCTGAAAGGATATGGCACAACTGAAAAATAAAGACAGGAGGATCCTATCTAGACCTTGCCCACATCATTCCCAAATTTTCCCCAGATACAAATAGCCACCATTAGCTATTTGCAGACTATAGTACATGCCATTTTCTACTGTTGGCTTCATGTCAATTCAGATAACTATACCCAAAGCTCAAAATAATAGATTACCATCCCCAAAATTTTTACCTTAAATGGCAAAATTTCAATAAGCACAACTTAGAGCTTCAATATCTTTCCTGATGTTTCCCTAACAGATAACATTTCTTTTATCCTTTACTTATAAAGTAAAAGTACCCATATTCTGGTATTTTGGACATGCACCAACATGATAGTTGACTCATCATTAGTATGTTGAAGATACATCATTATATCACCCTATACATTTTCATAATAGCCAAGAATTTCAAATGAAAATTTGCTGTTATATATTATTTGTTTTATAACAAAATGTATTTCACTGAATACTTAATAGTTATTCATTTGATCACATTTTAAAAGCCAAATTCATGTGTAAGAGCATGCAGATTAAAAAATTTTGTCTAACAGTATTTCCATTACCATGGTCTCTCAAATTTCACAATATAAGAGAATTTAGAAATACATTAACACAAACTGTTTGATGTATTTAAAACATGAAACAGAATTTCAGATGATCTCAACTGCATTTCCAAATTATCTCATATAAAAATCATTAATCTTATTAAATTTATTATCTTTTTAGCGTTATCAGGTATGGAACAATTACATTCAATCAGTAATTCAGTCACTATATATATAATTTTATAATTATATCATTTTGATCTTCAAAACAGCCCTAAGAGGGTACTTACTTTTATTATGTTTCTTTTTATAGATCAGGAAACTGGGGCAAACAAAACCAAGATAATTTGACTAAGATGGTATAGCTAATAAATATCTGCAATTGGAATATAAATCAAGTTTTTCTACATTTTTCTAGCATTTTTTTTCAACATTTGAATTTGCAAATATAAGCTGGGATGAGAGAGATTAACAGGGAGAGAATCTCTTGACCTGGGGAGTCACAAGAGTCTCTCTGATTTAAACAATCTTTTCTCTTTTCACAGTCAGAAATGTCAAGCAAGAGTTAATAAGAAGTTGCTATAAAGTGCAAACTATTTACGTATTTCTTTTTTCCTTCTTCATTCTGGAATCACTTCTAAACTAATTGTCTTCCTTCATTTCCTAGAACAATAAAGGTATTAATCTTGCCTTTTATTTTTAGAACTTTTAGAATTAAATTTTTATCTTGCTTTAAAACAAATTCGAGTAGTATCCCAAAACTTACTAAGATATTTCAGAAGGGAGTGAGTCCCTGGAATTGCTCCAGTCTCAGGAGTTTGCTCCTCAAACTTAAAATGTTTAATGTTGAAACCTCCAGAATCTGCTAAGATTTTAGCAGTTCTACAAACTTGGATTGTTTCACTTTATTTCTGTAATTCCAACATAGCCAAAGCTGAAATGACAGGAAAAATGTCTTGAACATTTTTTTCTTCTTTTTCTTATAACTTAATATGTCACAGAAAACAAAGTGGGAGTTAGTTTTCCTTACTGGGACAGTTGCTTCAAAAACAAAAGTTCATTAATCTTTTCCAGTGTTCCAAAATCAGATTCTGCCTTAGAATTTTTCTACTTGGCAACATTGTAAATCTTTCAAGGTAACAGAATCTAGCTCACAATACAAATGACATAGACATTTTACAAAGCCACAGAAAGACAAGACAGACACAAACAAAACAAAGCACACAATTACAGTTTGTAGCCAGGCATGTGTTTGAGTTGAACAGAAGTGTCAAACAAAAACAAGTGTTAAACCAAACACTCTTAACCTGCAGTGGAGCCAAACCTGGAATAGAGCAGGTAAGAGCCTCCTGGCTTGCAGAAGCCAGAGCCAAACAGAGCAGATAGGAATAGTTGGGTTAGGGAAACAGAATATGCAAAAAGTATATTCTTATTGGAGAGACCCAAGTCAAATCGGGACACTGAAGGGCCCTGGAGCAGAAACAAGGGCAAAGGATTCAGCAGATGAACAGGGCATCGCACTCTGAAGAAATAAGTATCTGGTGATACCTAATTCTCTCCCATAGGTACTGGACAGTCCAAAGACATAGTTCTGCATCTAATCACACTTCTGATACCAATTAATGTCAACTGGACAGAACTGGCCTCTAACTTGTGGGTGACCAGAATCACACAAAGCTAGCTGGAGGTACAAGAGAGTCAGGAATCAAATAAATTTAATTTCAAAGTGAGATAAATGGTTTACAAGGACCCCACCCCTAGCAGGAGGATCTGCTTGAGTGTAGCCAAATTTCAGTAATTATACCAACAACTGCACGGTGCGCTATAACCCTGATAGTAATGGGGAACAAGCAGGACGTCATGACCAGAATTGGGATACAGCAGATGCTTGTCCAAGCTCAGAGGATACCTGATTTTCCCAGAGGGAAAAATCATCTAGAGAGTAAATGCCAAGCTCAGGACGGAACTTGCTTGCTGGGCCTTAGCTCTGGAAAACAAAGTGTCTCCTAAAATCTTGACAACACTATTCACTTCCTCTACACTAGACTCTGCTAATGTAAGCACTGAGGATACAAAAAAAGGCAAAAAAATACTGTTCCAAGAGATAATTGAAGGAGAAATATAAAAACAACTATATATAAATAAAATGTATAAAGCATAAATTGAGAATAGTCTCAAAGGGAAGATTCTAAGGGGAAGACTGGGAAAGGCTTCTTGTAGAAGGTAGGACAAGAAGCTAGGAGATAGAGATGAGCAGAGAGAACTTTCTAGGTAAGTAACAAGCAGTGAAAATGCTTGTTGAAGGACCAAGAAGATCAGTATGACTGGAACACAGAGTAAATAGAAAGGAGTAAGGTATAAGAAGACTGAAATGTAGGAAGTGGCTAAGTTGTGAAGGACTTTAAAAAACCAGACAAGGAATTTAGTATTTGATCTGGGAGGTAACAAGTTTGGATAACAAAATGGAGTTTACTGAAGGAGGGAGGGAAGGGGGTGAGAGAGTCAAATCTGCACTTTAAGAAGGTCACTTTGGAAGCTGGGTGGTTGATTAATTTCAATGGGGAGAGACTTGAGGCAAGGGGATCAACCAATGAACTATTTTAAAGTCCAGGAATGAAGTGATCAGACTCTGAGCAAGGAATGTTTTAGTGTCAGAGAAGGAATCATATTCAAGAGATATCAAGAAGGTAGAAACATCAGGACTTGGAAACAGATTGGATGTGGAAAAGGAGAGACAATAAGTAGATGATGACACACAGATTCTGGATAGTTTAATAATTAAGTTGGGAAGAGGGGAAAAAGTTTGGGAGTAAAGATAATGAGTTTGGTTTTTACGATGTCTATGGAGCATTCGGTGCAAAATATTTAATAGATAGTTGGAAATACCGTGTTTCCCCGATAATAAGACCTATCCCGAAAATAAGCTCTCCCCTTACTGTGTAAGATTCCTCTAAAATAAGCCCTCCCCCGAAAATAAGCCCTATTGAGATTGCTACTGTAGTGAAGGTGATCCCCTGCGCTACACGCTACATTATGGTATCCTAAAGGACCATTTGCACATGGAAGTCAATGACTACATTGAAAATAGAATGGAAAGAAATCAGCATGGAAACGTTGTGAAGCCGTCTGCAAGAAGTCGTGACTTGGGTGAAGAAGTCATGGGATAAAATTACTGACAGCTGTGTCGCCAAGGCACTACGAGCAGGTTACCTGGACAAGACATGTTCATTTAAAGAGAGCTATATTGCTGGACATGACAGATTGGGTCCACTTCTTCTGAAGGAAATAAGAGGCACAAGACATCCAGGACGGAATTCAGGGTATGGACACTTATGACGATGTTGTTGAAGAAGATGACATGATCATTATTGAATAAAGGTACTTTTTTTTGTTCACATTTACCTGTTTATTAAAATTGCTGTCAACGTTCATTAAAATAAGCCCTCCCCTGAAAATAAGCCTCTGGTGTTTTTTTCTGTCCAAAAAAAAAAGAATAAGACAGTGTCTTATTACTGGGGAAACATGGTAGGATCCTGGAGGTCAGGAGAAAGGTTAGGACTAGGAAAAAAGATCTGAGAATCATCTACATCAAAGCTTCTTAAAGTGTGAGTCACAACCCCATATATCATGTAACTGAATGTAGGAGTCACAAAATTATTTTTTATTATTAGCAAATGTTGGATTTGCATTCCTAGTTTATATATCTATGTACCTGAGGTCACATAAAAATTTCTCGGGTGAAAAGGTGTCATGAGTGGAAAAAGGTTAAGCCCTGATCTACATAATCATTGAAACCATATGAATTAATGAGATCACTTGTAAATTACTGATATCTATTCATTAAACATTTATTAAGCATGTACCATGTATAAAGATGCTATAACAGACACTGAGGATATAAAAATTGAAATAGTTTCATCCCTCTAGGAGCTTATATTTTAGTGAGGGCATATAACATTGTATCTGTTTATTCCAATTGTTTCAGGGACTTACAGAAGGAACAGATAGGCCAGTAATACCAAAAAGAGATAAAATGATATAGTGGATAGAATGCTAGGATCATCAAATCAGGAAGATCTGAATTCAAATCTAACCTTATACACTTATCAACTGTGGGATCAAGTCACTCAGTCTCTGTTTGCCCCAGTTTTCCCATTTTTGAAATGTGAAAAATCATAATCACCACCTACCTCAAAAGGTTATTGTGAGGATCAAGATATATAATTCTTAGTACAGAGTCTGGCACTTAGTAGAGACTAGATAAGTGCTTCTTTCACTTTCTTTTACCTCCTAAAAAAGGAGGATTTTTTTTAAAGTTACATTTTTATTCATAGAAGAAAAAACAGGTGGTCCAAAATTAGAAGCTGATCTCTTTTCCACTGATTGTGCTCTCAACAATGTTTGATTCAACTAGAATTCTAGAAATTGCATCCTGGTTCTGGCGCCTTAATGTTTTAAGTGAGAGTATCAAGTGGGAGATGAAGAAATACACAATGATTATGTCCTGTGGCTTATAATTATTCAGAGCTACCAAATACAAAACAAAACTTCCCTAACAGTAAAATCAAACTTTCAAATGTTGGAACTGAGAAAAATAAAATCTGTATTTTCTTAAGAACTATAATTTAACAGACTTACTTTCCCCAATGAATTGTAATTTTCATTTCATGATAAAGACATGCCATTAATTTGGTATTGGGAATAGAGTGTTTGGCTTGTAGTCAAAAGGACCTGAGTTCTTTGACATTTACTACATATGTAGCTCTGGGCATATCTCTTATGATCTATGTGCTTCAAAAGGTAATTCTCTGGGACTTAACATATTACTAAGTACTACTGTACTGTTAAGAAGCAGCTAGGTGACACAGTGAATAGAATTCTAGGAATAGAATCAAGAAGAGGAGCTCAAATCAAACAGGTACTAGCCATATGGCTCTGGGCAAGTCACTTAGCCTATCTCTTAATTTCTTCAACTGTTAAATAAGGATAACAACAAAACCTGACAAGAGTTTTTGTGAGGATCAAAGGAGATAATATTTATAAAATGTCTGACATTTAGTGTTATTTGCTTATTCTCTTCCAAAGTCATAGATTGCTATTTGTGTTGATGGAGGGAGTTCTAATACTACCTTAAGGAAATCACAGAAACTTCCCAAATTCATATTTCATTAGATATACGTCTATCATATTTAGGCATGACCTAAATAAGCATATATAAATCCATTGATTTATTTAACACTTTTGTAGGTTTTCAAAGCAAATTATAAAGATCATTTCATTTAAGATTTCCCAACACCCCAGTGAGATAAATACTACACATATTCTTCCCATTTTATAGGTAAGGAAACAAATTCAGAAAGTTAAATAACTTTTTATAGTGAAAGGAGCAGTTTTTGACCTCATCTGCCTGAGTGCAAGTCCATCACTGTAGTCAGCACTCTACACCATGGTAAAGTGGTAACACATAAATTGCACTGGACTTAAGAGGGAAAAAGCCACTGTTGAATCCCACCTCTGACACTTCTGTGTTACCATGAATAAGACACTTAATTTATCTGAACTTTAGTTTCCTTATAATAAAAATGAAGAACTGCAGCACTTAACTCACAGGATTGTTATAAGGATAAAATGAGATATGCATGTAAAATATTATAGCAAATGTCAGATATATATAAAAAATGAGCAAGATAGTTTGTAAGATCTCTGATCTAAGAATCAATACTCGCCTCCTCCTCCTCCCCCCAAAAAAGATAGATTCACTTTGCTGAGTTACTTGGTGTCTCAGTAACAGTGAGGCTAGGATGAAATTATTTGCAATTTATTTAAAACATTTTTTTTTTCCTTTCTGAAATGGTGTGCTTCACTGGGTCAAACAAAACATTTTAAAATGCCATGGTCATCAATTCTATTACTCCAAGAGCTGGGTACTTTGTTTTATTATAAATGATGACATTAGTTTATATCATGTGACCCAAAAGGATTCACCACCCATTAGAGCCCCTAATCACAGCTTACAATCCCATTTTTACATTTCTCATTGGCCTATACTACTTGACCCTGCTTACCATAGCACTTTTATTGTGTTTTTTAAAATGACAAGGGATTGAGCTCAAACAAATAGACTGGGCTGAGAATTGCTTTCAAACTCTGTGTTCAGTCCAGCTTTAACTCTCAATGAATAGAAGTCATTTGGAGGGTGGCCAAGGTCATCGGATGAAAAGCTCCGCCTTCCAAAAGAAGTCCTGTTGTTTTTTAAATTCCTCCCCATCCCCTTTCCACATGCCCAGGTTAAGAGAGAAGCCTATCTGTTTACAACAGCAGCACAGCAAAGGTAGCTTGTTGGAGGGAAAATATTTTGAATATCTTGCTATGAGAGCTTGTCTTATCCTTTTTTCTTATCCAATGTTGGTTGATTATATGAAAGCTTAGTTTGAACCATGTCAGTCAATAAGCAATTTTAGAAATGTTCCCGTGCTTAATCCTTAGTATAATACAAAGAAAGGCAAAAACACCATCCCTGCCTTTAAGAGGCTCCATCCTAATGGCAGTGGTAGAATTATGATGACAGAAAAGGCAGGATACCACGAATAAACTGATATTTCAGTGTCTTTCAAAATAGATGATTTGCTATAAAAACTAACTAGGGGTGTTGTTCATGGAATAAACATGCCATACTAGACACCATCAACTTCAATTAAGAGAAATGTCAGTGGTTCTAACCTAAATTTTTTTCTGGAAAAGAAAAGGAATTAGAATGAAAGGATCACAGAGCTAGAGTTGGATGAGATCTTAGAGATTATTGAGTACCACCCTCTCATTTTACAGATGAAGAAATAGATCTAAAATTAACTGACTCATCTAAAGTCACAGAGCTGGTCTCCATCTCTGAGGCAGAATTTGAATTGCTCACTCCAAGTCCAGCATCCTGGCACTGTGTCTGGAAGCTGCCTCAAGTTTTCTGGTTCAATCTTAAATACAGACTTTAAAGTATCCAGGGAAAGGCTGAAAATAATACTACAAAGAGTGAGTTCTGAGAGACATGTGATTAGATACTGCTGAAAGAAAAATGAGATATAACTCAGGGTCAGCAGAAAGATGACTCAGTTGGGCATACACATGGCTCAAGGTCAGTTTCCAGTGGATTCTTTTTGAAAGGAAATATGAAGTGATATTGACAAGAATTAATTGATTATGGGATCTGTAGTAAATATTCTCTGGTCACACTGTCCCAGAGTGATGCTGGCTCTGTTACCAACTCAGGGCTCTAGGAGTACTACAGAAGAATTGAGATATCTCTCCTTTAATACTGTCAGCTTGAGACCTCATTCCTAATTTGTATCAGTGATTAATGTCCAAATCCCCTTTAACTAGTATATTTACTTTGAAGATATAGAACAAATATTTTCCCTAACATCCTCTGCTCTATATCACCTCAGACTTTGGGGGAAATGGGCTCAGATTTCACAGTTTCTACATAGCATTAGTCCCATCAAATTCACATCCAAAGGTAGCATCACTCTTGGATAAGACTTTCTTTGAGCTATTTTGGAGCTGCATCTTGAATACTACCTTAACAGCTTTCTTCCTAGAAGATGCATTTGTCAAATGTATATGATAAATTTTATGAAATTACACAAGATTTCTTGACAGACAACAGAGATAAATTTGGTTGATGACTTTTTAGTCATTAAGGGGAAACGGTACAAAAGGGAATGATCATTGATATGTCTACCATGCAGCAAGCACTGTGATAAATGCTTTTTTAAAAATGTTATCTAATTTGATCATCAAAACTAAGTCTTTTAAGGAAGTGCGATTTTTTTACATTTGAGGAAACTCAGGCAGAGAAGTGTGTCTGAGGCCAGTTTTGAACTCAGGTTAACAATAAAAAAAATTGCATAAAACAAGGAAACACAGACAGTGGAAATAGGACTAGAAAACTAAAGATTATTGGCTACCATCATGGAAAATGTTCAGTGCAGAGACCATGATGAAGGATTTCCTATTGATGATGATGTCCTTCAGTTACAATATGTAGTTTACATTTTTATGACTGCCTCACATCATCACAGAGCCCTATTAAAGTATAGAATACCTACTGCCTATATTAGTAGTCCCAAATATTTTAAATTACTCAGTTCCCTTAATAAGGGGAGGGGGAAAAAAAGAGTATAAATCCCTACTTTCTGGAAGTTAGCTAAGAATTACTGTGAGTTTCCAGATGGGAGAGGCACACTAACTACCTTATCTCTGCCATATATCCATTGCTAGATGTTGCTTCTGTCTCCCTTGCACTCATTCTTTCCTGATCTTTGGTGAAGGAATATTCTGAGAATGGAGTGCCCAAGAGCACGGTTCAATAAGGAGATCCATCAACAAGGTCCCATCAACAGTTGGAGCTGATAGTAGTAACTGGGTCCAGTGTAGAACTGGTAGAACATCTAAACAATTTGCCCCAAAGGGAACTGATCTGTCAGCAAAGACAGCAGCCTAGTAGGGACAGCCCAGAGGAGCACAGGAATGACTCCTACATCCTAGATGAAAGATTGTCCCACAATCTTGACAATCAAAGGGAGAAAAGGTCAGGAGCCTGGAGCTACCCTGTGGCCCTGAGTGTTCCCTATACCTGTGTTGTCTTTTTATTTTAAACTTAAGTGCACGAATGAGGATGAGTAAGGGGAGAATGTGCTTGCCTCCAACCAAGTTTGGGGAGATTATTTTGCAATTACTATTCTTACTTCCCATTATATACTATATCGTAAGAGCTAATTGATGTCAAATGCTTGATCAATATGGAAGAATACATCAAGCAGGGGCTTGTGAATGACATTCAGCCATTTGTTGTACATAGTGAACTTGTGATTTCATATGCAAGTTTTATTGCAGTTTGTTATGGAAATGCTTGTTTTGTTTTATATTTATTGCCATAAATAATATTCATATGCCATAAAAAATTTATATTTAATTTATTGCTATAAATTAAAAAATTAAAAACAAGCATTTATTAGCTGTCTTTTGCTTCTTTACGCTAAATCCCATAATTTGAGGTAGTCTATGTTTATAGCTAGATCAACTAAATAATAAATATTTACTAAGCATCTAGTATTCATCAAGAGCAATGCAAAGTACTATGGATTTTAAAAAAAAAAAAAGGTAAAAGACGGTTTCTGCCCTCAAAAATAGAGGAAATATGTTAACATTTTCTAAATTATATATTTCATGTGATACAAACAAAAAACCCCCAGATAATTCACAGAATTAGATAAAAATAATAAAATTTACATGGAGAAAACAATCATTAGTATCAAGAAATTTTATGAAAAAGAAAAATAAACGTGGGATACTTAAACCCAGATTTTAAATTGCACAATGAAGCATTAATTATTTAAATTATCTGGAATTAGATTTTAAAATTGATCAATGAGTTCTTTAAGATAATGCACAATAAGACCAAAAGGGTGCAAAAGATTAAGGTTTGATAAATTTGAGAATATAAAATATGGTGAAAGTACTTATTATTTAATAACAATTGCTGAGAACATTGGATTTGAATAGGATATTGGCACTAGTATAATTTCATACATAATTTATTTGATGTCAATGAATTGCCATTACCAAAAGAACCTAAAAACAGCCTAATTTAGCCAATACTTCCCAAATGAAGAAACATGGAAGCCAAAGACAACATCAGTTAAGAATATAAAGTCACTTGTAAAACCTTACAGAGAAAATTATAAACAATACTACCTCATAACACAGTGAGAAGCCATTTGATGGGAGAAAAACTGGTTTAGGAAAAATTTAGCAAGAAACCCAACTAAGCAGAATCATCCTTCATTTAAGGATAAAACTAAAAGGAAGACAATGAACAAATGAGAAATGGAAAAATGTTAAGAGATGTTTATATCAAACTCTGTTCACCATCGAGGGAAATAAAACTGTAACTTTCTCGGTGATCTATAGGATCTCTTATAGAAGAAACAGAAATGATTTAAAAGGACAAAGTAGGGGAACTAAACTGAGTGTAGACAAGTATAAAAAGGTTAAGTGACTGATTCCCAAGGTATCTGAAGGAAGGTGTAAGGAATGATTCAAGAGAGAAAATTTTCACTTTAAAAGCTATTTTTCCCTCCTACAGTGAGGTTCCTCTCATATATGTTAAAATTAAAGATTTCTTTGTGAATACATCCAGCCATTCTGGAGAGCAATTTGGAACCATGCTCAAAAAGTTATCAAACTGTGCATATCCTTTGATCCAGCAGTATTACTACTGAGTTTATATCCCAAAGAGATCTTAAAGAAGGGAAAGGGACCTGTATGTGAAAGAATGTTTGTGGCAGCCCTCTTTGTAGTAGCCAGAAACTGGAAACTGAGTAGATGCCCATCAATTGGAGAATGGCTAAATAAATTGTGGTATGTGAATATTATGGAATATTCACTGTTCAGTAAGAAATGACAAACAGGAAGATTTCAGAAAGGCCTGGAGAGACTTACATGAACTGATGCTGAGTGAAATGAGCAAGACCAGGAGATCATTATATACTTCAACAACAATACTATATGATGATCAATTCTGATGGACCTAGCCATCTTCAGCAATGGGATGAACCAAATCAGTTCCAATGGAGCAGTAGTGAATTGAATCAGCTACAACCAGCGAAAGACTTCTGGGAGTTGATTAAGAACCATTACATTGAATTCCCAATCCCTATATTTTTTGCCTGCCTTCATTTTTTATTTCCTTTACAGGCTAATTGTACAATATTTCAGAGTCCAATTCTTTTTGTACAGCAAAATAACAGTTTGGACATGTATATTTATTTAGCATTTAATATATACTACAATATAGTTAACATGAATTGGTCATCCTTCCATCTGGGGAAGGGGGTGGGGGAAAAGGAGGGGAGAAATTGGAACAAAAGGTTTGGCAATTGTCAATGCTGTAAAAATTACCCAAACGTATAACTTGTAAATGAAAAGCTATTAAAAATTTTTAAAAATAAAAATAAAGAAAGATTTTTTGCAATTTCACATATAACAAGTAATCTTGTTTAATGACCCTGCAACCTTTAAAACAGGCATAAAGGAGAGAAATATTGTCAGATAAAGAAACCTTTTTCAAGTTAAGCAGTAAAGAAATAGATGGTAGCTACATAGGCTTTTTTAAATATTGAGAGACCTGACCATGCTTGTGGACAGATTTGAAGAGGTCAGTGAAAAGAAAAATGCATGAAAAATTGGGGAGGATGAGAGAGGAAAGATCCTACATATTGTAATATGAGGGAAAGGAAAGGAAGCCAGTGCCACTGCTAAGTTCTGGGCATTGGAGAAAGCCGACCTCAGTAAAATGAGTTTTTACTGCAGGAGGTAGACAAGGAGGAAAAACTTTAGAACAAATTGCTGTGGGGAATGAGCTGCAGGGGATTGCAAATTCAAAGGCCTGCAGAGTTGAAAGAGATCTGTCATTATCTTTTCCAACCCATCTTTGAACATAAGGGTCTCCTTTAAACATTTCTGAGCTCTATGTCTGTGTCCTCCTCAGTCATTCAGCTTTTTCTTGAAAATCTCCAGAAGTGTGAACCTCTTCCTTTTTTGAATAGCTCTAATGATTAGGAAGTTTTTCTTTATACTAAACCTAACTGTTCCTTTGAAACTTTCAATTTTTGCCTTTGTTCATTGGAGCTAAGAACAAATTTAATCCCTCTTCCATAATGACAGTCCTTCAAAGGCTTAAATATTTATTAAGCAACTATAAAGCCTTGTGCCAAATATTAGGAAATATAAAAACAAAACCATTTCTGTTTTAAGTAATTTATATTTTCCAAGAGAAATTAGACACATAAATAAATGGAATAAATGTAAGAAAAGAAGTGAAGGGGTTAAAAGAAAGATCAAAATGCCTAAAAGAATACTTGGAGGGAGACCATTCAGAATAGGGAAGAATCAGGGCAGGCTTCATAAAGAACATCATATCTGAGCTACATCATCAAGAAATCTAGAGAGCACTGAGAATAGCTTGTACAAATGCATATATAAACAGGAGATGGTATTTCAAGTTTGGGGAAAAAACTCAATAATCCAGTTTACTTAGATATATCACATTACTTAGTTATACACATACACACACACACACACACACACACACACACACACACACATGGCTAAAGGCTTGGTACGTTACATTTTACCCTTATTTCTGGGCTCTTCAGTACCTTTAAAGGGACTGAGAATATCTAAATTTAACTAGAATTTTTCATTTTTCACCAATTTTTTTTCACCATTTTTCACCAATGGCTTTCCCTTGTGTAAGTAGACTCTCTCTACCTCAGTTCCATTTAACCACTAATAGTTGAATTCTTTTATCAATGAATATTTACTTCAAACATTAAAAATTACAAATATACAAACTTCACTTCTCCAAATATAGGAGATATCAAAGGAAGAGAGGGAGAAATAAAGGGAGGCTGAAAGAGAAGCACCCAAATTACTATGAGAAATGTAAACAAAAATTTTAAAAAGATTTCATTTCATACCGGACAAATTGGCAAAAATGACCAAAAATGGCAACACTGTTGAAGTGTTATAGAAGAAAAAACTCCATACATTGTTGATAAAGCTATAAAATGGTATAATCATTTTGAAAAGCAATTTGATAAAATTATGGGGGGGGGGGGAAGTGACTGAAATGTACATATCCTTTGTATCCCAGGAACTATATTACTGGCCTCATGTACCAAAGAAACCAGAAAATGTCAAGTTTCTATATGATCTAAAATATTTATGGCAGGATTTCTTGTGTTAGCTAAGGATTAAAAACAAAGTAGGTGCATATCAACTGGGGAAATAGTTAAACAAAATATAGTACATGAATGTAATGGAATATTGTATTACTGAGCAATAAGAAATGTTATATATGATGAATGAGATGATTCAAGGCAATCCTAAGAGATTTGTGATGGAAAGGGCCATCCACATCCAAAGAGAGAACTATAGAGACTGAATGTGGATCAAAGCATAGTATTTTCAACTTTTTATGATTTTGTTTCCTTGGTTTTTTCTCTCAGTTTCCCCCTTTTGATCTGATTTTTTGGTGCATGGCATGATAAGTGTGGAGATATGTTTAGAAGAATTACACATGTTTAGCTTATGTTATATTACTTGCCTTCTAAGGGAGAGAGGTGATGAGTAAAGAAAAATTTGGAACACAAGGTTTTACAAAGGTGAATGTTGAAAACTATCTTTGCATGTATTTGGAAAAATAAAAATTTAATTTTTTAAAGCATTGCCTTTATTAGATGGAAAAATCTATATAATCTGATGCAAAGTAAAGGGGAACCAAGAAAACAAACAGTTAACTTTAGCAATGAAAAGATAACACACCAAAAAAATCAAAAGTAAATGTAACAAAATTATAAAGATCAAGAACTTGAATGAAGAAATAGGAGAAGGCATCTTCAACCCACTCCATTATAGAGAAGGGAGGTTCACATATATTACCCATTGCACATGTTTTTGTACTTTTTTAGGATATCAATCAATTGTGCTGATTTTTTCTTCTCTCTAAAAATACTATTTATCATATGGGATGGCTCTCTGGGAGAGGCAAGGAGTAATATTTGGGATAAATGGTGACAAGAAATAGAAAATAAAAACTGATTTAAAAAATAAAGTATATATATAGCCAAGTCAAATTTCTAAGAAGTCATTTTCTGATAGTTAAAGGATATAAATAGGCAATTTTTAGAAACCAAAATCAGAAATTATTGTATTAAAAAAAATCTAAACTACTAATAGTTAAAAGAAATTCAAATTAACTTTGAGGTTACTTTACATCCATTAATTTGGCCAAAATGACAAGAATTTGGGGAAATAGTCACTGTAATGTACTACTTTTAGTAGAGCTGTGAAATAGTCCAACTTACTGGAAAAACAATTTGTAACTGCACTCAAAAAAGCTATTAAACTGTACATAGCCTTTGAATCAAGTCTACTCTAAAGAGATCAAAGGAGAAAGAGTCCAGAGGTCCAAAAAATATTAACAGCAGCTCTTGTTGTGTTAACAAAAGTTAGAAACTGAAGGGATGCCCATCAGTTAGGGAATAGGCTGAACAATTAGTGAAATGAGTAGAATCAAGAGAACAATTTATATAATCATATAAATATTGTATGTGGTGGATGTAAACTCTTTTCAACATAAGGTGATTCAAGGCAATTCCAAGACACTTGTGATGGAAAGAGCCAGAGAGAAAACTATGGAGATTGAATGTGGATCAAAGCATAGTACTTTCACCTTGTTTTTCTTTCTCATTTTTCTCCCTTTTGATCTAATTATTCTTGCACAGCATTAAAAATGTGGAAATATGTTTAGAAGATGTTTAATCTATATTGGATCACTTGCTGTCTAGGGGAGGGGGAAGAGGAGAGGAGAAAAAATTTGGAACACAAAATTTTGTTAAGGGTGAATGTTAGAAATTATCTGTATATTTGGAAAAATAAAAAGCTATTTTTTATAAGTGTAGTTTCTATGAAAACAAAAATTTCGAGGAAAAATATTACAACAATTATTAACTCTGGAAAACTTAGTAATTCTGATCAATACAATAATTATTCACAATTCCAAAAGACTTATGATGAAACATGCCATTATCCTCCAGAAAGAGAAATCATGGACTCGAGAGTACAAATTGAAACATATGTTCTATTATTTCTTGCTTTCTCCCCATTGAAACATGGCTAATGCAGTTTGTGTTGCATGTGTATACATATCTGTAATGGGTTTTACTTTTCTTTCCTTTTCAATGGGATGAGCAAGGGAAAATTTGGAACTGAAAAAAAATTAATTAGAAAAATATTAAAATCTAAAAAAATAAAAATCACTCAAATTTTTTTTAAAATTATCTTTAAAGGCAAGTCTTCATGCTCCCAGAAGTCATGTTTTCTCTACAATAGATAATCAGGGATTTTTCTCCCAAAATGACCACAAACATCTTATCACTCTTATGGCTTAATTTTGGCTTATTCTACACTCTCCTGATGTTGGCTTCCCCTGTGCCAGGCTTTCATCCCTTGGGGTGGTGATTACAATTTAACTCAGACTCAGAACCCATAGGAGTAGCCCAGAAAAAGTACCAATATCCCCCCAATCCACAGGTTACACCCTCCCCCTCCCCAGTCTGGGACTACCAAAACCTCAACGGGCAGTTCTCCACTCCAAAGCAAAGGCCAAACTTCTATGGTATAAAGAGAAAGTCAAAAAATTTTACATGGATTTTCCAGATTGTGGCTTTGGGTTTGCTGTATCGCTAATCCACATGATGTAGAAGGGAAAATTATACGTCCCTAGTCTATCTCCTAAACTTAATTCCCACATCACCAACTGCCCATAAGGATCCTTCTATATCTCAAATTTAATGTCCCAAACAAAATAATGCTTTGCTCCCAAACCGCCCCCTTTTCTAAATTTCCCATCATTAGAGGTGACAGAAAGGAGTATACTTTCTTCTCAGCAGTTCATGGAACCTATACAAAAACTGACCATATATTAGGACATAAAGACCTCAAAATTAAATGCAGGAAGGCAGAAATAGTAAATGCTTTCTTTTCAGATCACGATGCAATAAAAACTACATTCAACAAAAAATTAGGGGTAAAGAGACTAAAAAGTAATTGGAAACTAAATAATCTCATAAGAATAATTGGGTTTAACAGCAAATTTTAGACACAATTAATAATTTTACTCAAAATAATGACAACAATGAGACATCATACCAAAATTTGTGGGATGCAGCCAAAGTAGTAATAAGGAGAAATTTTATATCTTTAGAGGCTTACTTGAATAAAATAGAGAAAGATCAATGAATTGGGCTTGCAACTTAAAAAGCTAGAAAAAGACCAAATTTAAACCTTCCAATCAAATACTAAACTTGAAATTCTAAAATTAAAAGGAGAAATTAATAATATTGAAAGTAAAAAAAACTATTGAATTAATAAATAAAACTAAGAATTGGTTTTGTGAAAAAAATCAATAAAATAGATAACCCTTTAGTAAATCTGGTTAGAAAAAGGAAAGAGGAAAATCAAATTATTAGTCTTAAAAATGAAAAGGGAGAACTTTCCACCAATGAAGAGGAAATTAGAGAAATAATAAGGAGTTACTTTGTCCAATTTTATGCCAATAAATTTGATAATCTAAGTTAAATGGATGACTACCCCAAAAAATATAGGTTTCCCAGACTGAGGAGGAAATAAATTGCTTAAATAGTCCCATTTCAGAAAAAGAAACAGAATAAGCTGTTAATCAATTCCCTAAGAAAAAATCCCCTGAGACCAGATAGATTTACATGTGAATTCTACCAAACATTTAAAGAACAATTAGCCCCAATGCTATATAAACTATTTGAAAAAATAGGGAATGAAGGAGTCCTACCAAATTCCTTTTATGACACAGACATGTTACTGATACCTAAACCAGGTAAGTTGAAAACAGAGAAAAAAAATTATAGAACAATTTCCTTAATGAATATTGATGCTAAAATTTTAAACAAGATATTAGCAAAAACACTACAGAAAATAATCCCCAGGATAATACACCATGATCAAGTAGGATTTATATCATGAATGCAAGGCTGGTTCAATATTAGGAAAACTATTGGTATGATTGACCATATTAATAACCAAATTAACAAAAACCGTATGATCATCTCAATAGATGCAGAAAAAGCACTTGATAAAATCCAACATCCATTCCTATTAAAAACACTTGAGAGCATAGGAATAAATGGACTTTTCCTGAAAATAATCAGTAGCATCTATTTAAAAAAAAAAAAATATGTAAGCATCATATGTAACAGGGATAAACTAGAACCATTCCCAATAAGATCAGGAGTGAAACAAGGTTGCCCACTATCACCATTACCATTCAATATTGTATTAGAAATGCTAGCTTTGGCAATAAGAGTTGAGAAAGAGATTAAAGGAATTAGAGTAGGTCTTGAGGAAACCAAATTATCACTCTTTGCTGATGATATGATGGTATACTTAGAGAACCCCAGAGATTCT
The DNA here is from genome assembly GCF_016432865.1 of Antechinus flavipes. Taxonomy (NCBI): domain Eukaryota; kingdom Metazoa; phylum Chordata; class Mammalia; order Dasyuromorphia; family Dasyuridae; genus Antechinus; species Antechinus flavipes. The sequence goes on from NC_067400.1 coordinate 466,081,831, forward strand.
ACTAAAGAGCTATTAAAAATAATCCACACCTTTAGCAAAGTTGCAGGATACAAAATAAACCCACATAAGTCATCAGCTTTCTTATATATCACTAATAAAATCCAACAGAGTTACAAAGAGAAATTCCATTTAAAGTAATTACCGATAGATTCCTAAATATTTTATACTATCTGCCAAGGGAAAATCAGAAACTGTATGAGCAAAACTACAAAACACTTTCCACACAAATTAAGTCAGATCTAACCAACTGGAAAAATATTAAATGCTCTTGGATAGGTTAAGCAAATATAATGAAGACAATACTACCTAAACTAATATATTTAGCACAATATCAATCAGACTCCCAAAAAATTATTTTAATGACCTAGAAAAAACAACAAAGTTCATATGGAAAAACAAAAGGTCAAGAATTTCAAGGGAATTAATGAAAAAATTATCAAACGAAAGTGGCCCAGCTGTACCAGATCTAAAATTATATTATAAAGCAGCAATTACCAAAACCATTTGGTATTGGCTAAGAAATAGACTAGTTCATCAGTGGAATAGCTTAGGTTCAAAGGACAGTCAATAACTTTTAATCATCTAGTGTATGACAAACCCAAAGACCCCAATTTTGGGGATAAGAACTCACTGTTTGACAAAAATTACTGGGAAAATTGGAAATTAGTATGGCAAAAACTAGGCATTGACCCACACTTAACACCGTACACCAAGATAAGGTCCAAATAGGTTCATGACCTAGGCATAAAGAATGAGATTATAAATAAATTAGAGGAACATAGGATCATTTACGTCTCAGACCTGTGGAAGAGGAAGGAAGTTATGACCAAAGAAGAACTAGAGATCATTACTGATCACAAAATAGAAAATTTTGATTACATCAAATTGAAAAGTTTTTGTACAAACAAAACTAATGCAAACAAAATTAAAAGGGAAGCAAACTGGGAAAATATTTTTATAGTCAAAGGTTCTGATAAAGACCTCATCTCCAAAATATATAGAGAATTGACTCTAATTTATAAGTCAAGTCATTTTCCAATTGATAAATGGTCAAAGGATATGAACAGACAATTCTCAGACGAAGAAATTGAAACTATTTCTAGCCATATGAAAAGATGTTCCAAGTCATTATTAATCAGAAAAATGCAAATTAAGACAACTCTGAGATACCACTACCCACCTGTCAGACTGGCTAGAATGAGAGGGAAAGATAATGCGAAATGTTGGAGGGGGTGTGGGGAAAACAGAGACACTGATACATTGTTGGTGGACCTGTGAATAAATCCAGCCATTCTGGAGAATGATATGGAACTATGCTCAAGAAGTTATCAAACTGTGCATATCCTTTGATCTAGCAGTGTTACTACTGGGCTTATATCCCAAAGAGATCTGAAAGAAGGGAAATGGACCCACATGTGCAAGAATGTTTGTGGCAGCCCTCTTTGTAGTGGCCAGAAACTGGAAACTGAGTGGATGCCCATCAATTGGAAAATGGCTGAATAAATTGTGGTATATGAATATTATGGAATATTATTGTTCAGTAAGAAATAACCAGCAGGATGATTTCAGAAAGGCCTATAGAGACTTAAATGAACTGATGCTGAGATTATTATATACTTCAACAACAATACTATATGATGATCAATTCTAATGGATGTGGCCATCTTCAACAATGAGATGAACCAAATCAGTTCCAATGGAGCAGTAATGAACTGAACCAGCTACACCCAGCGAAAAAACTCTGGGAGATGACTATGAACCACTACATAGAATTCCCAATCCCTCTATTTTTGTCCCCCTGCATTTTTCCTTCACAGGGTAATTATACATTATTTCAAAGTCTGATTCTTTTTGAACAGCAAAATAACTGTTTGGACAGGTATACATATATTGTATTTGATTTATACTTTAACATATTTAACATGTATTGGTCAACCTGCCATCTGGGGGAGGGGTGGGGGAAAAGGAAAAATTGGAACAAAAGATTTTGCAATTATCAATGCTGAAAAATTACCCATGCATATATCTTGTAAATAAAAAGCTACAACTTAAAAAAAAAAAAAAAAAAAAGCATCATTATTTTCCTTGACTTGCCATTTGATTTCAATCCACTTACCAAATCTTGTCATTGTTACTTTCCTATCATTTTTGATGATTCCCTTTTCTCTACCAACACAGCTGACTCCAATGGTCTATCACCTTTTGCCTTAATTGCTGCAATAGCCTACTAACTGGTCTCCCTAACCAGTCTTGGTCTCTATACCAAGCACAAATCTGATCACATAACCCCTTTTCTATTCCAAGACCTGTTGATTTTGGGATCAAATCTAACTTCCTTTTTAAATGTCCATTTTATTTTATGATAGTTATAAGTATAGTTCTACAGGTATGTTTTATAACTAAGCAAATATACATCTATTAAGGGTACATGCTCTAAAATTTCTATATTAAAGTGTCATCCCCTGAAAGTTGCTATTTGATATTATAGTGTATATTCAGATTTATACATGTTATTTCATTTGAATACATGTTCCTTAAGGAAATTAATTTTATTTTTCTCTTATCTTCAGTGATTTAAGCGCAAGATAAATGCTTGATGATTGTCCAATAGGGATACATAATGAAAATAAGTCTATAAAAGCAGTTCTGTGGTAATAGACTTGATAATAAACATTTTCTCCCCCCCCCCTTTTTTTTTTCCAATTTAAGGTTCTTTTGATATTTACTAGGCTACAAGAAAAAAAATCAGTCCTGGTTGTTGACATAGTCCCCTCTCTCCCTGATTAAGGATTCATTCTATTTTTACTTCACAACAATATTTTCTTAACACACTTTCTAAACATATTTATCTCTTCTGAATTTTTCTACTTTCATCAGAGAAGAGTAATGGAAATACCACTTATACACTTAAATGATTTAAGATTTTCATTCAGGGTTTCTTCATCCTTAGTAATATTTTTTAGGTTCTTTCTGACACTAGTGTCCCCATACAAATCACTGCAAATGGCATCAGATTTAACATATCTTTGCTTCATAGTATTTTACCTATCCTGTTTTTTAATCCATTTAAAATGCTATTCCATAATCTAGGGTATACTACAGATATCCATGTTTCGTTTCCTTAGTTATGAGTTATATAAAGAAGGGCTTTTATTTTCTTATTCCCAGTCTCTTCACTTATACATACTCTCAGTGGTATGAGCTGGCTCCTACATATCCCTGAATTTCAGCCTGGGAAGATATTGGATTTATTATTCAATGACTAGGCAAACAGCTAATTACAAGCCTAAAGGAGGAATCATTTTTTTTTACTCATCTTTTGCTCAAAAAAATGGAAAGTCATTCACCAAAAAAGCAACTAAGGCTCCATATCAGCCTTCCTAGGAGTACAAAGATCTTCCTTCTTCTAAAATAAAGACAAAAGATAAATTACTTAGCTCTGCTTCCCTTTCTTCCATGTTTTATTCTACTACTCCAATCTCCAATGTATGGCACTGAGTAAGATTCTTTTTTATTTCTTCACTTCCTTTTTATCAATTTCATCAAGAAATACTTCATTCACCTGGAGAGTAGAGATGTATTTCTTCAGCCTAAGTACTCCTTTTCTTCCATAGGAGATTTTGCGGTATAATGGAGCCTTTCAGTACCAGACTACTACTAAATAAGATCACTGCTAAATTCTCTTTCTTTGAAGGAAGAACATCGGAATGCTCAACCACAGATTGGGTACAAATAATCCAAGCAACCTTTCTGGAAGGAGTCTCTAAATTTGTGCATCTACTGTGTGACCCTGATCAAATAATTTAACCCCGATTGCCTCAGCAAAATAATAAAAGGCATCTAGCCTTTTCTTTTGAGCTACTTCAATTCTGTTTTGCTTATAAAAGCACAGCATGCCATATTAGGAGGTCTTACACTAGTGTCCCCCATGTCACACAATGAATTTCAAAAGTTTACTTACATGTCCTTGTATTACTTTTTCTGACCATGTATTTCCCTTGTGTGAGTTCTCCATAAATTTTGGGTTTTTTGGCAATACATTTGGCATTTGAACATGCGGCCAGCCCACTGGAGTTGTGCTCTCTGCAGCAATTTGAATGCTTGGCAGTTTAGTGATCTCAATGTATGACATCTTATCCTGCCAAGTGATCGTCAAACAGAATCAGTTCGTTTTCCTGGCATAGCAATGGTATTCAGTCCAGGTTTCACAGACACACACTGAGCCAGTATAATGATTTCCCTCAGTTTGGTAGTCTCCAAAACGTCTTCTCTCCTATTTTCCTTCAGAGCCTTCTAAACACTAAGTTAGCTCTGACATACATATAACCACCTCATCATCAATGAGGAACATATACTAGCAAAGAGAACTTATCCCCAGTATTCAAAACTTCTCCACTTACAGTAATAAATGGTTCCATGTACAGATGGTATTAGGCCAAAATTAGCACAATCATAGGAACAAGCACATGGCCTTGTTTCATTCCATTAATGACTGAGAGAACACAAGAGCATCATCCATTATCCAAAACCCAGACAAGTATGCTATCATGAAATTGACATACAATACCAATGAGCTTCTCTGGGAAACCAAATATTGATTTAATTTTCTATAAGCCCTCATGTGTGACAGTATCAAAGTCCTTGGTCAGGTCAATAAACATACAGTTCAGTTCTGCTCTTGACATTTTTCCTAGAATTGTCAGATAACACATACCATGTCAACAACTATTTCTCAGCTCTTTCTGAAGACATGTTGACTCCATGAATAAAGTGTGGGCCTAAAGTCTCAGGAAGACCTGAGTTCAAATTCAGCCTCAGATTAACATGAGCAAGTCACTTAACCCTGTTTGCCTCAGTTTCTCATCAGCAAAATGAAGTGGAAAAGTGGTTTGAATGACAAACCACTCCAGTATCTTTGACAAGAAAATCCCACATGAGGTCATAAAGAGTTGGATACAGCTGAATACACACATATACACACCAACCTATATCTAGAGCTATCTCCTAAAAGGTAATAGGGAGCCACTTAGGTAAATGCCTTAACTTTCTAGACTTAGCTTCCCCTTCTGTAAATTTAAGGAGTTAGATTAGATGATCTATGAGGTCCCTTCCAGCTCTCAATCAATGATTTATCTATCCATAACATGCACCAAAGCTTCATGAAAACAATAGAAAAACTATCTCCAATGATTTTAGAATGCAATTGTTAAGTTTGGAGATGAACATTAACGTACATGGTATAAGATTTAAAAGTTCTAATAGCATTATTCATTTACAAATTAAAAGGTTTTCTCCCCTCTGAATTTTACAAAAAGTATTTGGATATTTCAAACTGATAAAATAACATTTTACTTTCTCCAATATGAAATTCTTTCAAACTTCTATCGAATGATGTTCCTGATTTTTCACTGTTAACAAAAAAGTGATTACCTCAACATTTCATTGTGTTGTGCCCATTCTATTATAGGTCTTTGTTGTGTATTGAGTGGAAGCTAAGTCATATGACTGTCTCAGACTTACTATAATAGGATAAACAGCCTTCTTGTCAGTATCACCAGATTTTGGGAGGGAGAAGTTGCATACTATTACCTCTCATTGTAGGATTCCTTTTTTACAGAAAAACTTTTAAATTAGTGGATCTTCATTCCTTAACTGAAAAAAAAATTAAAAGTTCTCCATTCCTTTTAAGTGTCCTTTCCTATGTAGAAAAGTCACAATTTAATTGGTTTCTCCTCTAAGATAAATCTAATTATTTTTCTAATTTTGAATCATAATTTTTTAAGCTGAAATGTCCATTCAATATTTGACAGGAAGAAATTCATGACCAATAAGTCAGATACCTTTCTGAAATTTGGAATATGGTGAATTTACTGGCCATAGCCTAGATTAGGTTAGAACATAATTCCAGCTATAATGATCAAGCATTTCTTATTCATCTTATGTTCTAAATCTGAAGCATATGACAAAAACAAATTAGTCCTTATATTGAAGGAGCTGGGAGATTATGTTCATAAAATGTATGATAAAATATAGAGAAAATGTAAAATTTGAGAGCAGGGTATATTTCAAACATCCATAAAAATAACTAGAATGAAAATTTTTCCCTATTTTTCAGAAAGTTGAGAATATAAAAATGAAGGTCATCTCATAATAAGAAATAAATGCTCTTTTTGACCCAGAGAAAAGTGAGCAAGTACAACAAATATGTATACAAAGCATAAAATGTTACATGAACTTGGTTGAATTTACAACCTCAAACTGAAATAGGTTTTGTTTTTCTATCTAAAGAAATAAGCAGACTTACCTTAAGCTGAGCATATGTCAGCTAAATTCAGAAAACACAAAAGGAAAAGATTCTCTCTCTTGGGTGGTTCTTCCTCTGTAAGATGTAAGTTCTAATCCTTTAATATCAATACTCCTCAAATTTGCCATTTTGCCAAGTAATTTCATTACTCTAATTTCCTAGATATAGGACTCATAAGAGTATTTTTTTTGTGCACCACCACAAAGCCTGGTCTTTTCTAACTTCTCCTAATTAATTTGTATCACATCAATGCTTTTTTTTTTTTTTAAGAGATAATTTGAGGTCCAAAAGAGACTATTATCTCAGCTTTAAAGATTCTGAAAGGGGTGTGGTTTGTGTGTATACTTTATGTATGTATGTGCAGGCAAACACACATGTGGGTAATATAGTACATGTATTTCCACATTACATTTACACATGCACACACATGTCCCTTGACTTCTCAGATTGTCAAGGGGTAAATGAAACATACACAAGCCCTGATCACTTCACAGATGAGGTTGAGACCCATGTAGGTGGTGCCTTCAGCCTGCAGTTTACAGTGACTGAACAGGGACTAGATTTCCTGTCTAGGGTTTTTCCCACTTTATTACCCCCTCTCTTTTTCCCTGAGTAGACTAATAGACTATATGTCACTGGTTATTTTCATGACATCAGATTTAGTTTAATTCAAACACTTCTATTGGTGCACTTGTATGGGCTATGTAGCATCATTTGGTATGTCATGAACTTGGTAACCCCTAACCAAGATAAAACTGTTGAACATAGGCAATTATTTCAATTCAAGTTTGTTTGGGTTGTTGTTTGAGGGGAGTGTGAGGGAGGATTTTTAAAAAGAGCATAATTGCTCAGAACTATCTAGAGGTTTGAAGTATAAGAGAAGAACTATAAGTCATTATCCTGGCACAAGGAGAAGTCGTTAAAAAAAAAAAAAACCCTAAAAACAACTAAAACATAAATGAAAGCATCATAAAAGATAATTGCAAAAAGCTATATAGCATGATATACTGTATTCTGAATGGATTTATTAACAATTAGGTGAAACAGGTCACTTGCTGAGCCACAGAAAACTTTTTGTTTTTCAATAAGCAGAGAAAATCAGAATGAGGCAAAACTAATGAATCAGGCATATAGCAGATATGTAATGTAAAGCCTTATTAGCATTTCTACTTATGAGTGGCTACTCTGGATACTCTAAAACAATGACTAGCAAACTATGGCCCAAGTAACAAATCTAGTCTGCCAGGACATAAACTCAGAATTTTTAACTGACAATTTTTTGTTGTTGTTATTTTTAAATGTTAAAGCCATTTTCAGCTTATAGGCAGTAAGCCAGTTTCCCAACTCTTGTTCTAAAATTAAAATGTCTCTTCTAGTTTTAATAAGAGACTTTAAATTTCTGAAAACCTAAAGGAGATGGTCTTGGCTAAAATACAGGACGTGTACATAAGTAGTGAGACACAACACTGGACAGACAGAGTGAGAGCTTCGAAAGTCAGGTGAGTTTAAAGTCATAGCCTCAATAAAGGAGCTATTGGAGATCTTAAGAGGTTAATATAATGAAAGCAGTGTTTTCTTTGAATTTAAGTTAGCAATGGTTTGTACGATGACTAGCATCTGTTGGAGTCTGGAGTCAAGAGAAGTGGTGGCTTTGGGCATCAGCTTTGAAATCCAACTTTATACTCAGGTCAATACCTTTGTTCAAACTACTCTGTGCCAGGAAAACTTTCACTGCAAGATTCTTGGCTACCTTTAAAAACCCCAACACAATTACCCCAAAAACCTTAACCTGATCTATTCTTACTTTTGCCATTCGGATCTCACATACTATTTTGTTTGCAAAATACTGTTTTAGCTTAAAACCTACATTATTGGGGAAATGATACCATTGACTAGACAAGAAAGTCGAGGTGAAATCTGCCTTGCTATGTAAAGGGAGAAAACATTTGGCTATAGGATTCAAGGCCAGAGATGAGTTAGATGGATCAGGCTGGAACAAAATGATTAACTAACAAACAAAGAACTCTTCATCCATAATAATCAACTCGCATATGATCACATTCATTAATCAACTAGGGGAGTTCATAGCAGAGATTAAAAATGCTATCTTTAATTATTAGATGGGCATTGACTAACCTTAAATTACAAAAATTATTCAACTTTCAGAGTAATTTTTCATATTTTCATAATTTTATACAATAAGAAATAAATAAGAACTTCAAGACAAACGCTAGCTTTTTTAATGTTATCGTGGACCCTTTAGAATTTGTTTTAATCCTTGGTAAGCTGTCCCAGGAAAATATCAGACTGCCTTTTTTTTCAACAGATTTTCAAACTAAGTAGTTTTAAGTACTTTACTAAACTTTTCCCCCTACTGCAACTGTCACAAATTAAGAAATGAATCGCACATAAACACCAAGGGATAGTGCCATACCTACCTCAGTTTTGCATCCATTCTGCCATAAAATTTCTATCACACAACTTTGCAGTTGTTTGAACTGCCACATGGAGAGTCAGGAGTAGATTAGAATAAATAAAACTACAGCATCTTTAATTCAGGATCAACAAGATTTTCTCCTTCTCCCTCTCCCCCTTAGCTAAAATAGAATTGAAAAATGTAAATGGAAGCTGTGCAATGTAGAATTGTTCTCCATCTGTGATATAATAAACTTCTAAGTGTAGCCTATTTAAAAATCAAAAAACTCAAAAACAGATGCATGTACACATCTATACCAGGTTATTTTGTTCGGACAAAGGTTCTATAGAATACAGTTCTGCATCAGTGAATTCTCAATCCATGAGCACTGAATCTTAAGTCCATAATCTTCCAACACTTCACAAAGGGAAGCCTGGAAGGACAGAGTGAAACGCTAAACAGATAGAAAAATGAAATGTATTAGTCATATTGTAGCGATAAGAAACTAACAAACATTTCCTCATATACCCAGAAAGGGACTAGAGACATCCAAGCATCATGTAACAAGCATGTAACAAGCATGTTACAAGCAACAATTACCATGCTTATAAATTGGGGGGTTTTTTTGGACTTTAAATTTCAAAAGTTTTTTTTGGTATATTTGGGGGCACCATTGAAATAATGCACAAACTTTCATTAATCATTTTCTACTTGTGGTAATTTCTAGACAAAAGGTTCCTTAACAATTAGAGAAAAAAAAGAAGGGATAAAGTAAGGAAGTATCAATGATTCAGGTTATTGAGGACTCCAAAACCAGGATACCCATCTATAAAATTATTGCCCGTATCAAAGAAAAAGCATTCTTTTCTATTCCGTTAATACAATTGGCCTTCGCAGCTTTGCTAGTATGTACATTATTCAAGGGTCCTCAGTAACCTAGTAGTTTTTAAACACAAATTGTGAATAAGTCTTATTTTTTTGGAAGGCAAACATCAGCAATGCCAATTTATTAAGACTTCTAAATATCAGTAACTAGGATGGAAAGCATATACTTTCTGCCAACATAATGAAAATGAGAGCTCTGAGAGTGTGGTAGAAAAGGCACTGGTTCAGAAAACCTTGGTTCAAATTCTGCTTCTTTACATTTGCATGAAATTAGGCAAATCACCCCACTATACATCCATTTCCTGTGAAAGGATGGAAGCGAATTAAGACATTTGAAATCATTCCAAATTCAAATACATTATCCTGTGATCCCACAATTTTCAAACTATATAGCATGTTGGAGTCCATTGCCACCTAGTGGCTTCCATGTAGAACTACAAATATAGAGGTACAATCCACTGATGAGAACTGAACACTCTTATCAGCTATTCCTTTATTTACAAAGGGCCCCTGAAAAGTTATCCAAAGCTCTTGCACTGAAAACATCCTCCCATCCACCCCTACAATTTCCCATTTGCAAAATGAAAATTTCCAACAGAAATAATTTCTTTTATGGAATTAGTTGAATTGTTCTGGGTGCGTTAGAAAAAAGGATGGGGGCCTAGCAGCATAATGTTTAAACTAAGTGCCTAATGCTAGGCTTGCATTTTACAGACAGTACTAAGAAATTGCTCTACCATATTCATTTTGGGACATTTCAACAAAACAGCATCCCTATGACCTCAAGAACCACCACTTTGGGTTATAGACATTTGGCCTGACTTTTGGAATCAGAAATGCTTTGTGTCCCCTTCCATGACCTATTGGACCAAATCCAATTAGCACCACTATTAGAACCAGACGATCTGTTGTGAGACTGTAATTAAGAGCATAATAGCATTTTTAGCAGCAGCTATGAGGGTGATGTGGATTTAAACTTGCTAAATTCTAATGTGCAAAATAGTTCCCAGGTTCCATTTTTTTCCCTTATCTACTCCACAGTAACATTTCACTTCTCTTTCTCTATCACTCTTCTTTAACAGACAAGATTAACACGTGATAACATGTAAGAGCTACGTTTTTGTTTCTTTTAATACACAAAACACTAGCAAGATACTGGGGACAGATTAGGTTTAATAAACACTTATTGACATAATAACTGCTAATGAGTTTTCATGTATTAAATTTATTTGTATTTTAAGGATACCTGTATAGGTCCTTCAGAATTAGATCCTATACATTTATGAGAGAATGAAAATGTTTCTGCTATTTTAGAAAACATATTTCTAATCTTCCAAGAAAACTAAATTTATGTAGAAACTTTAAGGATTAAAGTTATTTGTTATGAAGGAACAAAATCATAAGTACAGGTTCACAAAACACATCAAAAGATTAAGTCAAATAATGGATACCTTCCAGTGGAAGTGACCATAAATTAAAATGTCATGAATCAACTTGATTTAACCCAACCAAAAAAAAAAAAAAGTCAATCAGCTCTATGTTTAAGATTTAACATGTTTAAACTTTCCATCATCTATAATGAGAAGAAATTGAAGTTTGCTTGAATATAAATCCAAGGATATTTTCTCAGGGCAAAAATCTGCTAAATATTATTATAACATATTGATGCTTCCCTTGGGCCTATCTTTATCTTATCATCTGCATTTTAAACATTTTCTTTGGTCAGTTTACCCTCACAGACTGATTTCATGAATCACTTTAGAATTTAAGTTAAGACTACTAATGTTCTTATACTGAGATCTTCAGGACACAATTTATATGGCCAGAACGATTTGTTTCCTGGACGTTTATGACTGCTAACTAAATGTAAGGAGTATGAGTTGGGCTACTCAATTGTCCAGGTAAAGGAAACAGAAGGTAGGTTTTTTCCAATACTACATCCCTACCCTCCAATTTTAAGATATTACAATCAGCCAATATAAGTGTGTTTCTGAATTTGAGAGGTAGATTTTAATATGTTTAAGCTATGGTCAACATTAGAATATTTATGTGTATGAAGGGACATATTTAACAAGAAGCTGAGGAAATCTAGAAAACATTGAATTTCTCTGTGTACTGGTGATTTATAAAGATAGGAAGAACAAACAGAGCTTAAGGGGAAAAAAAGAGTCATTAAGTGAAGCTAAAGAAAAAAAATGAGAAGTTTAATACTAGTAAAATTTCACTTCTCCCTCCCTACAGATAGGTCTTCATTGAAAGCAAGAGAACATAGTCAAAGGGGAAGAGGGAAAATAGAAACAGTAATCTAGGAAATAGGAGAAGAAATTGTCAATAAGGGAGAGAAATTAATACTTAAGTACTGAAAAAAATCATTTAAGTTTTCTATATACTTGAAGGACAATAGGAAAGCCTTATGGGCAATGCTGACTTACTGGAACCAAGAATAACTTACATATTTGTACAATAGATTAAAAAAAATGTTAATAAATGCCTGCAATAGTTTTAAACAATTAAAAAAAATTGAAATAAATTAGGCCCAGTACAATAAAATAACCTAAAATTTCTCACTTTGGGGACAACTCTTCTATTTATTTTTTAAATGTTATAAATAAACTTTAAAAAATCAAATCCCAGTAACTGCCAGGAAAATACTGACAACATCCAAATGTATAGTACAATATGTACCTTCTTCCCATTCCAGAATTTCAACATGTAAAACACCATATAAATTAGCAACGACTTTAATAAAAAGAAAACCATAAACGGGTTCTTGCAACTTACAGAAAAAAAAACTTTTAAAATATTGAGTATTATTAGTAAGATATTAAACTTCTTACCTAATCAAATCCTTTTAGTATCTTTACCTGCTTTCTAAAAAGTTTTTTTTTTTTAAAGAAAAAAAAAAAAAGCCCTAAAGGAATGAGTTATGGAGACTCAATTATCTATGGAAACCATTTTACTTAATGTGGAAATAATAACTTGTGTTCAATGATGGCAAAATATACTCTGTGAACAAGCTAAGCATCCTACCCACCCACCTCAAAAGAAAACCCAGCAGCTCTCACAGTCCAGCATAGTTAAGATAATGCAAAATCATGTTTACCAGATACTAGATTCAGAAATCACCAAGGAACAATAGAGAACTTCCATGTCCTCACTGGCATCTGTAATTACATAAACAACAATCCAGGAAGGAATGGAAATGTGATTGGGAAGAACTTCAGATTATAAAAATTACATATTAAAATTAACTAATTTTAGTAAATAATCAGAATTGCTGAGCTAAAATAAAGTTTAGATTTAAATTGAATTGTGTCAAGGTTGAATTACTATTGCCAGTTCCTTTCAGAAAACTGATATTTTGGATCATTATTAAAATTGTGTAACAAAAAAGATTAATGTAAATAGTAATTAAAGCTGAGCCTTCTTATTCACTGTTATGTCAATTATTTCTATTTTGGTAACTACATGTTAGATGACATTTGGAAAAAACATTATTGCCCTTGATAGATTATTAGCACCATTATGTGGAATAAGAGTATTTATATCAACCATTTCCTAATGTCATCAATATGTAGCTAAAGCATAAGCTTTAGAAAGAGCCTGATTATGATTAGTCTTCAGAAAAAATGGGAAAAGATTGAAACAATCATTTTTTTACATTATAACTGCTTACTCAGGTAAATGGAAAAGTAGCAATAGTTTTTATTTTAGATAAGCAGTATCAAAAGTTGCTACTAGCAACCTGATTTTTTTTTAATTAACAAATATAAAATATATTAAGGAATAGAAAAGTTATTGACTTACTAAAAATTTCAAGGACATGGAATATTATAAACCATATACCCAAAACAATTCAAATAATTATTGCCTGAGCATATTATCATTATGAACTTTTTCTAAATGATGAATATTTTTTTAAGGTGTACTAAATATTTTTTTTGACAAAAAAAGGACAGAATATCCTAGGAATATGTAGCAATTTCTTGGGCACTGAGGAGAATAAGCTTGATTTTCCCAGCAATCACAATAATAGTTATCATGATGTTTCAATAATTATAAAGAAAAGATTACTACACACATGCTACAAAGTTAGCCATTATGTTCTTACTGATGATCTGTGGCTAGCATTTTTCTTTGTATCCTGGAAAAGTACAATTTAAAATGAACTTCTTTCTTTTCAAAGAAAGAGTCTTAAAAGTATAAATTGCTAAGCAGAAGTACAAAGCCTTTTAATGCAATCTTCTATAAGAAGTAATCTGAATTTTAAAAGACAATCTAACAGCAGTTACGATTCCCACTGAGATAAACCTTATTCCTTTCTTTCCTTGTTTTCTAATAATATTTGAACACTAAACATTAATGAGTCGTACTAACAAGAAAGCAAAGTATCAGAATTACCACACTGGAAATTTTTGCAGTAAAAATGTGAGACCATCTTATTTACATGAATTCAACTTTCAGTAACTACTGTTTCTGGAGTTGTATTGCTAAAATTAATTCCATCCATTATAACATTTCATCAGTTATTTTTGGGTGCAGACAAATGAACTCAAGAGAAAAATGGATCAAGTTTCAGACTGTTTCAGGTAATACTGCATTGTGTGGTCCATTTACTATAGGCAAAAAAGATAACCCTACAATAGAATGCTAAGGATATTCGGGTACTTATGGCTGGCTAGTGAAAACAGAAGACAGTTATAGCAATTTCATCAGACATTTTTACAAAGTAAATGTCTTGATGAGGATGTGCTTTAAACTTATAGTCATTCTTTATATTTACTTTATTTATTGGGGCGATGCAGAAAGTCACAAATGAGGAAAGGACACTAAGGTTTTAATGAGGGGAACAAGAGTTGTTTTCACCAGTATAGATTCACATTACAGTACACCAATATTGACAGCATTCTTTTGTCTATTTTTGGTACATAAGATGGAATCTCTCTACATAACCTTGTAAGGCTTCAAAAACTAAAAAAAAAAAAAAAAAAAAAAAAAAAAAAAAAAAAAAAAAAAAAACCTATTAGTTTACAGTTTATTTAAAAATTCTGAAAGACACTGCAAGTTCTAAACTTTAGTAGTGCTAACCCATACACAGCCATTGGGTTAAGAACCCAGTAAAAGAGCCCCCCTTCAAAGGAAGCGTGGTGACAGTGGAGTTGTGCAATATGGATATTTCTTACTACAAGAAAAGAAATTACACATGGCACATTCTCATTCATATTTTGTAATGTAAAAAGTTACAAACATACCTAATCAAATAAATAATAAAAAAAAATGAATTTGAATGTGTTTGTTAAGTATTCTAAAACCACTACATAGAATAATGGCAACTTTCACTCACATATTATTTACATGGTAATACCCAGTGTGGGTATACTGCTACAAAACTCAAAACAGAAGGAGTAAACTTGAAATGTTTTCCATAATAAAGATCTAGCAGCACAACTATCTAATGCTGTTTTTATCCCAACTGCTTCTGAAAAGTTTATTTTAATCCGTGTCTTCATCCAGTTCATAATTGTCTTTATCATAAATATCTTTTACTAAAAGAACCCGTACAAGCATATTTTCCAATGTATTTCGGTCCAGTGAAGTAGAAGAATACCAGACAGGACTATCTGTTGAACTTGAACACTCTGGTTGCAAATAAAAAACATCCGTTCTTTGATTAAGATTCTGTGGACTATTAAGGAGGGAAGGGGGGGAGACATGGACAGACAGACAGACAGACAGACAGGAGAGAGAGAGAGATCATTCTCATGTAATAAACATATTTCTTTACAATATTCTCTTTTCCCATTAGAGACCAAAAGATTCATTAACCTCAGAACATTTGCAATAGCTTTTTAAAGTTCTGTGATGAAGAAATTATTATTCTAGCATTGTTTTGAAAAGTACATGAGACAAGCATATGGTTTACATTAAAACCATGCAACAATAGAAATATTTTTAAATGGGAAGTCCCCTATATATAAACAGCTACTGGAAGACAACTGTTATTGCTCTGGTTGCCAGGGACTCTTCCTGCCACTATACTTATAAAACTATCAACTATTAATATGGTTTGACTACATTTTCAATTATACATTTAGGGGTTGGCCTAGTTACCTAATCACCATCTGTAGTATTATTCCTACAAAAAAATAAAAATAGAAGCTTACTTTCAAACTAAAAAGGGAACTTCTAGGATAAAATTTTTATACAATGGAATTGCCCACTATAGAAAAAGGTGCCTATGGGGTCTAATTTTATAAGTAAAAGCAAAAAGGAATAAAAGACAGTATTTCTTTGGCCTGAGAATGGAAAAAATGCAGGTCATTAAAGAAAAGTAGGTATAACAAGTCACTGTATGCATCACTCTTTTTTCCAAGTTAAACTGCTTAAAATCTTATTACTGCTTGATTCCCACTTTGGTCTTTTCAAAATAGTTTTGGAAAGACTGGTATCATAGAAGTTCAAATGTGGAAAGGATGATAGATATTAATAAATATTCTAATAATTTGTAGAATTTTCTTAAGGTTTTATTTGGACTCCAAAATTATCACTTAACTATGGTCTAATTAAAAGGATCTAAAAAAATATGAATGAATTGAGAACCTAAGGAGAAAAGAGTAAAAGGGAGCAAAACTAATTAAAAATAAGAAAAAATCTAATAGCTTCTGGAATTGTAAAGACTAAATCTCACTATTTAAGACAGTTCACTACATATAGACCAAATATATATTATTATGCACAACTATTTACCTTTTTGATAGGTAGCATTCAAACATTTTTACAGGACATCTAGAAGGATTGGCTGTGTTTTCAATTTGTTCAAATACTGGCTCATCATCTTCATGTTTTCTTTTTCCAGTAGTAATTTTATCTTAAAAAAAAAAAAAAAAAACAGTAGAAAAAAAACTTCTTAAGCTCATTAACATAAAGTAATGGTACTTTTGTCATTCTAAACTACAACAGAGATTAGAAACAACTAAAATTATAGTCTATGGAAACTCATGGGTATTCAAAATAAAAACCACCATGTAGCTAAAACTGGTAGCCACCATACTAAAAATATTTTTAAAGAAAAGAAGGCTATGAATTGCTTAAGTTTTATTAAAAAATAAACATAATCCTTGAATTCTTGGCATATTATGAATGGGGTCTATCACTTAGACAAAGTAGGGACAACCCTGCTGAAACAGTTCCAAAATGAAAATTGGCTACTCTACCTTCACTATCAGCTCCACACAAGGAAGACACTTGATATCGAAGACATGCTTTGTTTTCCATTGTAACAGAATTTTTTTTCCACTGCCTAAATACGGTGCCAAAGGACAGCCTTAAATGTTGCTCCACTGTTTTAAGGCCAAAATATTTAGTGTTAAAGTAGAACAGTGTGTTCAGAAGAGCTACTGGAGAGTGTGATCCTAGCTGTTTAATCCTCCAGAGATAATCTTCTTCAACACGAGAAAAAATTGATCCTTAAAAAAGAATAAGTATTAAAGGCAGTAGACAATAGAGATAGAGACTACATAGAAAAGATATAGATATGATCTTAAGAAATATAAATCAATCTTCTATCCTTTCCCAACCCCATATCATGTTTCTAAGATGTATCAATCATGAAGTAAATACCAAGAAGTTCCAGGGATGTTCTTAAATTAAACTGACCAAAAAAATTCCTACCTGAAATGTCAGGTTAACTTAAAATTACACAAATAGATAAAAGATGGCCATTTTTATGCTCTGTACAATACCCTCTTACTGCGCTCCCTGTTTCATTAAAAGAAAATGAAAAAGTGGTGGGGGACGTGAAATATGGGAATTGGACATTTTCCATCAATTACAAAAATGGATAAACAAACTGGGGTACATTTGTGACATAATTAATGAACTATAAAATGATAAATATGGATAGAAAGAAAAACCTAGGATAAAGCGAAATAAAAGAAAAGACAGTAGAAGGCAATGAACAATCTCAATCTCATGCCTTGAACACTGATGTGAAATAACGCCTGCTCTCTCTCAGCAGAGAGCTAGTAGTACAGGTGAAGGAATATGGCATACAAGTAATAGCCCTAGACTATGTATTGTTTGGTAATCTTAATTGTTTTTGTTACACCAAAGGAAATCTATATGCAAAAAGAGCGAGTGATGGGGAAATGATAGCATCATTTAAAAAAAAAAAAAATTTTATAAGAAAGAAAAAAAGAGAAAGAGAAAGAAAGCAGAATCAAAATATGGGCTTCATTCCTTAAATCATAAAGATAATATTCATATCCAATTTAGAAAAGGATCAGCAGAATAATCACTTTTTAAAATACAAAAAACATTTCTGCTGTATGATTAGAAATAATTTATGGATTTTCTCTTAAGAAAAATTACCAACACCTTCATCTATCATAGTATTCTTTATTTATAATCTTTAAACTACATATAATTAAACACTTAATATCTATTATTTTAAATAAGCACACAAGATATTAGGGAAAATATTCATAACATAAAGAATATTACCATCTGGAAGTATACTTGGTTGCCAACTTCTAAGAATTTTACTTAATTCTTGTTCAAATGTCTGGTAACCTGGATCAATAAATATGTTGTCTTTTCGATTACTACCACACAAGTACTACAAATTTTAAAAAAGAAAAAAAAAAAAAAAAGAATTAATTTTACTGGAATCAAAACAGCTTATTAGGAATATCAAGAAATAATTAACAGAGCTTTTACTTCTCTAACAAAATAAGCCAAAACAAAAAAAAAGTTTCTTTTATTCACTACCTGACATGTAAATTAAATGACATATCTGTGATGTACTATTCTGGAATACACTAAGTGTCTAAGAAATACTTGTTCCTCCACTCTTCCCCTACCCTATATAAAAAAAGAAAACCTTTGAATGATTTTGGCAGAAAATGACAAGTACTTAATGACTCCAAATAAATCATGAATTGCCAATGATGTGAAAAAGTTAAATCACAGAGAACTGCAAAATAATCTTCCCACTAGCAAGATACCAGTTTTAAATTTCAGATTATTAGAAATGGATCAGAAAAAGGTTATAAGGAAATATGTAGTACTGATTAAAGATATGAAAAATACATCCAGGATAACTGTCATTAATTGAGAAAGCAGTCTCTTTTTCCCCTTCTTAAGCCTAATCCATTATTTTAATTTTACAGCATAACAGTATACAAAGTTTATATTTTTTTGAGAAATGTAACACAGCAAGTTGTAAGAGTGAAAGTTGTTAATAAAAATATAAGTATAGAGTAAAAGCTATGAAAAGCCCCAATCATGAGCCCAGACTAATAGTTTCTTATCAATTCCTTCATTTGAATAGTGCAAAGAATTAAATGAGTCATGGGTTAGCTTTCTACTTGGAAATGATTCCCTGATTATATAATTCCAAATCATATTTCTCACCCCACCTCTCCACTCTTGCTATAAAAACACGGGGAAAGGAAGGGGGGGGGGGGGGGGGGGAGAGGAGAGACAGACAGACAGAGAGATAGAAAGGAAGGAAGGAAAAAGGAGGGAAGGGAGGGAGGGAGGAAGGAAGAAAAGATGTTTTCTTAGCTTAGTTAACAAAACTACACTAGTAATATTCATAGAAGTTAACATCAAAGTTAGCTTTCAGGTGTTCTATGTTGAGGCTACTATATTACTAACCTCTTGAATGCCAAGGCAAAGATAATAGATGCTGTCAGGTGCATAATTCTCTCCATTTGGCCTTCGAATTTCATTGACAAAATGGGCCAACCCATAATTAAGTTCAGCTGTAGTGTGAGATAGTAGATCCTCTTTTAACTTTACTGACTTAGCTAAAAAAAAAAAAAAAATGATAATGATAATAATTTATGAGTACAATTGAAGATCATAATCAAACCCATTAAGATTCAATCTAATTCATAAAGACTTCTTTTTGAGTGGGTGTCTTCCCTCTCCACCTCAAAGTATACAAATATCTATTAAACGTTCAGTTCAAAAGACAAAATTCAAAGGAAACAATCAAAATACTTACTGGATTTTAGTTCATCCGATACCAGTAGATCTTCATCAAGTTGTCGAGTTTTGACCCAGTGTTTCCATGCATTCACACCATATGTATATTTGAAAGGAAAGCTGCATTCCGAATTATCAGAACTATCATCATGAGACTGGTATCCTGATACAGCTTTTCTTTTTGCTCCCTGTTAATAATCCATCATTGTAAAATCTTTTTTTTTTTTAACTTTTTTTAAAATGTGAATTCTTTTGCATGTAACATAAATCACCACACTTAGAAAGAATCTTCAAATTGTTAAGTAAAGCTTTCACATTTTGCTGAATGCAATGAAATTATGATCAGGTTTTGTCCCAAACAAAATATATTTACTACAAGAAACATACTCCTCACCCATCCACTAAAGTATGTAACTATGAAATGCTATAGAAAAATAAGAAATGACATTTTCATTAGTTTTGGGAACTGTTTTCCCTTCTCTTTTCTTTCTCATATGGAATTATCTCATGAGGAGAGATACACTAAAACATTACCAATATATTACATCAACAATATCACCTTTCTAAAACTTCTCTGAGAAAATATAACATGAATTTAGGTAGGTTTGCCTCCAATAATGAAGTTAATGTAGGATGAAATTTTTTTTTTACAAGTAGCTTTAATTGAACCCATGCAAATTGTGCACCAAAAAAGAAAGGAAATTGAAAAAGCTACTGTTTGAGATCATTAAGTATGTACAACTAGGCTCCTTCTAAACAACGATTAATATTTTTGAAATTACCAAAATTACAGTTTCAATGACTTATAATGGATGTGATAAACCTCAAAAAACATAAATCTAGAAAATTGACAATAACATTTTTCAATGACACTCCTGAACTGCCTAACTTAAATCTGTATAACCACAAATCCTGGTGGGGAAATGGGGCAAAAAGATAAGATATTACATTCATAAACCACCTTGTTCAAAGAAATTATCTTTTTTTGAGCTACTACTTAATTTCAGTATATTATGAGAATAAGTAAAATAATTTACTTGTCAAAGTCACAGAACTAGGTAAAAAGGTTCCTTGTAATTTCAAAATAACCTAGATATAACACCTCTTAAAAAAGATTTTCAAGGGGCAACTAGATGGTGCAGTGGATAGAGCACCAGCCTTAAAGTTAGGAGGATCTGAATTCAAATCCTGCCTCAGACACATAATACTTGCTAGCTGTGTGTGACCCTGAGCACTAAGTCACTTAATCCCAATTGCTAGAAAGGGAGGCGGGAGGGAGTAGGGGTGAGGGGGAGAGGGGGAAGAAGAGAAGATTTTCAAAAGCTTAAAGGAAGAAAATATAAAAGATTATTTTTCTCCTTATCTGAAGAGTATATTAAAACCATTCTTAATAGTGATTCTCAAGGGCCAAAAAAGGACAATGAAGCAGAAAGAGGGCATTTTATACCTTCTTTTTAGATCGAGGTCGTGGCTGCTCCTCATATTCTTCTCCAAAGACAGGTGGTAATAGAAATTCATTTTCCATGTCAAGCTCTTCTGCAGCTAAAAAAGCAGACTGAGTTATTTTCAAATAAAAACTCAAAGGGTCTTAAAAAATTCCAGAATTACAAGAAGAATGGGATTAAGGAAGACTGAAAACCCAATGCCGGTTAAGGATGTATTTTCATTTTACACTGTCTAGAAGAGAGGTACAAAAAAAGCACTATGATCTGCTCTTTTATAACCAAATGCAAAAACTAGAATTAAAGAAAATTCCCTCATGAAATACATAGAAAATATAGAAATTTTAGAAAATTATTTAAAAAGAATAATGTAAGGAAAACTGTCATGAGTTCTGAAAGATAAGAAGACATTAACAACACAGCTCAAAATAAAGCTACTGCTCAAAACTATAAAATTCACCCTATGCTTTAAAGTCAAAAGTCAAAACTTCTGAGAAAGAATTAACAACAACATGAATATTTTCATTATCTCATTTCATTTTTTAACTGGATAATACTTCTATAGATTCTAGGACAACTTCTTAGGTACTAATCTTTTCTCCTTGAATATAAATATAGCATCTTGACTTGCCAAAAAGCGTGAAAGAAACTACCTGTTCAATTGCCACTAATTTACAACTACTATGCTATGATTGTGGTTGACAACCTACTTATGTGTTTCCTGGATATTCATGATTACTCAGGTTAACCAATTGTTATTGTTAGCAAACTAATGTTCTATGTGGCCTTTTTGCAAGTTCTGTGCCATCCCAGCTAAGTAAGGGAACAAGGCAACAAAGGGAGTGATGCTACAGTTTTATGTGAATGAAAAATTATAAAAACAAAAATAAAATCCTTAATGAAAATATATAATGATAGTTCAGTACCTCTAGGAAAATCAATTTCAATGTCGAGGTCTGGTTCATATGGAACGTCTGGCATATTTGCTTGTGTTTCTGTGTCAGAATTCTTCATGGCATCTGTATCTACTATTACATCTGTTTCAATAATTACACCTGAAATAAGTTTAGAAATATTATACATGGAAAAATACTGACACAAAACACATCATTATGAAACCCCAATTCTATTCAATTTTGGAAAACAAAAAATTGAGGGAAGGCATTTAACAAACCACATTATACATTAAAAGAAAAAGAATAAATTTGACAAATTCTCATGGAAAATTCCAGAAAGAATGAAAACAGTCAATTGTCTAAAAAATATTAAACTTACATTTTCATAAACAAAAATCTTACTAAATCTAAATTCTTTAAACTTCAATCTACTCAATTTCTTACAACAATTAATGATGAAATAATAATATAGCCTTACTGTTTAGAGAATTCTAAAAATACTGACTAGTATTTATTCAAAAACATGCTAAATTAAAACATGTTAATTCACGTTCCAGTTAATGGAAGCATAAATGCCCTTAATGAATAACAGAATCAATTATCTTATATTCATTATTAATATTGTTATCGAAATGGCTAAATTAAATCATTGAATCCAGAGACTACAAATCAACAATATATGGGCCATCTTTTGTCTATCACCCTGGCATGTAATCAGCCCAATGTACTTAAAACTACCTCCAATATAGCCTTATATTTCTTTTCTTCGTTAGTGTCCCTCATTTTTACATGGAATAAGAATTTAGTACATTCTTCATTGCACACAAACTTCAAGCTTCTACTCAATATGTGAAGAACTATGGGTAAAAACACTATTTGAGGCCTGTCTACCATAATCCCTCTATAAACCCAGCATAACAATAAACATATTTTTGATCCTCTGCTCCACTCTCCATGCATGAATTCAGATGTACAAGATGACCATAGGATATATATTTCCCACTACTTTCAAGGTTTCTTAATAACACATGTAGTGTTTTATAAGTTACCTAAATTTATTTCTTATCCACCTAGATATGCATCACTAACAATATGGTCAAGAGTCCTTAGAAAGCACTTGTGCATAACACACAAATTATGGCCTAAGTTATTCAACATCAAACAAAACACTGCCAGAACACTCTGGAAGAATAAAAACTCTAATGTACATAAATCCTACAATGAATGTTAAACTATCTTTAAATTTAATTGGAAAAACAAAATACTATTAAGAGGACAAAAAACTAACAAGGTTGTGAATCTGTTAAGTTTGAGGAAAATTGAATGTTCTTTGTGTATAATGATTTAACACAACTCTACTAACAATTTGAATTTCAGTTGGAATATGCTACTCATCATTTCATGAGGACAGCATAAACTATATGTACAATCATCTTTTATATACAAATAAATTCAAAAGCTCTTTTAAAGGCTTTAGGAAATCCACAAATTCAAGTATACCTATGGACTACATGACTTTACATTCTTCTTGAATTATGGCACCAAAATTGTTTATTGTAAAACCAACACAAAAATCTGAAGGCTCAGAAAGTTTTAATGAGGATTTTAAGTCTTAATCAGTTATGATTAAGAGGCAGTATGGTGAAGTAGAATGAATGCTTCATGTACAAAATTAATGTCCATACACTGTTAAGCCTAAAAAACACTATTGCTGCAGTCATCATCTCATTTCCCTGTTTTAAGTGCTAGCAACTTCCAAAGATCCTTGATTATTAACACAGAACAGTCTTTCTGAACCTTTATGGATAGCATTTATGGGTTGCCATGGCCAAAGTATTAGCATCTAGTGGCCCGTTTTTTGATCATGAGCATCTCCTAATTTAGTTAGAATGTAATTTAAGACAACAAATGCTGAGCTGGCACTCCAAGCCTTCCTAAGTAATAGACTTTTAAGAAACGACAATGAGGAATTGGTAAAAGATTTAAGGGAAATGTCTCAAATTAATTTGTGCTACCTTTACCATTAACTTAATATTTAATTATATATAATATTATGCTGGCAATCACCTACTGAATTATGGATGTCACTGCTTTCCTTCTACTATCATTAATAATGCAGATGTACACCTCCACAGAACAAATTCTGTTAAAATAAAAATGCTAAATCTTGTAACACAATTTCATTATCATGAACATTATTTGGAAGAGGAAAGCTATTACCAACAGAGAATACTAGTAAATATGTGAAGAAAAATAAAAATCTGTGATGAAGAAAAAATGTTTGTGTGAAGGGGGGAGGATAGGAAATGGAGAGAATAACAACATTTAAATTATCAGGATTATTTTGGAGCATCTATGTTTCAGTAAGGGCAATTAGATGGAGCAATGAACAGAATGACAGACCTGAAGTTAGGAAATATATACTAGCTGTATGACCCTGGGCAAGTCATTTAACACTGTTTGCCTGAGTTTTCTCATCTGTAAAATAAGGAGAAGGATATAGAAACCACTCCATTACTTCTGCCAAGAAAATCCTAAATGGGGTTACAAATGGTAAATGCAACTAAAAAACAAGTTTGAATAAAATGGCTTATACAATACACACACTTTTTACTATTGTACTCACTGTTAATATCAGTAGCTTCTGTTTTTTCTTCTTCAGCTATTATATCTGTTGTCATTGTAAGAAGCTCACCACCAAGGGGATCGGAACATACTTTATTCTTTAATTCTTCAGATACTACAGGAATTTTTTCATTACTCTCCGGTGGAGTAGGCAAAAATATAGGTACTGGCACCTAATAAACCAAAATATCTACTGTTACCAAAAAACAACTGCTAATAGATGCCAATATTTTTTATTTTGTAATATTTTGTAATAAATGTATTACAAATGATTTTGATACCTAATTCACTTTTATTATGTTAAGCACATTATAAGGTACATAACTTTGAAAAGAACATCTGTTTTTTATTTGCTAGTCTTTTCCAGGTAAAATAAAAATGCTTTTCAAGCATCTAGAAAAAATTAGGAAAAAAAGAGGATTTGGGGAAACTGAATTATTCAGAGGCTCAGTGACAGCAGCAGAACACTGACAACAATATAATGAGCAACAATTAAAAGTGATTTACAAAGAAATAACTAAGTTTAAAACATGTTTAACTCATTCAGATATGGCAGATAACAGATAAAAATCTAAATCTAAATATTAGAACATTAGGGGAAGTGAATTAAATTTAAAAACTGTTGGGAAAACTAAAAAACAATATGGGAAAAGAGGAAAGACAAAGCCCAAAGAGCTTAGATCTGTATCACATAACACGAACAGAATTCCAAACAAACATTAAAATACTTGTTTAAAATTTGGGGGGGAAAAAAATGGAATGGCATGGTTTGAAATGAGAGATGATTTATTCAATAAATATCAGGAAAAAAGCAATTGTTTAAATACTGAGATGTTTTCCCATGCTTCTCTCTATTCATTATATTGGGTCTTTTTTTTTTTTTTTTAATTTATTGATGTCTTTTTTAAACTTATCAACATTTCCCCCAATATGTTTCTTCCCCTCTCCCAAAGCCTTCCCAAATAATAAAAATTATTTTTAAAAAAATAGAGACCAAAAGAAGGGATTAAAAAATTTTAGCAACACTGATCAAAAACACTGGAAAATTCTGAAAATATGTATAAAGAAACCATAAGCTAATTTTCATTCTACAGTACTAACATTCAACTTGTGTAGACGTCTATAGATAAAGGATCAGCTTTGGTTACTTCTTTGAACTCACTGCAAAGTGAAGTGGAATCAGATGACTAATCACATTAACAATAAATATAGTTTAAAAAACTGTTGCCAAATAAATTATAATGAAAAAAACTTGGATTAAAGTAAAACATGAAGTGGCACCATGCCATACTCCTCCTTTGTATATTGAGGGGACAAGTATGAAAACACTATATAATTGCACTACTACCTAAGTAATTTTTTGATGAATGTTTTTCCCCTTATAAGAGATGGTTCTTGGGTCAGCTAGGTGGTGCAGTGGATGGAGCACCAGTCCTGAAGTCAGGAGAACCTGAGTTCAAATGTGACCTCAGACACTTAACACTGCCTAGCTGTGTGACCCTGGGCAAATTACTTAACCCCAATTACTCAGTTAAAAAAAAAAAAAAAAAAAAAAAGAATGCAAGAGATGGTTCTCTAGAAGGTGGAGGGGATACACTGGCTAAGGTAGAGAATAAAAAGCTGCAATAAAAACATAGGTCAAACTAGAGGCATAATATGCCTCAAAGCAATGAATTAAAAGTTAAGCACACACAAAAAATTCTACTCTATGTCTTTCTGGAAATAAAATCAGAGAACTAATATTTATGATTTATGAAATTAAGACTACTTTTATTAATAATTAAATGTCCAAAACATATTATGAACACTTCTAAAAAGAAATTATCATTTATATCAAATTATGAAAGACATATACATCAGATTTTTAAAATGGAACATTCCTCTGCCTACTTTAACAACCTAACTGTACTTAATCAAATCAGTGTCATATTTACAAAAAAATCTGATAGATTTCAAAGACTTAACTTACTGGAACAGGAACAGCAGTAGGAACAGGAATGTTCTGACTATACATATGCATGGGTACAGGAATATACACAGGTACAGGTATAGGAACCGGAACATATTCTGTCTTCCAATTGTCTTCTAAAAGCCAATAAAAACAAATAGGCAATGATATTAAATATTACTTATGTTAACTGGTAAGAGCCAAATGAATTCAGTTAACAATGACATTCAAATAGGAGTAAACACCAATTAGAAACTCTACTATGGGAAAAACATGGCTTACAAAAATCATTAAGAATTATATCATCTTGAAGCTTTAATATTCCTAATGTAGAAAAAGTGATACTTCTGATATATGCAAAAATATATCATTTTTATATTCATAAAATATATGAATATTTTAGGCATTCATAACACTCTCTTCCCCAAAACAGAAAAACAAAGAAAGGAACTTATTAAAATACTAAACAAAATGTTTGATTGAATTAAAATAAAACCCATACAATGATCAACAGATTAAAAGTGAATGAAAGTAAGGGTTTTATAGAGAATATTTGCTGACAATATTATAATTTATATTAATAAAAATTTCTTTCTTCTGTTTATTGAATTCATTTTAAGGAATGAGAAAATTGAAATTTTAATAAGACTTAAAAAATAAAATATATATAATCACAAACTTTATTTCTAAAATAACAAAAGGAAATGATCACTCTTGTACAATTCTAACAAGAAAGCAGTTACTAGTATTTTTTTCCATTTCTCCAACTCATGACCATGTATTTTTTCAGAAAATTCCAATTTTTCATTTCCATTATTTAAAATGTTT
This sequence comes from Antechinus flavipes, assembly GCF_016432865.1. Classification (NCBI taxonomy): domain Eukaryota; kingdom Metazoa; phylum Chordata; class Mammalia; order Dasyuromorphia; family Dasyuridae; genus Antechinus; species Antechinus flavipes. Next base: position 466,109,168 of record NC_067400.1, read on the forward strand.
GTTACACTGAAGCATAATAGTACTTCCCAAGAATTGACAACACAAACTCAACTAGTTTTAGAAATAGATCTCTTCCATTTAAAATCTATCATTAATGAAATGTATAATTAAATATTTTAAAAAACTTACCTGTCTGACAAGATTTTGTTTGCATGTGAGGTTTACAATATGTGGCTTTTGTCATTGTCAAAGGTTTACAAAGCACTGCTTTGTTCTTCATCTCTTTATTAGGCGTTGGGGAAGGAGGTGGTGCTGAACTCTAAGATAAAAACAGAAAGAGTTGATTTCTTAAGCTATAGAGTTTGCATATTTTCAAAGTTTTAAGTCAGTTTATATTTTGAAGTTATGATGTTATTAATGTTTGTTTTGTCTAGCATGTAACAAATGCAACCAAATAATACTACATGCAAATTTTATGAATATATACATCAGTATATTTTGGAAAAACAAATAAAACATGACCTGGAATTTATCAGAACATGTGAATACAAGAATACTGCGTTTTGATAATGTCAAGAGTTGAGCACATCTTAAGAGTACAAAAATCTTTTAATTCAAAAAATGCTTTTTAAAAGAAAAATCCTTTCTGAACAGCTAAAATGTGAATATGATATACTAGCTCCTTCTACTGGATTAACTGCAAAGCATTAATTTACAAAAATAAGAAATTCTAAATAAAAAAAATTACTTCCATGTTATGAAGTACAGTTTCAAGAAATAGGGTAAATCAAACTACAATCATGGCACACTCCAAGGGATAGGGGAAGCTAAGAGCCTAGAAACAGTTCACAACCAACAGAATAACAAAAGTAGGCTAGAAAGGCTTACTGCCTCTTACAAAACTACCCTTTTCCTGCCCTGTCTGCCTCACATAAAGCAATAATTCTAAATTCCATTGTAGCATTATGATAAATCTCTGAAATAAAGAAATGCAATGTGGGGGCAGCTAGCTGATACAGTGGATAGAGCACCAGCCCTGAAGTCAAGGGGACCTAAGTTTAAACCTAACCTCAGACACTTAACACTTCCAAGCTGTGTGATCCTGGGCAAGTCACTTAACCCCAATTGCCTCAGCCAAAAATAAATAAATAAATGAAGAGAGAGAAAGAGAGAGAGAGAGAGAGAGAAAACAGGAAAAAAGGTAAAAAGGATAAATTTTAAAGTGGCAGGTTGATCTTGTGTGTATCTCACACATGCACATTCTGTGTGTCTCAAGAATAAGCCATACAGAACAGATACCTTAAATTTCTTGTATCATCCTATTTCTGTTCTCTGTATATGCAATTTCCCATTCTATTTGGCATATGTTATATTTAGAACAAGAAGAAAAATAAATTAAAATAAAGTGAAAAATAACATACATTTAACAAACTTACCGTCACTTTTGTCCGAGGAGTCTGACAACCCTGGTCTAAATATAAACAGAATGAAAATAAGACAACTTCATTTCATTCCATAAATCTTTCAAATTAATGTTATATCAATAAGACCTGTAATGCTGTTGGTATGATAACTGCCTCCCAGAACATTAAACTCAACTCTTCTGAAATTTATAGGATCCAAAGTTGCCAGAGAATCAGAGATAAAGTGACTTTTACTATCATAACACCATTTATCAATCAAATTATTAAACTCATAATGGGCGAGGCATAATGTTCAGTACTGAGGAGATAAAAATGAAAACACAAAAATCACTACATTCAAGTAGTTTTACATTCTTACACAAAACATTAAGTATTCGAAGGGTGATTGGAGCCCAGATCTTACTCCCAAATTCAACCCACTATCCCTCTGAATATTCAACCCAATATCCCTCTCAATTATTTTTATGAAGTTTTAGTGAATTTTAAAAGTCATTTCAAGATAAAGTTCTAAAGTTCTGTTAATACTTAAAATGTAAATGATATCAATTAGCCAAAGTTTTATGATAAAAATAGAGCTTCTCTGGCATAATATCTCTGCAAATAGATAATGAAATAGGTTTGTTGAATAAATCATAAAAGGAGAATTTAGCTTGTCTCATCAAAAATGGATTTTCCTTTCTGCAATTATGTGTCTTCTGTACACAAGACATGATTCCAAGGTGCTTCTAGATGTATTTTAAAACAAATATAAAAAATTAGCTTCTTTCATGAAGTTAAAATTTCAAAACAGTTTTTACCTCAGATGCTTTCTTAGGTAGTAATTCCCTAATTCCACATGCCCTGAGATTTTGAAACATGGGATGATAAAAGATAATGAAGCAGCTAGTCAAGTGATAAAGTGATTTGTTTTCTAGACCTGGAGTCAGGAAAATCTGAGTTCAAATCTAGTCACAGACATTTATTGTGTTATCCTGGACTCATCATTTAATATATGCCTCAATTTTCCAAAGTTCACCTACCTCCCAGAGCTCTGAGGATCAAATGACATATTTATAAAATGCTTTGTAAAGACTTAAGCCACCACATAAATGCTAATTATTTTATTAGCAAATAACCAATTTAAATTAAACTGATATCTATAACTGGATATTAACATGGCTTTGGAGATCTGTATTTAATTCTTCAGAATCTATAAACTAGGTACCACCTAACCACACACAAATTCAGAAATACTACAAGACATATTAAAAGTTCAGCAAAACAACATTCTCATTTAAAGCTGGAAATAAAAATATGCATAGTCAATAACAACTGGAAATAGTTTTAAGTGTTAAGATATTTTATACTATTTTCAAGAAATACCAGTGCCATTCAATGATATACCTAATTTCAGATAACAAAGCTTTTTTAAAATGTCAAGCATCTTGAACCCGCCAAAGTCCATTTGAAGTACAAAAGGAAATAGCCTGTAGACAAAAATAGATCCTTCTACTCTAAGCTATATTTAACTTTGTCCTCAAAATTACAAGAAATGAAATACTACTTAGTTTTTAAATGGAGAAACTTGAAAACTTGGCAGAGATTTTCCAAGTTACTACCAGAGGCACTACATACCATAATGTAAGTTTTCAGGTCCTTTTTGGGTTGCCATGTTAGGTTCATTCTGCTGACAGTAAAAACGCAGTAAGCAGTGCTGATCACAGAAATGCTTCATTTCCCCACGCCACTGCACACGTTCTTTAAGAGTTCCTTGGGATTTACAACAGTCACACCTTGCAGCCTTAATATAAAAGGAAAGTTTCAGATATTTTAAATAAGAGGTCTCTCAAAGAAAAAATCCAATAGTACATACAGGCAAATTAAAAGATTTCTTAAATTAACTTTACTCATCAACAATGGAATTCAAATCCAAATGATATTTTTACAAATAAAATCTTTGCTAATAAAAAAAATTATGCCCCAAATTATTCTGTGCACATATGCAACTTAACAGTCTAAAAATTTTTCTTCCTTAAGCGAAAAAAGACTGGTTCATTAAATTTTCAATAATCTTTTATTACTTACCAATGGTCAGAAAGACCAAAACATAAATTTTGATCAAATTTTAATGTGTTTTTATTAACCCGAATTATAAAATCAATATCAAGTTTTGTGGATAAAGTTTTAAGCCCAGCTAGATATTCTTAAGTTGCAGCCAAGTGCAAAACTGAAGTCACATGTAAATATACCAGTCAAAAACCATTAAAAGCCGAACAAAATGATATTTGATTGTATAATAAAAGATTTCCTTTGCAAAACTCAACATATGTTGAGTAAAAATAGAGTGTATATAAGGATTTTAACAATCATTTTTTTAAAAAAAGGCCACTGCAAAAGGCTTTGACTTAAAACACCAATGCAAGACAACTATTTGTCTTAAACAGAATAGCATCGATTAATGCTTTGAGGTTAAAATTTTTTAAGTATTAAACTGTTTGGGAAAAGGTCAGCCTATATCCCTTAAATCAAGATGTAGCTAGGTACTATTCTAAATATTTCCAGAGAGAAAAAAGGGTAATTCACAATAAAAACAAGAAAATTATTGTGCTATTAGAAAAATATACAAACAGTAGTTCATTAATGTGAAAACTATTTAAGGATTTTTCCTTTTTTAGTTTTTAGCCTATTTCATGCCTGTTTTTCTCCATCTTTTGTCCATTTTCACTATCCCTTAAGGTCTCTATAAGAGGGCAGACATAGAAGAGAGAAAGGTTGAATTTCAAATTCAGTTCCTATTAAATGTTTCTAAAGTAACTTTTTGCAAATATAAAATGCTATGTAATTTTTAAAAATCATCCACCTAACTGCAGGAAAGATTGAATAACTGCAAGACATCTGTGCTCATATACTTAAAAGATTTTTCAAGATTTTTTTGTAGCTAAAGGTATATCCTGGCTGATTTTTCCTCATGACCCCAAACAATTAAAGAATTAGTATAGTTTTTATTTGCTTAATTTATGGCTAGAGAGATCTTAGAAAAGCTACAACTTTAAATTTCTGTTCAAGAATGTTGACTGTTATGTTCTTAAAGTCTTATGTAACAGACATACCCAAAGATTAGAACACAGGATCTTTTTTTTCTCCAGGACAGGTTTTTCCCCTGCTAAATAAAGGTTGAATAAATGATTCTCAGTATCAATTATGAATACCAGTGATGGTAATGTCACTTCTCATCAGCAAATTTCTGAGACCAGAATTATACTGCTACCTACAAGCCATTAGCCACATTTAAAATTCAAAGAATAACATTAATATTTAGACATATTAACGCAGATATTTTAATACTAACCATAGATTAGATAATATTTTCTGAATACTTAACTAGAAATGAAACTGGCAAAAAACTAATTTCAACTGCTCTATCTTACACTAAAGTATTAACACCTAAATACAGAAAAATAACTTCACCTAATCTACAATGGGTCAGAACATCATAAAAAGAGGAAATTCTTTTCTACATTATTATTAATGATCTGATTATTTCAATGATATTTCTCTTTAAAGGTTCATTTCTATACCTGTTTTATTCTCTGCAAGCCTTAAATCATTCAATAGGCTACAGATATACTAGAAAACTATTAAGACAGTATGTGACTATCTAGCTCTGAGTATATAATATAAATTAGTAATCTAGAAAAGGGGTATTAAAGGGAGGGGAGGGCAGTGGGGAAGGCCCGACTAGTTTAATTACATGTGAACACTGAAAAATCATAATCTTTCATTTTATAATTACTGATTTCCATAATTTGCACTGAGAATTGAATAATCATTAAAAATATATAAACCCCCCCAAATACCCAATCACAGAGACATGTATTTTCAGAGCACTGCAAAGAGTAATTACCATTGCAATCCTTTCTTTTCAAACATTCCCCTATCCCTACCCCATTGGGTAGGGATAATTTACTCAATGATGAATGTATATAACAAAAAAACAAAGCTCAGAACTTAAAGTTCAGTTGTATTCCAAAGTGTTTTCTGAATTAGCAGATACTAAAACAAAACAAAACAAAAATCAGTGTGTCCCATATACCCCAAAATCTGTTTAGAATAAGAGTCACCAATTTTTTTTCAAGAATTAAACATACATTACCTCCTATATAATTCCATTTTTCAAGGTATTTAAGATTTAGGGGATCCCTGAGGCAGCTAGATGGAACAGTGCATAGTGCACCAGCCCTGAAGTCAGAACTGAGTTCAAATCTGGATTCAGCCACTTAACACTTCCTATTGTGTGATTCTGGGCAAGCCACTTACCCCCAATTGCCTCAGGAGAAAAAAAAAAAAAACTCAGGGATTCCTAACATTCCAAAGAACAGAGTTTGAAAATCACTACTTAAATTCAACCATAATACAACTGAATATTCATTGGGCAATATAATTATTTTAAAATTCTGACCACTTGCCTTCATTCCCGGGCCTGACTTTGACCATTCTAGCAGAATAACAATTTGTTATTTTCTGTAGTAAAAAATGGTATTTGTCCTCAATTAGATAAACCTTGCCTGCTTAGTTATTAGGCATGGACAGGATAGAAATGATAGACAAAATATAATTTTAAAAGTAACTTTTAAAGACCATCTTCCCATTCATTGCAGGAATCCTTTCAGGTATATTTCTGGATTGATGTTGATCCAGTCTCTGCTTGAACATGGCCAATAACAGGAAACATCCCACTTCAGGAGGTAGTTCATTCCAAACTTGAACAATACTAACTAAATTCTTATTAACTTTTTTGTTATGTCAAGATGGTTCCTGCTCTGAATTCTATAGCAGTAATCAAATCTCAACTTAAAATTATCACAGGGAATGAGAGAGGAATGTGTGTTAAAATTTTTTAAATGTAAAGAGATTTTCACAAATCTTTTGCTAGAAAGCTTTTATTAATTTCCAATTATTCTTTTGACTGAAAAATGAGACTACCAGAAGAGTGTCTAACTTTGCATACTGTCAAGGACTGATAATAAAATAGAATATTTTGCAGCTGAGTGACTGTATTTATAAGATGCTTTCAAAAATAAAGAATATATAAAATCTTACACATAACAGGTTTAGAGAGATGATAAAATACATGCCAAAAAACACTTGTCATATTAGATTTTCTAAGAAGGCAGCTTAATTTTTTTTTTTTAAAGGGCCCTGTATTAAAGAAATATTTAATGTGGTCACATGCTTTTTAAAACTGAGAAAACTCCAGTGGCAAGAATAAAAATACGTCTGGTTTCCATAAAAACTTTTCAGACTAGTCTAAAGAAAAAAAAAAAAAAAAAAAGATTAGGGACAGCTCATAGAAACAGTAGACTTTTTAAGAATGGAGACCTTTATAGCAATCTATACCAATTGTTTGAACTGCTAGATGTAGAGAAGGAGGTAGAGGGGAAAAAGGGGAGAGGGAAAATGGAAGATGACAATTGGAAAAATATTCTAGATAAAGGCAAAATGATCATCCACAAATAACTGTGTGCCAAGATACCAAGAAATATTTATTTTGAAAAAGAGGTGGAGGATATTGTCTGTCCAGGCATACATGTAAGCAAAAGGTCATTAAAGCTGTTTCAATATCTGACTAACTGAATGTCAGTTTTGATTCTAATCACAATGTAATTTTTCACAAGTACACTGTGAAAAACTGAAGGCAAGTTGCCTTAGTTTTAACTCTGTTAAGTTCTAATATGCCAGAGAGAAATCAGATCATTTAAAAAATACAATATGATCCAGGGCATAGAGACCACGCATGTGAAAATTTTAAAAGACTGCCCATTAAGTCTTGCCATTTATGCCATACAGTACAAGATAAGGCTACACCATATCTATTCTTAAAATTTGGGTATAGACTAGTATAGTTTATTGCTGATGTAGCCTGGATTGATTTAACTCCCAAATAAATTAAGATAACACTATGGGTATGGTTACTTAGAGTTCATTAAGAAATTTTTGTGGAAACCTTAAGAAGCTGGAGTAAAATAACAATAATATTTTGTCGATTAAAAAAAAAAAATCCTTGAAAGAAACTGCATTAAAGAGACTCAAATAAATGTATTTTTTTCACTCAAAAATAATGGCTCAACAAAAAACAAAAACAAAAAAGCACACAGAGCAATAACAAAAAATCCTCTTTCTACACTGCCTATTGATAACCTCCTCTGAGATGGCTAAAATAAATCATCTTTAGCTCTTTTAAATCAGTCAGCACATAGCTGACTGTGTTACCATTTTTTTTTTTTTTGGTTTATTTTGCTGACCCTTGTCAGATGACTTGCTACTTTAGTCTCATACCTCAGTGATCAATAAATACAAATGTTTTTGCCTAAAATAAGAATATTACTACCTTGAAAAATGCTTTCAAATATACAAAATTATTCTAGGTTTAAAATAAGACAAAGAATACATAATATAAATTTGTTTAATAATGGATAGAATACTGGTATTAAACATGACTAGATAATTAACTGGCTATTTCACTAATTGTTTAGTATTTTGAAATAAATTGTTTTATTGAATTTCCAACATTGGACATTGCATGGAAAAGAACATTAAATACAATTATCCTTTAAAACAAGTGGTAAAATGAACACATTACAACTTGTGGAATTAGTCTGCATATTTAATGACAGATCATTAATATTTGCTTCTCAAGAAAAAAATTAACAGATTTCTCTATTTAGGCTATGGTATGAAAATAAACACAAGGTAAGACCCTCAAAGAAAGCAATAAACTAGAGACAGGCACATTCGTAAAGTTGTGAACACATTACAAAATTTTGCAAAATAATCTTTACCATCTTAAAATATAGAAGGCTTAATAAGTTCACAACATGCCAAAAGGCATCAAATTGCACAATAATTATAAATTATCACAGGTCAACAATTTCTGTCTCTGGTCTAAAAATGTAAGAAAAAATGAATTATTGGTAGGATCAATTTTCTTGAAGTTATGATTTTTTCAGTACTAAGCTGAGCCAATGTTAATTTCTCCTTTCCCACCCCCAACAGAAAGGGAAAAAAAAAAATCCTGAATGCAAAAATAACTTTTAAAAAATTTTAAATCAGAATTAAATTCTTTCAGCATTTACTTGAAACTAATAAAAGCAAATTCTCAAAAGAAGCAAAAGCTTAAAATTAAATACAATACAAAGAACAGATTAAAAAACAAAAACAAAACTCAAAACCTTTGGCATACTATAAAAGGCATGCATCAACCTGTAAATTAAAGGATATTTTCTTTCTCCCTCTGCTTGGCTTTTCAATTTAGACCTGAATTTCAAAGATTTAGATCAATATCATCAAAAAAGGCAGTAATTTTTAAAATAATTTAAACAAAATGAAACCTTTAAGCTCAATTTTGCATACCTGACAATTCAGAAATTATCTCTTGCTTATGTTCTAGAATAGCATATATTCAAAATTTTAATTGATGCTTTTAAGCCTAGAAAAATTAGTAAGTAACTATATAATTAACTGCAGATCTTCTGGAGTCATTCCAAGATATCGTTCAAGTCGTCAAAAGTTAGTTCCATTTGAATGGCCAATCAATTTCACAAATGAAATGCATAATATTCTCCAACATTTCAAACTCTTATTGTTTATTTCCTCAGAGGTAGCTCATAATTTTGTTAAGGTGATGATGAATTCTGTCTTCTTATGCTTTAGAATTGATCCATAATGTAGCTCTAGTTATTGAGATGGTTTTCCATGTTGCTGGCACAGGAACTAGTTAAATACTTTCTCCAGGGTAATATTTGACTACCTCAGTCCAATTTTACACTCTCTCCCACCTACAAGATAACCAATGCTGTGCAAAATGGACCAAAATTATTAAACCTTCCTGAGTATTAAAAAGTAAAATAACTGTATTAAACCTTCCAAAGAAATGCCTTTGGTTTCGTTTTTCCATTGAGAGTCCTTTTACCTTGAAAACACTGAAAAAAACAGTCTCCAAAATTCACAATTAAATTTAGGAGTAGACTGAGGTGGCAAAACACCATCACCATCACCATCATCACCGCCCCCCCCAATCTAAAATGCATCTCAACTGTTCAAAGAAATAACTGTCTGCTAATAATATTGAATATTTGTAAATGGCATTAAAAAGTTTTTATTAGTTAAAACAATATTATGAAAATAACTTGATTTATAAAACTAAATTAGTGAACAAATATGTATTCTATTATTTAGGACTATACAACAAGTATTTCACAAGAAAAATACTACTTCAAGTTACAAAGAACAACTAAAATGACAAAACCATATTTTTACTGACTTCACGGCAGAAACTATTCTAAACTCACTCTATGGACATTTTAAAAAACTATGAATTTTAACATTTATAATGTGATACTCAAATGCAGCTCTTTGTTAATGATGAGTTAAAGTAGCTGTAGAAGCCATCTAAAATTCTGAGTTACTTGCCTTATAATACCAATCTTGAAATTTTTTACAGCATTCTTCACTGCAGAAATCTCTCACCACGCCATCAAGTTCTTTAGTTGCTCCCTTTTTACAAAGCTGGGAACAATAGTTGCAAGTAACACATCTCAATCCTAAACGTCTTGCAAAATCTTGTTTATAAAGTAGCTTGCAGCCTGAAAGAGAACAATATTTAATATTGAACTAATCATTATAAGTATTTTCCTTTAAAAGAGAGAAGAAGAAAAAAGGTGATGAGTCATCTATAGTATTCCCGCAAAAACACAAGACAATACATTAACTACAAATGGATACAAATATTTCTGTGAATTGTTGGATTTAAGAAACTTGCAGTCTAATGTGAAAATAAGACTGAAAAATGAAAGGAATGTTAGGATGACTCCATAAACTAATTAAATTGCCCATGAATTAGGTTGTGTCTAACAAGATGTTAGGCTAACACAGAATCATATTTGGCTGCCCTTTACAATCTTTCCCCTATTTTACTAGCTCATGAATAATGTACTACAAAAGAACTCCTTCACCATCTCCTAAAGAAGCCTTTCCATTTCCTACCTCTGAGATTTTGTTTGGACTATTCTGCCAGAGCCTGTTATAAAGCCAATGTGAAATGATTTCTCTCCTCCTAAACTCCTCAAATAATGAGAGTTCATAAACCAGGGTCCCTTGAACTTCTTTTTTAAATTTTTCAACTATATTTCAAAATAGTTGGTTTTCTTTGTAATCTTATGTATGAGATATATTAGGCATTTAAGAATATTATTCAGAGAAAAGATTCCTAGGCATCATCAGACTACCAAAAAGGTCTGTGACACAAAAAAAAGGTTAGGAAGTACAGCTATATAAAGATTTTTCTTTTAGTTACCAATTTCTTATACTGATAGAAATATTTTTCTCATTAAGCTTTTTTCAACTCCTTTTTTTAACTGTGTTTTAGTCAATATTCTAAGGGCAAAGATCATGAATTATATTTATCTGTATGTTGTTCACACTGCCTTGAACAACAGTAAACAATATTTTTATGACAGAAATATTAATCAGAATCGACTATTTTTACCCAAAGGACTATGCTACTGATGAAATTTTGTCTTCTGAGATTTTAATTCTTTCTTCCCAAGTAAAAAAAGGAATAATCATTTTATATTTATCTTTCCAAAGCTCCTTTTCAGCATTTATAATTGATTTCAATTTTTGAAATTTTCCTGAAAAGATAGAAAGATCAAGTAGCAATTCCCATTTTACCGACAAGAAACCTCTGATCCAAATCTATCCAACTGCCTAAGCAATCAAACTTACTTAGCACAAAATTTACTGCAAATCACAAAATTTGCAAAGCACAAAAATTACTTTTTAATTACTCTGCTTAAAAAATATTTGACATAAAAATTACTCCAACTATTAATATGAAAGTTTATAAAAATGCCTACCTTCACTACAGAACGGCCTCTTAACTCCAGAGAAATTTACTGTTTCATGCAGAGTCTTCTCCTCTTGGCAGTATTCACAATATGTAACAATGCAATGCAACTTTTTATAATCATCGGAACATGTTTTGCTGCAGAACTGATATACTTTGTTCTAAACACAACAAAGCAAAAACAAACTTAAAATCCAAGTTATAGCTACAATATTAATTAATTAGGCTAAAAGTTGGGATTCAGAACCCTTTTAAAAAATGTTGTGAGGCAACTAGATGGTACAATGGATAGAGGGCTCGCCCTGAAGTCAGGAGTACCTGAGTTCACTCAGACCTCAGACACTTCTTAGCTATGTGACCCTGGGCAAATCACTTAACTCCAATTGCCTCAGCAAAAAAAAAAAAAAAAAAAAAAAAAGTTCTGACTCAAAGAGGACATATATTTGGACCTGTAAATTCCAAGCACCTAATTTGGTTCTCTCTACTGGCACATCAGGTATTGTTCTCCAAAATGCTCACTCCTGTTGCCTTTGAATTAAAAAGTAAAAAAACAAGCTAGAAATCTGGCTTTGCTAATAATAACATGTAGTAAGAACACAACAAAAATTTACAATTATGTAGTACTGTAAGATTGATAAGTAGTCACAGTTCTGAGAAATGGGTAATACAAATTTTCAAACCATTGATTGAAGCTTCACAATGAATATATAACTAGGTCAATATCACAAAGCTTGTTAAGGGATGAAAATAGGAATGAAACAGAGATGTACTAATTCCAGTGTTCCTGATGACCCTTTTCATTTTTGCCACCTATGGCAAAAACCTGAGTTTCTTCTCTGAGAAGAGCAGAATTCATAAGAAGGGATATATTTACTTTCTGTCACTTAAGTCACCAATTGCCATATAAAAACTCACATCCATCCAGTTGTCAACATTAAGTAACTCTCTAGTTTACCTATCTCTACCCCAGTGAAACCTAAATTACTTAAGAGCATCAATCAAGAGTTTTTTATTTTTGTGTTTGCAGAACAGGCCTTTCGGAATTTTAAGAGATCACATTATTTAATTTCATTGATGCAAGAAACTCCCAGTGTGTCAAGTAAGTCTACTGATTATATGTCAGAATCTCATCTGTACAGTTGCCTAGGACACAAGAGATGAAAGTTACCTAGCCCATGTCTTTAAAGTCAGTACATAACAGAAGCAGGATATAAACTCTGGCCTTCCTGACCAGACTGAATCAGATTATTAAGCCTCTCAGGCTCCCAATAACTATATATTAAAATCAACATAAGACAGTCATACTCTTAAGTATAATCAATGAAAGCAGAGCATGTAGCACTGAAATTCTAATAGTGAAATTAGCTAAAAACTATAACAAGATTATGCTGAATTAGTCCTGCAAAAAACAATGACTAGTACTAGTGTCCTAAAATGATATTGTGCAAGAATTAAGTATAACAACTAGTTGAGATTATAGCCTTGACAGCTTCATGAAAATGAGAATTTGTAAGGAAAAAAATTTGCCTCCTTAATAGGAAGATAAAATTGTTTTTAAAAGACAAAAGCACTTGAATTTGACAATTAAAGTAGTGAATGAAATAGATAGGTTGCCCAAAACTGACATAAGTTATGTGCCAAACACACGCAAACATATGATGCAAAAGAAAGAGGGTAGTAGTATACAATAGTAATCTGATTAATTAAATCTGACAGAGCTTTAAATGTGTTAAGCCTTCATGGCTGTAACAAAGCACCCACCTAAGAAAATTTTAAGCACTTAACTCACTTGAGAAATTCACATTTCCCTTCCCTCTACTAAAATCATCAGTAGGATACCATGACTAAAATAATATTAAATCTTCTACTAGACCAGACTCTTGGCCCTCAAGGCAAATCATACTTCATTGAATGAACTATTCCATAATAGGGAAAAAATTCAGCATTTCAACAAAGTATTATTGCATTGGAAATGCTACATCAATGCTAACTACTAGTTGTTGTTATTATTATGTTTTAAGTATTGGAGTAAGACCTGAGAAAACTAAAAGGAAGACAGCATATCTATATTTAATTACTGAGTCAAACATGCAGGTAATTTTGATAAAGAAAATTAATTCCACCATCTACAAAATTACTCATTCTAAATAAGGCTACTTTAAAACAACAACAACAACTTGCCTCCCATTCCAGTATCTCAGGTTTGGAACAAAAGGAATTTTTACAGTAACTGCATTTCAACTGAATATCACTTGGTGCTGCAAACTGACCGTTTGAGGATGACTGCATGCTTAGAGCCTGAAAAACAAATATAATAAAAATAATTTTATGTTTTAATTAAATTAATAAGGATTAATAAAATTATGTGAAATTTGTGTTTTAAAAAATATAAACTTAAAATTTATTTTATTTTTTAAAAAACACTGATATGAGGGGCAGTTAGGTGGTGCAGTAGTTAGAGCACCAGCCCTAAATTCAAGAGGATCTGAGTTCAAATCTGACCTCAGACACTTAACACGTCCTGGTTGTGTAGTTCTGGGCAAGTCACTGAACTCCAATTGATCAAAAAGAAAAAAACAAAAAAAAATATACATTGAAAAGAGTTTTTCCATATTTAAATTCAGAAACCATAGTAATTCACTGCTAAGGTAACTTAACAAATTTCTACAATCCCCCATGATAGAAATTCAGAAAATAAAATATAGAACAATTACATAACTTTCTTGAATTACTACACCAGGTAGAACTATCTCAAGCAACAAATAAATGTCATCCCAAGATGCATATGTGAATGGAATGCCAATCAAGTTAGGGAGCAAATATTAGAGTAAAGCCAAAGACTTTGGGTAAATCATGCCATAATAACGTCTATGGTGGGTTAAAATATTGCCAGATGAAATTAATTCTTTTTGACAGAATATAATTTATCAATTCATTTATACATCATTTATATGCAAGCAGTTGTTATATTTCATCTCTTGAATATCAAAGGGTTGAAAAAATAATATAAATGCATTATGCATTCCCTGGCTCAGATTTTATTCACTGTATTAAATCTTTCTGTGTTGAACATCAATACACTGGTAAAAAAAAAAAGTAAAATGTTTATTACCTACTCTAATCAAGGGAATGTGATTAAAAAGTATAAAATACACAAAACTGTCTGGTATATATGTCCCCTCAAAAAGTGGACAGAGTTTTAAACTGAACTTTCAGGTTAGTGTTCTAAAGCTCAATAAAAATAGTATTGGAGTTGTCATAGGAAAGCTGAATTGGAGAACCTAAGAGTTGATGGCACAATTACAAAAGCAACCTGTACCACGTAAATATATAAAGATTATATATAAATCAAATGTCAAACCTGAAATTTAGCCACACAACTGGAATTGCAAAAGTTGTACAATTTTCCATCAGGCATTGTGGCTTGGTACTGAGGTAAAGAATTTCGCTTACAAAAGTGACAAATGATTCCCACACCTGAGAAAGAAAAGATCCACATAAGATTTCCTTCAAATTAAGTGATGAAAATTTTTTCAAAGTTTTATAAGTTATTTTTTTTAACTCATCTATTTAAAGGTACGGGATACAGCAAGCAATATTCATTTAAAAATGAAGAAACTGAAACTCAAACACCTTAAGGGATGCGTAGCTATCAAGTGTCTGGGGGTGGAAACCTATGTCTTGGGATTCCACTCTTCCCAAGCATGTCTCCACATGGTTCTCAGAAAATAAAATCTAAAGCATCAACAATTTTGGAGACTATTTAGCCTGATAATGATTTAATAAGAAGAAAACAGTTACTATTGTATGGCATACTCTTTACAGGATTACAAGATAAAAGACTATGAAGTTAGAGAGATACTTAAGAGAATTTACCTATTTCAAGTCCCTCATTTTATATGGATGAGGAAAATGAAAAAGGATGATTTTCTCAGGGTCATGAAGCTACTAAGTTAGAATCTGAATGCAACTTTCTGTACTCAATGCTTAGTACAGTACCACACTGTCAATTAATTTTAAGGCTAGTGTCCTACATTTCATTTAAGAAAGCACAAGGAAAGAAGATATAAATACTTCAGTCTCTCCTATATATATAGAATAAAATTTTTAACCGTAAAGACAAAAAGGGAATAAAATTTTACCACTATTTTAATAAGCTGGAATTAGTTAGACCCAGGACAAACATAATTGCTATTAAGGTTTTACAATTACATTGGTATGGTTACTCTGAGTCCTCCAACACTCAAACAGACTGAGAGCTCCCTATATTTAGGAGATAATTTGCTTTAATCACGCAGCTAAACACAATGAAGAACCTTATTTATTTCTGAGGAATTCTCAAAGATTAGGTCCAGAGTAAAAGCTCTGATAGGTATTATTAAGCTAGTTGGGCTCTGAATATTAGTTCTCCTTGTCCATGGAGATTTCAAGAACAACATTTAAAATTTTGGGGGGAAGGGGTATGAAATTAGTATTTTCTTACTAAATTAACACTAATAACAATAAACTAGTTTTTAAAACATCAAAAGCTAAAGAAACAATATCCAAAGGAAACAAGAAGTAGACAGATAGGTAGATATATAGAAGTAATTTTTAAAAAAACTTAAAACTTACTTGGTGATTTTGCATATTTTGTCTTGTGTGTGTTCATGCAAGCTGTTGAACAGTATGGCTCCATATACCCATTAGGACCTATGCACTGAGTCATATCAAAAAACCGGCACTGAGTTCTACAACCAGTACAAGCTGTCAATTTGCCATATTTCTAAAACAAAACAATATATATTATTTAAGACATTAAAATAAACTCAAAGAAAATTTATTTTAAAAAATTAATCTATATTTATATTATGGCATTTTGATTGGAAACATTTATAACAGTAAGCAAATATTACTTAGATACTTAAATATTACTTAGATACATTAACAAATCAAAAAACCTTATTTAACAAAAAGCTAATAAATTCAAATTAATCTGGTTTACTTTTTTTGACTGGCTTTTTAATAACAGCTTAAATATAATGTATACAAAACAAAAGCGACAAGTAAAGAAGAACCAAGAGAACACTGTACACAACAACAAGATTATGTGATGACCAACTGTGATGGATTTGGCTCTTTTCAACAATGAGGTAATTCAAAGCAATTCCAATAGACTTGTTAGGGAAAAAGCCATCTGCATCCAAAGAGACCATTATGGAGAGTGGATGTGGATCACAGAACAGTATTTTCACTTTTCTTGTTGTTTGCTTATTTTTTTCTCTCATTTTTTCCCCCCTTTGAAAATGATTTTTCTTGAGCGGAATGATAAATATGGAAATATGTTTAGAAGAAATGCACATGTTTAATCTAGATTGGATTACTTGCTGTCCAGGGCAAGAGAGAGGAGGGGGAAGAAAAATTTAGAACACAAAGTTTTGTATGTATTTTGGAAAAATAAAAAACTATTATTACTTTAAAAAAAAAAGTCAAGACTGTCAGGAATTCAGTTTACAAGAAAACACTACTCCATAATTATGGAAACATTTGGGCATTAACTTTTTAAAAAAATAGCTTCTTCATAATTATGGATACAGATGACCAAAACCCTCAACAGTTTACAGTTATTTTAAACAAAGATACTAACTTCCAAATAAATTACCTATCTTTTAAATAGTTTTCTTCTCTATCAAATACACATCACATGCAACTTTGGATTAACAAGATAAACAAGAATTCAAAGCACTCAACTATGTGCTTATTTAGGAAGAAGAGCACATATTTCTTTGTGGCTAACAAGTTTGCAAAGGTTTGAATTCAGAAAATACGAAACATAACTGCAATCAAGGTCAATTCCCAGAAAATAAATGTAAATTTAAAAAATGAATCCCTAGATTGAACTCCAAATAATTTTTGAAGAAAGATTCTTGTCACTTTTGGGCATACTGAAAAGACTGCAATGCAATCTGTGATGACTGAAATAATAAAAGAGCTAAAATGTTTCCAAGATGTAGAAGGAATTAATTCCATTTGACAAGAACAAAAGGCATTCAAACTAATATATGTTCAAAGTACAATGAAAGATAGTTCTCAATTTTAAAAAATCCAACTTATCAATAACCACATGATGTGAGAAAAAAATGCTGAAAATCAGTCATAGAAAAATGCAAATTAAACCAAGTCTAAGTTTGCTTTAATGTCCTTTAGTGTCAATGAGGGAGAAATTGTTTTATCAAGGTTGGGAGAAAAGATTTCCAGTGAGTGGAGGAAAAAATCTAATTATTTAATTAAAAGTTAATTGATTTCATATGAAATTTAAATAAATTATTGACAAACATGCAATATTTTTATAATTTAATGAAAAATTATTTTAAAATAAAAACATACATAGTACATAAGAAGTACAAAGGAAATCAACAGACCCTTTTGAATGATGGTCAGGAAAGTTTTATTCTATTAAATTAAAAAATTTTAAAAATTAAAAAGTTTAGTTACTTTGCTAGCAAAATAAAAAATTCAGAAAGATGATGAACTTTACACTCATTATAAACCTCTATGGAAACCACACCACACCATACCATACCAAACCACACCACACACCCCCACACACACCCTATTTCCACTAATCTTTTAATTATTACAATAATAATATATAATGTTCAATACTGGAGAACATGTGTACAGCAGAACAAACGTGTAGCCATTGACAATAACATTAACAGAAATCAACAGGTCAATTCAGGTGGAGCTGTGATGGGGAGAGCAATCTGCATCCAGGAAAGGATTATCAGGACTAAATGTGGATCACAACATAGTGTTTTCATCTTTTTTTCTTGTTGTTTGCTTGCATTGTTTTTTCTCATTTTTTTTCTCCTTTTTGATCTGAATGTGTGATGATGAATGTGAAAATGTGTATAAAAGAACATTTTACACATATTGGTTTGCTTACTGTCTAGAGAAAAAGGTAGAGGTAGGAGAGGGAGAGGAATTTGGAATACATTTAGCAGGGATGAATGTTGAAAAGTCTTTCCATGTTTTGAAAATAAGGTATTATTACCAAAAAAAGAAAAAAAAAAATCAAGTAGGATGCCATATTTAAGGGAAAAAACCTGTTAATTATTTACTCTTAATTTCTTCCACTGCATATGTAACAAAAATCTTGTACATGAAAACTGAAATGGAATCATGTGATTGCAATGCTTTAGCTGAAAAACACATATTAGCAAACTAAGTTGAAAGGATTTCCTATACACAGATAAATCATATGTAGGAAACGATGTGAAGGTAAAACATCACATAAAGAAATCACAAATTACTGAAATATAGAATACTGTTAAAAAATAAATGCCATGTTCAACACGTAAAAGTAAAATCCTTTGTAGTATTCTTTTTCACATTATTTCTTATTACATTTATAAAGCCTACCTAGAGTCTAACATGTTCTACTACTCCCTACCAACACCTTATAATGTTAAAAAAAATAATAGTTTTTATATAAAAATAACATCATTCTGCAAGGGTTTCTTCAATGACTCCATAAGACACACCCATTGAAATGTCTTTGTTTTTTATTCAAAGTCTTTTTAAAAATCTAACTGTCATGCCCATACTATTTCTAAGATTAGCGGTCCACAGAATTTTTTATAAATAAGATTTTTTTATCAGTCGGCCTACAATGTACTCCTTTCAATTCTTATCCCAGTTAATTTCCTGAAAAATATAAATGCAGGTTTTTCTGATTTAACATGTGTAAGCACCAAAAATAGGAAACTATTTAAACTTTTTAACTGCTGCCTAGGGCTAACAAAAAGTCAGGCTAGTGGCACAGTGGATAGATCTGAGTTCAAATCCAACCCCTGACACTTAACACTTATTAGCTGTGTGACCCTGGGCAAGTTACTTAAAACAAAAAAAAGAAAAGAAAGAAAAAGGCGAAGTTCTGTACAGCACAGACACTTAAAGTTTATATTTAGTTAATATGGAATGTAAAGCAATTTCAACCAAAAAATTGAAGTCTTAGTCATACTGACTAAGTTTGAGGTTACTATAGTTGAGAAACTGTACTTCCCTTCATTCACTGAAGAGGTAAGGCATAACAAAGATGGGACATTGCAAATACTTCAAGACAAGGTTCTTTGCTGATTTATTTTTGTTAAACTGCTTTATTTCACCCTTTTAAAATCTTTTGTTAAAATGGATGGCTTAATGTAGGGGAAGAGATGGAGAGAAGGAGGGGAAAAGTTGGAACAGAAAGTTTCCCAAGGATCAATGTTGAAAAAATACCCATGTATATGTTTTGTATATAAAAAGCTATAATTAAAAAAAAAAGCATGGCTTACTGGAAGAAAGAAACAGGAATGGTTTAACCAAAAAGAAATTGTATAAAACCAAGAAGTAAGAATAAAAGTAAAAATAAAACCATTTTAAACAGATTCTGATAAGATCATACTGAAAAGGCAGTAGCAGAAGAATTCTTACCTCTGACTGCATAAGGAAGGAGTCCTGCATGTGGTCTCTAACCTCCTTCAGGAAGCTGGGATGACTACCTACCTGGAAAAAGATTAAAAAATTATATTTGCACTATTGATTAGAGAAATGCTAATTAAAATACTGGGGAATCACCTCACACCTCTTAGATTGGCTAAAGTAAGTAGAAAAGATAATGATAAATGTTGGAAGAGATGTGGGAAAATTGGGATACTAATGCATTGCTGGTGGAGTTATTAAATAATCTAAGAGCAATTAGGAATTATGCCCAAAGAGATATAAAACTATTCATATCCTTTGATCCCAACAGTGTCATATCACTACTTGGTCTGTATCCCAAAGAGATCATCAAAAAGAGGGAAAAAGGACCATATATGCAAATATGTTTGTAGCAGCTCTTTTAATGGTCAAAGAAACTAGAAATTGAATGACTGCCCAAAAATTGAGGAAAGAATGAATAAGTCGTAGTATATGAATATAATGGATTATTACTATTTTATAAAAAACGATGAGCAGGATAATTTCAGAAAAGCCTGGACTTACAACAACTGATGCTGAGTGAGGTGAACTTAAATATTATGAGAACACTACACGTAATAATACCAAGATTGTACGATTATGAACTGTGTGTATACTTAGCCCTTCTAAGTAATACAGCTATCCAAGACAATTCCAGTAGACTTGGAATGGAAAATGCCATCCACAACCAGAGAAAAGAACTATGTAGAGTGAATACATATAAATCTTACTGGTTTTACTTTTTCTTTTTTGTGATTTTTCTTTTTGTTCTAATTTTTCTTTCATAACAAAACTAATATGAAAACATAGTTAAAGTAACTGTTCACGTATAACATATCAGATTGAGATCTTGGGGAAGGAAAGGAGAAGAGGGAGGAAGGGAAAAAAAACATTTTGAACTCAAAATCTCACAAAAGTGAATATTGAAAACTAACTTTACATGGAATTGGAAAAGAATACTTTTAGATGAAGATATTACGTTTGGCAAAAATTTGAATAATTCTCCCTTACCAAATAAAGAAATAAATCCAGAATAAAAGAAATTAAGTCGGAAAGAAACAGAAATGAAAAATAGGTAACTTTCAAATTATACTCTAAATTTCCTTTAACATGTCTCTCACTCTCAGTCATTACCCATTAGTTTATATTTGGAAAATTCCAACTTTAATTATTAGCCTGAAGAAAAAAATGAGGTATCACTTAATATCTCTTAGATTAGCCAAGAAGAAAGGAAAAGACAATGTTACATGTTAAAGGGGATGTGGAAAAACTGGGGCACTAATGTATTATTGGAGGAGTTGTAAAATGATCCAACCACTGAAGAACAATGTGAAACTATGTCTAAAGGGCTATCAAACTGTGCATATCCTTTGATTCAGCACTGTCTCTACTAGGTCTATATTCCAAAAAGATTATAAAAAAGGAGAAAAGACCAATATATGCAAAAATATTTGTACCGGCCTTTTTTTTTTAGTGGCAAGGACATTAAGTGGATTCCCATCAGTTAGAGAATAGTTGAGTAAATTATGGTATATGAATATAATAGAATGGTACTGTTTTATAAGAATGATGAGCAGGCTGATTTCGGAAACGCCCAAAAATATTTACATGAATGAATGTTATGTGAATTTTAATAGAGCCAAAAGAATATTGTATACATCAAAAACAAGGTTATCAAAAGAAATGCAAATCAAGACAGCTCTAGGGTACCACTTCACACCTTTGAGATTGGCTAAGTGACAGGAAAATATGACAGGTAAAGTTAAGAGAAGATCCAATTATTCTGAAGATCATTTGGAACTCTGCCCAAAGTGACACCAAAATGTGCATACCCTTTGATCCAGCATTGTCTCTACTGGGTCTGATCATAAAAAAGGGAAAAGAACCCACATGTGAAAAAATATTTGTAGCAGTCCTTTTTGTAATGACAAGGAAGTGGAAATTGAATGGATGCTCATCAGGTGAGGAATGACAGAATGAACTATGAATAAATTGTGAACATAATAAAATATTATTCTACAAGAGGCAATGAGTAGGGTGAAACCCTGAAAAGAGTGAACTGATAAATTGATGCTAAGTGAGATGATTAGGATCAAGAGAACATTGTACACAGCAACAAGATTATGAAATTATCAACTGTGATGGATTTGGCTCTTTTCAACAATGCAGTGATTCAAAGCAATTTTGATAAACTTGGAATGGAAAATGCCAAAAAACATTCAGAGAGAACCATGGAGACTAAATGTAGATTTAAACATAGCATTTTCACCTTTTTAGTCATTTATCCCTTTTTGGTCTTATTTTTCTTATATATTGGCAATATGTTTAGGGGAATTGTACTTATTTATCCTATTATCAGATTGCTTGCTTTCTTGGGGAGAGGGAAGATGAAGGAGAAAAATATGGAACACAAAGTCTTACAAAAATGAATGTTGAAAATCTGAAAAAAAATTCACTATGATATCAACAGGCCCATATGTTTTGGTCCAAAGATTCTAAAACTATGAACATACTCTGAGAAAGCAAGTGACAAAAAGAGAGATCCCCACATACATTTGTGCAGATAGAATTCACTTGCAACTAAAAAACAAGAGTGTTGAGGGAAAAGGAAGATGAGAAAAAAGTAGAAAGGTAACCTAGATAAGTAAAGTCAAAAAGGATAAGGCTTAGTGTTAAAGCTCTTTTTTAAAATTTCAACTATGCTACATGTGTCTCAATTATCTGCCATAAAGGATATGAATTTATCTATGAGACTTCCTTTACCTAAAAGTTGATCTAAAAAACACATCCCTGGGAAAAAAACATATTGATTTGTGATTATTATTTGTAATCACAACTTTAATCTCTAAGTCACTTCAACTTCCCTATTTTTGTACTTTCATTTTATAAAATTACAGCATTATATAGAAGTCTTTGCTCTTGAAAAAAATGGCAATTTAATTCAGCTTTATATAATTATAATTTAGCTTTATAAACCCCAATTTACTTACCCTATCACACCACAGGTAAACTATCTGATAGAATAGATTATTTGATGATCTATATAATGGAAAACTACAGAAAAGGCAAAGGACATAATAAAGGAGATAATTATTTTTCCTTCAATTAAAAACTCTCAGTAACACAACTCAAATATTATCCTTAAAAACTCGTCTCCGAAATAACTTAAAACTCTTTACTAGTCATTTTCCCTACTATTCCCAATTAGATTGTCCCTTAATCATTCTTCATTTGGCTATAAGAATTCTTAAGGCTACTCCTAAAGCAGCTTTATCTACAAATCCTTCATGATCTAAGTGATTTCCAACCAAATAAAAATGTAAATAATAGAACTATCTTCTTCCACAGATAACTGTCTAAACCATTGGCAATTAAAACACTAGTAAACAGTGATTCAGATTTTTTTACTTTTTAAATAATACATGGTCTTTGTCTTCATCCAGATCTTAGATGACCTCCAAGGTCATTAGAGGTCTTTAATCAAAAGCTAGATATCCACTTTTATGTATTATAAAGTCTATTATGTAGAGAATTTTAGTTAAGGAACAGTCACTGAGATTCCTCCTGACACTGAAATTTGTGATCTTTTAGTTTTATTAAGCCTAACTTTTTAAAAAGAAAAAAATTTTCAAAACTTCGTTAAGGACTCACTTTGGATATTTATACTAAAGAGCATAATGAAAATAATACTAAATTGAAAATAGGATCTCAGACAGTTTCCAAAATAAACCTTATGACTAGAAATAAAAGATGTCATTTTATTTCACACATATTTTTAAAATTAAAACTATTTTTATTAAAGCAATTACCTGTTTGTATTCACTGACACAGCTTTGGCAACAAAATCTTTTCTGCTGGCCATCGATAATAAGGACGTTGTTGCCAGCACCTTTGCTAGGCAAATATTCTCCACACTGTTCACAGCAATTCATTATTAAGCCATTTGCCATTCTATATCTATTAAAGCAGTGGTCACTACAGAGCTTATGAGTCATGTTTTTAAAGCTTACTTCATGGCGAATCTAAAAGGAAAAATGAAATACAGGATTAATGGTGACACTAGAATAAAAAAATTAGATATCATTATGTAAAAACAAAAGCTTTAACTCCCCTGCAGGAAGGGAAAGTCAAAGTAGATTTGATCTAGATTTTCTGAAGTAATTTTTTAAAAATTTAATTCAATCCCATTTTAGAGATAAAAAAGTGAGCCCTCCTCAAAATAAAGTTAATATGGCGATAATGGCAAGACTAGTTGACTTCCATTTTCAAAAAATAGAAAACTGGCAGCCAATTAGCTTTGAAGGAAGCTTGCCCAAGAAGAACAATGGATCAAGAATTCTTAAAAAAAAAAAAAAAAAGAAATTCAAAGATTTAAAAACAAACACTAACCTAACAAAGTGAACTTCCATGTACAAAGATTTTTACATACACTTTAAAGGAATAAAAATATCTTAAAATGCTTGATCATACTCCCCCCCACCTCAATTCTAAATAATATTATTACTTAATTTCTCTCCTATTACCTTGTTGCCAACCTATTCTTAATTTACTCTTACAAATAAGGAAGGGAGATGTAAATGTGTAGAAAGAAATGTGTAGAGACATGCGGAAGAAGACCAGAGACTTTAATAAATTCACTCCTACTCAAAAACTACCCAAATAAAAAATATAAAATTTATATATTTTAACTAGAAAAAAGTAAAATCCATTCCAACCAAATAGATTTCAGCTGTACTGTATACTTATCTATCTTCAATTCTTTCTTCAAATGCCATCAAGAGTATCTTGCCAACCGAATTTAAAAAAAAAAAAAAAACTAGTATACACTAATATAAAAAACAAAGCTTAAACAATTATCATTAATAAACATATAGAATACAAACCTCCGTTAGTTTGCCACAAATTGTGCATCTTGATTTATTTAAGACTCCTTTTGAAGGATTCTGTTTGTCTTCATAGAGTGACAAGCATGAAGTACTACAGAATTCCTGGAAGGATTCACTTGAATCCACTTGGGCAACAATGGTACCTTTCATTGTTGTTATGTCTCTAAAAGAAAAAAAAAAAAAAGGTGGAAAAATCACATTTTAATAAATCTTTTTTTTTTAATTATTGAATCCTTACTACCCTCAAATGTATATTTATACAGACTCAACCAAATTCTAAAGAATGGAAGTCCCAGTAGGAGGTTATATGGAAGGATGCAGTAAAAAGACAACTTTAAGATGCTTTTGGTACTAAGAAAAGATATTAGGGTCAATTACAAATATATGTGAACATGTGCCAAGCTACCATCTAGTCTCGTAAGACTATGATTCAAGGTAAGAGAGAATATATTCCAGTCTGTAAAAATTCCACTAAGCAAACAACAAATCAATAAACCTCAGACTAGAATCAGAAAATTATATAAGAATAGGTCCAAAAATAAATTCATTTTAAGGTTTTATCTCAATTGTAGGTATGATATAGTACAATACAGCATTCAAGTTGGAAAAAATAAGAAACATTTGTAAGTTGTCAGGTACCAGTGCTAAATGCTAAATTATTATCCCATTTGATCCAAAACCTTGGGAGGTAGGTGCTAATATTATCCCCATTTTACAGGTGAAGAAACTGAAGCATGCAGAGATTATCATGTCCAGGGACATACAGATAATAAAGTGTTGGAGGTCAAATAGTCTAGGCCTGGAATTCTATCTACAGTACTAGGCAGTGACCTCATGTTGTGATTAAAAACAAAAAGTGATAAAATGTATAGCCAGAAGGGAAATTTGAGATCAATTCTGAACCCAAGCTCTCTCATTTTAAGGTGGGGAATTAAATCTCAAGGTTAGATGGTTTACCTAAGGCCCCAAAGATAAATGATTTTCCATCAGATTTTTTTTTTCAAATACAACTTGCTAGTCAGCAGATGCTTAGAGAAATCAGCAACTAAATGTCTTCTAAACTACACAGGATTAAAAAATAACTTTATTCACCTAGAAATGGACAGGAAGATCCTCCCCCTTATCTGAATGGTTATTACACAATCTTTTTGCCAAAGCTATTAAGTGGCAAGGCAAGACTGATCCCAATTCAGAAAAAAATTTATAGAAATAGAAAGTGAAAATCACTTAAAGCAAATTTCTCAAAACAAAATCAAATTCACTTTATGATTTATTCAATTTTTTAAAAATAAATAAAAATCCAAGTACATTCCTCCAATATGCTTTTTGATACTAAAAAAAATTTTCATTAATAAAAATATAATCCTAAATAGCTATAAAATTTCATTTACTACGAAGAATTCACTTCACTCAACTAGGAACACAAACACCGCCAACTATTAGACAAGAACTACCATCCTCCCAAATTCTAAAGCCTTCTGTCTAAAGCAGCTTAAGGACCAAACTCCCCAGAAGCCCTTCTGACTGTGTAACTCTTCAAATATGTGTTAAACTTTAGGAAAAAACAAGAGAGCAATGGAAGACATAAAAATGGATAATTACAATTACATTAAGTGAAAAAGGGTTTTGTACAAATAACGTACCTAAATTAGAAAGCAAGCAAAAATTTAGGGGAAAAAATTTTATATATATTTTCCCAGATAAAGATCTCATATTTCATCCATATTGAGAACTTGTCAAATTTGTAATAATGAATCATTCCCCAATTAATGAATGGTCATATGAACAGTTTTACGATGAAGTCAAAACTAGATGTATCATGGGAAAAAATGCTCTAAATCATGACTGAAAAGAAAAATGAAAATTAAAACAACTTGAGGTATAAACTTACATCAATCAATCTGGTTGGCTAAAATGACAACTACTGGAAGGGATTGTCAGAAAAAAATTGGACACTAAGAATATATTGGTGGAACTATGAACTGATCCAACCATTTTAGAGAGCAAAATGTGTAGACCCAGCAATACCACTATTAGATCTATTTCTAAAAGTGATCAGCAACTGTAATGGATTTGGCTGTTTTCAACAATGAGGTGATTCAGGCCACTTTCCAACAGACTTATGATAGAGAAAACCATCTGCATCTAGAACTATGGAGACTGAATGTGGATCACAACGTAGTATTTTCACCTTTTTTTGTTGCTGTTTGCTTGCTTGTTTTTTTTTCCTCTTTTTTTCCTTTTTGATCTGATTTTTCTTGTGCAGCATGATAAATGTGGAAATATATTTAGAAGAATTGCACATGTTTAACCTATATTGGATTTCTTGCTGTCTAGGGGAGGGGTGAGGGAGAGAAGGAAGGAGAAAAATATGGAACACAAGGTTTTGCAAGGGTGAATGTTGAAAACTATCTTTGCATGTATTTTGAAAAATAAAGAGGTATTATAAAAAAATTAAGTTGATCAAAAAAAAAAAAAAGAAAAATAACCTCTAGGTTCTAACATTCACATAGCTCTTTTTGTAACAGCAAAAAAATTGGAAATTAAGGGAATGTCCATCAATTAGGAACTGCCTAACTAAGCTGTGATGATTGTGATGGAATACTGTACTAGAAGAAATGATTGCCTTTAGAATAACAAATTGACTTTAGAAAGACATGGAAAGACTTGCATGAAATAATGAAGAGTGAAATGAACAGAATTAAGAGTAATAGTAACATTATTCAAAGAATTGAAGTAAGCTATTATGAGTATTATAAATATTCAAGTCAAGTATAAAAGATCTGTGAAAGAAAAGACTATCTACTTCCAGAGAAAGAACAGATAAATTTAAGTATGCATAATATATCCATCTTTCTACCTATCTTATGTCAAATGACAGCTTTCTCTAACACACAGTGGGGCAGGAGAAAGGAAGATAGTTTGAAACTTAAAATGTAACCAAAAAAAAAAAATTTAATTTTAAAAAGGTCAGGAGCAAGCAGAAATTGGTGAGCAATAAAAACACAAGTACAATAACTTTGTTGTCCTCCCCCCAAAAAATGTCCTACTCACCTATATGTTCAGTAAAAAAATAAAGTTAAAGATATCTCTTACTTTTTGCACATGACGCAGAGTTTCTTTGGAGCAGGCTTGTGTGAGAATGAGGAAAGACAAGAAGTAGAACAAAACAGATGAGCAGATCCTTTTCGTTGATAGGCAGTTTGTCCCTTTTGCAAAGGTTTTTTGCAGTTTGCACAAGTAACTTTAACTGGTTTAGTAGGTTGCTGTTGTGAAGGAGGCTGGAAAATCTGCTTAGGAAGTGAGGCCACTGGTGACAAAGAATCCACCCCAGGTTGCTTCTGATTTCGAGGAAATGAAGCTGACTGGGAGATCCAGGAATCTTAAAGACATAATACATATACAAGAATAACTAAAATTAAGTTTCAATCAAATTTGAATACCATAATAATATTTGTAAGTGCTCCCCAAACTGCAATATTTAAGTTAAAATTCTACTTCATAAAATTATTTTTATTCTGAATGACAAACTGAATGACAAATTAATTATGCATGTTAATCAAAAAAAGATATATCTGCAATTCTAAAGCAATGCTTTCTATGAATAATCAACATTTAGAGGGACAGCTAGATGAGGTAATGGATAAAGCACCAGCCCTGAAGTCAGGAGGACCTGGGTTCAAACTCAGTCTCAGATACTTAACACTTACTAGCTGTGTGACCCTGGGCAAGTCACTTAACCCCAAGTACCTTGCAAGGAAAAAAAAACAAAAAACAAGATTTAGGTTGTTTAACTGAGAATCCCACACTACAACCAGATAATAATCATGGAAAGCAAAATTGACAAGGATCTCAGGAATCTTTTAATCCAAATCCCTCATTTTATAATTTAGAAAATGAAGGCCTTGAAAGAACTTTTGGTTTTTTCCCCCATGAAAATCTTTAGAAAATACACTTTCCTGACTTCTAAGGTTATTCTGTGCTATCAACAAAGTATATAACATGAAACATAGCATTAAATGACTTAGTTTATTACATATTGGAATGTCAATAAATACTTCCTCTACTACTTCCCAACCAAAAAACATTTTAACTGTACTAAAGTACTTTCAACTTGAAACACTGATCAAGATTATGGAATTTGGTTACCAATGGGTGTTCTCCCTCCCTTGACTACTCACAAAGTATAAAATTGTTATTCTGCCCCACTCATTAACTCACACCAATGGTAAAACTTTCTGGCAGCTTACTTCTTTCATCCCTCTTTAAATCTACTGGCCACTGTTACTGCCAACACATCCAAGATCTGTCTGCCAATCAACACTTCGGCAGTTTAAGTTATTTCTCTTCTTCATACTTCTCTGTTAACACTTTTTTCTCTTACAGTTTCTCCAGCACATCTACCTGAGGGCTTTTTTTTTTTTAATGGCTATCTTTTTATAGATATCACCACTCAACAAAAAGACTCCTTTCTAACAGACAAACTGACCACAGATTCTTAGGTGCAATCTTCTCGTCTTCTTGGTTGTATCATTGATGGGTGCTCAAATGTTGCTTCTTTGTTTTACACACACACACATGCATGCATGCATGCCTGTGGTTGAGGGATTGAGGAGTAAAGGAAGATTCCAAATAGCATAGAAAAGAGAAAAGATAAGTAAATTCTGAGTTCTGGGACATACTGAAGGTCCAAGAACTCTAGATAGCTGACTCATCAATGACTGGCAAATTTTTACTGGCATTTTGATAACATAAATTACAAATACTGTTTATAAGGTAAAAAGTTTATAATCTAGAATTATAATTAAATTCTCATATTCTCAATTTTTTATCAAATTTTTTAATTTAACAACAAAAAAGCTATTAATCATTTATCATATATTTGTGCAAATATAGAGAGAGGAATTGCACATGTTTAACATATATTGGATTACTTGCCAACTGGGGGAGGAGGGAAGGAGAGGGAAAAAAATTAGAACACAGGATTTTGTAGGGCTAAGTATCAAAAATTATCCATGTATATACTTTCAAAATAAAAAGCATAATTAAAAAGATTTAATAATAGATCCAAAAAAATAAAATAAATCAAGCAACTTAAGTCTTAGAGGAACCAGGTGATTTAATGCACAGAACTAGGGTTTAAATAGAAATGTCAGAAGCAAAATGAATTTATCATGATGCTTCTCATTTTCCCCTAACATTATACTTATTTGAACACATGATCCACCAATTAGATTTTACTTGAAAACAAAACTTCAGTCATTTTTCAATTTTGTGTTTCTTCCAGTGTTCAATTAAGTCTCTTGAACTCAGTAGATATTTTATATTCCTAATAATAACTCTAATAGTTATATAGTGCATTCATGTTTACAAAATATGCTGTGTGTGTTTCATACATATACACATACAATCTTTTCTCTTTGTGTGAGTTTTTATTCTTATAAAAATCCCTATAATAACCCTGAGATTTAAGTACAACAAGTATCATCTTCATCTATAAAATGAAGAAAAAACTAAGGCAAGTAAAGGCTAACAATGTTTGTTGCATTGAATATTTGAGTTAGAACTTCATAATTTTCAATGTATTTCCCTTTGCTTTTTGTATCTTGTGTATGATTGTATCTCTCTGAAATATAATAGATGTTTTAAAAAGTCACTGTTGACTGACTAGGCCCTCTTCTATATAAAGCCTTTCAAATAACAATAGCTTTTATATTTTACTAAAAAAAAAAAAAAAAGTACTATCATATGATCAACTTTCACAGACTTGGCTCTTTTCAGCAATGAAGTGACTCAAGCCAATTCCAATATGATGGAAAGAGCCATTTCCATCTTTTTCATCTTTTTTGTCATCATTTGCTTGCTAGTTTTTTTCTTATTTTTTTCTCCTTTTTATCTCATTTTTCTTAAATAGCATGATAAATGTGGAAATAAGTTTAGTAGAATAGCAAGTGTTTAACTGATATTAGATTACTTGCTAAGGGAGGGGGAAGATTTGGAACACAAGGTTTTGCAACAAAGTTGAAAACTACTTTTGCCTGTAGTTTGAAAAATAAAAAAATTATGAATGAATAAATAAATGAATGAATGTGCTATAATAGTTTTATTGAGGGATGCAGGAGAGGGAGGATGAGGTTTCAGAAAAATTAGTTATTAATGTAATACTTTACAAAGATTTAAAAGTTGTAAAGAATCTATTTTTCTTATGGTATTATTTTGTAGAAATTCATAGAAATAATTACGATACAAGACAATAAACAAAAATATTCTCATTGTTTTCAATTAAATTCAGCAGTTCATTCTTTGTACATATCCTATTTTGAGTAACTGAGTTTAAAGTCTGAATGACCAAAGAAATTTTATTCTCTGAAAAACTAAATGATTAAACAATCTATTTATAAATTCAGGATGGATTAGTGCTGGAAGAGGTCTTGGAAATAATTCAAAACAGGTCCTTAAACTTTTAGCTGAGGAAACTGAGCCAGAAAACTAAGTATATAAAGTTACTAAATTAAGACTACACTCAGGTCTCCTGGCTGAATCCAGTTACTCATTCTACTATGCAGCATTGTTACTGACTCAGAAAAATCAGAATTTTCTACAATGCAATGACTTTTTAAGAAATGGGTCCTTTAGTTATATTTTCTGGAGAAAGGAGTAGCTGTGTGACTTAGTTGTAATACCACCTACAAGGTCAAGGAAAAGACTAAAGAGAAACTCAAGGTCTTATTCTAAAACTTAGGATTCCATATACTATCCTCTTTGCATAAAGTAATAAGATGTAATAAGATTCTTTTTTTGTATACCACAGGACAATTCAAGACAAAAAAAATTTCAATATATTACTTGAGTGCTACCTATGTTAACATACCTTGACATCTAAAATGAACTTCTTAAAACTTTCTTGATCAGTAATGTCTCAGAGTATACATTATAGCACACAAAAAAGGTTCATGGCAATAGCATGCAATCACTTCAAGTAATTACCTTGAAGGTAATGACTTGAAGGTACCACCAATATTATTTTATTTTTGAACTCAATATATTAAAAAATGTTACTAACATCTAATATTAACAACTAATAAAGCCAAAACGTTTCTGGTTAAATGTTAAAAATATATAAAAATTTTGCTGCTCCTTAAACTCAAAAAGCTTATTCCTTTCTTGAGGATGGTTGTCTTCTGTGATTCTATCCAAGTCATTAAATTTTCTAATAAGACTCCTCTACCTAAAAAGATTAGCACCTCTCTGTAATATCTGTTCTTGAGGGTTGCTTAGAATACTGAAAATTAGAAAGCCCAGGGTCACACATACAATTTGTGACAGAGAAAGTACTTGAACCCTTGTCTTCCTTTTTGGGAATCTGATTCTATAGATGTCTGAAAAACAAACAAATTAAGCGCAGACTACATTTTACTGGAAAATTTTGCTTTACTTGAAAATTGAGTTAAGAGTTCTCTACAATGCTACCATAAAGAGGATTATCATTTTAATGAACTTTTTTTAAAATTCATACTTTAATTATTCAACATATTCATCATTTATTTTATGAAATGATACAAAAGAGAACCAGGAAAAAAAATACTACAATGCAAATGGAAAGAACAACCAAGTCAAAACTGAATACTGTGAATACAGTTTGAACAAGTGTGACTTAGAAAAGAAATATCAGAATCCAGCTCCCTGTTTCTTGAAGAGAAAATATGGGAGAGGAATATTACATATGAGACATGGTTGATGAGTTGGCAATTTTTAAGGAACATTTTTTTCTTCTTTTTAAATTCTCCTATATATGTTCAGAACTTCTGGAAGGGAGAACGAAAGGAAGTAATAGGAAATATAGGCAACACAAAAAAGAGAAAAAAATTAAATCTGCACCTTCTATTTCATCAAAAAGTGGAGGGCAAGCTAGTTAGGTACTACTACATAAATACACTATATAAATAATTGACCAAATGAGAGGGAAAATCAATTTTATGCATAACAGTAATTATTGGGTGTGACTATAAAACAGTAAGACTCACATACCCAAAATAAGGAACTACAAAAAGAATTCATAAACATAATTGAACTGGGGCAGCTAGGTGGCGCTGTGGATAGAGCACCAACCCTGATCAGGAGGACAAATTTGGTTTCAAACGCTTAACACTTCCTAGCTGCGTGACCCTGGGCAAGTCACTTAACCCCAATTGCTTAGCAAAAAAAAAAAATTGCGTACGTGTGTGTATGTATAAATTGAGCTGTTAGTAGATTTTCCCCGTTTAACAAAGAATGCTTTCTTAAGTTGTTTTTTTGTATCGTAGGAAAGATCTAACATCTTTAAAGTAATATGAAACCATCTTCCCATACTAAGACTCAAAAAGAACAAGATCATTTTTATTAAATATTACTTTTCCCCCCTCAATTATTATATTAATGAGGGGACAGTTATGTGACTTATATTTAATGTAAGGACTGTTTTTTGTCCTAATGTTAACATGAATTATTCACATACTTTTACAACTCATAAAGATAGGGAATTAAAATTTTTCATGCAGACTCCAACACACAAACTTGTTTTTCTTATTTCACCTTCACTTTATTTGGATAATTTATATTCAATGGCCAAGGGAAGCCATTCCATCTCTCAAGCGACAACAAAGTTCCAATTTAAGCAAGCATTTCTTTAAACTCTTCCTAGGTAAAAATAATTGAATTCCTTTCCTCTGATTTAGATTCAAGCAAAAGAAAACAAAACAAACAAAAAACTAATCAACCATTCTAAATAGAATATTGTTGTCCCTGCTGATAATCATCATTATATAATCATTCATAAAACATCAACACTGACTTAGTTATGCCTTTTATTTTCTTATTCCTAAAATCTAAAGA
The DNA here is from genome assembly GCF_016432865.1 of Antechinus flavipes. NCBI lineage: Eukaryota > Metazoa > Chordata > Mammalia > Dasyuromorphia > Dasyuridae > Antechinus > Antechinus flavipes. The sequence goes on from NC_067400.1 coordinate 466,142,656, forward strand.
GATGATCATTAGGGAAAATAGATACAAAGATTGTCCAAAGGAGAAAGACTCTCCTTTTTTCTTTTCCTATTTTCCACTGACGTAAACTTGGAGCTACTTGATTTGGAAGCAAACTTTCAAAAAATTATTTGCCTTCTTTCAAAATGTAGTAACAATATAACATTAAGGAGAAATTTTCAGTCTAAGAGTAAAAAACAAGAAAGCAAATATAAATACAACAGCCAAAAATAAGCACTTTTTCCTTCAAGTGTTCTATCCAAAGACCCCTTTATTTGGACATGAAAACAAAAATATTGACAAACTATTATGTTGAGTCGAAGATATGATTTCTGAAGTGAAACACTTTAGACATAAATGTTTTCTGATACACACAATTGGTAAAGTTTTTGAAGATAGGCGGTATTGTATTTATTCTCATTTACTAAAGCTGAATTTTAAATAAATTACTGAAAAGTTCAAATTTCTTTCATATTCTAAAAAGAAAGAAAAAGCACTAATTTTGGTAAATGTAAAATCAACGTTAATTTAAAAGTAAAGAACCTACAAAACTAAAAGAAGAAATCCAAATCAAGTAATTATAGATGAGAAACTACAAATGCATGCCATCAAAATTCACGCTTACCAGGATTATGATGAGTTGCAGATTCCCCATTCTGAAAAACGTCTCCTGCCACATTCATTCTACCAGGATTAAAAGGTCCTACTCCAGTCTTGGTCTGTGAAGTTAAAGATGGGGTGTATGTTTGTATATTAACACCAAAATTACTTGACTGCAGTCCGTTAGAGACATCTCCCAAGTTGGTATTCTGCAGTGATGTTACATGTGTAATCATTAAGTTCATATCACGCCCATCAGTATTTTCTAATTGGCCATCATTCACTGAGCTTACACCTGTTTCTAATGTAGTAACATTAGCAATCTGAATTTCAGAGTCTGGTTCTGTGGTGATACCACTATTACCCATTCCTGCATTTACCTTACTTCTTGAAAAACTGGAAGCTGAGAAATCCAAATCATTGGTTCTGTTTTTAGTCTCAGGAAGTCTCCGTTCAATAAAACTGGAAGCATTTTTTTCTTGCCCTTGATTTGTTTCAATGTCCTCTTCATCATCAATAATAATTGTCTCACTTATACTTCCTTTTTGAGAAGTCAAATCTTTTGAAGAAGAAAGTTTAGAATCACTTCCTTGTTGCTCTTCATTTTTTGATGATGAAAATGTGATGTTTCTTTGATCAGATACCACAGGGGCAGCAGTTGTTGGGGGTTGTATTGGTTCAATAAAAACAACATCATCATCATCTTCTATTGATGTGTTCTGAAACTTATTAGATCTAGAAACTAAAGAATTAGTTGGACCTCCAAATGAATTTCCTACATTTGTGAGACTAGTTGCCATGGCTGTAGTCCCTAATAAAACAGGAGTCTGTTCCGTCAATTCTAATCCTCCCACTGAACTTGAGTCCATTCCAGATGACCCTGTTGGGAAGAGTAAGGAAGGAGAAAAAGATAATACACTTCAGTTCAACAAAACAATAGTTTTCTTTTTAAACAAACATTACAAAATGCCAAGAATTAAACCAAGTTTTTTCTAAATTATGTTGACCCAAAGGAAAAAATTACACTCAGTATTATGCATAAATCCTGTATATCATATTCTTTTGGGTTCTTCTTTGTAAAATCCACCTATTTCTCAAGCCATTCTCCAATTGATAAATGGTCAAAGGATATGAACAGACAATTTTCAGATGAAAAAATTGAAACTATTTCTATGAAAAAGTGCTCCAAATCACTATCAGAGAAATGCAAATTAAGACAACTTAGAGATACCACTATACAATTTTCAGATTTGCAAAGATGACAGGAAAAGATAATGAAGAATGTTGGAGGGGATGTGGAACACTGATGGTCCCTGAGTTGGTGGAACTGTAAACAAATCCAACCATAAACAAATCCAACCATTCTGGAGAGCAATCTGGAACTATGCTCAAAAAGTTGTCAAAATGTGCATACCTTTTGACCCAGCAGTATTGTTGCTGGGCTTTATATCCCAAAGAGATATTAAAGGAGGGAAAGGGACCTATATGTGCAAAAATGTTTGTGGTAGCCCTTTTTGTAGTGGCAAGAAACTGGAAACTGAATGGATGCCCATCAGTTGGAGAATGCCTGAATAAATTATGGTATATAAATGTTATGGAATATTATCAGTCTGTAAGAAATGACCAACAGGATGATTTCAGAGAGGCCTGGAGAGACTTACATGAATTGATGCTAAGTAAAATAAGCAGAACCAGGAGGTCATTATATACGGCAACAACAAGACTATATGATGATCAATTCTGATGGACATAGCTCTCTCTAACAGTAAGATGATTCAAACCAGTTCCAATTGTTCAAAAATCTGAGAATCATCTACACCCAGAGAAAGGACTATGGGAACTGAGTGTGGACCACAACATAGCATTTTCACTCTGTTATTGTTTGTTTGCATTTTTGTTTTCTTTCTCAGATTTTTTTTTCTTTCTAGATCCAATTTTTCTTGTGCAGCAAGTTAACTGTATAAATATGTATACATATATTGGATTTAAACATATATTGTAACATATTTAACATTTATTAGTCTATCTGCCATCTAAGGGAGAGGGTGGGGGAAAGCAAGAGGAAAATTTGGAACGGAAGGTTTTGCAAGGGGCAATGTTGAAAAATTACCCATGCATATATTTTGTTAATAAAAAGCTATAATATATGTATCTAGGATATACTGCAACATATCCAATATATAAAGGACTGCTTGCCATCTAGGGGAGGGGGTGGAGGGAGGGAGGGAAAAAAAATTGGAACAGAAACAAGTGCAAAGGATAATGTTGTAAAAAAAAAAATTACCCTGGCATGGATTCTGTCAATATAAAGTAATTATTAAATAAAAATTTTAAAAAAAAAAAAAAAAAAGATGGCATAAAGCTTTACTTGGTTTTTAAAAATTTCAACTGTATTTTATTTTTCCAATTATACATAAGATAGTTTCCAAGATTCATTTTTGTGAGATTTTGAGTTTCAATTTTTTCCTCCTTCCCTCCCTTCCTTTCCCTCTCTACTCCCCAAGATAGCAAGCAGTGTGATATAGGTTATATATGTACAATCATTTTAAACATATTTCCACATTAGTTATATTGTGAAAGGAAAATGAGATCAAATGGAAAGAAATCACAAGGGGAAAAAAAACAACAAAAAAGGTGAAAATAGACTGGAAAAAAAAAAGCTATAATATAAAAAATATATAAAAGAAATTATAAAAAAAATCCATCTGTTTCACTTCTTGATATATTATAAAACTGATTATTATCCAGGCATCTATCATGTTGAAATATATTGGTGATTAATTGTACTAAGAATCAAGAGTGGATTTGTAGAAACATAAAACACAGCATTTGTCAGAAAATGGAAATAAAAGGAAAAAGATTTTAAATCTTAGAAATAGAAAATAGCTAAGAAATAATCTAAAAAAGGATACAGAATCAAGGGATTAGCCAATTAGTCCATCTTCTTCCTAACCACCCAACTTTTGTAGTACTTCATCAAAACACTTTTTAACTTCATTTTCTGCTTTCCCCCCACACTTATCTGATATACTTTTTCCTTATCAATTTCCACCAATTTTTGACCAACTGAATTTCTATCTCCTATCTTCAAATTCTAAACACTCCTTCGTATATTAAACTTTTAATAGGTTAATTAATAATTAAAACAATTACTTCCTCAATTAAAATTAATTAAAATAATGCCTATATTCTTAAAAAACAATGATTCCAAAAGATAGATATTTACTATGAATTCAACCAATTCACTGTTAATGACTGTTAGTAACTTTCCACAATATAAGATTTGACAAAAATGTATCAAGATAAATTAATTTTAGGAAATCATAAGGCATAACAAAAGAGCATTTTTTAAAAGTGAAGTCATTCTAGTAACAGTCTAATATATTACATTTGTGAAAATAAAATCAAAATTGCACTTAACAAAATAAGCCTTTTTTTTCAAGAATGTACATAATAAAGTGACTTCTTGTGCTCAACATAAACAGTTATTACTAAAAATTATTTGATTACAAAATATTAGGCTTCCTAAAACAATGAAAATCTTGGGCCTGTGATTTTGTTGGTACAGGAAAGAGTGAATAATCTATGAATGTAAATAAGCAATTATTCTGGAAACTTAGACAATGTCTTGGAACTAAGGGACTGTAACTTGCCCAGGGTTCCAGAGTTTATGCAGGATGTAAGCCAACATTTTTTGCTCCATAGACCCACTTTCAACATCAACAACAATATGTGTTTTGACAACTCCCCACCTTCACCCACAATCCCCTCCCCCAATTTAACATGCTACTCCTAATATTCTTTTAGACTTATTAAGTACTTATAATGTGTACACAGTAATTTTTGCCTTCAAAAGGTCCAGATTAAATTTTACTGAATAAAACTTCAAACATGCACAAAGCTTTACCATCACAAAGAAAAAAACATCTGAAACATAACTGGACAAATATTGACTCAAAATTAATTCCTTAAATATCATTAAAATATTTTAAGCCCAAATACCTTGAATCAGAACCAGTACTATATACAAATAATCTATAAACTTTTTTGATCATATACTGCAATGGGAAATTTTTTTAAATAAAAACTCAATGCTGGGTGTTAATGGTTGGCAGTGCTGAATAAGAGAATTCCCAAAGTTACATAAACACAAAGAAATGCATAGCTGGCTAAATTTACTAAATCATAATACTCATTTTCTGATGCAATGATGCAAAGTTGTAAATGAAATTAATTTGGCAAAGGTGTGTTTGACTCATGACAGTAAATGCTATCCATATTCAGAAAAAGAACTATGGAGTCTGAATGCAGAGAACAAAGAATACAATTTTCACCTTTTTTCCCCCATAACTTTTCCTCTTTTTTTGATTATTCTTTCACAACATGACTAATGTGAAAATGTTTAATATGTTTATACACGTATACTCTATCTCAGATTGCTTGCTGGCTTGGAGAAAGGAGAGGAAAGAGAGAAAAAAAGGGAAATCAAAATTTACTTATAAAAGTAAATGTTGAAAATTTAAAAATAAATAGATAAATGTTTGGGTTTTTGTTTGCGTTTTTTTAGGATTATTTTTGTGGGAAGGATTCTGGGAAGATGGTGGAGTACAGGCAGAAAATTCTAAACTGTCTAGATTTCTCTCTCTCTCTCTCTCTCTCTCTCTCTCACACACACACACACACACACACACACACACACACACACACACGACAAAATTGCACCACAGGACAAATTTAGAGCTGTAAATAACAAGCTGTTCTCAGAACAGTGGTCCTCCACTGACAATCAAAGATGATCCTAAGAAAAGATACTAGAATGAAGGTTTGGTCTTACTTAAGTGTAAACGCCTCCAGGCTACAGCAGGTAAGCCCTGGGGCTAGTTGGGTTTGACAGTATCCTCAACCTCAGTCACAGGAATTTTTACCCCTTATATAGTGTGAGGAATCAGGTGTTTTTAGTCAGAACAGATTGGAGGAATCTGTTAATAAGAGACACCAGGCCCAGCAGTACTGCTAAAACGAGGCCCTGGATGAGAAGGAACCAGAACATTCGTGGTTAAGTGCAAAAGCAGTGGAGCAGTAATGCTGCTGGCTTGGAGGCACCTAGAGGAAGGCAGAGTTCTCGGTTTCCAATTACAGGTCAAAGGGGAGAAGTGAAGAAGAGTCTAAGGCTAGAGGCAACACCCCCAAACTCCAGGATTAAAGGTGATGATACCAACAATTTTATGCAAATTAAAAAAGGAGACAGAACCCACCCGAAGAAACCTACTGAAAGATTAGGGAAGACCAGGATTCATCTTCAGAGGATACGGAAGTAAAAAAAAGACTCTCCTATCTAAAAAAAGAGTAACATTAAATGGCCACCTGCCCAAAGAGAATTTACAGAACTCAAAAAAGAATTTAAAAACCAAATGAGACTGAGGAAAAAATAAAAATGAATAAAAAATAAAAACAAGATCAATATGGCACAGCCACAAATCACACAAGCAGTAGTACCAACACTAAAAAACCAAACACTATATATGGAAGAGGAAAAGGAAATGAAGTCGTGGCCAAAAATATCAAAGCAAACAAAGGTAAACATAATTCTGAATGAGGAAAGGAAAAAAAAAAGGATATTCAATGAATTGCCAAATTTTATTGCAAAAAGACCTGAACTTAAATATAAAATTTCACATAAAAGATCCAAGAAAAATATAAGGAAACATCAAAAACTAATTACAAGGGATCCAATAAGGACAAACTGTGTTTTATACATGGAAATATAAACCATATGTCTAAGATTGTCGTTAGTAATTTGGTAGTTCAAAAGAAACATTTGGGTAGAGCCGAGTTTGATGTGATTATGAAAAGCAAACCCATGTAGTTTGAAAAAGTAAGAATAATAATTATGTTATAGAAATGAGGTGTGAGAACAAGAACTGACAGAGAAATGAGACAGATTCCACAACTACATTTCCTCCCCCTAATCACATGGGAAATGGAGTGATAGAGAATTTGACTACAAGGGTATAAAAATCTTCTAAATTCATAAGTAAAAGGAATAGTTGTAGAAAGGGAGAGAGATTAACAGGAATGGAATAAAGCATGGAATTAATAAGAATGGTATAAAGACAGGGAAAAAAGTAAGGGGAGAGAGAAACTTTGAAGGGGATTTGGTTAAGTGATGACAAGGCAGGGGAAAGAAGTAAAGCAAGAGTCAGCAGGGATAGGAAATAATAGATACAAATAATGATAATGATGAAAAGTAGAATTTATTAGAAGAAAAATTAGGGGTAGATAGTAATCATTTATCTCAAATAAAATTAAAGCTAAAATAGATTTAATAAAAAGAGAAAATAGGGAAACTATATATACTATTGTCAGCCATATTAATATTGCTTTAAATTACTTAAAATAAGTAGATGGTATATGATTGAAATGTTGCTATAGTGTAGGAAATGAGGAGTTGGTGGATCCTTATTGAAAGATGTTATCCAACTTCAGAGAAAAAGGAGACAAAGAAGCACAGTACAGCCTTACATAGAGGCATATGAATGTATATGGAAATTTATGTGTATGATTATAGATATCTAAGTATGTGTGTATATAAATATATGTACATATATCCATGCTAAATTGTAGCTTGCTTGGGGAAAGTGAAGGGCAAAGAAAGGGGGAAAAATAAATTAAATAAAAAGTACACAGCAGTGAAAGAGAGCCTACATGGAAGCAAAAGATGGAGAGCTCTGAACACAATGTGAATAGTACTAATCAGATATGCTTTCTTGAAATGTAAATTTCTCTCATTTTGAATCCTCTCTTCTGTTATGATGTGTACACGGTAATCATTTTTTCTTTTGATTTTTTCTTTTTCTATTTTCTTTTTAGGTTTTAAATAAGTTTTAAGTGTATTTTTTCTGATAGAAAGTGAATAGACTATGATCAATGAAAATCCATAAGCTCACAGGACTTGCTGAGAACAGCTGCACAGCTCCCAGGTGAGAAGGAAGAATAGTATCAGACTATCTTGACAAAATGCCTGAGAACAAACTGGGTTTTCTGAATCCAAATACCCTTCTTCATTTGTTACAAAGTTGCTCAATAACTTTGGGGAAAGGGTTGCAGATCTGAAGAACTATGCATTTTGCTCCTTAATTTACTAATATTTAACATCAGGATATCATTCTGGAAAGCAATTTAGAACTGTGCCCAAAAAGCTATAAAACTGCCCTCTCCTTCCTCCGACTTAGTAAGGGGATAGGGATCTAACTCCAATAGGGGGATAATGTAGAGCATATAGAACTACTGAAGATATGAAGAGTTGGAAGGGGAGAGAAATAAAAGGAAATATTTAAATTTAACAGAGGCAGGTTGGATTTTCCACAGGTTCAAAATGTTTCTTAGTTCATTACTGAAGATGAGCCAAATAAATCAGTCTACAATAATGAAAATTAGCTATATTTTTGTTAGAATTTGTGTAGGCTATCAGGAAGTTACAATCTCAAAATTCAGCCTTGCTCTCACTTCCAGACTTTCCCTTTACCTTCTTTCACCCTTTGAAGTTCATCTAATTAAAATTTTCTACCCAATTAAAATTTTGCTTGTTAGGAGTATATTGAGCTCCTCAGTTCATTTTCTCTTTTCTCAAGAGTTCAACACTAAGCTCCCCATTATTTTCTGGTTCCCCAACTCCTACCCTTACAAATGGGATCCTTTATTATCCAGTTATTTGACTAAATTCTATTTTCCTAGTTCTTTAACCTCTTTTAAGTTTCATGACCTATTCCTTCACTCTACCTCATTACACATCTGATCATTACTAAGAAGTGTAACTCTTCTCTAATGACAAACTGGTATTCTTCTATCTAAACATAACTTTCTATCGTTCCATTGATGGCCATATTCTACGTTTCCTTCCTTCATCTGTCATTCTACCTCTTGGACTCTTGGAGACATCCATTTACTTTCCAATTCAGTCAGATTTTTTGAAAAAGCCATCTATAACTTACTGCCTCCACTTCCTTCTCCTTTCACTCATTACCAAAATCCTTTACAATCTGGCTTTCTACCTATCAAGTAACTCAAGTTATGAATGATCTTAGTTGCCAAATCTAATGTCTTTTCTCAGTCCCAATCTATCCCAATTTATCTACTGTTTACCTTCTTCTCCTGGATATTCTCTCTTTTCTGGATTTTTCTGACATAATGGTGTCCTAGTTCTGTCAAACTAATCCTTTTCACTCTCCTTTCCTTTCTCATTATTCACATTATATCCTGCCCTATATATGGGTATATTTTGAGAGTACAAAGTTCTGTGTTCTCTTCTCTCCATATATATTCTCTTAGGAAACTCCTCAAACTCCATCAGATATGTGTATACACATACATATGTACACTAATACACACAGGCACATACATAATACTTACACATTCATTGTTTTAATCTTCACAACAACTGTGTAGCCCAAAATGAAGAAAAGAATGAAAATCATGTTTTGAAAATGCAAAGAAAAAACAGAATCCCAGAAAGACTGACAAACAGGGAGGGCTATTCTGAGAATTATATGTTTTATTTACTCTGTATTTAAACACTTTCAGGTTAGAAACTTTTTTTTCTAACATTTTATTTTACTTGTCAAATTCAAAGAATTAATTTTTTAAAAAGAAAAACACTCTATTTCCTGCTTTTAAAAATATCACTTTTTTCAAACAGATAAATAATTTTCTATTAGGAAAGTTGTAGAGGGCTGCAGATAGCAAGGGAACTCTGAGTGAGGTATAAGATCCTTTAACCCAGAGGCTAAATATCTGGTTTGGTTCCCCATTTTTCTCTTTGGAATTTTTCACCTCCCTTCCTGAGAAGCCAGAGACTGCATTACCACCTGTGTTCTACTTGAAGCAAGAATACTTGCAGCAGGGTGCTTATAGTTAGTACTTACTCAGTGTGATTGATGATAATGATTCTCTAGTTCACACATACTCAGTTTGACATAATGATGTAATCACTCTAGTTGACATATACTTAGTATGATGTAATGATGTAATCATACTGAGGTATTTAGGGTCTGAGAGGACTGGAAATGAGACTCAAACTCAGACTTAAGACTCAGATACAGAAGAGATAGATGAGGAGACAGACACAGAGAAGAGACAAAAGTGGGAGATAGAAACAGAGATCCTCCTAGGGCTCTCCTGCCTTCATCACTCCCCCACTTAAGACCAAGGCTCATCCACAGATTCTCCAAAGAGCTAGTCGGGCCATTACAGAAAGTAGTCTAGCAGTAAATGGATAGCTAGGTAAATCTGTTGCTAGGCCTGGAGTCAGGAAGACTTACTTCCTTTAGTTCCTATCTGGTTTCAAATACTTATTAGCTGTGTGACAAGCAAGTCACTTACTCCTGCTGATCTCAGTTTCCTCAAGTGTAAAATAAATTGAAGACCACTCTAGTATCTTTGCCAAAAAAAAAAAAAAAAAAAAAAAAAAAACTCCAAATGAAGTCACAAAACCTGTGATGCAGTTAAAATGACTCAATAAGTAAGTTTCCTAATAGGACTAATACACTTCAATCCTTCTGATCATTAAAATTCAATAAACTTCACTTTTTTTTTTTAAATTAGCTGAATAAATGCATACTAATTGTACTACACAGTATATGACAACACTGGTCAGAACCTAATTTTGTCAGACTGCTTAAAGATTTTTCTAGTAATTCTTTTCAAGTAAACTTTTTTCCTACCTAAAGTACTTTTTCCTTTACTGAGTTGGATTGAGTTAAGCCATCCCCTAAAGCTTCCTTGCCTGGTTTTGTCTAACTGATCTGCTTTTCTATTTTAAATTGCAAACAGTTTTGATGCTTACTAGAGTATAGAGCATTCTACATTCTCAAATATTTTCAATAATTTCCCTAATAGTCTAAATATTTTGTTTCTCCAAAGTTTGGTAAAATTTTGTCTAACTAGATAAAAAATTTGACTTAGCACTAAAATGTAGAAATTAATTTCCACAGAAAAAATTTCGTTTTTATTATTTTGGCATTGCCCAGCCATGAGGCACTAAATACCCCCATACAGTTAATTTATTTTCTTGTTGATCTTTTTTAAGATGGGAAAAAGTAGTTACGGTATATCTTTTACAGCTACTAGGAAGAGAGGGAATGATGGGAAGGACTGCTGTCCATTTTTAACAAAACATGGAAGAGAAATGATTACAAAATATAAAATAAGATCATTTCAATTACGTGAAAAACTTTTTTAAAAAACAATATTAATATCATATAGGTTAGAGAATTACTATGCTAAAAATCATTAGTACAAAGTAGCATAGAAAGATTTGTAACATTAATGCCACCTATTGACTCATCAGTCACACTGCACTGAGTTTTAAAATTTTTTATCTGTATTGTATATTCTCGCACAATAAAATTTATGTAACTCTTTATGTGAAGTAAACAGGACAAGTTCCCCACTTCGGAAATAATTAAGAAAAATGAAACTCAGAGAATTTTCTAAGAATAAAATTTCCAAGATCAGTAGGTTAACAAATATTAAAGCCAAAAGTCAAATACTTTTTGAATCCAAAAATAGTGTTCTCTTTCCAGTGTCCATCAAAAGATTTAATCACATCTCCTACAGACATAGTGGTACTAACCTAGCAGTCTGTTGATTTAACTGCTGCATATTTGTCAACTACAACAATAATTATTATAATGATTCTCCACAATAGTCTTATTCCGCTGCCACTAGATGACATGAAAATGACCCTGAATCTTTCAAAAGCTACATAAGCAGAACAACAAATGTTTCAAGTTATCTACCCAACATGAAAATTTTCAAGACAGCCTGACAGACTTTTTAGCTTAGATAAATATAGTTAAGATTCACCAGCAAAGGTTGGCCATTGAGTGCAATTTTTGTCAAAGCATTTCATTAAATTGATAAAAATATGAAATAGCTATCATTCCAATGTCTACCTTCAGTTTCTTTAGTTACAATAATAAGCAAAAATAAAACAAAACACTCAAAATAAGCACACTTTACTGTTAGAAAACACAATGTATCATCTTTGTCTAACCTTCAAAGCTGATAACTGGCAGAAGATCTAAAGTAACACTCAAGAGATCAAAAACAAAATAGGAATTTTAGTTAAAAGACATACCAGTTCTTACTTTACCTTTAAAAGAGGATGAATAATATAGATCATAGAATTGATTTTATCATACAAAGACAGATAGTAATATATCATTATGTACGTTGTTATCTCACTTTACAATCTGTTCACAATAAACAATTACAGGTATTTCATTTATGATCAAGAAATGAAAAAAGACCAAAGCCTTAGACTTCTCAAAAACTTCAGCCTGTTCTTTACAGAAAAGCCTCAAAATACACTGGAAATAGCCAAGACTTAATAACAGAAAACTAATTACTAAGATAATAGCTACATCAGAATCAGTTGTCTCTATAGTCAAATTAACTGTAGATCAAAATTACATTAGAAATCTAAAGAAATGTAACTCAACCTTTTTAGATCAGAGTAAACAAGTTGCATTGCAGTTTGAACAATGCAAATTAAGTTGATAAGACCAAAAACAACTACCTCTGAAAGAAGTCAGGGGGTAATAACACTTTTCTCCAATAGGAATCTCTCTCTCTTTTTTAATCATGAAAGGATAGATCAGAATATTTAAAAGCAATGCTACTTCAAAGCGGGAGGGAAAATAGAAAAAATTATATCTGCAGTTAAGATTGGTTGGAGGCCTCGCTGAGTCAAATGGAGGTAAAAGCCAAGTGCAACTGGAAAAAACAAGCAAATGTAAAACAGGGCACTTCTCTGTAAATGTTTATTCTTATAAGAAATAGTTAAGAAAATCGGAGTACAATAAGAATGAATCTTAATGGAAGTGGACCTCTTCGATAAAGAGAGCCTTAATTGATCAAAGATGGACAGAAGCAGCTACACCCAGAGAAAGAACACTGGAAATGAATATAAACTGCTTGCATTTATGTTTTTCCTCCCGGGTTATTTATACCTTCTGAATCCAATTCTCCCTGTGCAACAAGAAAACTGTTTGGTTCTGCACACATATATTGTATCTAGGATATACTGCAACCCATTCAACATGTAAAGGACTCTTGCCATCTCGGGGAAGGGGTGGAGGGAGGGAGGGGTAAAATCAGAACAGAAATGAATGCAAGGGATAATGCTGTAAAAATTACCCTGGCATGTGTTCTATCAATAAAAAATTATTAAAAAAAAAAAAAAAAAAAAAAAAAGAATGAATCTTAAGATGAAGTTTAGAAGACCTGACTACATATATTCATATGGAATCTAAACTGAAGATAAAGAAGGCAAAGTTACAAAAGAATTAAAATGACTAAAATTGGACTTGATTAGAAACTTGAAAAGTTATGTTCATGACTAGTAGTTTTTAAGTGACCTTTATATACATTAGGACATAAGAAAAAGAAACCAGCCATTCTCCAATTGATAAATGGTCAAAGGATATGAACAGACAATTTTCAGATAATGAAATTGAAACTATTACCACTCATATGAAAGAGTGTTCCAAATCATTATTGATCAGAGAAATGCAAATTAAGACAACTCTGAGATACCACTACACACCTGTCAGATTGGCTAAGATGACAGGAAAAAATAATGATGAATGTTGGAGGGGATGCGGGAAAACTGGGACACTAATGCATTGTTGGTGGAGTTGTGAACGAATCCAACCGTTCTGGAGAGCAATCTGGAATTATGCTCAAAAAGTTATCAAACTGTGCATATCCTTTGATCCAGCAGTGTTTCTACTGGGCTTATACCCCAAAGAGATACTAAAGAAGGGAAAGGGACCTGTATGTGCCAAAATGTTTGTGGCAGCCGTTTGTGTAGTGGCTAGAAACTGGAAAATGAATGGATGCCCATCAATTGGAGAATGGCTGGGTAAATTGTGGTATATGAATGTTATGGAATATTATTGTTCTGTAAGAAATGACCAGCAGGATGAATACAGAGAGGACTGGCGAGACTTACACGAACTGATGCTAAGTGAAATGAGCAGAACCAGGAGATTATACACTTCGACAACGATATTGTGTAAGGACGTATTCTGATGGAAGCGGATTTCTTTGACAAAGAGGCCTAACTGAGTTTCAATTGATAAATGATGGACAAAAGCAGCTACACCCAAAGAAAGAACACTGGGAAACGAATGTGAACTATCTGCATTTTTGTTTTTCTTCCCGGGTTATTTTTACCTTCTGAATCCAATTCTCCCTGTGCAACAAGAGAACTGTTCAGTTCTGCAAACATATATTGTATCTAGGATATACTGCAACATATCTAACATATATAGGACTGCTTGCCATCTAGGGGAGGGGGTGGAGGGAAGGAGGGGAAAAATCAGAACAGAAACGAGTGCAAGAGATAATGTTGTAAAAAAAAATTACCCTGGCATAGAGTCTGTCAATATAAAGTTATTATTAAATAAAATAAAATAAAATATTAAAAAAATGAAGAGGAAAATTAAAAAGTCATTTAAACCAAAAAAAGAAAAAGAAATCAATTTTTGCGATCTTCTAGCATGACTCACATGTTCATAGTTATATTACTATCCAAAATTTAAATTAAAAAAAAAAATAAAATCTGGTTGTGTTCATTAGGCAGTGATTTTTTTAAATGTGGCCTTCAAGAGTTATCACAAAGTGTCAACCATGATATAATGGTTTAGATACTCAAGAATTCAAAAAACAAGATTCCCTAAGGATACAAAGATGCTCCAAAATGTCCCCACATTTACAAAATATTAATTGATCATCAAAATCGAGCACACTAAAAAGCCTCAATTAATTATGCAGTTATTTGAAAGACAGTATTCTAAGTATCCAAAGTTGAGACATTTTTGAAAAGCATACTGCTATAATTGCGTCATGCTGCCAATCATTACAACAATAACAGAAAATATTTTATATACTGCTTTATATGCAAAGCACTTTACATATTACCTCATCTATCTTGGATAGTCATTCTAAATGGAATGTAAAAAAGAAGTATAGGTGATGCCCCTTCATATTCGGAAAAATGCTGCTCGAATTATTAAAGCTCCCCCTAAACAAATATTCTACCAGTTAAAAGCTTTTAAGTCAACAAATCATGTAACATCATGATGTCTGAAGAATCCCAACTTTACATGGCCCAAAGCCAAACTAGCTAAGTATTAATTGGAACTTAAAATTCCCTATAAACTACTACTACCTTAATTACATTTCCCCTTCCCTATACAACATCTAATATCCCCCCAAAAAAATTTAATTATAAAAACATGCTGGATATTGGTTCCAATCTCCACTGCAATCCCAAAGCAAGGAAACGTATCTTTTTTAGCATCAGAACAGTCTACATCAAAATCAGTGTCTTACTTTTTCAATGGTCAAGAAGTATAAATTGGCTAAAACGTGTATAGGCTATCATTTCTATAAAATAAAATTCAAGCAGGAAAACATAATGTTTAGGAGAAACTTTAAGTTTCAAATAATATCTAAAAGTAAAAAGTTTGTTTATTCTAATCAAATATTAGTTTATTTCTTCAAATTAGTTCATACTAATACATTATATAAAGCACTTTTTGAATAGAAGCAAAAAACTAAACCTCTAATTTCATATATACAAAAATGTGAATCATCTTTGTTTTAGAGTGAGAAAAAGGAATACAAAAAAACTTTAATCACAAAGTATAAAAGATAGAGAGCAGAATTCCCCTTAGATTTAAATTGGGTAAAAAAAAAACTATATAAAACATAATAATATTTTATTTGGACAAATTATTTGATACTCTGATAAACAAGATACATTCCCTTATTTAAATAAATGTAAGACGTATCTAGGACAAATGTGTTTTACCCTAATATAAAGTTAACACCTAAAAATTTATTTATTCGTTGTTAACTGATCACCTACAAAACAAGCAAAACTTGACCAACCCAAAATTTCCTACTCAAAAATTGAAGTATTGAAAATAGAAGCAACCATTAAAAAGTATTACTGAAACACTAAAACTAATTCCAGAAAGAATCAAATAATCAAATATTTTTTTCTATTTTTACTATGCTGGTTCCCTGAAAAATTAACAGATACGCTGACAAAATCTGACAATATCCCATGGAAGTTTGTCTACCTTTCTTTCCCCTGCTATTTTTCTACATGAATATGAAAGCAGCATTTATCTCCAAAATTGGTCATCATTATTATTCAGCAATCTACTTCCAAGCTATTTTTTTCTTCATTTAAATTATTGTTGCTGTGTCCCCACAAATACCCAAATGCATACTATATGCAATCCCCTGATAGAATGTAAGTTTTAAAAAGTGCTTTTTAATAGTTTGGAACATGCATACACTCTCATTGCCACATTTATCTCCAGAAATAACATATAAAAATAAAATAAAGAATTTTTTTTTTAAATAAAGCAAGGATATTCTATTTTCAATCAATCAATGAAAAGTACATAAGCTACTTCTTTTTCAGGGAAAGGACTCGACACTAATATACAAATAAAAGAGTAAATTCTTTGTAAAATAAACTCTTGTTCAAAAGCATATATATATTAAAAACTTAGTATTTTGAGAGAGATATACCTATCTCTCTCAAAACACTAAGTTCTTATGTACACAAAAATTAAATGCTAAGTTGCCTAGATAGGAACTGAAACCAACAGGTGAAAAGATTAGGAAAGGATTCATAAAGAAGATGGTAGCTTTAAAATAAATTTCAAAGATAATATAAGTTCCCAGGCATGGAGATCAGGCAGAAAAGAGAACAAGAGGCCAATTGGTATGGACTGAAAAGTTCAGGAGGTTAAGTAATGACCTGTGAACCTTGAAAGGATGGGAAGCTTAAAAGAGTTTATATTTTGGAATTAAGAAACCACTTTTGTTGCTTAAGGAATAGTCATACGATCAGATTTACACTTAAAATTTCAAGTTGTAGGATCTCATACTGTACTACAAAAATCATTATCATCAGAATTGGCTAAAATAAATAGAAAAGTGAATCAATAAAACAGATCAAGCATACAAATAATTGAAAAAAAAAAAAAACTTACAGCAAGTTTCTCTTATAAAGAGATGGTACCTAAATATTTGGAATTGACAAGTATATAAAGAGAAGACCCATACCTGAGTAGATAAATGAACAAAGGTTTAATTACAGGAGAAAAATGCTTCAAAACACTAATAATAATTGAATTGCAAATTATAGCAACTTTAAAGTTCACAAAAATGTAGACAGTTGCACTATTTGTCACAGCAATAAACAAAGAATGAAGGAACTTGCCATCAATTGGGGAATGCTGAACATGATAAGATTTGGGGGAATTTGGCAAGATTTATATGAACTGATGCCAAGAGAAATGTTCAAATATAGAAGAATATATGATCACAAATGAGATAAAAGAAAAGCAACTTTGAAATACTGCAAACTTATCAAAGGAACTGACTAATTATCACCTCAGAAGACTAATAGTGAAGCATACTGTCCATATATTAAAGGGATAACAGACTAATCATTTTCAGACTCATCCAAAATACTGCTTTGTTTAACTACACTTGTCTGTACAAAGGAGGACTTCTTTGGATGGAAAAGGGAGGTTGGAGTTGTCAATAAATACATGCCTTTATAGACAAAATTCAGAAGGTGATACAGAAAAGGACAATTTGTTTCTAAAATGTTCAATTTAATCTAAAATAATAAACTACATTAGTTCAGTTTCATACACATTTGATCAGTATTAATAACAAACTTTTACTAATTAAGGAATCCCGAAGATTCAAAAAGATGAATTATATTGATTTGAAGATTTAACATATGCTTAATGATAGAGTAGTTAATGAAAAACTTAAATGGAAATGAAAATCTAGGAACATTTAAAATGGACAAGCTAGGAGACTGGACTGTTTGCATTGCAAAGCAGTAATTATGAAATCTCTCTGAATTTTTTCAACCTAAAACTAATGAAAATTCTATCCTCACAAACACATCAAGAAAATCTCTAATGCACAAATATAAAGTTTAGTAATAAATAGTTCAAATATTATAATCAGTATAAACATACTTTTAAATAGAATTTATCTAAGTAATTTTTAACTTTAGGTAGAATTATCACCTAAACAATTCTGTATCAACCTAAAATCTTCACTTGACTTAATCTCTCATTTCATCACACTTCTACAAGCCTCAATTTTATACAACAGCATCATTTGTCAGGCTTCACTACAGCCATTCCAAATCACACACAAATCACTAACAGCAATAATCTACTCCTCATATCATTTCAAATAAGCAAAAAAAAGTTGTTAAAAATATGCTTCTAACACTGCCATTTACCATCAATTACCACTGTATATTCCTTGAAGTTGTTCTCTCTACCCCAACCTGACATGTCCTTGCTTCTCATGACTAACCTCAAAATTAGTATAAGACATTAGTTAGGGCAAAGCACATTTACTCTAGAACATCTATCACTTTACTTCCTGGATCTCTGAGTGAATTCCCTACATAATAAAAATAACTTTAATAGTTAGCATTTACATAGTACTTAAAAAGTTTTCAAAGCAGTTTATAAATTCTGTCAGTTGATCCTCATAACAACCTTGAGAGGTTGTACTATCATTACACCATTTTACAGAAGAGGAAATTGAGTCAGAATTGTTCTACTGATTCTCCTGTGGCCCCCCACCGTGGTTGAGAGCATATCTAAACTTGGGTCTTCCTGACTCCAGGAGGTCCAATAATTTATATATGAAGCTACCTACCAGCCTAGAGGATCATACATCTAGAATCCTCTAAAAAGTAACACTCACCACACAAAGCCCCCTACTATCCAAATTTTCTTTAAGATCTCCAAGTGAGAGAGAACCTACTACTACACCAAGCAACCCATCCACCTAAACGCTTAATGTTCGAGGAATTGACTAATAGGATGGTAAGACTGCTTAGAGGATGAAAAGAGAATCAAAGACAACTCTAGAGATTTAAACTTGGGTACCAGAAAAATAAGAATACAAAGGAAAGAAGCATTTTTAAGCACCTACTGTATGTCAGACAATATGCTAAGCTTATAGAGTGCTATTATTATTACCATTTTACAGGGAAGGAAATATTAAGCAGATGTAGAACAAATGGCCTGCCCAAGGCCTCATTGCTAGAAAGTATCTGAGGTTGAATTTGAATTAAGATCTTCCTGATTTCAAGCAAAGCATTCCCATTTACTGTACACAACCTACCAGCCATTACCTAATTTTTAAGAATAATGATATTTTTGTTTTAGTTATTTCATATTCATAGATTCCAAGAGCATAAACTTAAAGCTAGAAGACAATTTAAAGTGCATCCAATGCCAAACCTCATTTCAGAAACAAGGAAACTGAGGTTCACAGACTTTAACTTAGAAGACTTGTCCAGGGTCAAAAAGGCAGTGGATAAAGCCCAGATTTGAATTTGAGTCGTCTAAATTTGGAACATTCGGGGAAACAACTATTCAGAAGGTGAAGTTGGGGATAAAAATGATGTAAACTGAGATCTTTTGGGGAATAATGATGTAACCTTTGGAGGGCAAGGGGGGCCGGATATTCCCAAACCCTGGAAAAAACATACCTTTCCTAGACAAGCCCTTCCCAAGTTAAGTGGCTTCATTTCAATATGAGATCTTGTCAAAATCACCTTCCATTGAAACTGAGATCTTTTGGGGATGGCCAGGACTCCCCTTCATAGAGTTCCCAGACTCTGGGAAAAATCCTTTAAACTCCCAGTTAAACGATTTTATTCCATTCAATTTTATTCAATCTGTCTGATGGTCCTTTATTGATTAGCCCAGACAGCTTCCAGCCCCAGGCCAACATTTGCCCAAATAACCAAGGGTCTATTAACACACCTTTGCCAAACTTCTAATGAAGAGTTTTGCCCATTAAGAGAGCTTCTTCTTAGTGAACAATAAAATATCCTTTTTTGCCACAGATTTCAGGTTCAGGAATTCTTTCCCATTAGACCTGTGCCAAGCAGAGGGAATTGCCCACTCCAATTCTCACACCTCTTCACTGACACTAACCTCATCAAAGATAACTTACTACATTAGCACAGATGATAAATGAAGCTAAATAATAAGTGATAAATAGGATATTACCTATGGATAAAAGACAATTTAAAACCAGGTCACCAGCAGGATGAATACAGAGAGGACTGGCGAGACTTACATGAACTGATGCTGAGTGAAATGAGCAGAACCAGATCATTATATACCTCAACAATGATACTGTTTGAGGATGTATTCTGATGGAAGTGGATCTCTTCAATAAAGAGAGCCTTAATTGATCAAAGATGGACAAAAGCAGCTATACTCAGAGAAAGAACACTGGGAAATGGGAAATGAATATAAACTGCTTGCATTTTTGTTTTTCTTCCCGGGTTATTTATACCTTCTGAATTCAATTCTCCCTGTACAACAAGAAAACTGTCCGGTTCTGCACAAATATATTGTATCCAGGATATACTGTAACCTATTCAACATGTAAAGGACTGCTTGCCATCTGGGGGAGGGGGTGGAGGGAGGGAGGGGAAAAATCGGAACAGAAGTGAATGCAAGGGATAATGCTGTAAAAAACTACCCTGGCATGCGTTCTATCAATAAAAAGATATTAAAATTAAAATAAAATAAAAAAAATAAAACCAGGTCACACAGAGAAGCACAATTCTCTAAGAAACCAAAAAGGGAACAGTCAGAAAGGTAAGGAGACTGTAGAGAAGTACCATTCAGGATGGAAAGCACATTAAAGTGGTGGAAAAAGCTTAAAGACATGGACAAGACATGGGATTTGGTTGTTAGAGTATTAGTGACTTAATAAAAGCACTTTCTTTTAAAAGTCAAATGCTAGAATACATGGAGTTGATGGCCTGATCACTAATTTGATGACCAGTAAGAAAAACTATTACTCTTATATATCATCAGTTTATCGATAAAAGGAATAGGGGATATGAAATAATTGTGGATTATAATATGAAATAATTGTGGATTATAACAGTGTCAAAGGAAATTATGTTTTTTTTTTTAAATAAAGCAGACACATACAAGTTTCCAAGGAATTGGGGAAAATGAGGTATGAAAGTGAATTTAAGAATACAGATGACTAATGAAATTAGGTCCCCAATGGGACAAAAATCTCCCATTTTAAGTCTGAAGGAAAAAGATTAGTTGAGTATTTTCAAAAATTTAAGAAATGACAGAGGGGCAGCTAGTTGGTATAGTGTAAAGTCAGGAAGACCGGAGTTCAAATCTGGCCTCAGACACTTAACACTTCCTGGCTATGTGACTCTGGGCAACTCGCTTAATCTCAATTGTCTCAGCAAAAAAAAAAAGAAAAAGAAATGAAGGAATTCAGATCTGATGACTTCGATCTCTTTCACTACAGTAGGAGATGGGATCAATTGATGATAAAGTGGTAAAAAGTTTGTTATAGATAGGTCTGGTCTGAAATAATATATTAAAACAATACACATTTGGAGAATCAAAAAATGAATATATGCAATTCTTGGTTATTAATAGGTATCAGAATCAAAATCCTAAATTAAATCTTAATTTTAGGGCTTTAGTTTCAACTAACTCCTACCCACCTAAATATAATTAAAATAATTTTTTAGAACACATAGAAAAATTAATGTCAACTCTGTAAGTAGAATATGAAAAAATTACTTGCATCAAATTTCTCAAGCAGTAGTTTGTTAAGATATGTGTCCAAAGAGTCATTATACAAATAAACCTTAGTTTTAAATAAGATTTGGGAGACACTATTATAGACAACAGGTATATCTAGTAACAAAAAGCAAGAATATGAACATTTTTCAAAAGATTTTCAAATTAATGACCAGACTCCAAATCAATCAATGGAGAAATACAAAGCAACATATGTTGAGGTTTTATCTCAACCCCAGCAAACCAGTCAAGATGCCAAAATACTAGAATCATCAATTTTGGTAGGATTATAGGAAAATATACTAGTCCACTGCTGCTGGAACTAGGAATCAGCTGTTAGATAGCAATTTGGAATTATGTAAAAGTTCGTCTTGTCAAATAAATAAATAAATGAGTGAATGAATGAATAAATAAATAAAAATCCCATTTCCTACAGAATACCATTTTCAATCCGTCTTTAATTCTATGCCTTTCCTTTGTTGGTTATTTCCAATTTATCTTATATATAGCTTGTTTTTACATATTTGTATGATTGTTGCCTCCTCCATCACACTGTTTGAACTTCTTGATAATAGGTTTGTCTTTTGCTTGTCTTTATATTCCCAGAATTTAGCACAAGAGACAGGGATTGTGTGTGTATATGCTTACTGACAGATTGAGATTACACTATTTAGTTTAAACAATAAGGGGGATCATTGGTAACAAAGTCATCCTACCAAAAAAAAAAATTTTAAAGCAGTAATTTGTGTTAGCAAAGAATTGAAAGCAAAGCAGATACCAACTGACTAAGGAGTAGCTAAATAATTTATAACACATGAAAGTAATGATTCCTACATGAAGTAAGGAAAACAAAGAATACAGAAAAGCATGAAATGGAAAAAACTGATACAAACTGAAATAAGCAGAATCAAGAAAGTAATACACAATGACTGTAAATGTAAACAAGAAAAACTATCACAAAATCAAAAATGAACACTACAGATAAAATTAATATCACATTTCTTATCTTTACAATGGGTGGGGGAAGGATAGGAGGGAAAGAATTCCAAATTCAAATCTTTTTTTAAAAATGCCAAGAAATAATAATAAAAAATTTTTAAAGTGATAAATTTCAAAATTACAAAGTATGGCCCCAAAGAAAAGATATGAGAAAATAAATACTCCTACCCTATTCCTCTGAAGAAGTGAAAGGTCCATAACTGTGGTATATTACATGTTTTCAGATTTTTTTTCAATGTCAATATTAGTTTTGTTCATTCACTTCTTTTATTTAAAAAAAAATTATGTTATATGAGATGTTAACTCTCTAGGAGGGGGAAGGGAAGTATATTAGGAGAAATTTGAGCAATGTAAAAAAGATACAAATAAAATTTTATTTTTAAAGAAACTTTTAATTTTTTAAATCTCATATCCTATCCCTGTACCACTAAGTTAGAAAATTTATTAAAAATGCTAAAGGACAATAAATGTTAGAAAACTAGAGATGGAGTCAATATACAAATGCTATTTTGGAGTAGATGACAATTTATAAAAGCAAAAAATACAACAAGTTGTTTTGCATAGAAGTGTCTAGTTAAACCAAGCCAAAGACACTTGCCCAATCCCCAAATGAGAGAAAAATAATGTATTTATGAAATGGCTAGCTAAGGACTTAAGTTCAGAAAAATAGTTAAAAACTGATCAGCCCTTACAAAGGTCAAACTCCTAGAGTTAAAGTGACCTTGCAGGCCATCTGGCCCTCTCTGAAATACATATGCCCATGCCCCTTCTTTTATCACCACCAAGTGGTTAGGTCCGTAGTCTTTGCTTTAACACCTCCAATGCCACACTATAAGGTCCAATGTGTTAACTTCTTCCTAATTATTCTAAAGGTCCACTTCTCTGCAGGTACTTTATTAGTCTCTCTTAAAAAATGTAAGTCCCAAATTAAGCACAACATTCCTGATATAGTTAACAAAGAATTCAAATTGCCTAAGAAGGACCAGCACATGTGGGCTCAATTTCCTACCTTCCTAACAAATAAAGTAAGTATCTGAAAACATAGGTAACCTTTAAGGAAGAGAGTAGCTTATTTCTAAATATATTCAGGCTAGAAATAAAACAACCACATATGGATGCTGAAGGGGATTCATACATTAGCTAATGGATGGTCAGATTAGATTAACTGCCTCTTCCATCTCTGAAAAGTCTGATTTACTTTTAACAGAAGACTATTCTACTATACCACTCTGCCCAGGAATATCACAAATGTATATATTTTATCAATGGAAAGAAATAAAACAGAAAAACTACAACTTGTAAAATATATTTCAAGGAAGATAGCTCATGGACCAGGACAACAGGAGTCCTGGCAGACTATAGTCAACATAAGGATATAAAATAATGAGAAGAATTTCCTCAATTTCAAAACTTTTTTTCTTTTAAGTTAACTAGCCCACACAAAGGGGGGGGGGGAAAAAACCTATCTTAGATTAATAGTTTTATGATCTCTAATCAAAATACCTGGTACCTGACCCAGATACTTTAAAAATATTTTTTCTTAATCCAAATGTGATAAGAGAATAATTAACCACTGGGATTTATGTACATACTAATATTTCTTCTATCTGCTAACAAAAAGACTAAATTATCCAGTAAGACTAGTTATATGATTGGCATTCATTTAAATTTAGCCACTTTTGAAGAACTTACTTGAAGTTTTACAATTTCTTGTTTTTATGGAATACAAAAACTTCAAGCATAAATTTTTTTTTAATTAGCACAAATTTAAATTTCACTAACTCATACCCGGAATCAATCAAGAAAAACAAGGTCAAAATAAATCTTCTAAAAAAAGGGTAATTTTTAAACTATGGGCCATTAGCTTTTTAAACAATATTTTGATAACTACATTTCAATATAATTTGTTTCCTTTGTAGCCCTATATATTTTATTTATTTTATGCATTTAAAACACTATTAAAACACTATTCTGTAGGCATCACTAGTCTGCCAAAGATGTCAATGATCCAGAAATCCTTTGCTCTAAACATTCTACTTAATATCTGAAATGGAAAACAACTAAATTCCTTAGAATTTTGGTAAACCTTAACAAATCTTCAGGAGAAAAAAAAAAATCTCAATAAACTTACCACCAGTAAGACGGTAAGTTAACATATACCACATCATCCCAACAGGTTAAACAATTTAAAATTGCTTTCAGAAACATTCAATACAAAATATAAACAGTTCCCCAACAATCTCAATTTCCACCTTTGTTAGTAATGAATCTAGTCTTGGAAAAGCCAATCCTATTCTCAAGAATTAATTCAGTAAAATTTCTTTTTTTTATATCTTTCACATTAACTGAAATTTAAATTCAAATCTATGTTCTTATAAGGTATACTTTCAATTCTCAGTGATTGGTCATTTCATGGGGACAACTAAAAGTTCTGGTTTGTTTTTGTTTGGGTTTTTAATAGGACATTTATATCATAGGAAACAGCATAGTATATAGTACAATAGGTGTTGCTTAACCATCAGGATTATCTAGGTTAGTCTCAACTCTGCCATTAATTGCCCATAAGTACTATTTCACTGACCTGAGTCTGTTTCCTTCTCTGCAAATAAAGGGGGTTACCCTAAGTCTTAAAGTCTCTTGCAGCTCTAAACTCCTAGGATTCCATGTCCTCAAAGAACTATAAGAAAATACAACCTGAATAAGGAAACGCAAAAATTAAAGAAAATAATTACACAGAAAGTAATTCTCATCTAAACTGAAATATTTTACATTAGAACATTAGTTTGAATCATCTGATTTTCTATTAACTACATTCAACATTACTAATAGTACAATATCTAATTATAATTTGAGGCAACTACAAAAAGACATTCTGACATTGATGATGACTAGTAGGAGCTCTTAAGAAAAATGAACACCAGTTTGAATGTTTAAAAGTACCTAATTAATAAAAGTACAAAAAGCTAGACTATCAAATGAGGTAAAAATGACTGCCACGTAAGTCTATCAGGGAAAATTTCTTTAAGAAGGGGCAGGAAGGGCAATCTAATGCAGCCTGTAAAGATGAACAGGCAAGACAATCCAATGAAGAGAAAGCTAAACCCACATCCAATTAGACATTGTTAACATGTTTGCTGCTTGATCACTGTGCTTAACCTGACCAACTTCATGTTTACAGGCATATCAAACCAGAATGTTTCCTATCTCTCTAAAGAATACAAAAAAGGGAAACAAACAAACAAAAAAGGTTAAGTTAGTCATCTCTTGGGGCAGCTAGTTGGTACAGTGGATAGAAGTCAGGAGGATCTGAGTTCAAATCTTCCCTCAAGAGACTTAACACTTCCTTGCTAAGTAAGCCTGGGCAAGTCACTTAGCCCCAATTGCCTCAGCAAAAAAAAAAAAAAAAAAAAAAAGGGAGGGGGGGGAGGGGTGCGGGGGTAGGAAGAGAAGGAACCATTTATTAGATTATTCCCATTTTATAAAAAAGTCAGTTAGTTACTTTGATTATTCAAAGCAGTTAACCTGAAATTTTGAAATGGTTAAGAAAATTTTCATATTGTTTTAAAGAAAATCTACTACCAAAAAAATTATTCATTAATAATGAATAATAATGAAATAATAAACATTAGGTGGTATAGTGGAAAACAGACAGACCAGAGTCAAAAAGATCTGGTTTTTAAATTTCACTTCAGAAAATAACTGTGCCTTACTAGGTTAAGTAAATCACAACCTCTGAAGCGCAATTTCTTTATTTGTAAAACAGGAATATCAACAGCACTTACATAGCTCACAGGATTCTTGTGAAAAATCAAATGGTACACCATATATAAAGCACTTCACAATCCTTAAATTTCAGTTATTATAATTAATTTTTTTATAAATCTATGCCACCACCACTATTAATAAGATATATCTAATATGTAAAAGCACTAAAAGAAAAACTGTCATCTCTCTATACTAGATTATAGTTTTTCATTTGTGTTTATCATCATAATGAAATAATGTATATATGTACTTTCTTTCCCCTATGTTTTTAAGTAACAAAAAGATGAAAAACATATGAGAAATATCTGAACACTAACCACCTTGAAGTAGTTATGATCCAATGCCACATCAAAAAAAAGGTGCTGAAATGGAACAAGGTGTGAAGCAGTTTTGTATCTATAATTTTTATGTGAAAAGATTCATCTATTAAGAGTTTATTTTTTAATCTAATATTTTAAAAGGTATCTATATGCCTTTTAAATTCTAAAAAAATTTAAGATTAATTAACCTTACCTTTAAAAATTGCTAGATCAATTTGGAAGCTGTTTTTCACAGGCATAACATTTTTCCATTTTGAATGCAATCATACACCCCTCTATTTTCAGAAACACTACTCTCTAATATATAAAATTCTGTAGCTTTGGATTGGATGTGATTAACTTTTCTTGAGCATTTGGTGTTTACTGCACATTTTATGCAATAACCTGTGAAACTTGATGCAGCGCCCCTAGCGAAAGTCCTAAAAATCCAGATTAAACCAAATTCTACGGGTTCCCAAAATACATTGTCAAGAGGCACAGTATTAATATTTGTCACTAAATTACCTTATAATCCAAAAATATTAAAGACAAGAAAGTTTCATATGCAACAAATTACAATCATTAAGTTCCAATTTTCACTTAACTAGTAATCAATATGTAAAAATATGTCTAACATCAAATTCCCCAAACTTTGGAAATCAAGGCAAAAAAGGGTCATTGGTCTGCTCAGCAATTAAATTCAAGAGGACTGAAATAACACAAACTCGAGGTACCCATGCTTTAAGACGCATCTCAGTACTCATTCGACGAAAAGACATCCTTTCTAAAATAAACACCAAAGAAAAGATTAGTTCTCATTTTTCCAATCCCTTCTGTGTATTCTCATCAGGAGAGGGTGGGAGAGATGCCTACGGACCGATCGGCATCGTATCTTTGATCGGCGGGTTCCCGCCCGCAGACTCTAGGGGGCACTAGAAAAATGCCCTCCCGGTGCCCCCGCCCCGGGAACGTGAGCAGCTGCAGCTGCAGACCGTCGTCGGGGAGCTCGAGCTAGGATCGCGGCCGCAAAAGCAGCACAGCGCCCACCCCCGTCGCTTCTCAGCCAGTCCTGGGTCTTCGCCCCGGGGGCAGCTGCCACCCGAGCAATGGCTCCTCCTCCTCAACACAACAGAGGCCCGCGGCGAATCCCAGAGGTTTAACATCCCCCTCACCCCGGGGCTAGGCCCGCAAAAGGAGACAAATAAAGAGAAAAGGACTCACAATGGGGGGCTCTACTCCGTAGTTTCGGCCAAATCTGCACCAGATGGGGCTGGAAACAATTCTTGGTCCTAAGAAAATAGAGAAGAGATTTGAACCATAATCTAGTGGACCCAAGAAGGCCGCGTCCTCCCAGCCCCAGGAGAGGGAGTGGAGGAGGTCGGGCCTTATTTCTTCCCCACACAGCCCCGAGGGCCGCCCCCCCATCCCTGCACTCGAACCGAGTCGAACCGAGTCTAGAACCAAAGCAGAAAAGGGCGAGAGGCGACATCGGCCAGCACGCATCCGCGCCCTCTCCTCTGGGAGGGGAAGGCGAGAGCCTCGACGCCAGAAGAGGTCCAGCCCGCCTCCTCTACCACAAATCCCGACGTCCGCACTATACTCCCGTACAGATCACGTCACCGCCGGGCCGCGATCTCTCCATCTGCCCCCAGCAGTTGCCCCAGGCCCGGGGTTGCCCCCCCCTGCAGTCGGCGGCCGGCAGCACTGCCTCCCCGTCCGCCATTAGAGACCCAGGCAAACAATACGGGAGACGCAGGAGCGTCGCAGGGCAGCTCCTGGGACGACGGGGGGCCGACGACCGAGCTCTCCGGGGAGAGAGGGCAGTTCCCCAACAACTCGGAAAAAAACAGCGGTGGCGGTAGCCTGTCCGAGGCGGGAGGGGGGGGTGCTCCGGTCCTCGCCGCCGCCGCCCCCCTCCAGCTCCCTCAGCGGCTACTCCCCTCTCAGAAACAGACGGAAAGGAAAAATACCCCGGCCTCCGAACGCCCCGACTGCCAAGCCCGCGGGGCTGCCCCCTTCGCGGCCTCGTCTCTTCGCCGGTGCCCCGGCCCTGTCCCTCGCTGCGTTTCACGGCCCGCTGAGCCGGGCGGTAATGCGCCGAAAAGGGCCTCGGACCCGAGGGGAGGGAGGGAGCCCGGGGCAGCCCCCGAGGCCCTGCGCGGCCGCTGCGCCGCACTACGGGGTAACCAGCCCGAGGAGGTGGGAGGCTCCTTCGGTGGTTCACCCGTCTCCGCCTCCCCAGTCGCCTCCTCCGGAGGCAGTGCTGCCCCCAGCCACCCCCACCATCAGCGGACCGAGCTGGGGAAAGACGGGGGATAATCCTCACCCGGTTCTGGCTGCGGCTCCACAGAACGAACCTCCCCTCCCCCGCCCCACCCCCCCTTCGGTAACACGCACAACTCCACTCGGTCCAGTCCCGGGCTAAGCGCAGGCGAGGAGGAGGAGGAGGCGGCCCAACCGAGCCCCACGAGGCTCCGCCTACCCGGATGCGGACTGGCTGCCGGGAGACACGGGCGGGGGTGTTTAGAACGCGTCGATTGGCTAGCAGGATTATCTTTCACTGTCCCGCCTTCGCAGGGTAGTCTAAAATGTTGTCCGTCAAATCTTGGCCACACCCACAATCTCCCCCTACCACTTTTCCCCCCTCTCCCCCAAGTCCCCTCCCCCTTCCTCTTTCCTTCCCCATCTCAACCCCCGCGGGATCTTTCTGGTTTTGGCAAATGTGAATTTGGTAGCCCACTACCACCAGCCAATGGTTGCTACCTGGGAGAACAGGCGGGTGAAAACAGAAGCTATAGCAAATGGGAATGGGGATAAGGGGCCATTCCCTCTTCACCCAGGCCTGGGCACTCAGTTTTGTGCAGCAACTGCTGCAGCTAAAGAACTCTCCCTGCAGGAATAACTGGGGAAAGACACCAATAGCCCAGATGCCCCCAAACCTTCCCCACCCCCATTCCAGTGTCCCTCACAACCCCCCGAAGAAGGGACAAGAAGTGGACAGGAGCTGACAGCGAGGTACCAGGCTAAGGGCCAAGGATGGGGGAAAACTCTTAAAGCCTCTTGAGGGAAGGGGAGCTTCAGTCTTTCTGTCTTTCCCTCCTCCAAGGGAAAATATTCCCCTCCCTCCCCCCATGTCATGGCTGCAGGAGGAGGAGACGCCGTCCTCCATTTTGTCGGAAGCTGCTGTGGGAACTTGGGACCAATTCAAAACCAAACCCAGTGGGGCTAAAGCCCCTTTCCCCCTGCTAAGCCCCAGCCTGGATCTGTCGTTTGACAGTGGGAACACCCGCTGCCTCGTGCATGTAAAGGTGAGGGGCAAAGAGAGGCAATAGGAGCTGGAGAGAGAGGTGAGAGATCAAGGCGCTCCTCCCCGCCTCCATCAACCAAAATGGAGGAAACTGCGGACTCCCCTGGAGCCTGGACTCCCGCTTGTTGGAGGGATTGGAGTTTTTCCCTCGGTCCGTCACAAAACGGTGCCATCCCTCCGTCCCTGCAGCCTCCTCGCCTTCGCCTCCTCCCCCATCATTAGGCGGCCGTCTCAACAGCCTTGCACCACCTCTGGTCGTCCAAGGTTGGCTAAAGCTCCAGCCTCCAGACTCCTCTATGGCCGGGAGGCGGGGCGGCCACCAGGCCCCCGGAGCACTTCCCGAGCCTGAGGGTCCTCTCAGTCCCTCCCACCCTGTCCCCGGGCCTCTGGGAGTCGGAGGCCCAATCTCTCTGATCTCAGTATCCGTCTGAGGCTGGCGGAAAGGTGGCGCTCCATTTCCGAAGCTCCAGCGTGCCCGGAGGGAGGAGCGCCCGCGAAGGCGCTGCAGCCCAACTAGAGCTGAAGTCCGGGGGCTGGAAGTGAGCTGGGCTGGCAAAGAAAGGCCGCCCGCCCGTCCGCCTAAAAGCTCAGCATTGTCTAATTCCGGGTGCCGGAGCTCCCCAGCAACTGAACGCCCGGACTCGAGGCCGGGTGAGCACGAAGTTTTTAATGAAGTTAATCATCCATGAAGGGCGCTGCAAGAATGATACACAAGCCTTCCTAATAGATCCAATTTAGAAAAGAGTTGTTTGGTAGAAGTTGAAGATTTGAATCAAATTGGATTGGATTGGTTAGTCATGATTGGGGAGAAAAAAAGCAACTAGGTGTATTCTTTTACCTGGGATTTAAGGTCTTGAGTGTGAATTTTTTTAATATATAAAATAAACAGCGGGTGTGTGATCCTGGGAAAGTCATTTCTCCCAAGCTCCATTTCCCCACCGGTAAAATTAGGTGCATAATACCTAGACCCACTTTACAAGGTGAGCTAACATGTAAAAGAACTTTGCAAAGCCTAAGCCTATATAAATTTTAGCTAATATTATTAGTTATTATCTGAGACCTTCATAACTTAGTCTCTTCCTCCCTTTCCAGTCTTATTACAGCTTACTTCCCTCTTCGATCCAGGGACACTTTCCTCCTGGTTGTTCCACCAAGATTCCATCTCTTGGCTATGGGCATCTCTCTGGCTACTCCCTCTTACCCCTCCTCCCAAGTCTGGAATGCTTTTCCTCCTCTACTTTAACTACTGACCACCTTCCTTTAAGACCCAACTAAAATGCCTTTCCCCACAGTAAAGTCTTCCCCAATCCTTGTTTATTTTTTATTTATCGAGTATATAGCTTGCTTTGCATATATTTGTTAGCCTGTTTCTCCTCCATCATCACCTACCATTAGACTGTAAGCTTCTTGAAGGCAAAGATGTCTTTTGCCTCTTTGTTCATCCCCAGCACACCCGGCATGTAGTAAGCGCTTAATAAATGTTCATTGAATTTAACTGAATGATCAAACTAGACCTTCTTAATAGTTCATGGCAATGTTCTCAGTAGGATTCTTTTTAAAGTTGTTTTTATTCCATAGTAGCATTCAAGCCTAAAATTCTTTCAACATCTTGATATTGAAACTGATACATATTGCTATACTTCTGTTTAAGTCTGTTATCACCAAGTAACCAAAGTTTCCTTTCCCATTCCCAAGCTTACTTGCTTGAAGTAAATAAATAAAATAAGCAAAAGTTGAACTAAGATTATGATGTGTAAGAAAATGACACCATCCTCTGTTGGTAATAGCTAGAGTGGAATTGAATTTCTCAAAGATCTGAATAGGTTATCTTAGAGTCAGCTACTATATATTACTGGGTTTTAAGCATGTAATTTAAAGCTCTCTTCTACTTCTCTCCCTGAAAGGCTTCCTTACTACAATCTAAGACTGGAATAGAAAAAGGAAATAATATAGTATTTAACCTGAAAAGGATAAAGAACATAAGGTCCAGTTCTATTTGCTTATGAATACCTTTTATTATAATTCTAAAAATAGACATGACATCAGGAAGCCTAAACAAATATATGAAAGAGGAATATTTTCATATAATGCATAATATAATTACTTTAAATTTTATATGAGCCTGTTACTGAAGGAATATTTACAAAAACATACTAAGTACTATAGTACTATATCTATAATATAGAAAACATGAAGTTAGTAATGCTTATGTTTTTTCAAAAAATCTTTATTCCATATTTTCCCATTAAAATTAAAATAAACCTGTGTATACCTTACATGTATATATGTTCATATGTATAATATATATCATCTAAAAATGAAATGCTGCAGATTTCAGAAAAAAAATGGACTTACATGAACTGATGCTAAGTGAAATGAGCAGAACCAGAAGATTGTACAGTAATATTAGATGATGATCACCTATAAATGACCTAGTTATTCTCAGCAATAAAATGATAAAAGAATTCCAAAAGACTTATGACAGAAAATGCTGTACACATCAAGAAAGAACTGATGTTGTCTGAATGCCGATAGAAACATACTATTTTCACTTTCTTTGATTTTTTTTTTCCCCTTTTATTCTGTTTCCTTCACAACATAAGTAATGTGGGAGTATATTTAACATGATTGCACATGTATAATCTATTGCTTACCATCTTGGAAAGGGGGAAGGAAAACAATTTAGAATTCAAATTCTTATGAAAATGAATGTTGAAAATTATTCTTACTTGTAATTGGAAAAAATAAAATACTATTTACATGAAAAGAAAAATGAAATACTCAATACCACAAGGGGATTTTGCAACATGCACCAAAGGTATATCCTTAAAACATGTGATTAAAGGAACTGTCTTCCAACTATACTAATAATATTCAAACACTTAATCTTTTGGAAACCAAGAGCTCACTTGCTTTTCATAATTACTTTGATGGTATGTTTGAAAGAAACAGTTTCTAAAATATTACAGATAGAACCTAAACCATATTTAACTTTCAAAGTCAAAATTAAAACTTTGAAAAGATAGAAGTGGGCTCTGCAGCAGCATACATCACACTTTTAATTCATAAGTGAATATACTGTGATTCATAATTGAAAATAACATTCCTCCTACTTCCCTTAGAATGTATCACTAGAAAACCAATATAGGGACCTGGACCCAATAAAGAAGAGACTAGAAAATTCACCATATCTAAGATGAAAAGAAGAAACCACATAAAATTTTTTAATCATTAAAATTAATCACATTCTGCCAAAAAACAATAAGCATTTACCAACAGTAAGCAAAGCACTGGGCTATGGATTAGGGATGCAAAAATAGATACAAAAAGTAATTTCCTTAAATCCAGATCTAACCATGTACTCTTCAACCAAGTCCAATTGGCTTCCTATTTCTCTAGGATCAAAATATGTAAACTTTTCTGTTTAGCATTTAAAATCCTACCTACCCTATTATATCTTTCTAACCTCAGTAATGATTGCTTCTCCTTCCCCTGCTCTAAAAAGTAAAATTGGGGGGGGGGGGTTTCCTTCTGTTCCTCTTTCACAACACCCTTTCTCCTATCTCTCTATCCTTGCCCTGGTTGCCTTCTATAACTAGAGGGTACTCTCCTCTTACTTCATCCTCAGAGTCTCTCACTTCTTTTAATTTGCAATTCAGGCCCCTTTTTATTCATGAAGTACCCAAATTACTCCCAATGACTAATACCCTTTCTCCCACTATACTTTGTTTTTAACTTTGTGTGTGTATATATTTATAAATTTTATCTGATACATCCATCCAAACATATACATACATATGTAAAATATGTACTTATCTCCTCCATTAGAATATAAACATATTAAAGTAATACCTGATAACTACTAGCATTTACATAGCATGTTAAGGCTTGCAAAGCACTTTACAAATATTATCTCATTTTATCCTCACAACAACTCTGTTATGATTCCCAATTTAGAGATGAGGAAACTAAATAAGATAGAGGCTAACTTGATCAAGTTCATACAATAACCATGCAAAACAGGATTTGAATTCAGATCTTTCTGACTCTAGATCCCTCACTCTATCTACTGCATCTAGTTCTAGATAGCTCTAAAGAGGGATTTCATTTTTTGAACTTATATAAAGTATTTAGCACAATACCTGGTACATAGTAGATATTTAATAAAGACTTATTGATTCACTAACACTTTACAATAAAACAATGTACAATCTAAGAGGAGAGGAACATATATATTAATAACTATAATATATAGTGTGTGTGTGTGTGTGTGTGTGTGTGTGTGTGTGTGTGTGTGTGTGTAGTATAATTAGGAATAAGTCTTAAGGCACCTCACAATTCACAATATGAGCTATAGGGAGGCAATGTGACTGAGGGCATCTTGATGAAGGAGTTTGATCCTTTTGACAAAGATGAAGGGTAGTGTCTTTATTCTTCTGCCTTTGAAGAAATCCTCTAATTTCCTCTGTCATTGACTGAGTTATGATAAATGATTGAATTTCAGATACAGAAGATGTAAGGGGAACCCTTGGACTTGGATCTATGAAAGGAAGCCAACAAGTTTGCCAGAGAGCAGTGAACCAAAGAAAGGAGGAAAGCATACAGTAGCATCCAGATATTGTGTGCTGTTCTTAAACTTTGAAGCTCCCCAGGGAATTCCTCAACTCCAAAGAGAGTGTTCATGGAGAACACTGGAAAAAATAGCCAAGGAGTCCTTGGACCTATGAGGAGCCATGTGGTCTGAGAGATAGAAGCACCCTAAAGCAGCAACGGAATGGTGAGAGTTCCTGGACCATCCAAAGAGAAGAGAAAGGATATCCTGGACAATATAAAAGTTCTAACTATCCAAAAGTGAAGAGGAAAAAGGGGAAACAGCTTCAGAGAGTATCAAGGGCCTCAAACATAAAAGACTGAATCAACAAGCATTTATTTATTAAGTACCTACTAGGTGCATGAATCATGGCCTGCACTTGTGATCATGAACTTTGCAGACTCTACAAGTAAAGTGGAAATGAGAGTTGACATTAGTAACACGAAATGTAAAACTTCTTGAAATAAAAAACAACAGATGTGAAGAGCTTTAGGTACCTAGTCAATCTAGAGAACTCCATGAAGTATGGATTAACCACACGAAAAATTGGACATGACTGAACCCATCTAGTGTTTTCTTATTGATATTGGAGTAGTTTGCTATTTCCTTTTCCAGATAATTTTACAGGTAACGAAACTAGGCAAAAAGGGTTCAATATCTTGCCCAGGATTACACCGCTAAAAATAAGTGTTTCAGATCAGTTTTGAACTCAGGAAAATGAGTCTTCCCGATTCCAAGCCTTTTATCCACTGGACCATCTAACTGCCCAGTGGTGGGCACGTAATTAGCATTTAATAAATATCTATTGACTGATAACTAAGAGGTCCCTGGAGACATAAAGAGACTTGAGGAAAAAAACTATCAGTGTGTCACTATATCCACTTTGCTACACCAGAGATTTTGGGGAATTTTCCCATGGATAAGATAGGGAATTCTATTTTGGTTGAGGTATCTTGCTCCCAATGAGAAAGCTCATCCACTATGTATATTATCTAGTTTATCTTTATAGCTTCTCTGATTTCTATTTACTATCAGCTTGAATACCTATATTTATTCTCTATTATGTGTGATGGTTTTTGTGTAACTAGTATTTGATGGGAACTGAGTCAAACCTTTGAATTTAGCATGAGACACTCCTTTCCTGTCTAGAGAGCAAATCAGGAGAGGGATTCAAACTTATTAATTACTTTCCCAGGATTAATAATATTTATTGGAGCAGAGAAAGGTAATTCTAGACTAGTAATTCCTCTCTGAAAAGAGCCAAAGTGGCCTGCCTCAAGATCTCAATCTCACTACTAGCCTGGCAGGAAATTGTCTCCATTGGGGAAGAGTAGGCATAGGAGATTAAAGATATCCACTCTGGCCTCCTGGTAAGCCATATGGGCACATACCTTATGGAGTTATATCTGCTGTTCCTAGGGAGACATGCTCGATGGAAACAAAATGAACCAAATTCTGTTGTCAGAGGAGATACCAAGTGAAAGCCCAAGGCAAAGATATACATAGGCAGCTCCAGAGATTGAATTAAGACTACATGAGTTTAAAATGGGGAAAGGTAAGCCTTGGATTACATAAGAAACAATATGGTAAATATAAACAGGAGGTCCAAGCAATTTTGCAAGGAAGGATTTGGAAGGAGACATATCACTTTCATCTAACACAATGGATGATAATCATCCAGTAAGAGTTTTTTTCATAGAAGAAGTGGCATTAATGTTAAAGATGGGGTTGAAATAAACAAAATATTGGAAGAAGGCAAAAAAACAGGAGAGTAAAGGACTAGAAAAATGAGAGCCATGAAATAATATGAAGTAAGCTGAAAAGATAATAGTATGTCATATTGTACAGCCTGGTCTGACCTTAAAATTGCTGATTGTGTCTTTTGTTTTCAAAGAAGACCAAAATATCATCACTATGTTAAAGTCAGTTACAGTGTGGCCAACTGTGCTCCAACCAATACAAGCTCAGAATGCTCTGCCTCAGGTTGGACACAAATAGTCCCTATGAACATTTGGGGTGGATTCTCTAACTTTGCACATCTTGACTTTCTTCTTAGCTACTTTAATTCTGTTTTACTTATAGAGCACAGCATCTTCTCTGATGAGGACATGCCATGATGGAAGGGCCTGTACCAGTGTCTCCCATGTCCTACAAATGATTTTAAAGTTCTTAAGAGAGACATTGAGAGTGTCCTTGTATCACTTTTTCTGACCACCCTGTGAATGCTTGCACTG
This sequence comes from Antechinus flavipes, assembly GCF_016432865.1. Taxonomy (NCBI): domain Eukaryota; kingdom Metazoa; phylum Chordata; class Mammalia; order Dasyuromorphia; family Dasyuridae; genus Antechinus; species Antechinus flavipes. The sequence continues at coordinate 466,179,168 of NC_067400.1, forward strand.
TGTAAGTTCTCCATAAAATAATCTTTTTGGCAAGCGTAAAATTGGCATTCGAACAATGTGGCCATTGCTAAAAAGCTTTCCAATGTATCCTTATTTCCTCCCAGACAAACATGATTAGATCCATGCATAAAGAATTCCTGGCAGATGAAAGATTAATTAAAGGGGAATAGAGATGGAGCCATATTTCCATACATCTGGTTAAAAAAAAAAAAAAAGACACAACTACCACAAAATAGGTAGAAAATCTGAATTATTTCTCTGGCACATTTCATTTTAAACAAACCTTCTCAAACACTACTAGAAAAAGCACCCTTGCAGGAATTAGGTTTAGGCCAATGTCTTAATCTACATTCCACAATAAACTCCAAATGAATAGATGATCTAAGTAAGAAAAGTTACATTACAAAAAATTTAGAGAAAACTGGAAGTAAAGTACTTTGGTTCCATTAAGGCTATAGGGAGTTAACTAAATGGAGAGAAGTGATCACAGAAATCAAAATGGGCAGTCCTGATTACATGAAATTGAAAAGTTAAAATTTAAAAAGACACAATTGAGGAAAAAAACTTTACAACATATACATTTAATAAAGGTTCAATATCTAAGGCATATGGGGAATTGAAATAATATGTATGGCCAAGTCATTCTCAATTTATAAGAGGCCAAAGCATATGAATAGTTTTTTAAGATTTATATTTTGTTAAAAATGTCCCAAACATATGTTAAAAAATTTAACATTAATTTTTAAAATTTTATATTATGACTAAGGTACCAAATATGTGTAAGAATGTTTCAGGTCACTAATATAAAAAATGCAAAATAAAACAAATCTGAAATTTTACTTCATTCTCTTTAGATTAGTAATGATGACAAAAGACAAAAATAGTAAATGTTTAAAAAGCTGTCAAAAGATAGGCACATTAATGTTCTGTTGATTGAGCTGTGAATTGACCTATTTCGGAAAACCATTTGGAATTATTCCAAAAATATCACTAAATTGTACATAGCCCTTGACCCAGAGACAGCAATACAAAGCATGTACTCAAAAAAGTCAAAAGACAAATGGTATTCTATATGTAGAATTATTAATAGTATGTTGATATAACAAATAACAAGAAATAAAGCAAGTGCTCATCAATTTGCAAAATGGATGCATAAATTATTGCTTGTGAAATCCTTTACACAGTAAAAAAAAAAAAATTGACAAATATGAACAATTCAAAGAAATGAGAAGAATTTATATGACCCAATTAAGAAAGAAATATATAAAATCAAGAAAACAATTTTCATGATGACCACAATAATGCAAAGAAAAACGGTATCAAAAGACTTGAGGGAAGGAAAAAGAAAGGAGAGGATACAAAGGTGGGAGAGAAAATAAATGTTTAATTGAAATGAAAATATTTTTTTTAAACTTCAGAAATCCAATCAATAATGATTTAAGCAAAATGATGATGACGCATCACTATCTATCTCTCAGAGAGGATTGGGGGGAGGGGCTAGATAGATAAAATAAAGCACTCTTTTTCAGGTTTGGACTATGTGTGGAATTATTTTGCTTAATTATACTTATAAGTTAAAGGGGGAGTCAAAAGAGAGAAACCACAAATTTCTTTTCTCCCTTTCTCACTATAGTATCCTAGAACCTAGTTTTCACATATTTTGGAGAGTCTAAATAAGGAATTAAATAAAGGTCTGAACCAGGATAGTCAAATTGAATGAATTTACAATAACAACACTTGAAAATAGTAATCAAAAAGTATTCTTATTTTGAAAAACATATTCAAACTTACATCTGAACCATGCAGATCTGGACCAACTACAAAACTTAAGAGCTCTACAGAATTCAAAGGACAAGTGATTTGCCCTAGGTAATACAAGCAGTATATATCTACAGGGTCCTAAACACCAGGACTTCTGTGGCTTGAGTTTGCCCTCTCTCCACCATACTTTCATTCACTATCACTATAGAAAAACAAAAGGCCCAAGACATATGTATCTATGGAGTGCCTATAGAAATATAGAGAGACAAATGGGATGAAATCAAATTAAGATCTCTTCCAATTCTTCAAATTCTATTTGATGCTTTATTTTCATATATGAAAAACAGTACAGAAAAAAGTCTAACAACCCATTTATCTTCTTTATCATCTTAATAAAGATATTATGAGAAGGTCTATGTATACTAAAAGTATTCTTGACAAAAATATTAAAGCAAGAAGGCTTTTGTGAACAATTTTCTACAGCCAACAATATCTTCATAGAATATAGACCTAGTAGAGACAGTGCTGAATCAAAGGATATGCACAGTTTGATAGCCCTTTGGACATAGTTTCACATTGTTCTTCAGTGGTTGGATCATTCAGATAGAATACAAACTATGCCCAAGTTTTAACACTTAAAACTAACACTAAAACTTTTGAAAGACTTTATACAAAATCCATCTGTGACTATTTGAAGATTTTTATTAACTGATGCAACAGAACAAAAGTTTTCCTTAGAATGTTTTCCACATATTTCATACATTAAAGATATAAAAATTATAATAACAGATGCTACAATGAGGAGAACACTGTTCAGTGATCCACTAAAGCAAAAATATCTTGGACAGAAAAGAAAAATGGAAAACCAGGTTATTTTATTATAGATTTCTAAATGAAAAGGAGGAAGAATACTAGGCTAAAAAATTGTCAGACCACATCTGGAATATTGTTTTGGGTTCTGGGAATTCTGTTTCAGGAAGGAGATAGACAAGCTAGAGCATGACAAGAAAACAGGAAACAGAATGAGGACAGGACTAAAAATCATATATGAGAATTAATAGAAAAACATGGGAGGTGTGACATGGAAAAGACTCTAGGTACAGAAAAGTACAGAAGATACATAATAGCTACCTTTAAATATTCTTAAATAATATGTAAATAAATATCCTCCCTGGCTCAAAACAGAATGACTAGAAGAAATGGGTAGAAGTTGGGGGGAGGGGGAGGGAGAGAGAGGGGAAGAAAAATTTCCTAAGAGATCTATCCAAAAGTGAACAGGAATCCTCTACTTAGCATGTAATCATCCACACTTTGGGTAGTATGGAGAAACCTATGAACCCATTATCAGAATAATGTTATTAAAATTATTGAAAGAAATGCTAGATTTCAATGGACAATGAAAATAAAGATAAAATTTTTCTTCATTAAAATTCCCGGATTTCTCTGAAATCTATCCATGAATTGATAAAAAGTTAAGAATTTCTTCTGCTCTAGGGGTAGTAGTTTCTCCTTACAGGAGATCTGAAAACAAATAATGAATTGCTACTTACCAGCAACAATGTATACTGAATTGTTGATCAGATATTAGTTGAAAGCACTTAAATTTATGAAGTGCTTACTATATGTCAAACAGAGCAAAATGCTAAACAGGGATGCAAAAACACAAGTCTCCCTCAAAGAGCTTACAATCTCATGGGGAAAGGCAGTGCAGGAAGACAGAATGGGAGGGGATGAGGAGGGAAAGCATGAAAGTGCCAGTGAAGCACAGTGTTAAAGTTCTAGAAAATCAGAAGCAGAGACAGAAGGAGAATTAAGACTGCCTGGCTTGGGCCCCAACCCCAAACTGAAACCTCAGGAGAAATTCCCCATTGGGAAAAGAGGAGGGGCTTGGCAAGAGATGTTTCAGGATAAGACAGCAGCTGAGGCACAATGGGAAAATGGGACTAGCCAGCTTTAAGGTGCTTTCCAATCTTAATATAAGACTGTGGGTCAAATAAATAAAACATTTAAATTACTCACAGCCCAGCCAAAGAAAATGATAAAATGCTGTGCTGGCAGGTGAGCATCAACTATTAGCTCTAGACTAAGTGTAAAATGTTTCTAATTGATGAGGAAACTCAATAATGCTGTATGGGACCTGAATAAAATCAGGAGCTAATTCGGAGTCCAGGAAAAACGGGAACAAACTGAGGGGAGCATTCTGGCAGAACGCTAGAGAAAGAATATTGTTGGGGGAGGGAAGGATAGAGTCACAGGCTTCGGGCTCATTTTCCAAGTCTTTCTCTACCTTGATAAGAAGGGGACCTCATGAATTACCGCATCTTCTCAGTTTTTGGATCAATTTACAACAATTTTTTAATTAAAAAATAAAGACAGACTAGGTGCAGATTCAATGTTCTATCAAGAATCTGAGAAAAAGGTTGCCCCATATTTAAAGGAAGCCTATTGAAGACTACAGCAAAAAGATTTCAAGGAACTGTTACCCCTTGCCAGATGTGCTAAACTTAAGCCCAGACTCTTGGCGGGGGAGGGGGGGGGGGCAGGATGTGTTGTATCAAATATACTACCATAGTAAAAATACCCCTTTCTAAAAGATAATTAGATCTGGTTAATTGATAATCTAGAATCATGGCAAGAAGTACACCAGTAGGGACGCAGTTGATGTATGTAGTAGAAAATACATTACCAATGTCAAATCTCTCCAACCCCAAAGGGAGACACAAAAACCAGTTTACTCCTGGATCATGACTTATACCAATAGTATGAGTGTGATTTGGACTTATAATTCTACAACAGTTATCTGTGATTGACTCCCCAAGCAGTTATTCTAACCTCAATTCTTGTTTTTTTTTTCTTTCTTTTTTTCTTCTCTTTTCTTTGTGTGTGTGTGTGTGAGAGTGTGTGTGTGTGTGTGTGTGTGTGTGTGTGTGTGTGTGTGTAACAACTGGGGTTAAGTGACTTGTCCAGATCACACAGCTAGTAAGTATCAAGTAGTTGAGGCTGAATTTGAACTCCTGACATCAGGGCCCCTGCCATATCCACTGCATTGCCTAGCTGCCCTTCCATCCTCCTTTCTGCTCAAGTCCTCAGTTACACAACAATCACCACAATACTCAGTAAGTGACTTTAACTCATATTTTGCTGATAATCCTAAAATAACAGATTCAAAAGTAAAAAGAACCTTAAAGAGTCTTAACTCTAGACACTCTATTTTTCAGATGAGGTAACTAAGCCACAGAGAGGCACAGAGAAGTAAGAAGACTTGCCCAATATCACACTAACTGGTATTAAAGATTTGAAATCATATCAGAGGATTAGAACTGGGAAGGTTTAGCATAGAAGAGAGAAGGTACAAAATAGCAAACTTCAAGAATCAGAAGGATCAAAAAAACAAAACAAAACAAAAAGAATCAGCAGGCTCACAGACAAACCTAGAAGAAACTTCAAATGTCATCCAGCACAGTCCCCCATTTTACAAATAAAGACCTTAAGGCCTGGAAAGGATAAGGGATGCCTAATACCACACAGCAGAATTTAAATCCAGGTTCTCTTGACTCCAGAGCCAATCATCTTTTCACTATAATGATGACAGTACTCAGATCGAGGCTATAAATCAAGAGTTCTTTTCTCCACTTCACCAAACCTTCTCTCTATTCTTAGCTCCAGTCTCAAAAGATGATCTGCCAAGACTAAAAACCATATTTATGTTACAATGAGGATACAGCATATGAGCAGAGAACCTCAGATACTGTCTTTCAATGTGGAAGAAGCTAGAGATTTAGCTTCTCTGAAAATCAGGATGAGGTTAAATGGAAATCGTTTAGAGAGGTGGCTCAGAGAGCATGCAGATATTCTGTAACTAGTTCTGCAAGACTGACCACTCCTGAAGATGAGGCTCTCTGATTGGCAGTGGAAGCATTCAAAATAGCCTCCCAGCCTCAGCCTCAGCCCTGCCCTTCTGAATTTCTGTTCTTTTCCTCAAGGTTCTTGAAGAGCTCACAGTAAGCAGTGAAGGGAGCTGACCTTATCACCCCGTGAATTCAAAAGCTCTGAAGGCTTCCCAGCATTCCAACATTCTGGCTTGGATCTGCAGACGGCACAACCAAGGCTCCCAAGACATGAAGGGAATGGCACCTCCTTCAGCATCCTGGCCTTCAAGGATTCAGGGTTATAATCAGCCCAGCATCCAACAGCCTGATGACCCTAACCCAAAACAAGGTCTCACCATGAAGGGAAAGCTGATTTGGATATGAACCTTTTGAGAACACTCTATATACAAAGGGAGCTAAACTGAGATATGAAGTGAGAGAGCAGGTTCAATAGCTAAAAATTACCTGGAGACCTGACTGATTTCTCAAAGAAAAAACCTTTATTGTTATATAAGACTGGACAGCATCAGGGGATTGGTTGGTCTGAGGAGGAAATTCAAGATGGATACTTATAAGAAAAGGCAGGGCTGGGGAGGATGTTAATCTTTGCCCATTGGTTAGATCTTCTTGGCCAGATTTTGTGAAAAACAAGAAAAAGAACTATGTAGCAGGATATATGCTTCCTCACATCCTGTTTATCAGGACCCAAGCCCTCTGCTCCTGTCTTGGTGTACAACAACTTGTTTTTCTGGCCCCTGTTAATAACTATAGAGGCCCTACTAGAGCCCATTCCAAGGGAAGAGCATGTCCCTGGGTATTTGGGGAAATGTTTATATTTTGTTCTTGCTATATATTTGAAATAAATATCTCTTTACCTAAAAAGAGTAGATATAATGGGTCTGGCTCAAGACAGTGAGACAGAATATACTTAAAATTCCTAATTTCTATGATCAAATCTCCTTTATATCATCAATTATTTCCACTTTTCATTGTTTTTATTCAATCATTTCTATTACATCCAATCCTTCATAATCTAATTTTTAAATTAATTATGTTTTATTTTTCATAAGGCATTTTCCTCCTCAATTCTATAGCTTTCTCCTTTTTTTATTTTTTTCTTCTTTCTTTTATTATCTTTTTTATTTACAGTACATATGAATGGGTAATTTTTTACATTATCCCTTGCACTCATTTCTGTTCTGACTTTTCCTTTCCCTCCTTCAGCCCCCTTCCCTAGATGGCAGGTAGTCTTATACATGTTAAATATGTTATAGTATATCTTAGATACAATATATGTGTGCAGAACCAAACAGTTCTCTTGTTGCACAGGAAGAATTGGATTCAGAAGATAAAAATAACCTGGGAAGAAAAACAAAAATGCAAACAGTTCACACTCATTTCCCAGTGTTCCTTTTCTGGGTGTAGCTGATTCTGTCCATCATTGATCAATTGGAACTGAATTAGATCTTTTTTTTGTCAAAGATATTCACTTCCATCAGAATACATCCTCATACAGTATTGTTGTTGAAGTATATGATGATCTCCTGGTTCTGCTCATTTCACTCTGCATGAGTTCATGTAAGTCTTTCCCATAATCTCATTTTTTAAGTTTTCTTGGCAAAGATACTGGAGTAATTCGCCATTTCTTTCCCCAGCTCATTTTAGAAATGTAGAAACTGAGGCAATCAGGGTTTAGTGATTTGCCAAGGGTCACACAGCTAATAAGTGTCAGACCAGATTTGAACTTAGAAAATGAGTCTTCTTGACACCAGACTCAGCACCCTAACCACTACACCATCAAGACATCCATCTCTACTATCTTCAGATTTTTAGTGCCTCCCACTCTTCTTGCTCTTTATGTGCTACCCACAAAATTGATATTCCTTTGGGCAAAGCACCCATAGGTAAGGGCATGGTAGCCTATATGGATAGAGGGATGAGAAAGAATGAAAAGAAAAGAAAAGGGAGGGGAAGGAAAGGAAGAAGAGGGAACAGAAGGGGAAGAAAAGGAAGAGAAAGAGAAGAAAAGAGAAAGGGAAGGAAGGGGAGGGGAGGAAAGGGAGAAAAGGAAGAAGCTGTGTTGCCCAATTGTTCAGTCTCAGTTGAATCCTCGATGGAGTAGCTCCTACTTACTACTATTCATAGAGGTTGTTATTTGTCCTTCATTCTCAGAGGACTAAGACTTCAGGAAGGGGATGCCATGACATGCAAGTGAGTTGGATTTACTGAAGGAGGGCTGTGCAAGGTAACCTACCTCACTTTGTCCTCCAGAGTCATTTAAGTCCAGTGGCCAGATATACATGAGGACAAGCAGAGATGGTCCTAGATGCAATGGGAGAACTTGGCCTTTTTAGGTTAAGGTCTTTAACAGGTCTTAGTCTGATTAAGGCTAGGCAAGAAATTTTAGAGCAGTTCTAAGTCAAATTTGTAAGAATATAAGTTATGTTCCAATTAATAAATGTTCAAAGGATATGAACATACAATTTTGAGATGAAGAAATCAAACCTGCCTATAGTCATCTGAAAAAAATGCCCTAAAATCACTAAGAATTAGAGGAATGCAAATTTAAATAAGCTTGAGGCACGACTTTACACTTATCAGATTGGGTAACATGACAGAAAAGAAAAACAATAAATTTTAGAGATGTGGAAAAACTGGGACACTACATAATAAAGTTGTCAATGGACCCAAACATTTTGGAGAACAATTCAAAGCTATATCCAAAGGGCTATAAAAAACTATGCATCCCCTTTGATCCAGCACTACCGCTACTAGTCTATATCCCAAGAAGATTTTTTTAAAATGGAGAGGACCTATTTCTACAAAAATATTTATAGCAGCTCTTTTTTGTGATGGCCAATAATTGGAAAATGTGGAGAAGGCCAACATTTGGGAATGACTGAACAAGTCCTGGTATATAATTGTGATAGAATTCTATTCTTTTATAAGAAGTGATAAGCAACATGGATAGGTTGAACTAATATAATAAAAATTCTACCTAAATTAACCTATTTATTCAGTGCATACCATGCAAACTTACAAAAAATATTTTATTTGTTTTTAAAAGAACATTTAAAAATATTTTTTATTTTCAAAATACATACAAAGATAGTTTTTCAACATTCACCGTTGAAAAACTTTGTGTTCCAAATTTTTCTCTCTCCCTTCCCCCATCCACTCCCCTAGACAGCAAATAATCCCAAATATGTTAAATATGTACAATTCTTCTTTACATATTTCCACATTTATCATGCATGCTGCACAAGAAAAGTCAGATCTAAAAGCAGAAAAAAAAATGAAAAAGAAAACAAGAAGCAAGCAAATAACAAAAAGGTAAAAAAAAACTATGTTGTGATCCATATTCACTCCCCATAGTCCTCTCTCTGGATGCAGATGGCTCTCTCCACCATAAGTCAATTGGCCTGAATCACCTAATTGTTGAAAAGAACTGCATACATCACAGTTGATCATCACATAATCTTGTTATTGTATATAATGTTCTCTTGGTTCTACTCATTTCACTTAATATCAGTTCATAGAAGTCTCTCCAGACCTTTCTAAAATCATCCTGCTGATTGTTCCTTATAAAACAATAATACTCCATAACATCCATAGCTTAATTCAGCCATTCCCCAACTGAGGGGCATCCACTCAGTTTCCAGTTCTTTGCCACTACAAAAAGGGCTGCTACAAATATTTTTGCACATGTGGGTCCCTTTCACTTCTTTAAGATCTTTTTGGGATATAGGCCCAGTAGTGACAGGGCTGGATCAAAGGATAAACACAGTTTGATAGCCCTTTAGGCATAGCTCCTAATTGTTCTCCAGAATGTTTGGATCAGTTCACAACTCCACCAACAATGTATTAGTGTCCCAGTTTTCCCACATCCCTTCCAACATTTATCATTATATTTTCCTGTCATTTTAACCAATCTGAGAGGTATGTAGTGGTACCTTAGAGTTATCTTAATTTGCATTTCTCTGATCAACAGTGATTTAGAGAATTTTTTTTTAATATGACTAGAAATAGTTTTAATGTCTTCATTTGAAAACCGTTCATATTCTTTGACCATTTACCAACTGAAGAATGGCTTAGGTTTTTTTTTTCGTTTTTTCATTTTTTGGTTTTTTGGGTTTTTTTTTTTTTGCTGAGGCAATTGGGATTAAATGACCTGCACAGGGTCAAACAGTCAGGACGTGTTAAATGTTTGAGGCCAGATTTGAACTCAGATACTCCTGACTTCAGATCTGGCTTGTATTCTTATCAATTTCATTCAATTCTCTATATAAAAAATATATTTTATAGAACTAGAAGAAGTAATAACAAAATTAATCTGGAAGAATAAAAGGTCAAGAATGTCAAGGGGATTATTGAAGAAAAAAAAGGCAAAGGAAAGTAGCCTAGCCTCACCAGACCAAAAATTGTATTATAAAGTGGGAGTCATCAAAAACATTTGGTACTGGCTAAGAAACAAAGTGGTAGATCAGTGGAATAGATTAGCTACACAAGGCACAATAGTCAGTGACTACAGTAATCTAGTGTTTGATAAACCCAAAGACCCCAGCTTCTGGGATAAAAACTCATTATTTAACAAAAATTTCTGGGAAAACTGGAAAACAGTATGGCAGAAACTAGGCACAGACCAACATCTCACACTCTATATCAGGGGTCCTCAAACTACGGCTCGCGGGCCAGATGCAGCAGCTGAGGATGTTTATCCCCCTCACCCAGGGCTATGAAATTTGGCTCTCAAAACAAAGTTTTGGCCCACAAAACAAAGTTTTTGTTTTTACTATAGTTCAGCCTTTCAACAGTCTGAGGGACAGTGAACTGGCCCCCTATTTAAAAAGTTTGAGGACCTCCTGCTCTATACCAACATAAAATCAGAGGGATTCATGATTTAGACATAAAGGATGATACTATAAGCAAATTAGGAGATCAAGAAATAGTTTACTTGACAGATATTTGGAGAAGGGAGGGATTTGTGTCCAAAGAAGAACAAGAGAACATTATGAAATTTAAAAATGGATAATTTTTAATACATTAATATAAAAAGGTATTGCACAAACAAAATCAATGCAGCCAAGATTAGAAGAGAAGCAGAAACAAATTTTATAGCCAATGTTTCTGAAAAAAGCCCCATTTCTAACATATAAAGAGAACTGAATCAAATTATAAGAATACAAATCATTCTTCAATTGATAAATGGTCAAAGTAAAGGAACAGGCAGTTTTCAGAAGAGGAAATTAAAGCCATCTATATAGTCCCTGTGGGGAAAAAAATGCACTAAATCACTTTTGATTAAAGAAATGCTAATTAAAACAACTGAGGTGCTATTTCATATCTATGAGATTGACTAAGGTGATAGGAAAAGAAAATAATAAATGTTGGAGGGGCTTGGGAAAACTGAGGTACTAATAAAATATTGGTAAAATTGTGAATTGATTCAATCAATCTGGAGATCAAGTTGAAACTATTCTCAAAGGACTCTAAAACTGTACATATCCTTTGATCCAGCAGTACTACTACTAGGTCTATATCCCAAAGAGGTCATAAACAAGGGAAAAGGACTCATGTGCAAAAATGTTTGTAGCAGCTTTTTTTTATAGTGGTAAGAAACTGGAGTGGATGCTCATCAAATGGGGAATAGTTGGATAGTTGTGGTATATGAATGTAATGGAATACTATTGTTCTATAAGAAGTAATGAGCAGACTGATTTCAGAAAATCAATGACAAGCAAAATGATTTCAACAAAACATAGATTTAGATGAACTGATATAAAATGAGGTGAGCAGAAACAAGAAAATAATATGCACAATAACAGCAATATAGTGTGATGCTCTATTAGGAAAGATTTAGCTCTTTTTAGCAATACAATGATCTAAAACAATTCCAAAGGATTTGTAATGAAAAATGCTACTGACCTCCAGAAAAAAAATTTGATGGGAGTATGAATGCAGATCAAATCACACTATTTTTCCCTTTCTTTGTTTTTTTTTTTTATTTTTTATTTTTGATCTCTGCCTCCTTTCACAACATGACTAATATAGAAATCTGTTTTTCCTGATTGCATATGTGTAACATATCCAACTGCATACTTTTCTTTCATTTCATTTTTCTTCCTTTTTTCCTTTTGCAACATGTCTAATATGGAAAATCAATTTGTATGGTTTCATATGTATAAATGAGTGGAGGAGAAGATAGAGAAAAAGGAGAAAATTGAGCACTGGAAAATAAAATTCGTTTGAAAAAAACAGTATATAATGAATTCAGTTCTATAAATTAATCAATTTTCTAAGATATTAACATATCTGGAAATATATGTTATGAATCAGAAAGACTACCTACTGTTTTAAAACATATACTTAATTAAATTTCTAGGCTGAGATGAAAATGAATTTAATTAAAAAATCTTATCAAACAAGATGAACAATAAACATTTTTCATGCTAACCTCTGGGTGAAGATCAAACTTTAAGTCACTAACTTTATTACCCGTTATTCTTCAAAAGATAAAATCTAGGATCTTCATTTATGAGGTGATAAAACCTTTAAGACTTATTAACAGAAAAAAAAATTTTAGAAAGCTAACAGAAATGGTGGGAATTGTTGGAGATGAGAAAAAGACCGGAAGGAAAATATCTCTTCTTTCTGTCTTATTTTTTCATTGTTTTTATCTTCCTTCTGAAAGACTGAGTAGTTATTTCATCAAAAAGAAATTTCACCTCTATAAAAATCAAAGTTTATAAATTTTTTTTTGAAAACTTTTTTGAAGAGCATAAATTTCATAGCAAAGTAAATAACAAAAGATAGGATTTTTCATTTTGTGCTATCCTGGAGACTCCTGCCATGAGGCCATCCTGAAGATAAAAATTGGCTTACTATAAGGTCTTTTGGTTTTATACCTAGACTGGAAGAGACTCTGAGCATAATAAATTCTATTGAAAAGAAAAGCATTATAATTAAAGGTCAATTAAGTGGCAGGTAGGTGGCTCAGTGAATAGAGTAATAAATCTGTCATCTTCCTCAGTTCAAATCTGATCTCAGATACATATTGGAGATGTGTGACCCTGGGTAGTTTACTTAATCCTATCTGCTTCAGTTTCCTCATTTTTAAAATGAGCTGAATGGGACAGTTAAATGGTATAGTGAATAGATAGAGCACCTGCCTTGGCATCAGGAGGACCTGAATTCAAAGCCAGCCTCAGACATTTAATACTCAGACACAATTAGCTTTGTGACTCTGGACAAGTCACTTAAACCCAATTGCCTCATCAAAAAAAAAAAAAAAAAAAAAAAGGAAAACGAGTTGGAGAAGGAAATGGCAAACAACTCCAGTATTATTGCCACAGAAACCCACCATAGGAGTCACTAAGAATTAGATATTTCTCCTTAACAGTTGACAATTTCAAGTAATATTTAAAATTTAAAAGAAACTTCTTTTTACATTATACATGTGTAGTCATATTAATCACATTTCTACATTGATCATGTTGTGAAAGAAGAATCAGAAAAGTAGTATGCTTTGATCTGCATTCAGACTCCACAGTTCTTTCTCTGGATATGTCTAGAATTTTCCATCAAGAGTCTTCTAAAATTATGTTGGGTCATTATATTGCTAAGAAGAGCTAAGTCCATCATAGTTGATCATAATCACAATGTTTCTATTGTTGTATACAGTGTTCTCCTGGTTCTGCTCATTTCACTCAGCCTCAATTTGTGTGGAAAAGTGAAGAACTTACAGATTAAGCACATATTGATCAGAGACTGTTAACTACAGTAGATCAGGCTTATAGGCTCCAGTCACATGATTTTAGATAAGACCTGGACTGCATTCCATTGTCCAAAGAAGGAATTAAGTGGCCGAAGCTGTATATCACCTTTTTCACTGCATTCCACTGACCAAATAGGGGTATAAAGGTTTATGTAACCAATCACAGCCTGTAAATGGTGGAATTTTGGAGATTCTTTGTTTGAAATGTATAAAAGTTGTAAGCATCTTCAAGTGAATGACTCTCCTCTTGTGGGTATCTTTGCTGTCCTTTCAGGCCCACAGGCCAGGATGGTCTGCTTCTTGAGATTCTTATAAATTCTTTCTGTACATCATTTGGAGTGACTCCTGAGTAGTCAGTTTGGGTAGGTGCAATTGCCCCAAACAGTTTTGGGGGCTCGTCCAGGATTGATGTCTTTTGGGGAGACGGGTGCACACCTTGAGCAGAGGCGGGCGCCCACGGAGGAATTTTTCCAGTGGTCTCCTATTCAAGCGTGTGCTTTTCCAGTGGTCTCCCTATCAGACAACGGACTCAGTGATGTACAGAAACTAATACTTTGGAAGAAACAAATGTCCTGACTGGCCAGCTCAGTTTAGAATCCGCACCATGTGGCTTGGTAAGCTCTTGGAATAGTTTGGGGGTTTTATTGGCTGGGTTTTAGGGAACCCGAGGGAATAGCCCTCACTAAATTTTGTTGAGTGCTGGACTGTGACAGGCCCCAGTGGTAAAGAACTGCCAAGGGAGGCTACCGAGAAACTGCTGAAGTTAGTTTAGGGAACTAAGTAAGATGGGAAAATCATAGTGCAAAAATTAGTGTCAGGACCTTAGTCAGGGAATTCTAGTTGACAGCCCATTAGGAAGTTGACTTAAGGACTGGGAGGAACTTCCCAGATACAAAGGAAAGGATAAAAGAAAGATCGTTAAATATTGCTGCTTTGTTTGGAACGGCCAAAATATTGGTGGGGGAATGATTTGGCCAAGATTTGATTCCTCCGAGGATTGGGTATGTCAACAATTGAATTTATAGGTGAATGGTAACGACCCTTTTAACCCAGAGGAATCCATTTATGCTAATCTCTGGCTTGATGGGTCTGCTAAAGTCTTTTTGAATCAGCCTGGGAAACCAGAGTCAGAGAAAACAAAAAAAGAGCCAGGGGCTAAAGAGAAAGTAGTAAAGGAAGAAAAGCAAGATTGGATCTTTTAGAAGCTCTGCCCCCTCCCCCAGGGGAGGTACAGCTGGTTGAGGCCCAGTTCATGGCTGAAGCTCCCGGAGAGCAGATAAGAGAAGAACCGTATTCTCCTATTTCCAGGGAATTATACCAGGTGCAGAAGGATATTCAGAGCTTCCCCTTTAGGGAGGAGGCAGGATCACTCCCAAGAAAGACACGGACTTCAGTGGGAGATATAAGTAGAGAAGTCCCCCTCCCAGCTGGGGATGCTGATATGTTCCCCCTCAGGGAAGTCCCATTAGGTGGGGCTCAAGGGGGCATTGGATATGTAATGCACCTCTATCAAGAAGTGAGGTCAGGGCATTTAAAAAAAGAATTAGTTTCTGTTATTGAAGACTCAGTTGGGGCATCAAAACAGATCAATTCCTGGGCCCCAGTTTATATACTTGGGGGGAAATTAATGCATGTCTTATCAATATTGTTTACTCCTGAATAGCGCTGCTCAATTCGGGCACAAGCCATGCAGGAATGGGAAAGGAGGCATCCACCCCTGAATGACGGGGCGGTCCCCATCACAGAAGTATCCTGTGAATGACCCAGGGTGGGATGGCAATAATCAGGCGCATAGATAGAATATGCAAGATCTGAGGGAGTTAATAGTTGTGGGGATAAGGGATGCCCTCCCAAAGAGGCAAAATATAAACAAAGCCTTGGCTATCACCCAAGAAAAGGATGAGTCATCAGCGCAGTATTTAGAAAGAATTAGAGAAGGAATAAGAAAATATTCAGGAACAGATCCTGATAGCCCAGAGAATGAACAGATGTTAAAGGTGCAGTTTGTATCTAATTCCTGGCTGAACATAAATAGGAAGTTACAGAAGACTAAAGGGTAAATGCGGTCTTCTTTGGAAACTTTATTGGAGGAAACTACTAAGGTTTATGTAAGGAGAGAGGAGGACCAGGCTAAGGAAAAAGAGAGGCAGAGAAGGGAATGGGAAAAGCACAGGGATAAGAGAGAAAGAGAGAGAAATAGGTTCATGATTCAGCAGATCCATAACCCGGATGCTGCTAAAAAGGAACATAAGGGACCCAGGAGGGGCTGAGAGTCTGAAAGAAACAATAAAGGAAAGGGTACATTGAGGAATCCAGATTTAGAAGGTTGGACATGTGGAAAACAAGGAAACATATTGGGTAATTTGTTAACATTGTAAGTTATGTTTTATGGAGTTTTTCTAGCACTATATTGTAAATATTAAAAGTTCTGAAGGGAACTGGGAAGAAGAATGCAAAAGATTTGTGAAGGATTGATTTGTAGGAGCAAATTGAGAGCCTGAATGATATCAAGAAGGAATCAGTTGAAAAATGAAAAGAAATAAACTGATTGCCTACATCTTGAGAAGGATTCCCAAGTAGGAAATTGAGTGGAGAAACAGGAGGGAATCCTTTGTCCAGGAGTGCAGGAGTCGGGGAAGGCTGGCCACATGGAATTCCCTCCTTCCCTCCCCCGCACCAAGTGCGTTCCAGTCTCTTTCTGTAATGGCTTGGTTAACTGACTGAATATTTGTTTCTTTGAAACATAATGGTTTTCTTGTTTAAGGAATATGATCATAAATGTGATCTATAGTTTCAAAGGGTTATTTCAAAAAGTTTAATTGATGTTTTTAAGAACTTTTCAGATTCTTTTATGTGAAAATAGGAAGTTTTAATTAACTGTATTGATGCCAATTATTTAAAGGGACTCCAAGGATAATAGTTTTTGCCTTTGTCCTTTTGAAAAAGTTTTTGTTATGGACAATATGTAGTTTGGGATTTTTTCTGTGTATTGGGTATTTTAAAGCAAAATGACTGGTATAATATTCAATTTATGAAACATGTACTTGGGTATGTAAGAATTGTGTGAACATTCTGGGATAAATTTCTTACTGTTAAAAGTCTTATAATATGTAGATGATCCTCTTGTGGCAGGGAGGAAAAAGAGTAACCTTGTCCAAGTCACTATTAGTTTGATAAATTATTTAGGAGCACAGGGACTGAGAATTTCTCAAGACCAATTGCAATTTGTGAAATGTGACATAAAATAGTTAGGTCATTGTATAAGTGAAGGAAAAAGAAATTAGATCCTGTAAATTACTTGGGGGAAAGAATGGAAACAGTAAAGGTAAGGGATTGGCACATAGGGGATTGGTCACTAAAATCTTGACTAATCTTATGTTACCTAACAACATTGCAGTGATTCATGTACAGGAGCACCAAAGAGGAGATTCATTTGAGACAAGGGGAAACTGCTTTGCGGATGAGAAGTGAAACGGGCTGGAGAACAGGAATCTGTGAGTACAGAGGAGATGATGGTGCTAATTCTGGCATTTCTGCCTCTGATGCCTCCACCTTCCCTTTATCCCAGAAAAGAAGCAGGAAATCCAAAGCCTTGGCGCTCAGGAGGATAAAGAGGGGCACTGGCTCCTCCCTGATGGCAGAGAGGTACTGACCACAGCAGGTATGAGACATGTGCTCCAACATTTACATCAGGGCAGTTATTGGGGTGTCCAAGACCTGTGTGACATGATGCTGACTAAGTCTGTGGCACTGGCTTGTATACACTAGCAGGCAACTGGTCAGTGGGTGTCCTGTTTGTCAAAGGATGAATAGGGTGGCCCAATGACAAGCCCAAAAAGGAGGAAGGGCCCCTGGTATCAGGTCTTTCCAAAGCATTCAGGTGGACTTTACGGAGCTGCCATAAGTGGGGCGTCTCAAATACCTGTTGGTTGTAGTGGACCATCTGACCTCATGGGTGGAAGCTTTCCCCCTTGCCTCGGCGGTCGTAAAAGTACTCCTTGAGCATATATCATTCCGAGGTATGGGTTGGTTGAGCAGGTCTGAAACCAAGGCACCTGTTTCACAGCTAAGATCCTCCTATCTGTGGCTCAAGCTCTAGAAATATCATGGGACTTATATATCCCGTGACCTCCTTTCTCATCAGATAAAGTGGAAAGGATGGATAAGGAAATTAAACAGCAACTGACTAAATTGGCTTTAGAGACACAATTGCCCTGGACCAAGTGCCTTCCCCTTGCCTTATTAAGAATAGAACAAAACCCCAAAGGGATGTGGGATTATCACCTTATGAATTATTGTATGGTCACTCTTATCCAAAAGGGATTCAAAATTCTTCCTTGGATCCAATATTTGAGACCAAGGATTTGTTTTAAAAGAAATATGTTTTGTCTTTATTGTAACATCTGAAAACTTCACAACTAAAAGGGTTTATTGCTCAGATTCCTCCCTTAGGATTCACAGTTGCACAAGTTTTAGCTTGGAGACTGGGTCCTGGTCTGGACGTGGAAGGAAGACAAGCTGACCTTGAGCTGAGAAGGACTGTTCCAGATCCTGTTGACTTCAGATACGACGATATGCACCAAAGAGAAAGATTGGACACATCACTCTCGAGTCAAAGGTCCCGTGAATGCGCCAAAGAAGTGGGCAGTAGAGACTGATCCAGGAACATTGAAAGTGTGGCTGAAATTACAGGAAATTTAGCAAAGACTGATGAATTGTGCATGTAAAATCTTTTTGATTTGTCTCATTTGGGAAACTCTCTTGGGACTTTTCTTGTTTGTATTAGATATTACATTTTGTTGAACTGTATTGTTAGGATTAGGGCCATTATATGCTATCAAAAAGAATGGGGTGTGAACCAAACTCAAAGGGTTGGAGACTGTGCCTTGTATATGCATGTATGATGTTATGTGGGTACACCTTTTGTACTGGTACCTCGAGAGCAATGGGGTATGAAAATACCTTTCAAATAATAGTCACTAGCTTTAGATTGGCTGACTGTTGGATATGTGGGGGACCTGATCAACTTACACAGTGGCCCTGGGTTCCTGTTCCCTTGTCTCCGGCCTGAATCTTGAGCAACAGGTCAGTGATACACAATGGAACAGGTTTCTGGTCAGCAGAAGAAAAGCATCACTGGACTCTGACCAGTACAGTTTTAGGGAGATATTGCCTGAATCAGTCTGGTACAGGGCCATGGATGGGAGAAAGTGAATGTACATGGACATTTACTCGCAGGCCAGAGAAGGGAGCTTTCATAGACTTCAATAGGTATGTGAATAGATGGAACCAAAGCAGTATAACTTGGTATGATAGATCAGTGGTTCTCTGTATCCAACGTTCTAATAGTGGTGAGGGGTATGCGAGGAAAATGCCACCTGCCTGTTTAATCCCTGACCCAGAGGGACCCCAGATATGGACATGTATAACCTTGAATAGCACAACACTGGGTTCAACTTACACTTGATGGAATGGAAGTGGGAGAATAGAGAAGGCACTGTTAGGAAAATGTTTAATAATTTCTGGAGCCATCAGGATCTAACTGGGGAAAATGGTCGCACCTGCCAATGGGTAATTGAAAGTTATCTTTGGAGATGATGGTCCCTGGGATGTCAAGTATTTTCCACCATCAAGTGGACCTGTTATATTTTGGTATGAAGATATTCCTGCCCTGAAGGGGCATTATTGGATCTGTGGTAAGAGGGCTTATACCCATTTACCCAAAAATTGGTCTGAGGTTTGTTATATAGGTATAATTAGACCTAAATTTTTCTTTCTCCCATCAAGTGTTGGCAGGCAATTGGGGATACAGTTATATGAAGATTTAGAAAGGGAAACATGAAGTGCAGACTGCTCCCTAACCTGCATTGATACATCTTTGACCCAGACAAATGATGCCAATGGGTGGGGAGAATTATAAAAGAGTACGGATGGGCAACATGGGCCCAGGATGGTAGCTGGGGGCACCAAATGCCAATATATGTGTTAAATCAGATGATTAGGCTACAGGCTGTCCTAGAGGTAATAACCAACCAAACCGCTCAAGCCTTAGACTTACTGGCTAATCAGGCAACTCAGACAAGGGAAGCAGTGTTACAACATCAGCTAGTCTTAGACTATTTGCTAGTAGAGGAAAGAGGGGTCTGTGGGAAACTGAATTTGTTTACCTGCTGTATGCAGATTGATGATAATGGGCAAATTGTTAAGGAAATCATGAAGAACATCCGTAAGATTGCACATGTACCCGTGGAGGTTTGGAAATCTCCCTTTGGTACTGGCTGGTGGTCATGGTTCGGTAGAAGCTGGTGGAAACAACTGTTGGGATATGGGTTAATAGCTATAAGTAGAATCATCCTGTTGCCACTATGCTTACCCTGTATGATTACACTGGTAACAAAAATAGTTCAGAGGTCACTGTCAAGAATCTTACAGAGGATGCCATTAAAATGATGATTTTAAAAAAGGAGGGATGGGAGGCGGTAGCAGGGGATGATGCTGATGAAGCAATTAACAAGCAATGTGTAGAAATGTTAATCGAATTAGACCACAATGTTAGTTCTTCATGAGGAAATAGATATATACATATATATTTATGAATAACAGGGGGGATTGTGTGGAAAGGTGAAGAACTTACAGATTGAGCACATATTGATCAGAGACTGTTAATTGAAGTAGATCAGGCCTATAGGCCCAATCACGTGATTTTAGATGAGACCTGGACTACATTCCATTGTCCAAAGAAGGAATTAAGTGGCCGAAGCTGTAGATCACCTTTTTCACTGCATTCCACTGACCAAATAGGGGTATAAAGGTTTATGTAACCAATCACAGCCTGTAAAGGGTGGGATTTGGGGGGTTCTTTGTTTGAAATGTATCAAAGTTGTAAGCATCTTCAAGTGAATGACTCTCCTCCTGTGGGTATCTTTGCTGTCCTTTCGGGCCATAGGCCAGGACAGTCTGCTTCTCGAGATTCTAATAAATTCTTTCTGTACATCATTTGGCATGACTCCTGAGTAGTCAGTTTGGGTAGGTGCAATTGCCCCAAACAAATTCATGTGTGTCTTTCCAGGTTTTCTGAAATTCATCTGTTCATCATTTCTTATAGCACAATACTATTACATTACGTTCATATACCATAACTTGTTCAGTCATTCTCAAAGAAACTACTGAAACCTTCTTCATAATCTTTTTTCCCCTATTACTTAAAATGAAAGGGACAAGAGAGATAATGCAAATTTAGGGCCAGATAGCTATTAATTCCAACATCTTCAGTCTCTTAAGTGGTCCTGAAGTCAGCTAGATAGTACAACAGATGGATAACTGGTGAAAGAACTGAATTCAAATTCTGACTCAGACACTTAGTTATGTATTCCTAAGCAAATCACTTAACAACTCTGTGACCCTGAATTTCCTTATCTGAAAAATCAGGATAATAACAATAGTACCAATCTCACAGGGTTGTTGGGAGGATCAAATGCGATAATTTAGGTGCTGTGCAAACCTGAAAATCTTACATAAATGCTAGCTAATTTTTTTTAATAACCCATACCTATGAAAGAGAACACTGGATTATATCATTAAAATCTATGTAACAAGAAGAGGAATTTTGGCCCTCTAAGGAAGGGGTTATCACTTGCAACCTTTGGAGGTCATCTATGCATTAGGTTGAATTACAAAGTTGTGCCCTCACCTTTGAAAAATGTAGAATGGTCAGAAAGTCATTTTAAATAACAAGAGGAATATGGAAGGAGCATAATCGTAGCACATATCCCACTACAGCCTCAGTGGCTAGAATGAGCTTAAAATTATAAAAGTTAAAGAACTTGTCAATAACATGCCTGAACTCCCTCTTACTACCACTAGCAAAAGAGAATGTAATCCCCGAAATTTATTATGGGTCAGAGGTTAAAGATTAAATCCAATGCCATAGAGCTGAATTCTTCATTGATTTCCACTCTCTGTACCCGCAATTTTCTGTTGAAAGCCAAGCCATTGTCATATTATGGCTGCCATTCTGTCCATCTAAGGTGGGAAGAAAGTAAACTGGGGCTGAGACAGTAAAAACCCCCATTACAGAGAAGAAACTATTCATCATGGCAGAGATACCTTTTACCTACATGAGTTGAAACTTAGCAAAGCTGGCAAAAATCTGGTTCACTCTGATAACCTGGTGGTTTTGTACTAGCCATAGCTCAGAATGCCTATATATAATCTGACTATATATAAATTGCTTGTATTTTGCCTCCTTAACTCTAAAAATACAGATAAAAAACATTAAACACAATCAAACAAAATATTTCTCGAAATTATTGTTTTTCTTACCAGTTGTGTATTTTATTTTGGTGAGGTAATTGGGGTTAAATGACTTACCCAGGAAGTGTTAAGTTTCTATGGTCGAATTTGAACTCAGGTTCTCCTGACTACTCAAGTCAATGTTCAAACTACTACGCCATTTAGCTGTCCTATGTATATTTATTTTCTAAGACAAAAAGAGCCTTGATCTGCACCAAAATATTGATTATCTACTCTTAAATCTCTCACTTGCATTCTAAAATACTATTTCTGTGCAAGTATAATTTTTCAATTATACAGTAAAATCAAATCTTTAGAATACACTCTTGAATAAAATTTGTTATACCCTTTTCTTAAACTTTAAAAAAAAAATTGAGTATCAATAAACTAAGTCCTCATTTATCTCTGAAATAAATCTTCTAAATTCCCAGGCATTTAGTAGTTGGTATGTGACCTTTCTTTTTGCTAGTTAATAAATATTTATCTTTTCTATCACCTCCCTGTTGTTGTTGGTCAATCATTTCAGTTGTGTCCAACTTTGTGACTCCATTTGGAGTTTTCTTTGTAAAACTGAAGCACTTTACTTCAGCTTATTTTACAGAGGAAACTGAGGCAGATGAAGATTAAATAATTTGCCTAGATCACACAGCTAGTGAGTGTCTGAGTCTAGATTTGAATTCTGGAAGATGAGTTTTTCTGACTCAGGCACTCTATCTACTGAACAATCTAACTGCCTACTACCTCCATAGATTATTACAATTAATTAAGAACTATTGAGTTCCTGATTCCAAGCAAGTTTGTCCTTATGATAGAATTCCTGTTGTTTATTATCTTTATTTAAGGTGTGGTTATGGGTACCACACTTGTGGTAAGTTTTGTACATTAAGATAATCATTTTATTATACTTTGCCATAATTAGAACACACTACGTATCACTAGCTGTTGTTGCTCTGGAAATCAGATCATAGTAATTGAAAATGCAAGGAATTTAGCACTCATCTAGAACAGTGCTCCTTATCTAGGGGTCTTATACACTTGGTTTTTATATACATGTATATGTAATATATATAGTTTATATATTCTCATTACTATATTTAATATGTTATCCTTTGTAAACAATGTATTCTACCTCATTCATGTAAGATCATTGTTCTGAGAAGGGGTCTATAGGCTTTATCAGATTACTAAAGGGTTCATCACACACACACACACACACACACACACACACACACACACACACACACACACAATTAAGAACCTCTAATCTAAGCCAACCTTTCATTATACATATGAAAAAACTGAGAATTAGAAAAGTAAAATAACAGTAATAGTAACTGACATTTGTACTTTAATGTTTTAATAAGCAATATAATGACATTTATCCTTTAAAGCACTTTAATGTTTGAAAAACATTTTACAAGTTTTATTATCTCATTTAATCCTTAAAAGAATTCTGAGGGTGAGATCCTACAATTGCTATGTCCATTTAATAGATGAGCCAACAGTTCACATAGCTGCTCACAGTTACATCAGACAGCAGAACTAAGATTCAATACAGATACATTGTCTCCAAATCCCATAGTCAGTAGAAGCATATGAAACATCAGGAAAATATCATTGTTTCCTGATTTGTTTTAAATAATCAATCAAATTTAGTGGATTAATGCAACTGGCTCATGTTGAAGCAAACACAATAAAAAGATCAATGATAACTTATCTTAAAATAGAAGAAAATTCTGTTTATCCTAGAAAGAAATGTTTTTTAAATGAGTTTTTCTGCATTTCTTGAATATTTTGTTGAAGCAAAATGTATTATTACAATGGGCTTCTTTGTAGGCTTACTCAAAAAATCTTGTTGTCCTATTTTATCTCATACAGCACAATACTTTGTAATTTCATTCTCCTTATAGCACCTCACTTTCTGTAGTAATATAGAGTTAATAAAGCATTTCTTTCCCATAACCATATAAGATAGATGGGTAGGAAGGAAATAAATAAGGAAAGGAAAGAAGCAAGGAAAGGGAGAAAGGAAGGAAGGGAGAAAAGGAGGAAAGGAAGGAGAGAGGGAGGGAGGGAGGCAGGGAAGAAGGAAAGAAACTAGTTTTTTTTTTTATTGCAAAGTACTGGGGACGCAAATGGTAAGCAAAACAGGTTCTCAAGGAGTTCATGTTCTAAGGCCATGCCTTAAACATGAAGGTTTAAGCTGCAAATCATATGGAAAGAACTGCTGGTTCATAAGGTACAGAAGTAAAGGAGACAGTAGCACACTTTGCAAATGAAGAAATGGAACTTCACAGAAATCATGTAACTTGACAATGGTAACACAGCCAATAAGTACCAAACTCTGAGATGGAAATCAGGCCTTCTGAATTCGAAATGTTCTTTTTCTACACATCTCAGTCAATCAATCACAGGCTTTAGATTAAATGCGATGAGTCTCTGAAAGCCATTTGATGAAATCATTTAGAAGTCAGTTCTAACTGGTCAAAGAAACTTGGTATTACCTATAAAAGAGATTCTATAAAATTCCCTTGGGATTATCTAAAAATTATTAAATTAATTGAGAGGGGAATTGCTTTAGAAACAAATGTTGTTTTCTAATAGACCTCTAAGAAAGAGTCATTATGGGAGGGAGCAGTGGGAAAGAAAGGTCTCACCTTCTCACCTTCAGCCTTGGACACATCTCTTGCTGATTTTGGACAGAGAAAAAATTTACACTTTTCCAAGGATCTCAAATCCTATGGTGAGTTGGGGAGTGGGGTAGGTTGTCCATCTCAAGCATGTAAAGACTTTCCTGGTAGAATGAGTGGATGAGAACAATTTGTTCCAAGGATTCTGAAGGCAGGTCAAGCAGGTATGTGGAGTGCTTGGAGCTTGGTCAGACCTGGAAGACACCAAACTCATCCACTGCATCTCAGGTCTTCACCAGTTGTCCTGACAGAACAATGGTGGCTCTGGAAGAGAGAGTAAAGCCATCAATTTTGAGCAGCTTTGCCTTAGTTAAATCCAATTTAGGCACTAATCAAAAGCCATCACCATACCATTTTACCATTTCTATCCCCAAAACCCTGTGGTGAAAGGCAAGTAACTAAGCAGCAGGTGCAGACACTGGGAGCTGTGGTCACAACCTTGTCCACAGATGGCGGGACCACATCTTCTCACAGGAAGCAGCAGTGGGATTCAGCAGCCCCCAGGTATCTCAGCAGCCTGTTAAAGATCATACTGCTCACCTCCAAGTATGAGAAAGAGTTTAAGAAAGATGTCCTAAAAATTGTCTGCTTATACAACCCTGCCCTGATTACCATGGCAGGCAGGGATCCCTCTCTGCTATTGAGATACTAAAAAATAATGTGCAACAACTTCTGAAAAAGTTGATTCTGCTCACCATCAATACATGGAATGTATGCGCACTTAAAGACAACACAAAATCCTGGAAGAAGAACAGCTCTTGTTGTGAAAGAACTCCACAGGTATTACATTCAAATAGCAGCTCTGAGTGAAAGAAGGCTGGCAAATAAAGGCCAGCTTACTGAAGTAGGAGTTGGATATATGTTTTTCTGGAGTACCCACAGTGAAAGGGAATGCTGTGAAACTGGGGTAGATTTTGCAATCAAAGCTAATCTAGTAAACAAGTTCAAATACCTTCCAAATGAAATGAATAACAGGCTCATGGCCATGTGATTGCCACTTGTGGGAAATGCCATGCCACCATCATTAGTGCCTGTGCTCACATCATGACAAACCCTGATGAGGTCAAAGAAAAATTTTATGAAGACCTGGAGAGCCTGATCATCAATGGGCCAAAAGAAAACAAATTCTGGGTAATTGTAATACTAGAGGAGATTCAGACTATGAGACATGGCAGCGAGCCCTTGGGAGGAATGGAGTTGCAAACAGCAATAGCAATGATAATTTACTATTGAAGAGTTGTGCATCTCACAACCTTCATCATTATATCAGTTTACCTAAACGCAATAAAATTTCATGGAGGTACCCTTGTAGCAAATATCGGCATTTAACAGACTAAGGGGTTGAAAGGAGAAAAAATAAATGTGAGAGTGACAATAGCAGAGTGCTGGACTGATCTTAGCCTTATCCTCTCTAAGCTGAATATTCATATTCAACAAAAGCAGTGGCCTCAGGGCAAAAAGACAACTAGAAGAATTAATGTCAACAGATTAGAGTGCTTCTCTAAGAGGCAACAATTTGTTGCTATCTTGGAGGATAAATTGAGCCAACACAGTTGGCAACAATGGAACAGAAAAGGAGGGGACAGCTTTCAGAGACTTGATATTCAGCACTGCATTTGCCTTTCTGGGTCAGAATACTTGCAAACATCCACATTGGTTTAATGGAAATGATGGGGAAATTCAGAAGTTGTTAAATAAAAAACAATAACTCCACAGGTATACTAGTAGGATAGTTCATCCATCTCTAAAAACGTAGCATTCAATTCCATGAAAAGTAAAGTGTAATGACCGCATATTTAAAATCAGCCAGAATCAGGAATTCAGGTTAAAGGAAAAATCTTCAGTCTTTAATGAAGTGAAGAGGTGACTAAGGATTGAGATAGCAATATGGGCTAGCAATGTGGGCAAGAAAGATTGCGATAGCAATATGGGCAGCTGCGACAGGAAGCCAGCTAACAGAGGGGGATATGAGCTGAAAAGTCATCACAATGGCAAAAGCAAGCAGTCTCTCCTCCCCTTCCTTTTCCACTCCCCTGCCTCCACCCACCGGAATCGTCATTTCCTATACAACACATCAGGACTTGCACAAAGAGTGGGCGGGGGGCATTCTTTCTCCAAGCTTATATATTAGTAGAGTATGGTCCAATTACTATTTAGCCTCATGTGCTTGGGACCTCAGTGCATCAACTCAAGCCTCAGCCCATTACATCTCCCGCTTTCTTTTGTTTTAGAACACAGGTGATCATGCCATCCCTGACTCCTCAGGGAGGTCAGAGCCCCCAAGGGGAGGTGATCACACCCTCCCTGACTTCTCAGGAAAGGAGGTGAAAGCAGCAAAAAGGTGATCATGACCCCCCTGACTTCTCAGGAAGGAAGGTGAAAGCACTAAAAAGGAGATAATCACACCCTCCCTGACATCTCAGGAAGGGAGATGAAAAGCACCAAAGGGAAGTGGGGATTGCTAGCAGGTTTCTGGGCTGAAGGGTCTTATTATGCACAAACCCATCAGCATGGGAAGTATTACAGAAGCACATAGCAACAACGCAGAGGCTATTAGTGATGACTGTCCCCACAGTCAGTGCAGGCTTGATGTGATGTAACAAATATGAATTATACACCCAAGTAACGGTATAACAAACAATATAAATCAACATTGTGTTGTAAAAGATTGCCAGAAGTCCTAGAAGGAGAGTATGTAAACAGCAGTTACACATATACCTTCTTCAGCAGCCAAGAGATAGTCTAAAACCAATCTATTGTCCATTGCTTCACATATTAGGGAATCCAATGATCCCCCCAAGTTTTTGAAGTCCAGCAAAAGTCTTTTTATGTCTTAGGGAATCCAATGATTTCAGCAGATTTTGAAGTCCTGTAACAGTCTTATCATTTCTCAGAGAATCCAATGATTCCTGAGGGCTTTCAAGTCTTATGTCTCAAAGAATCCAATGATTCCTGAGGGATTTAAAGTCCTACAACAATCTAATGTCTCAGAAAATCCAATGATTTCTGAGGGTTTTGAAGTCCAATGATTTTCTATGTCCATGAGTCAAACGCCATAACTGCCACACTTTTTCAATAGTGAGCACAATCAGCAACAGAACCACCCGATGTTTCTTAGGTCTTCTCCTTCGTTTCAAGGGTCTGCTCTGTCTCTCTGCGATGGACAAGGCGAATATGGCTTGTTGGCACCCATCTGATTCCTTCTCCACCTGTAGAGATACAAGCAAACCCTCTCCCCCAAGCAGTTAGCCTATCTGGTCCCTTCCATTCACCACTTTCTGGGTCTCTCCACATCACCTGGCGATTATCTAAAGATAGTGGAGCTGCTCGCACTGGACACTGCCCTTCCGGTGGGTATAAAACCTATCTGCTGGAGCCAGTGCATCTTTGTCAAAAATCAAGAAGTTAATAATATAAAGTGCTAGATTTAGTAGTTCTCTAGGGTTACCTGTGGCTCCCCCTTTCTTTTGTTTTTGGAGCAGCATCTTAATGTCTCTGTTTCTCCTCTCTACTATTGCCTGTCCTTGAGGATTAAAGGGTATGCCAGTGGTGTGTAAAATCTTATACTGTGCACAAAAGTGTGCAAAATGTTTGGAGGTGTATGCAGGACCATTGTCTGTTTTTATTGTTTGTGGCACACCCATAATGGCAAATGCTTGCGAGAGGAATTCAGTGACCACTCGGGCTGTCTTTTTGCTGCTGGTATGGCAAAAGTGAATCCTGAAAAGGTGTCTACCATAACATGGATAAAAGACAGACGACCGAAAGATTTATAATGGGTCACATCCATTTGCCAGATTTCATTGGGTCTCAAACCACGAGGGTTCTTCCCTGGAGGCAGTGTAGCAGCTTGGAAAGGAAGGCAAGCTGTACAGCTTTTTATTATGCTCCTAGCTTCCTCTTTTGTAATCCCAAATTGTAAACACAAAGCTCGAGCAGCCTGATGGTATTTAGAATGGGATTCCTGGGCCTCCTGAAATAAAGGAGTACTGGCTAACATAGTTAAAAGGCTATCTGCCTTTGAATTCCCATCAAAAATAGGACCTGGGAGTCCACTATGTGAGCGGACATGCAAGATATAAATCTTACCTGGATGTTTTCTCACTTGCTCCTGAAGTTCCTTAAAGAGCTGATATATATTAGAAGCTGCAAATTTTATTTGGGCTGTGGCAATTCTTTGTACCATACCTACTGAATAGGCTGAATCAGATATTATATTTATGTCTCCTGGGTAATAAGTGAGAGCTAACATGATTGCATATAATTCGTTCTGCTGAGTGGACTGAAAAGGAGTTCTGACTACTCTCTTTATAGTTAAGTCATGAGAGTATACAGCACCAATATTGTGTTTGGATGCATCTGTAAAGATAGTTGGTCCTTTAAGAGGAACTTTAAAAACTTTTTCTTCAAGAATCCATCGCCAATTATGTAAAAGTCTGGTTATCTTTAATGGAGACCCATGTGTAAAATGTGGAGCCATGGCTAATAAAATTTGCCACTCTGGGATGGTCTCACAACACACATTAATTTGTGTATTGGTGTAAAAGGTGTATATCTTATCAGTTCTCGCCCCAGATAATTGTACTGCTTGCTTAATGGTCTTTAACAAAATTCTAGCCACAAGCACTGGGTAAGGAGTAAGGCTTTGTTCTGGTTGTGCCGGGAGGTTCACCCACTCTATCACACTGTCTCCTTGATGAAGGACTGCTGTGGGTGCCTCTTGTGTAGCAAAAACTGATATTTCCAAGGGTTTTTGAGTGACTCTTTCAACCACATTGTATAAAGCCAGTTCAACTTCTCTCAAAGCCTATTGAGCTTCTTTTATAAGCTGGTGTGGTGAATTTAAAGCACTGTCTCCCCTTAAAATATCATATAATGGTTGTAAACTGATAGTTAGTCAAGCCTAACACTGGTTGCAACCATTGGATATCTCCTATCAATTTCTGAAAATCATTTAAGGTATTTAGCTTCTCTGTTCTTAAGGACAGTTTTTGTACTGTAAGCACCTTAGGGTATACTTCATATCCTAAATATTGCAAAGAAGCATGTCTTTGAATTTTCTCTTCAGCTATGTATAATTTGTAGTATCTTAGTGTTTCTATCGTCTTTTGTAGACATGCTTCTAGCATTTGTTCCTCAGGTGCACATCCCAATATATCATCCATATAATGTAATAGCATAACTTTTGGAAATGCTTTTCTTATTAGAGCAAGAGCAGCAGCAACATACATTTGACACATAGTGGGGCTGTTTTTCATTCCCTGTGGCAAAACTGTCCATTCATATCTTTTATAAGGCTCAGCTAAGTTAACACTGGGCACTGAAAAGGCAAATCTTTTCATATCCTCCTTATCCAGAGGGATAGAATAGAAACAATCCTTAATATTGATGACCCAAAGAGGCCACTCTCTAGGCAATTGAGTAGGAGATGGAAGTCCAGGCTGAAGAGTTCCCATAGTTTCCATCTGTTCATTCACTTTTCTTAAATCAGTGAGCATCCTCCATTTTCCCGATTTCTTTTTTACAACGAACACTGGGGAATTCCAAGGACTTAGAGAAGGTTGTAAATGCCCTTGTTCAAGCTGCTCCTGTACTATATCTAATAAGGCCTGAATTTTATCGCTACTTAAGGGCCACTGTTCTATCCACACTGGTGTATCAGTTTTCCATTGGATAGGAACAGGTGAAAGTGTTGGCAGGCCTTCAACAGCAGCCCTGCTTAAAAAACCGAAGTACTCATTTTTAACCCTAATTGTTGTAAAACGTCTCTTCCCCACAGATTGATGGGGATTTTTTCAACTATAAAAGGAGTAAAAACTCCTGTTTTGCCTTCAAAAGTACATCTCATTGGGGCAGCACTAACTTCAGCTGCTATTGATCCTCCTACTCCAGACATATAGGTGTCTGCTTTAATCTTTGGCCAGTGACTGGGCCAACTGGCATTTCTAATAACTGTACGATCTGCACCTGTGTCTACCAATCCTTCCAATGGTAGGCCATTTATATAGATTGTGAGCATAGGTCCGTCAGCTATTACAGCTGCTGTCCAGTATATTTCTGGATTTTGCGGTCTGGAGTCAGAATCTGGGTGACTATCACCAGGTTGCTTATTAGGATTCTGTATGAGTAAACCTGATGCTACTATTTCTCTTGGGTGATAAGTCACACATTGTCTACCTGTATTAGTGACTGGGATATTATCTACACATTCCCCAGTTTCCCACATCAGTGTGTGGATGGACACTGTTTTGTAGGTACAAAAAGGAGGTGAAATGGTCAAGCCTACTGTGCCTGGAGGTAAGGGATCCATAGGCTGGAGAGGAACAGATTTCACCTCTCCAGGGGGTATCTCAGTTGTCCCAGCTGCATACAGCTCTATTCTCCCCAATTCTAATTCCTTTCTGCCATCAGGCTGGTTGACTATGTAATCCCCTTCTCCCATCATATGGCTTTCTGGCTGATTGGTCATGTCTGGGTACTGGACTTCTAGGCACTCTCTGGGTGCACCATTGGCTGCCATCATGCCCCAAGTGTTTTTTGCCTTGGGCCCTGGGGCTGGGCTCCTCATCCCGTTTCCCTGAATCTGTCTACATTCTGAGGCCCAATGGAAGCCTCTGTTGCATTTTGGACATGGGGTATTGGGTCTTGTTCTCCTACCCTGTTTTCCCATTCTATCTCTATACCAACATTGAGCTTTCAGATGCCCTACTTTTCCACACTGAAAGCATCTACGAGTCTCTCTGGAAGTCCCTTGCCAAGAGGGACTCTGTCTTCCCATGTTTGGATTTTGGGAAGTCTGCATCATAGCCTGGCTATAAAAGGCATTTGTGCCCACTGTGGCACAGTGTCTTATGAGCTCCTCTAAAGGAGCATCCTTGTGCAGTCCTAGTATAATTCTTCTGCAAACCTCATTAGCATTTTCCTTAGCAAGTTGCCTTATCAAAATGTCTGTTATTGCATTTTCTCCATTCGTTCTTGTGATAGCTGTCTGCAAACGTCCCACAAAGTCAGCAAAGGGTTCATTTGGCCCTTGTGTTATTTTTGTGAAGGCCCCACCCTTTTCATCTTTATTGTGGAGAGAAGCCCACGCTTTGATAGCATTAGCAGCAATTTGCTGATATGCTGCTACAGAATAATTAATTTGTACTGCGACATCTGCATAAGGACCTACACCTGTTAGTAGGTCACAGGTGATTGCAGCATGAACTCCACTTTGACTATTTTGTTGGGCTTGTATCCTACAGAGCTCACTATATTCAGAAAGCCACAAGTAGTTTTGTCCAGGTTCTAGGCATATCCTTGCTATAGATTTCCAGTCATTAGGGGTCAAGATTTCAAAAGTCAAATTCTGTAATAACATCTTAACATAAGCTGATGTAGCCCCATAAAGAGTGCAAGCTTTTTTCAGGTCTTTGAGGATTTCTATATCAAAAGGAGAGTATCTTCTACTTTCTTGACCTGAAGAATTAAACTGTTGAATAACGGAAAAAATGTGGTGTTGAAATTCCAATACATTTCTCCCTTCCTCTTTGGCCTTAATTAGTCCCTTTTGCAATCTACTTAAAGGAGCAGCTGGATGCTGGGGGGGAGGTGCTGGTGCTGTCACTGCCCCCTTCCTATTATCCCTCCTCCCTCCATCCCGGAGGGTGGAATTGATGGAGGGGAGTCAATTACCTGCTCCTTAGGTGGGGCTGAAGCTGCCTCAGATTCACCCCACCCTTGAGCCTCACTTAAGTCTCCATGCCCTGTGGGGATATGGCCATTAATCTGTTCTTTGTCTTCCTCCTTTATCTAAGGCTTCCCCATTTGGCTATTCCTAGAGTTTTTTCCTTTTCTCCTAGAACTTAAACTGTATCATATTGTATAAATAGAATGCCTCTATGGAAATTGAATGAGAACCGTTTTCATTGTTATATGCCGAGAGCTGTTGACCAACCAATGCCCAGTTATCTAGAGAGATTTGCTCTTCCTCTAAGAACCAAGGGGAGGTGCGTTTTAATGTACCCAGAAGTCTAGCTGCCTGTTCCCAAGTTACAAGTAGCCCTTGATCTTCTATCAGCTTAAGCAGGCTTTCTATAGCACCACTCCTGGGTGGGGGTGGGGGTGGGGGGGTTGGGGTGGGGATGGAGAATCTTTACCTACGATCTGTCCCATTTCAGCCGAAAAAAAAAAGGTTACTAATTTAGTCTTTAAGAAAATAAGTTCTCTGTTTGTCTTATACTCACCTAAGTTCCTGGTCACTGGAGACTTCTTCAGTGAAAGTAGGGTCCTTGGTTCCCACACTTGGGTGCCAATTGTAATGACCGCGTATTTAAAATCAGCCAGAATCAGGAATTCAGGTTAAAGGAAAAATCTTCAATCTTTAATGAAGTGAAGAGGTGAATAAGGATTGTGATAGCAATATGGGCAGCTGTGACAGGAAGCCAGCTAACAGAGGGGGATATGAGCTGAAAAGTCATCGCAATGGCAAAAGCAAGCAGTCTCTCCTCCCCTTCCTTTTTCACTCCCCTGCCTCCACCCACCGGAATCGTCATTTCCTATACAACACATCAGGACTTGCACAAAGAGTGGGCGGGGGCCATTCTTTCTCCAAGCTTATATATAAATAGAGTATGGTCCAATTACTATTTAGCCTCATGTGCTTGGGACCTCAGTGCATCAACTCAAGCCTCAGCCCATTATAGTAAAGTACAATAGAAACAGAAAGATGAGATATTCTTGGCTCAGTAAGAAGGCAGATGAAATTCAATTTTATGCTGATGGTAACAATCCAAAGTATTTTATGATGCACTGAAGGCTATTTATGGCCCAAAGACTTATGATGCATCTCAACTATTTAATGCTGATAGTGCCACACTGATTAGAGATAAGGACATGATTCTAGAGAGATGGGCTTCCACAGTATTCTCAACAGACCACCATCAATCAGAGCTGAAGTTACTGACCACTTACCTCAAATTGAAATCTATATAGCTGAAATTCTAACTGAAGAAGAGGTTTTGTATATCATTAGACTACTTTCATGTAGTGAAGCACCAGGTACTAATTCTATACCAGTGAGAACTACAAGGGAGGTGGGGGGACCATTGTTCATATAAAAGCAGACTGAAAATTTCCAGATTATATGGCAAAAGGCATATCCAGGAATGCAATGTCCATCTTTATAAAGGTAAAGGGAATAGATTGTCCTTTAGCAATCCACGGGGTTGGGGGAGGTGGGGGGAGCTTCTCTCTTAGTCTCTGCTGGTAAAATTCTTGTTGGAATCCTCCTTAATCAGCTGACCCTACCCCTGGAAAAAAAGTCATCTCTGTGAGAGCCAGCATGGAGCCAGAATAGACTGAGAGAGTATGGGTGCTTACTGCCCAACAACTCTAGGAAAAATACCAAGAGCAGAACAGAGGTCTGTATAACAACATTTGTAAATCTGACCATGGCCTTTGATACTGTCAGCCATGAGGTGCTTAGGGAAAATTATGTTAAAATTTGATTACCCAGAAAAGTTCATCACTATAATACGTCAGTTTCACGATGGCATGTTTGACTTGGTTTTCAAGCTTTCCCAGTCACTGATGGAGTGAAACAAGGTAGTGTGCTTGCTTCTATGCTTTTAAGCATATTTTCAGCCATGATGTTAAATACCTTCAATGAGAACAAACATGACATCAAAGTCAACTATCACATTGTAATGCCGGAGAAACTGAGGCAGGAGAGAGATTATTTAATATTTTATTAGTGGGAGAGTAAGATTGACTGGACAGGACTCACGTCTCAAATTATCCAGTCAGACAGAAATAAAGATATACTGGGGACCAAGGAATTCATGTTGGTCCCAGAGCTGGAGGAGTCCAGCATCCAGCATACAGCCGCCATTCTCCAGCAAATGAATGGAGGAACCCCAACTTCTTAAATACCTTTTCTCTGAACAAAGGAAGGGATAAGAAGCGTGGGAAAGTCCCCGTCCAGCTGGAAAAGGCTATAAACCAAAAAAAAAAAAAAAAAAACCCAGAGACAGGATGTCTGAATACCCAGAGATAAAGATGTCAGTGAAATATCTTGGAATATTTTAGAGGGATGTAATAAATTCTTGAGGACAGAAGATAATCAGGAAGTCTACTCTCTTGTTTATCTTGCTTGGGCTAACAATTTATAACCTTAGAGTAATTGGTCCTCAGCCTTCATGGACCAGAGGGAGATTTACAGCTTAGGTGAGTAATTAGGGAGACTGAGACAAGGAAAACTTGTACAAGAAAACTGAGTCAGGACAGTTAAAGAGAACTATGGCATAACAATATCAATGATAAAACCTTCAACTTGAAAAGGCTACAAGCCAAAACTAAAGTGGAGGGAGTGTTGGTGAATGATTTTTTTTTTGTTTGTAAATGATTGTAAACTCAATGCAACTTCCATAACTGAGATGCAACAAAGTATGGATCAATTCTCTGCTGCTCATGCTAATTTTGACCTAACAATTAACACCAAGAAAACAGGTCCTCCATCAGCCAGTATCACAACATCCGTAAGTGGAATCATCAGCTACAATAAATGGTGAAGTTCTGAAAGCTGTGGATAAGTTCTCTTACCTTGGGAGCATACTTTCCAGGGATGTACACATGGATAATGAGATTGCTACATGCATTGTGAGAGGAGTGTTTGGGAGGCTCCAAAGGAAAGTGTGGGAGTGAAGAGGTATTAGACTGACTACCAAACTGAAGATTTACAGAACTATTGTGCTAACCTCATTGTTGTATGACTGTGAAACCTAGACAATATACCAGTGCCATGGTATAAAACTGAATTGCTTCCATTTAGTTTGTCTTAGGAAGATTCTGAAGACCACCTGGAAGAATAAGATATTAAACACTAAAGTACTTTTTTTGCGCTAAACTACTAAGTACTCCAATTCTATTGCAGAATGTACAACTCCGTTGGGCTGGCCATATTGTTCAAATGCCAAATATACACTTGCCAAAAAGACTATTTTATGGAGAATTCACACAGGGCAAGCACTCACAAGGTAGTCAGGAAAAAGTGAGCCAAGCCCTCGAGGTCTTTCTTAAGAACTTGAGAATTAATTGTATTCCTGTCATAATTCCTGTCATAATTGTATGACATGGAAGACACTGGCACAGGACGGTCATCAGAGAAGATGCTGTGCTCTATAAGCAAAGTAGAACTGAATTAGCTCAGAAGAAACACGAGATCTGCAGAGTTAAAGAAGCCATTCCAAATGTTCATATGGACTATTTGTGTCTGACCTGTGACAGGGATTCCAAGCCTGTATTGGTCTGATCAGCCACAGCTGGACACACTGTAACTCAACTTTGAGAATGAAGGACAACAACCATGTGTCAGAGACAGAACTTGAGGGCTCTAAGTCAGGCTCTCTATCTATTATGCTATGCTACATATTTCTAAACCAAGAACTATCATTAAAAAAAAATCCCTTTTGGATCAAAGATAACTTTAACTTCATGATATTAGTGAATTTTGATATAAGAAAGAGAAAGGGAGGAAGGAAGGGAGGAAGGAAGGGAGGAAGGAAGGGAGGAAGGAAGGGAGGAAGGAAGGGAGGAAGGAAGGGAGGAAGGAAGGGAGGAAGGAAGGGAGGAAGGAAGGGAGGAAGGAAGGGAGGAAGGAAGGGAGGAAGGAAGGGAGGAAGGAAGGGAGGAAGGAAGGGAGGAAGGAAGGGAGGAAGGAAGGGAGGAAGGAAGGGAGGAAGGAAGGGAGGAAGGAAGGGAGGAAGGAAGGGAGGAAGGAAGGGAGGAAGGAAGGGAGGAAGGAAGGGAGGAAGGAAGGGAGGAAGGAAGGGAGGAAGGAAGGGAGGAAGGAAGGGAGGAAGGAAGGGAGGAAGGAAGGGAGGAAGGAAGGGAGGAAGGAAGGGAGGAAGGAAGGGAGGAAGGAAGGGAGGAAGGAAGGGAGGAAGGAAGGGAGGAAGGAAGGGAGGAAGGAAGGGAGGAAGGAAGGGAGGAAGGAAGGGAGGAAGGAAGGGAGGAAGGAAGGGAGGAAGGAAGGGAGGAAGGAAGGGAGGAAGGAAGGGAGGAAGGAAGGGAGGAAGGAAGGGAGGAAGGAAGGGAGGAAGGAAGGGAGGAAGGAAGGGAGGAAGGAAGGGAGGAAGGAAGGGAGGAAGGAAGGGAGGAAGGAAGGGAGGAAGGAAGGGAGGAAGGAAGGGAGGAAGGAAGGGAGGAAGGAAGGGAGGAAGGAAGGGAGGAAGGAAGGGAGGAAGGAAGGGAGGAAGGAAGGGAGGAAGGAAGGGAGGAAGGAAGGGAGGAAGGAAGGGAGGAAGGAAGGAAAGGAAAGGAAAAAAGATTATTGACTCATTTCTTAATGTGGAAAATAGAACAGAAAGTCAGTAGCAAACAAACATTCAAGAAGACTTTGAAAATAACATGTTGAATATTTAACATGTATTGGTCTACCTGCCATTTAGGAGAGCAGGTCGGGGGAAGGAGGGGAAAAGTTGGAACAAGGTTTTGCAAGGATCGATGCTGAAAAATTACCCATGCATATATCTTGTAAATAAAAAGCTATAATAAAAAAAGAAAATAACATGTTGAATTTAGTACATACTTAAGTATTTTTGCAGAATTTTGTACAATTTGTGTACAATCCTCTTTCTATTCTACTTGGTATTCAGTAGTCATTTTATTTGTTGTTTTATTGCAAAAAAAAAATTTAAGCAAACTAAGATGGCATCAAAAAATGTTCCTTTCCTTATCTAGAGATCAGATCATGCATCCTTGGAAAAAAACTAAGGAGTTAAGTCCTTACAGGAGACAGGCAATTCTTCAAGTGTTTAACAGTTGTCTCCAAATCTTTTCTTCTCCATGCTAAACATCTCTAGAAATTCAATCTTATTGACATGACAAATCCCCTTATTATCCTTTATGGATTACAAGACAACATAATGCCAAGAGCTCTCTCTAGTATATTACAAGATTCCTGGCATCTCCACATCTCTAGTCCAACAGCCAAAGGCAGGACTAGGAGGCAAGGACAAAATATAGTCCACATATCTAAGATCTTAGAACAATAAATGGAAGTTACAATGAGATAGGCTTAATAAAAAAAGAAGAACTTCTTAATTAGAATTGCCACAAAACATAATGGGAAGACAAGTCTATCACTAGAAGTCTTTATGCTGCAACAATATAATAACTTGCTTGGGATATGATTGCAGGAATTTGGGCTTCCAACAGGGGTGATATAAGAACCCTTCAAGCTCTAAGATTCTGTGATTCTATTTTTTTAAATAGAACAAGAATTGCTTTTAAGTTGCAGAAGCTAATGGGCAACAAAGGGTGAATATGAATTGCACCTGAGAGGCTGAAAAATTGCATGGTGGGAAAAAAGGTATGATGTTTCTCTAAGGTCCCAGGTGTGGCTGATAAACCTCCAGAGGACTTTGTCAATTGAAAGAGAAACAAAGGTAGGGTAAAGAAAGCTCTAAGGAGCAGAATGGTTCTCCAGAAGGGAGGCAAAACCTCGGGGGCAGAAGGCAGCAAGGCCCAGCAAATCAGAGAATAATAATAGCAGACAGGTTTGAAAAAGCTTATGACACCTTAAATACATTATCTCTTTGGATTCTCTCAACAATTCTCTAAGGAAGGTATTATGTTATTATCTTTGTTTTAGAATTGAGGAAATGAAGGGTCAGTCAGAGGTTGGAACTTATTCCCTAGTCATAAAGCTAGTCATTCTTAGAGGTGGGAATTAAACCTACATTTTTCCTGAATCCAAATCTAAAAGTTCTTTCCATTATTATACTATACTGCTTTTTAAAAACTGTGGCCTAAAACACAATGGTTCCAGGAAACAAGAGTGGAATCCTATAAAAGTTTCTCTTTGTCACTACTCAATAATGGCAGACTCTTCGGAACTATATTTTAAGTTTTCTTAGTAAAGATAATGAAATGGTTTGCCATCTCCTTCTCCAGCTCATTTTATAGATGAGGAAACTGAGACAAATAGTACTAAGTACTAAGACCACATATCTAGTAAGTGTCTGAGGCCATATTTAAACTCAGTTCTTGCTTGATTCAGGCTTGGATGGAGCTTTATCCACTATATCACCTAGTTGCCCATAAAAGCTTCTCAGATATTCCCAAAAGACAAATAATTGTATGTTCAATTCTTGTATTTTTAATGTCTTTTCTTTATTAAAAGATGCTACCTATCCTTTAGGGTACAGCTCAAAGCCTACATCCTAAAAGAAATATTTTTGGTCACTCCAGACAGCACCAATCTTGTCTTCCTCACTTGAACTTCAAAACATTATCAATCTACCTTGAATTACAATCAGACATCATGTACGGTGTTTGAAAATATAAGAAGGGGAATTGATGTTAATTTCTAAATTCTTATATCTGAAACCCCTCAACAATATACTATAACTTAGTACATATTTAACCTATATCATATTATTTGTTGTCTTGAGGTGGGAGGAGAAAAATTTGGAATACAAATTCTTATAAAAATGAATGTTGAAAACTATCTCTACATATTTGAAAAAATAAAATATTGTTGAAAATTTAAAAATAAAAATAACAAAAAAATATAATTTAACTGTGAAACTAATTGACTGATATGCACTGATAGGAAAGAAAGGGTGGAAGAAAGAAGAGAAGTGTGCTCCCAATGACAATATCTTAGAAGAGACTATCCCCTAGAGACAACTGAAAAAATGACAGTAATAAAAGAGTTCATGCAGAGTAGGAAGCTCTAAAAGAGAAACTAGCTCTTACATGTTCCTATTTAAATCACTCTCAAGTTTATATATTCTTCCACCTTCTAATCTATATTTACTCCTGACGAGAAAAGCTAATGAAATACTGAACCATCTGAGATGCCAGGGTTCCAATCCCAGTTCTATCTTTTATCACCTAAGAGGCACTAGACAAGTTTTTACCCTACTTGGGCTTATCCTCCATCATGATTAAAATAAAAAGTGCCGGACTTGACTTAAAAGTACCTTGCAACTCTAAAATTCAATGAGTCAACTCAATCAGAAAAATTATTAAAAACCTGCAATGTTGCAACAAAACCTTCCCTCATGAAAAAGTAGATTGGGAATAAAAACAAGTCAGAGCCTGTGATGAACATGTCAGAAACAGCCAAATAGGATGACATAGGCAAGTCTTTTATATTCCAAAAGAACTGGGGAACTGGGCAGGAACTCAAGCACAATGGAGCAAAAAAAAAAAAAAAAAAAGACATAGGTTGGTCCTTTTTTAAGTGACCAAAAGGAAATCAAAAGTTACCAATCCATAAGCCCATTCCACCTATTAAAAAATCTGTGAGAGACACTTATATACAAATCAAAGCATGCTCACTAAAAATATTAGGAGGAAAGAAGCAGCTTTAAAAAAATGGTATTCAACAGAGAGGACTGGCGAGACTTACATGAACTGATGCTGAGTGAAATGAGCAGAACCAGGAGATTATTATATACCTCAACAATGATACTGTTTGAGGATGTATTCTGATGGAAGTGGACCTCTTTGATAAAGAGAGCCTTAATTGATCAAAGATGGGCAGAAGCAGCTACACCCAGAGAAAGAACACTGGAAATGAATATAAACTGCTTGCATTTATGTTTTTCCTCCCGGGTTATTTATACCTTCTGAATTCAATTCTCCCTGTGCAACAAGAAAACTGTTTGGTTCTGCACACATATATTGTATCTAGGATATACTGCAACCCATTCAACATGTAAAGGACTCTTGCCATCTGGGGGAAGAAGTGGAGGGAGGGAGGGGAAAAATCGGAACAGAAATGAATGCAAGGGATAATGCTGTAAAAAATTACCCTGGCATGCGTTCTATCAATAAAAAATTATTTTAAAAAATGGTATTCAACAATGGACCATATCTTAACCACTTCAAAATTGAGAATTATTTTAAAAATCCTATTGAGCTTGTCGTTTTGTTGATCATAAAAAAGCACTTGATCCAGGGAACAATGCTAACTTATTAGAAGCTCTTTTTCAAGAAAATGTCTTCCATTCAAGATTCCTTGAAATATTGAACAGAAATGACATTGCCTGTAATGAGCATCAGATGAAGTATAAAACAGGCAGGTTCCATGAAGGTGTTTGCCACTGTGATAGAGAAGAGGTAGCACAAAGTTTATGTTGAAAAAAGAATACCTATGAATGGTGAGGTCCCTCCAGACCTTCGTATTTGTAGAAGACATTGAGTTGTTTGCATCAAGCCATTGATTATTGTTACAAAACCTCCTGGGAGAAAATTGTTTTGTTTTGTTTTTGGTTTTGGGTTTTTTTTTCTTTTTTTTAGTAATCCTCAGGATGTTAGTGGTCATTCAGACATCTGGCCTGATTGATGTACAAAAAGAATGAACCTGACAATCCTTTTTTAATTAGTCCAAAAAGTCCATTGCATAGATTGTTACACTGTTATTATTATTGATCCTTCATTCTTGATGAGAACCATGATATCAGATGATATCATCCCATACAAATGAGTTGAATTTGAGTATATTGATACACATGTAGGGAACATGTATACAAGGCAATTCATATCTCATACTACAGTATTCCAAAGACTTTTATTTTTTTTTTCCTGGCATCCTCATACTCTATGGCCTGGCTGGGTATGGTGTTTGTGTTGGGTTCTCTGGGACTACTTCTCTCTTCAGCTTGAGCCCCAATTGCCAGCATTAAGTTTTCTTAAGTCCATAGTTTTCTCTCTACTCTACTGCCAGGAGTCTTACTCAAAACTGTCAAATGATTCATCTTTCTCCTGGGTCTGTCTCCTAATGGGTAAGTAGCTCAAATGTCAAGTGTAATGGCTGAAAGAAGAAGATCAAGGAGAAAAGAAAAAGTTTGCTTTTTTAGCTTCACCTAAAGATCGAAGGGGAAAAGCACAAAGCAAACCCTTCCCAAGAGCTGTTCTTCCTCCATAGGTGATTAGTCTTCTAGACTGATTCACAAATGTCACTCTACTCAAAGCTGCTGACCCTTATTTTGATATTTTTTTAAAGCTCCAGTAGGGCCAATCCTTTGGAATCCATGGTTAATACCCCCCCCCAATGCAATTTTTACTTGGCTTTTAAAAAATTAGGTCAATTAGGTTGAGCTGTAAATTGCTGAGGAGTATCTTGATCAATTCCCTTCTATCTACCTCTCCACTATGTGCTCTCAGGTTCTTCCATAATGAAATAAAAAATTAAATAGGCTGAAAGTGTTATTCTAGGAAAAGTAATGTGGAGTAGGGTAATACATAAGAGTGAAATGGAAAAATCATGATCCCTGGATCCCTCTAACCTTTAAAAAAAAATTTCTTTAAACCCTTCAAGTAGAAGCAAAGGAAAATTCCCCCAACAGTATCAAATCATCTAGGGACAGCCTCCTTTGAGGTGTTCCTAGGACTACATTCTGTCATAAATAAAAAAAATCTCTCAAATGAATGGTAAAGGAGTATTGTCATATGTTTACAGTATAGTTGTGTCTCAAATGAATTTATAGAATGTACAATATTAATTTCACTTTATTTTAAAATGGAATCTCCTAGAGGGTAGACATTACCATGACTATGATTAGAATTACATCTGAAGTACTGGTAAAAAGTTGATAAAATTGATAATTGAGGCAAAGATTCTTGAGATAACTTTCTAGTTCATCTCTATTTGAATAACATAATGGAACTCACAAGAAACAAACTGATTCAACTAGCAGTGCCTTTATGATAAATATCTTCTAGAACAGCTGTTGTTGAGCTTTGAAATCCTAAGGGTGTGGAGAAGTTGGAAAGTATCCAAGAGAGTGATATTAAGATATTAAAAGTATTAAAAAAAAAAAAAAATAAAAAAAAAAAAATAAAAAAAAAAAAATAAAAAAAAAAAAATAAAAAAAAAAAAAAATAAAAAAAAAAAAATAAAAAAAAAAAAAAAAAAATAAAAAAAAAAAAAAATAAAAAAAAAAAAAAAAATAAAAAAAAAAAAATAAAAAAAAAAAAAATAAAAAAAAAAAAAAAATAAAAAAAAAAAAATAAAAAAAAAAAAAAAATAAAAAAAAAAAAATAAAAAAAAAAAAATAAAAAAAAAAAAATAAAAAAAAAAAAAAAAATAAAAAAAAAAAAAAAAAAATAAAAAAAAAAAAATAAAAAAAAAAAAATAAAAAAAAAAAAAATAAAAAAAAAAAAAATAAAAAAAAAAAAATAAAAAAAAAAAAAAAAAAAAAAAAAAAATAAAAAAAAAAAAATAAAAAAAAAAAAAATAAAAAAAAAAAAATAAAAAAAAAAAAAAAATAAAAAAAAAAAAAATAAAAAAAAAAAAATAAAAAAAAAAAAAAAAAAAATAAAAAAAAAAAAAAATAAAAAAAAAAAAATAAAAAAAAAAAAAAAAAAAATAAAAAAAAAAAAAAATAAAAAAAAAAAAAATAAAAAAAAAAAAATAAAAAAAAAAAAAAAATAAAAAAAAAAAAATAAAAAAAAAAAAATAAAAAAAAAAAAAAAAATAAAAAAAAAAAAAATAAAAAAAAAAAAAAATAAAAAAAAAAAAAAAATAAAAAAAAAAAAATAAAAAAAAAAAAATAAAAAAAAAAAAAAAAAAATAAAAAAAAAAAAAATAAAAAAAAAAAAATAAAAAAAAAAAAATAAAAAAAAAAAAAAATAAAAAAAAAAAAAATAAAAAAAAAAAAAAAATAAAAAAAAAAAAAATAAAAAAAAAAAAAAATAAAAAAAAAAAAATAAAAAAAAAAAAAAATAAAAAAAAAAAAATAAAAAAAAAAAAAAAAAATAAAAAAAAAAAAAATAAAAAAAAAAAAAAAAAAATAAAAAAAAAAAAATAAAAAAAAAAAAAAATAAAAAAAAAAAAATAAAAAAAAAAAAAATAAAAAAAAAAAAAAAAAAAATAAAAAAAAAAAAAAAATAAAAAAAAAAAAATAAAAAAAAAAAAAATAAAAAAAAAAAAAATAAAAAAAAAAAAAATAAAAAAAAAAAAAAAAATAAAAAAAAAAAAATAAAAAAAAAAAAAAATAAAAAAAAAAAAAAAAAAAATAAAAAAAAAAAAATAAAAAAAAAAAAATAAAAAAAAAAAAAAATAAAAAAAAAAAAAAATAAAAAAAAAAAAAAAAAATAAAAAAAAAAAAAAAAAAAAAATAAAAAAAAAAAAATAAAAAAAAAAAAATAAAAAAAAAAAAATAAAAAAAAAAAAAAATAAAAAAAAAAAAAATAAAAAAAAAAAAAAAAAAATAAAAAAAAAAAAAAATAAAAAAAAAAAAATAAAAAAAAAAAAATAAAAAAAAAAAAAT
Source organism: Antechinus flavipes (assembly GCF_016432865.1). Classification (NCBI taxonomy): domain Eukaryota; kingdom Metazoa; phylum Chordata; class Mammalia; order Dasyuromorphia; family Dasyuridae; genus Antechinus; species Antechinus flavipes. The sequence goes on from NC_067400.1 coordinate 466,222,822, forward strand.
AAAAAAAAAAAAAAATAAAAAATCTATATAAGCCCCATCTAGAAGAATCTGCTTACATTCTCAATAGTTAATATTCTGAGGGAGAAATTCTCCAGGGTGAATTTTTAACTCTAACACAATCTCTTAACAAAATTTACACATGTTGAGAGATTAATTATAACTTCTCATAGTTATGTCTTTTCTTTTACCTCAAAAATATTCCATGTGATTGTCATCTTATTTTCAATTCAATATGATAAGCATTTAAGTGCCTCATTATGAGGTACTGGGGATAAAAAGATAAAGGAAATAATTCCTGTCCTCAAGATAATTACATTTTACTTAAGAAAAGAATATGGACCCAAATAAATATTTATATGAGGTAAGTGAACATGGGAACAGGCTAGAAATTAGGAAAATACAGGAAAGGCCTAATGTAGGAGAATAATGAACTGATCAGAGACTCTAGTTTGGGATTTCAAAAAGCAGAGGTGAGATCCAATTCCAGACACTAGGGACTGCCACTGCAAAGTTATGATTTATCTATATGGGGCACAGCAGATAAGCCAGATTTATTGAAGCTAGACAGTATGAGACAGGGTATTAAGAAATTAGTCAGGAAAGAAAAGTAGAACTAAACTGCAAGGAGCTTCAGTTGCTGGCAGAGGGGTTTATAACTGCATCATAGGAGCACCAGAAGCCCTGGAGTTCCTCTAGTTTAGGGTCCTTAACCTGAAGTCCATTACCTTGGTCGTTTGAGTAGGGATCTTTTTTCTTCTCAGTTTGGAGAAGAACAGCTAGATGGGACATTGCATAGAGCATTGGCCCGGGAGTCAGGAGGAGCCAAGCTCAAATGTGACCTCAGACGGTTAATACTTGTTGACTGTGTGAGTTAACATTATTATCTGTTGTGATCCTAGGCAAGTGATTTAATACAAACTGCCACACATAGACACACATTTGGATAACTCCATTTCAATATAATTTATTTTCTTTGCAATCCTTTGTATTTTATTTTATGCATTTAGAAACATTACTCTAAGAAAGAGTCCGAAGTCTTCACCTGATGGCCAAAGGGATCCATGACACAAAAATAAAGAACCATTACTCCAGAGGGAAGTGACATGGTCAGACCTATGCTATTTATATGCATTTTGGGTGAAGACTGTTAATGGTTACTGAATTATTGCTTCTCTGTAACCAGGTGATCAGCAAGCCTGAAGTGGTTTAAATAAGACATCTCAAATAAAGATTCAAAAATATGGGCTTGAGAACTTTGAAGAAGAGAAACATTCTTCAATTCTGTTTCAAGAAAGAGAACTACATACATCATTCCATCTCTCCTCTAGACCAACTCTAAGGAAAAACAATAGAAAGACTTCTACACTCACATAGAAGAGTCAATGCTTCAACAAATTCCTGATTTTTAGTTTGTTTCCTGAGAGACTTCAGGAAATTTCCCTTTTGGTGAGATTAGGGCATCTTTCTTAGCTGAGATGATAGCTCACTACCATCTAAAAAGCTTGATCGCTCTTGTACATTTTTGTGTATAGTCTAATGTGCAGAACTTTTCTGTTTGCCGTCTACTTGGATAAATGAGTTTAATCACTAGTCATTCACCAGCATTTAGTGGGAAGGCAAAAAAACTATAAATGTAAATGTATCTTTCCCCTTTAAGGGATGGCAACAAGGGATACTAGCAATATTGTTGCTTCTGAACTTAAAAATCATGCCTCTGTTATAGCAATATTTAAGGAAGTTGATAAATATAATTCTAGTCTAGTACTTCTCAAAGAACAGGATATTCTGACTTATCACCTTCTCTGCTCACCTCTAGGCAGAAATCAAAGTCTCTCCCCTGGAGAGATAGGGAGGCTTATAGAGATAGCTATATTTGCCTCCTCCATAAGCTGCATTTAGATAAAATGTGAACATGTGTATCACACATGGATTAATTTTAAAAACACAGTCTTTGTTATCATTTCACAGTTATTTTTCAATATTGATACACTCTGAAGACAGATTTGGACACAACTTGGATATAAACTAACAGTAAAATGGTAACTACATTAAAATAAAGGAAAACACTTTTGAAAGACTTCAAAACTCTGATAAATACAGTGACCCTGGAACACTGATGAACTAGAATGCCTAGAACTACAAGAGGTCCTTTGGAGATACAGGTAACATATTAGAAGTGAAGAATGATATATTTGCATTCATGACCAACATGTTGATTTGTTTTACTTGATTATACTTAACTTAGTTCAAGGGGATGGAACAAAATTAGTGGGTATTCATGACATTCAATAAAATGAAAGAAAAAATCAATAAATTAAAAAGACAAACAAAAAAATTTACATGGAAGACCAAACTGGATCATTTTATTACTATCCTGTTAAATATAATATACACTTTTAAAAGTAGTATGCAACAGAAGTTCACAGATTTGGATGTAAATTTCTTTTTTATTCTTCTTATCTCAAAATGTTTGTGTTTGCTGTCCATTCTATGTACATACTAAAAAAGAAAGTTTAAAAAAACAAAGGTATGTAAAGCTTTTCTTTATGGAATTAAAATAATTTTAATCAGTAAATTTTATTCTTCTGAGAATGTTTTTTTTGGGGAGTACAGAGAGCATCTGTTCTCCATCTGTAGAGTACAATCTACATGTGTATGTTAGTTGAAAATAAACAAACCAACCCCAAACCTATCCTGATAAAGAAAATACCAAAGGAAGTTTACTGTTTATGCCTTCTTTGTATCCCAGAGATGAAGTTATTAAAGCTGAATTCACAATATAGAACTCTGTAAGAATTTTTTAACTTAAAAATTATCAAACTGTGATACATTCTGAATGAAGATGTGAATTGTTTAAACATTCCAGAGACAATACTTTTTGAAAAGTGACTAATTTTTAAAGTAGTACTAACTAAATGGTTTTCAAAATTGATGCTTTATATAATCTGAGGTCTGGATGTGTAGTTTCTCCTTTCGTAATTTCCTTCAAATTCTACATCTTTTGTTTCTCCAAATAAAATTTATTGTTGCAAATGTTTCTATAAAGTATCCCTTTGGTAATCTGATATAGTACTAAATCTGTAAATTAACTTTGGTAGTATTTTCATTTTTATTATATTAGTAGAGCAAAGTCATGAAAATTGATATTCCTCCACTTATATGATGTTCTTCATTTTGCAATTGCAATTATTTTTAGTAAGTTGATTTCTAGATATTGTGAATGACTTAGTTAATCTCAGCAATATAATGATCCAAGACAACTCCAGAGAACTTATGATGGATGCTATCCCCTCCCAGAGAAAGAATTATAGTATTTGAATGCAGATCAACGCATACTATTTTTCACTTTCCTTATATTTTCATGACTTCTGGGCCTGTGTTTTTTGCCCTAACATGACTAGTAAGGAATTGTTTTGCATGATTGAACATGTCTGACTAGAAGGGTGGAGGGGAAGAAAGGAGAGTGAAAATGTAGATTTTAATTTATTAATTTTAAATGAATATTAAAAATTGTCTTTACATATAACTAAGGAAAAAATAAAATATTTTAAATAAATAAATGATGCATAACAACAAATAGGGAGACCTTTGTCTTATACTTTTCTTTCATTGTACCTTTAATTTCTTTCTCTTTGATAATCACAATTATTAACTTTTTTTTTTAGCTGTCAAAATACCTGTGAGGAGAAGGAATATACGTGCTTTTTACTCTTATATTTAGTGATTGCTTATAGGGGTGTTTTCTCACACTATAAACAATGAATATATTAATCAAACCATTTGGTACTTTAAAAAAAAAAAAAAAAAAAAAAAAAAAAAAAAAAAAAAAAAAAAAAAAAAAAAAAAAAAAAAAAAAAAAAAAAAAAAAAAAAAAAAAAAAAAAAAAAAAAAAAAAAAAAAAAAAAAAAAAAAAAAAAAAAAAAAAAAAAAAAAAAAAAAAAAAAAAAAAAAAAAAAAAAAAAAAAAAAAAAAAAAAAAAAAAAAAAAAAAAAAAAAAAAAAAAAAAAAAAAAAAAAAAAAAAAAAAAAAAAAAAAAAAAAAAAAAAAAAAAAAAAAAAAAAAAAAAAAAAAAAAAAAAAAAAAAAAAAAAAAAAAAAAAAAAAAAAAAAAAAAAAAAAAAAAAAAAAAAAAAAAAAAAAAAAAAAAAAAAAAAAAAAAAAAAAAAAAAAAAAAAAAAAAAAAAAAAAAAAAAAAAAAAAAAAAAAAAAAAAAAAAAAAAAAAAAAAAAAAAAAAAAAAAAAAAAAAAAAAAAAAAAAAAAAAAAAAAAAAAAAAAAAAAAAAAAAAAAAAAAAAAAAAAAAAAAAAAAAAAAAAAAAAAAAAAAAAAAAAAAAAAAAAAAAAAAAAAAAAAAAAAAAAAAAAAAAAAAAAAAAAAAAAAAAAAAAAAAAAAAAAAAAAAAAAAAAAAAAAAAAAAAAAAAAAAAAAAAAAAAAAAAAAAAAAAAAAAAAAAAAAAAAAAAAAAAAAAAAAAAAAAAAAAAAAAAAAAAAAAAAAAAAAAAAAAAAAAAAAAAAAAAAAAAAAAAAAAAAAAAAAAAAAAAAAAAAAAAAAAAAAAAAAAAAAAAAAAAAAAAAAAAAAAAAAAAAAAAAAAAAAAAAAAAAAAAAAAAAAAAAAAAAAAAAAAAAAAAAAAAAAAAAAAAAAAAAAAAAAAAAAAAAAAAAAAAAAAAAAAAAAAAAAAAAAAAAAAAAAAAAAAAAAAAAAAAAAAAAAAAAAAAAAAAAAAAAAAAAAAAAAAAAAAAAAAAAAAAAAAAAAAAAAAAAAAAAAAAAAAAAAAAAAAAAAAAAAAAAAAAAAAAAAAAAAAAAAAAAAAAAAAAAAAAAAAAAAAAAAAAAAAAAAAAAAAAAAAAAAAAAAAAAAAAAAAAAAAAAAAAAAAAAAAAAAAAAAAAAAAAAAAAAAAAAAAAAAAAAAAAAAAAAAAAAAAAAAAAAAAAAAAAAAAAAAAAAAAAAAAAAAAAAAAAAAAAAAAAAAAAAAAAAAAAAAAAAAAAAAAAAAAAAAAAAAAAAAAACCATTATAAAAGTATAGAAGAAGCATGTCATATAGCTTTACAGGCATGGTTTGAGGGAGAGGGAAGAAATAGGGGAATGTTAGCCAAATAAATCACATATTTTTTAAAAAGACAATTTTGATACATGAAATTAAAAAGCTTTAACATGAACAAAACTAATGCAACCATGATAAAAAGATAAGGTGTTAACTAGGAAAAAAATCTATTATTTCTGAAAAGGATATGAAATTCCAGATACATATTTATATACATATATTTTATTTAGAACAAAAGCCATTTCCCAATAGAGAACTAACCAAAGAATATGAATAATTCTCAAAAGAATTTTGTAACATAAAAAGTCCAAGAGATATAATTTCTGGGTAATTAATCTTATTATTAATCATGTTAGCAGGTAATTAATAAAAAGGGTCAATGAAACTCTCAAATGCCAAAGACCCCTCGTGGAACCCACTTAATACTTATATGTCCTTGGAAGAGTGGGTATTCCTGAGAGTGGCAATCAAAGATGATTGGTTGACATTTAATGAGAGGATGAATATTATAATGAAAGGTAGAACTAAACTGCAAGGAGCTTCAGTTGCTGGCAGAGGGGTTTATAACTGCATCATAGGAGCACCAGAAGCCCTGGAGTTCCTCTAGTTTAGGGTCCTTAACCTGAAGTCCATTACCTTGGTCGTTTGAGTAGGGATCTTTTTTCTACTCAGTTTGAAGAACAGCTAGATGGGACATTGCATAGAGCATTGGCCCAGGAGTCAGGAGGAGCCAAGCTCAAATGTGACCTCAGACGGTTAATACTTGTTGACTGTGTGAGTTAACATTATTATCTGTTGTGATCCTAGGCAAGTGATTTAATACAAACTGCCACACATAGACACACATTTGGATAACTCCATTTCAATATAATTTATTTTCTTTGCAATCCTTTGTATTTTATTTTATGCATTTAGAAACATTACTCTAAGAAAGAGTCCGAAGTCTTCACCTGATGGCCAAAGGGATCCATGACACAAAAATAAAGAACCATTACTCCAGAGGGAAGTGACATGGTCAGACCTATGCTATTTATATGCATTTTGGGTGAAGACTGTTAATGGTTACTGAATTATTGCTTCTCTGTAACCAGGTGATCAGCAAGCCTGAAGTCGTTTAAATAAGACATCTCAAATAAAGATTCAAAAATATGGGCTTGAGAACTTTGAAGAAGAGAAACATTCTTCAATTCTGTTTCAAGAAAGAGAACTACATACATCATTCCATCTCTCCTCTAGACCAACTCTAAGGAAAAACAATAGAAAGACTTCTACACTCACATAGAAGAGTCAATGCTTCAACAAATTCCTGATTTTTAGTTTGTTTCCTGAGAGACTTCAGGAAATTTCCCTTTTGGTGAGATTAGGGCATCTTTCTTAGCTGAGATGATAGCTCACTACCATCTAAAAAGCTTGATCGCTCTTGTACATTTTTGTGTATAGTCTAATGTGCAGAACTTTTCTGTTTGCCGTCTACTTGGATAAATGAGTTTAATCACTAGTCATTCACCAGCATTTAGTGGGAAGGCAAAAAAACTATAAATGTAAATGTATCTTTCCCCTTTAAGGGATGGCAACAAGGGATACTAGCAATATTGTTGCTTCTGAACTTAAAAATCATGCCTCTGTTATAGCAATATTTAAGGAAGTTGATAAATATAATTCTAGTCTAGTACTTCTCAAAGAACAGGATATTCTGACTTATCACCTTCTCTGCTCACCTCTAGGCAGAAATCAAAGTCTCTCCCCTGGAGAGATAGGGAGGCTTATAGAGATAGCTATATTTGCCTCCTCCATAAGCTGCATTTAGATAAAATGTGAACATGTGTATCACACATGGATTAATTTTAAAAACACAGTCTTTGTTATCATTTCACAGTTATTTTTCAATATTGATACACTCTGAAGACAGATTTGGACACAACTTGGATATAAACTAACGGTAAAATGGTAACTACATTAAAATAAAGGAAAACACTTTTGAAAGACTTCAAAACTCTGATAAATACAGTGACCCTGGAACACTGATGAACTAGAATGCCTAGAACTACAAGAGGTCCTTTGGAGATACAGGTAACATATTAGAAGTGAAGAATGATATATTTGCAGTCATGACCAACATGTTGATTTGTTTTACTTGATTATACTTAACTTAGTTCAAGGGGATGGAACAAAATTAGTGGGTATTCATGACATTCAATAAAATGAAAGAAAAAATCAATAAATTAAAAAGACAAACAAAAAAATTTACATGGAAGACCAAACTGGATCATTTTATTACTATCCTGTTAAATATAATATACACTTTTAAAAGTAGTATGCAACAGAAGTTCACAGATTTGGATGTAAATCTCTTTTTTATTCTTCTTATCTCAAAATGTTTGTGTTTGCTGTCCATTCTATGTACATACTAAAAAAGAAAAGTTTAAAAAAACAAAGGTATGTAAAGCTTTTCTTTATGGAATTAAAATAATTTTAATCAGTAAATTTTATTCTTCTGAGAATGTTTTTTTTGGGGAGTACAGAGAGCATCTGTTCTCCATCTGTAGAGTACAATCTACATGTGTATGTTAGTTGAAAATAAACAAACCAACCCCAAACCTATCCTGATAAAGAAAATACCAAAGGAAGTTTACTGTTTATGCCTTCTTTGTATCCCAGAGATGAAGTTATTAAAGCTGAATTCACAATATAGAACTCTGTAAGAATTTTTTAACTTAAAAATTATCAAACTGTGATACATTCTGAATGAAGATGTGAATTGTTTAAACATTCCAGAGACAATACTTTTTGAAAAGTGACTAATTTTTAAAGTAGTACTAACTAAATGGTTTTCAAAATTGATGCTTTATATAATCTGAGGTCTGGATGTGTAGTTTCTCCTTTCGTAATTTCCTTCAAATTCTACATCTTTTGTTTCTCCAAATAAAATTTATTGTTGCAAATGTTTCTATAAAGTATCCCTTTGGTAATCTGATATAGTACTAAATCTGTAAATTAACTTTGGTAGTATTTTCATTTTTATTATATTAGTAGAGCAAAGTCATGAAAATTGATATTCCTCCACTTATATGATGTTCTTCATTTTGCAATTGCAATTATTTTTAGTAAGTTGATTTCTAGATATTGTGAATGACTTAGTTAATCTCAGCAATATAATGATCCAAGACAACTCCAAAGGACTTATGATGGATGCTATCCCCTCCCAGAGAAAGAATTATAGTATTTGAATGCAGATCAACGCATACTATTTTTCACTTTCCTTATATTTTCATGACTTCTGGGCCTGTGTTTTTTGCCCTAACATGACTAGTAAGGAATTGTTTTGCATGATTGAACATGTCTGACTAGAAGGGTGGAGGGGAAGAAAGGAGAGTGAAAATGTAGATTTTAATTTATTAATTTTAAATGAATATTAAAAATTGTCTTTACATATAACTAAGGAAAAAATAAAATATTATTTTAAATAAATAAATGATGCATAACAACAAATAGGGAGACCTTTGTCTTATACTTTTCTTTCATTGTACCTTTAATTTCTTTCTCTTTGATAATCACAATTATTAACTTTTTTTTTTAGCTGTCAAAATACCTGTGAGGAGAAGGAATATACGTGCTTTTTACTCTTATATTTAGTGATTGCTTACAGGAGTGTTTTCTCACACTATAAACAATGAATATATTAATCAAACCATTTGGTACTTTAAAAAAAAACAAGTAGATTTTTTTTAAAAAAGACTCAAAAAGGAAAACTCAGGAATAATTTAAACAATCCAAACCTGAAAATATAAATTAGCTAGGAAAGAAATCCCAATTTGAGCAGAATTATTAATTAAACTAGAAAACAGTCCAGCAGAAATAAGGTTTAAAACCAAATTTTATACCATTTACCACAAAATAGCAAAAATGGATATGTGACCCATATATCAAAGATCATACCATTATAAAAGTATAGAAGAAGCATGTCATATAGCTTTACAGGCATGGTTTGAGGGAGAGGGAAGAAATAGGGGAATGTTAGCCAAATAAATCACATATTTTTTAAAAAGACAATTTTGATACATGAAATTAAAAAGCTTTAACATGAACAAAACTAATGCAACCATGATAAAAAGATAAGATGTTAACTAGGAAAAAAATCTATTATTTCTGAAAAGGATATGAAATTCCAGATACATATTTATATACATATATTTTATTTAGAACAAAAGCCATTTCCCAATAGAGAACTAACCAAAGAATATGAATAATTCTCAAAAGAATTTTGTAACATAAAAAGTCCAAGAGATATAATTTCTGGGTAATTAATCTTATTATTAATCATGTTAGCAGGTAATTAATAAAAAGGGTCAATGAAACTCTCAAATGCCAAAGACCCCTCGTGGAACCCACTTAATACTTATATGTCCTTGGAAGAGTGGGTATTCCTGAGAGTGGCAATCAAAGATGATTGGTTGACATTTAATGAGAGGATGAATATTATAATGAAAGGTGAGCATATTCTAATGAGAGGCATTGCCTCAGTCAAACTGAAATCTGTTAAAGACCTTACTTAGTTTAAAAAGACCAAGATCTTGCATTGCAAACAGGGCTACTTCCAGTCATTCTAATGTGTTTTTAGCTACTGGATCCAGATGGCTCTGGAGGAGAAAATGAGACTGGTGACTGTACAGCCCTCCCTCACTTGAATCCAATTCACTTCCATGTCATGACATCACCTTCCTGATGTTATGGTACTATTTGAAAACAACAGCCAACCACCTCTGCAAGTCAGAATAAGAACTGCTCCAATGAGGACTCAACTAGAATTGGCCCAAACTCCTTGTTTTCTTTTCTTTTCTTTCTTCCTTCCTTTCTCTTCCCTATGTCCACATAAGCTATCATACCCATATCTGTAGGTGCTCTGCCCAAAAGAATGCAAATTTTGATCATTAAAACTTCACAAGAAATCTTGAAGTTTACCAACCAGGATCATGCTTCAAACGCAAATCACTCTGCTATCATTGATTGACCAACCATAGGTCCCATAGCAAGCCCCACTTGATCATAGTTTAGGCCCTCATTGAGTCACTGTGAGGATAAATAGCAATTGTTTCTATTTTGGCCAGAAATTGTGTGTGTACACACACACACACACACACACACACACACACACACACACACACACATACACACACACATAAAATCTTTTGACTAGGTAAAAGAGATATCTCTGCCTAACCTTAATCACTGATTGGACACTATCTCAGTCAAATCTGTTAAAAATGTTAGTTTAAAAAGGCAAAGGTGTCCCACTTCATCCAGGGCCATCTCCAGTATTCTTGACCTATATCTTGCCACTGGACTCAAGACTGCATTGGAGAAGAAAGTAAAGCTAATAACTTTGAATAGCCTACCCTCACTTAAATCCAATTGCAGGTGATGGTGTTATCTCCTTGGTATAATGATCATCTCGGAAAACTTGGACAAAGAGACTTATCTCTTATCCAGCCTACCCCCACCTAGGTAATCTAGACAAAAGGGAGTTCCCTTTTGCCTAGACTTGAATAAGTGGAGCACAATGAACAAAAACTCACTTTAAATTCTTTTTAAGGTTCTCTAGTTCAGTTGAATAACAATTCCAAGATTCCTCTCATCATCTACCCTGACCTTTAGAGAAATAAACTTTGACCTAATATCCAAATGAGGAATGGAAAAAATCCTGGAGCTCCTCAATATTTGGTTATTTAATAATTATTTCTCTCAATTTCAAACTATTAACAATCATATGAAAGAATGTTGTAAGTCACTAAGAATAAGAAAAATTAAAATTAAAACAACACTGAAGATTCAACTCACAATTATTAAATTGACAGAAATGACAAAAGAAATGACAAAAAAAGTCAGTGTTAGTGAGATTATGGAAATTTAGGCATGCTGATGTATTACTGGTAGAACTGTGAATTGGTCCAAACATTCTAGAAATGAATTCTAAATGATGTGAAGAGAGTGATTAAAATGTTGACTCTCTTTGACACCAGAACTGTACAGCTAGACATATAAACAAAAAAAAGAAAAGTTTCATATAAAACAAAATATTTATATCATTTTTGGTACTATAAGAAAATTGTAAATGAAGTAGATGCATCAGACATCAGTTCAGAAATAGATAACAATCTTTGACACATAAATGTAACAGAATATTACTCTGCTGCAAGAAATAATATGAAGGAATAACGAGAAGCATGGGAATGTTTGTATAACAAATGATGAAAAACAGAATAAACAAAAGCAGAATAAAACACAGACAATGACTATAACAATATAAATGCAAAGAACAATAAAACAATCAAAACTGAATTGATTAAATTATATTTTTTCTCTCTTTTTTTGATTTGACTTTTTTATTATTAAAGCTTTTTATTTTCAAAACATATGCATAGATAATTTTCAACATTCACTCTTGCAAAATCTTGTGTTCTAGATTTTTTTCCCCTCCTTTCCACAACCTCCTCCCCTAAACAGCAAGTAATCCAATATGTTAAACATGTGCAGTTCTTCTATACATATCTCTATAATTATCATGCTGCACAAGAAAAATCAGATCAAAATGGGAAAAAATGAGAAAGAAAACAAAATGTAAACAAACAACAAAAAAGAGTGAAAATGCTGTTATGATCTACACTTAGTCCCCATGTCCTCTCTCTGGGTGCAGATGGATCTCTCCAACACAAAACCATTGGCACTGGTCTGAATTATCTTGAAAAAAGCCATGCCCATCAGAATTGATCATCATATAATCTTGCTGTTGTTGTATACAATGATCTTCTTGTCTATTCACTTCATTTAGCTTGATGAAATCATATTAAACAATCCTGGTTTCACAGTAGAAATATAAAAAGATAGCTTCTTCCATTTTATTGCAAAAGTGAGGAACCATGAATGAGAAATATTATTTTAGTCTATTTTTTAAGTCTGTTAGTGCTGTGCAACTCCCCCTCCCTTTTTTCTTTTAAAAAAAATTATTATTTTAAGTAATAGTTTTCTGGAAAGGAAAGAAGTAATATAATGGTAAATCTAAATATATAAAACAAAAGATGTCATAAAAAATTTCTCTGTCAACACTTGTTTCAAGAAAAGATAGAGAATAGATTAATGATGGGCAGCTAGGTGGCAAAGTGGATACAGTACCAGCCCTGAAATCAGGGGGTCCTAAGTTCAAATCAGGCCTCAGATTCTTAAGGATCCTGGCTGTGGGACCCTGGGCAAGACACTTAACCCCAATTGCGTCAGCAAAAAAAAAAGAAAAGAAAAGAAAAGAAAATAGATTAATGAATTAGGCATGAAACCTTAAAAAAATTCTTTTAAAATAACAAATGAAGAAACCCAATTAAATAAGAAACTAAAAATTAAAAGATAAATCAAAGAGATTAAGTTTATGATTACTTAATTATGTATTAAAATAATTACTAATAATACTAAAACAAATAACTATTAAGGAGATTAAAGTTTTTAAAAATTTAAACAAAAGTAATTTGATTTTTTAAGAAAAACTAATAAAAGAAAAAGTTCTAGTTTGATTTAAAGAAAAAACCCAAACTATCAAAAAAGGATAATTCATGGTAACTGAAGTTAAATAAAGAAAACTATCAGAAACTATTTTCTGATTAGATGCCAACAATCCTAAAGACTTAAATGGAATATATGAATACTTTCAAAAATATAAAATATATTAGCAGAACAAGTAATGTGTTATTTCAATTCAAAATCAGAAAAAGAAATTGAACATGGCATAAATGAACACATAAATGTAAGAAGTGGGTGGGATTTTACTTTCCACAGAATTATGAAAATTGAATTATAGAAATATAGAGAAATTAAACTAAAGATAAAATTGAAACCTAAGAAATGAAGGCTAGGACATGAAACAAAAAAATAAAAAAAGTAAAAGGAGAATGTAATCAAAGGCTGGAGATTCTGACTTGAAAAGGAAAGGAGAATGTGATCCGAGGTAGAGATTTAGAATAAGAAACACTGTTGTAATGTAATTGGAGAATGACTTACAGGTGGTGGGAGCAGATTGTAAAGAAGATGAGTAGGAGACTTAGACTCATGTAGGGGAATTAGACTCTTCACAGAGAATAGTACTCAGCCAATAGGGAATCAGGGAAAGGACTAAACTACTTTCAAATAAAGTGAATGCCACAGGAGAAATGATGTAATGAGGGATAGAGATGGGGGAAGAGGAATGTTATACACTTCTTATAGGTTGGTGACCTCTGGTACTGAGCTAATTGGAAATCAAAGGAGGGACTTGCATTTCAGGTACAAAAAGGAACAAATAATGACTTTAAAGGTTCCTATTTGATAGGATACCTACCTCTGCAGTTGTATAAGAATTTTGACTCCATCCTTCCAAAGTCCAATGGAATAATTTCTCACATAAAGAAAAAAAAAAAACCCAAGTCCAAAACACATAAATATGTACTGAACATCCTAAGAAACAATTAATTGATGGATAATCCACTTTTTCTGTTCTATTTTGAAAAATAAAACATAGAAATACTTGTTATCATGAGAAAGGAAGAGAGAAAGAAAAGAGAAACAGACACACACACACACAACACACACACACACACACACACACACACACAGAAAAGATATATACCAGTAGATATACCAGTAATATGTTCCTGGCTAGCTTAAATAGGTCCTGGGTTTATGCAGAAAAATCTAAGGACACTGTTAAGATTACAATATTCTCTGGGGCAAGCAGGAGATCATTCAGTGAACCTTTTGTTCTTAAGTAGGTTTTTTTGTTCAAGTAGACTTTCTATACAGTCCCACCTCAGGTGGAGGTCTCTAGAAACCCTGCCTTATTGCATTCAATTAGAAAACCACTTCAAACCCCAAAGATTAATTTCCTCTATAAAAGATCAGCTCATGCTCTAGCTCTTCATTAGATCTTTTTTAGGATTAGCTTGCCATAGCTCCCAGCTCCAAGTTGTCTTCTCCCCTTCTCCCTTCCTTGCCTCCCTCCCTTACCCCATCATCTCATAACATTTTTCTCTTTGTTAACTGTTAAAAGCTATTTCCTTGCTAATTTCTCTGTGTTAATAAATTGCATTTCTTTGTACCTGTAATAGATGTCTTGTCATAGTTGTTCCATGTTATGAACTGAATTTCTATTATGTCATTTTTATATAATATTCTTTCTACAATCAATTGCTCTCCTGAAACCATTTCACATTTACTGTTCCTGGTGCCTATTTTACCTCATCATAAATTGCAATTTTATCTTTTCCCAGTTCTTTGTGCTAAAATACTGAGGAGACAAATATAAGTAAAGAAGACAATTCCTGCTCTCAAGAATCTTAAATTCTAGTGGAGAAAACAACAAATTAAGAGATAACAGAAGACGGCGGGGTAAGGTATGGTACCTAAGTCAGGACAGAGAGAAGCACTGACTGAAAGACAGGTCAGCAAATGGCATGGAAGCCACAAGAAGATTGATCCAACAAGATATTACACAAACTCACTTATCACAGCCCCATAAGTCACTTAAAAGTTCATACCCTTTGATACAGGTCATAATCCACACCTTTGATCCAGTGATAGGATTGGTAACAATTATAGAAGCCAGAGAAAATTAAAATCCTGAGACCATATAAGTTTAAAGATAGAAATGTTTATCCCTAAGCTCAAAGTGAATGATATAATTTTCTAGCAATGAAAAGAAAAAAAAAATCCATCAGGTACTTACAATCAATCAATTAATCAAGCAATCTGTCTTTTTTTAAGAGCTCAACAACAACAAAACATTTTTTTTTAAAGATTAAGACATCTAGTTATAACAATTCTTTCTTTTCTTTTTTTATCTTCCAATAGTATTTTATTTTTCCAAATGCACATATACTTTTCAACATTCATTTTTGTAAGATTTTATGTTGCAAATTTTCTTCTTCCTCCATTATCACCCTTTTCCTGAAGACAGCAAGCCGTCTGATATAGGTAAACATATACATATTTTTATATATATAAAATATATACCTTTTATATAAAGTACCTTTTAAACATAGTTCCATATTTGTCATGTTTTATTTTTTAAAATGAGAAAAAAAAAAGCAAACAAATGAACAAAAAAGGTAAAAATAATGTGCTCCAATCCACATTCAATCTCCATAGTTATTTCTCTGGATATGGATGGCATTTTCCATATCCAGTCTATTAGAATTATCTTGAATCACCACAGTGCTGAAAAGAGCCAAGTCCATTACAGTTGTTCATCACATAATCTTGTTGTTGTATACCATGTTCTCTTGGTTCTATTCACCTCATTCAGCATCAGTTCATGTAAATCTCTCCAGGCCTTTCTGAAATCACTGCTGATTATTTCTTATAAAACAATAATATTATATAACCTTCATATGCCATAATTTATTCAGCCATTCTCCAACTGATGGGCATCCACTCAGTTTCCAGTTTCTTGCCACTACAAAAAGGGCTGCTACAAACATTTTTGAACATATGGGTTCCTTTCCCTCCTTTATGATCTTTTTGGGATACAGGTTCAGTAGAGACCCTGCTGGATGTAAGTGTATATACATAGTTTGATATCCCTTTGGGCATAGTTCTAGAATGTTCTTCAGAATATTTGGATCATTTCACAATTATACCAGCAATGCATTCATGTCCCACTTTTAACACATCCCCAGTAACATTTATCATTATCTTTTCTTGTCATCTTACCCAGTCTGAGAGGGGTGAAGTAAGATACCCACAATCTCAAGATAAAAGGAGGTGCCCCTCTAAATAAAGAAGTATCCTGAAAGAAGTCAAGAGCTAAAACATAGTTTTAGATAATTTGTAGATAGATATATAACTGTCCACCTCAATCTATTTAACTATAAAATAAGGATAATAAAAACACCTAATTTTTATCAGGTAGTGGTAAAAAGAAATGAGGCATTTGTAAAACACTTAGCAGAACACGTAACACATTCAAAGCATTTAAATGCTTTTTTTCCCTTCTTAACAAATATTGAGGAGCAAAGACAAGATGGTGGAGAGCAGTATCTATGTGACCTCATCTGAGCTTCCCTTCCTTCTGATTAAGCCTCTAGACTGGTTTTGGAGTGACAGAAATCACAAATATTTGGAGTACAACAAATTTCCGGAAGAAGATACTGTGAAAGAACTTCAGAAAATGTCTGTTTCTGTCCAGCAGGGTGAGAGGCTGCCAAACCCAGAGAGGAATGCAGGGAACCCAGAACAGGGAGCTGGGATAGGGAGCCAAGGAGGGGCTGCATCCTCACACCAGGTCTACTGTGAAGCTCTTAGACTACTCTGTCCTGGTTGCAAGCTAGTAGTTAAGCAGATGACTTGTAAGACACCCAAAAGCAAATACAAAAGTCAAATTATAAGCCACTAAACCCCAGAATCTGGCTTACCCAGTCCTAGAACTCAGTCAGCAGACCTGCCTCAAGGCAAACTAAAGAGGCTGTCACCCTTTTGCCTTAAGAGCAGACCTTATCCCTCAAAAAAATGAGCAAAAAAGCAAAAAGAATTCTGACCATAGACATTTCTTTTTTGCCTGAGGCAATTGGGGTCAAGTGACTTGCCCAAGGTCACACAGCTAAGAAGCGTTAAGTGGTCTGAGCACAGATTTGAACTTAGGTCCTCCTGACTTCAGGACTGAATCTTTATTCACTGTGCCACTTCACTGCCACCATAGACATCTTTTATGGAGAAAAAGAACAGATCTCAAACCCTGAGGATCCTAAAAGCAAATCAACACCAGATGAAACCCCAAAGGATGATATGAGTTGGTCCCCATCTCACAAAGCTTTCTTGGAAGAATTAAAAAACGATCTTAAAAGAGAATTAGAAGAACAATGGGGAAAGGAAATGAGATCTTTATAAGAGGGTATGGAAAAGGAAACCCAGAAATTATCTGAAAAAAACTCCTGTAAAAAATTAGACCTCATGAAATGGGAAAAGGATAGAACTCCTTACAAAATAGATATGAAAAAGAAACCAATTCACTAAAAACAAAATCTGTGAAATGGAAAAAAAAAAAAACGCAATGAATAAAACACTTCAAATAAAATTTCAAGTGACCAAATGCAAAAAGTGACAAAAAAAGGCAAATGAATAATTCACTAAAAATGAGAATTGAACAAATGGAAGTGAATGAATCAATAAGATTTCAAGAATCAATCAAACATAACCAAAAAATGAAAAAAATAAAAGAAAATGTAAAATACTTGATTGGAAAAACAACTGACCAGGAAAATAGATCTAGAAGAGACAATCTAAGAATTATTGGAGTTCCTAAAAACCATCTTGAAAAAAAGAGCCTAGACCTCACCTTTCAGGAAATCATCAAGGAAAACGGCTTAGATGTCCTAGAACAAGAGGGTAAAATAACCATTGAAAGAATTTGCCTATCATTTCCTGAAAGAGATCCCAAAGTGAAAACTCCAGGGAACATCACAGCTAAATTTCAGAATTATCAAATCAAGGAGAAAATATTGCAAGCAGCCAGAAGGAAATAATTCAAACACCGAGGAGCCATAATCAGGATTATCCAGGATCTAACACTTTAAAAGACCAAAAGGCATGGAATCTGATATTCCAAAAGGCAAAGGAACTTGGATTGAGCCAAGAATCAATTATCCTGCAAAATTGAGCATCATCTTTCAGAGAAAAAGATGGACATCCAATGAAATAGACAAATTTCATCTATTTCTAATGGAAAGACCAGAACTGAATAGAAAATTTAATCTTCAAATACAGAACTCAAGAGAAGCATAAAAAGGTTAAAAAAAATAAAAATAAGTTTCTTTTAAAAGTTAAAAAGCTTTTATCCCTATATAGGAAGATATGTTTAACTATTGAGATCTGTATCTCTGTTATGGATATACTTATAGGGTGTAAGTATAATTTGATTTTATTAAGATGATTTTAAAAAGAAATTAGAAGAGGAATGGAAGAAGAGGAAAATGGAGTTAAAGTGGTATAATGTCCAGACTAGCTCTCTGGAAGATCTCTGGACAAGCCTTGGTCTTAGGTAGGGGAGTGATGAAAAACAGAGAACCACCAGGAAGATCTCTCTTTCTTTCTCCATCTTCTGTGTCTCCTCTGTGTCTATCTCCTCATCTATGTCTCCTCTAAGTCTGTGTCTGAGTCTGAATCTGAATTTGAGTTCTACTCTCCAGTCCTCTCAGCCCTTAAATACCTCAGTATGATTACATCATTACATCACACTAAGTACATGCCTACTAGAGTGATTACATCATTATATCATACTAAGTATGTGTGAACTAGAGAACCATTATCTCATCAATCATACTGAGTGAATGCTAACTATAAGCACCCTGCTGCAAGTATCCTTGCTTCAAGTAGAACAGAGACGGCATGATCATCTCTGATTTCTCAGGAAGGGAGGTGAAAAATTCCAAAGGGAAAAATGGGGAGCCAAACTATATACTTTTAGCAGGTTTCCTCTGGGCTGAAGAATCTTATACCTCACTCAGAGTTCCCCCACTATCTATGGCCCTCTACATCTCTCACTTTCCTTTGTTTTACTTGAAACAGGTATACATAAATCCATCAGCATGGGAGGTATTACACAAGCACATAGTAATATAACACAGACTAGTAATGAAATTACTACTCATTGTAACAAACAATATGAATCAACATGAGGAATTATACATGTCCATAAGTCCCAGAAGGACGGCATATAAATAACAATCACACATACACCTTTTTCAGCAGCCAAGAGATAATCCAAAACCAATCTATTGTCCATTACCTCATGTGTCAGGGAATCCAATGATTCCTGCAGATTTTGAAGTCCTGCAGCAGTCTCATTGACAATTTTTGATGTTTATGAATCAATAGCCATACACATAGGGTGAACAGCCATGCTCTTTCAGTGGCACATATAATCAGAGATGGAACCACCAGATGTTTCTTGGGTCTTTTCCTTTGTTTCAAGGATCTTTTCCATCTCTCTCCAATGGATAAAGGGAATATGGCTCACTGGCACCCATCTAATTCCTTCTCCATCTGTAGAGATATAAGCAAATCCTTTCCCCTAAGCAGTTAACCTATCTGATCCCTTCCATTCACCACTTTCTGAATCTCTCTACATCACTTGGCAATTAGCTAAAGATAGTGGAGCTGCTCACTCTGGACACTGCCCTTCCAGCACGTTATAAAACTGTCTGCCGGAGCCAGTGCATCTTTATTAAAAATCAAAAAGAGCTAAATTTAAAAGTTCTCTACAGTTATCTGTGACTTCCCCTTTCTTTTGTTTTTGGAGGAGTGTCTTCATGTCTCTGTTTCTCCTCTCTACTACTGCCTGTCCTTGAGGATTAAAAGGTATGCCAGTGGTGAGTAAAATCTTGCACAAAAGTGTACAAAATGTTTAAAAGTATATGCAGGTCCATTATCTGTTTTTATGGCTTGTGTCATAGCCATAATTGCAAAAGCTTGTCTAAGGAATTCAGCAACTGTTGGAATCTTTACAAACTGCTAACTCATTAGAGTTGATAGAATATTGATCTGATCTTACAAGATGTTTTGGGCCAGAACCTGAAACAAGGTACTAAGTAGAACTAATTGATACAATGCTTGTGTTCACACCTTTACTCATTGGAGTTCACAAGTATGGGAGATTCACAAAGTAAACTTTGTAACTTTATGAATTCACACCTCCCTTGAAGCTCTTAGGGCCAGAGAGTACTATGGGAGAAACCCATAATCCCTCTGTCTCGAATCCCACAATTCCTCTCTCTCAAATAAATAGAGCTTTAAAAGAGCCAGTCAGAAGAGTTTTCAGAGGAAGAAGTTACGAGTCGGAATTGAGCTAGAACCTGGAGAGAATTACTTCAGAAGGCAAGAGAGACAGATTCATCTTTGTGCTGGCTGGAGGCTGAAGAAAGCAGAAGCAGAAGCAAAGGACAATCTGCAAGAGCTCTTGGAACCAAGCAGGAAGATAGGCCTCAACTAACCAGGCTACTTTTGAAGGAGAAAATAAACGTTTGTATTTTTAACAGCTGGATGCATTTGGGTGATTATTACTTTCAACCGCAACTAAGACTGCCCCCAGAAAATCTCCTCAAAAAAACCTGCTCTCTCCCCCAGAGAGAATTATTATATTATTTTAAAGAAGAACAAGAACACTACAAGTGACCACTCGGGATGTTTCTTTTGCTGCTGGTATTGTAAAACCTGAAAAGGTGTCTACTACAACATGGATAAAGGACAGACAACCAAAAGATTTATAATGGGTCACATCCATCTGCCAAATTTCACTGGGTCTCAAACCACGAGGGTTCTTCCCTGGAGGGAGCATAGAAGCATGGAAAGAAAGGCAAACTGTAAAAGCTTTTTACTATGCTCCTAGCTTCCTCTTTTGTTATCCCAAATTGCAAATGTAAAACTCAAGCAGCCTGATGATATTTAGAAAGAGATTCTTGGGCTGCCTGAAATAAAGGAGTACTGGCTAACATGGTTAGAAGAGTATCTACCTTTGAAATTCCATTAAAAATAGGACCTGAAAGATCACTATGAGAGTGGACATGCAAGATATAAATCTTACCTGGATACTTTCTCACTTGCTCTTGAAATTCCTTAAAGAACTGATATATATTACAAGCTGTAAATTTTATTTGGGCTGTGGCAATTCTTTGTACCACACTTACTAAATAAGCTGAATCAGATATTATATTTACATCTCCTGGATAATAAGTGAGAGCTAGCATGATTGCATACAATTCATTCTACTGAGTGGTCTAAAAAGGAATTCTGACTACTCTCTTTATAGTTAAGTCATGAGAGTTTATAGCACAAATGTTACATTCAGATGCATTTGTAAAGATATTTAGTCCTTTAAGAAGAACCTTAGAAACTTTTTCATCAAAAATCCATTGTCAATTATGTAATAGCCAGGTTATCTTTAATTTAGAACAGTGTGTAAAATTTGGAGTGGTGGCCAATAAAATTTACCACTCTGGGATGGTTTCACAGCATACATTAATTTGTGCATTGGTATAAAAAGTGTATATTTTGTCAGATCTTATCCCAGATAATTGTACTACTCTCTTAATGGCCTTAATAGCCACAAGCACTGGATATGGAGTAAGGCTTTGTTCTGATTGTGCTGGGAGGGTCACTCACTCTAAAGCACTGTCTCCTTCATGAAGAACTGCTGCTGTAGGTGCCTCTTTTGTGGCAAAAACTGATATTTCCAAGGGTTTCTAAGTAACTTTTTCAACCACATTGGATAAGCCAGTTAAACTTCTCTCAAAACCTCTTGAGCTTCTTTTGTAAGCTGGTGTGGTGAGTTTAAAGCACTGTCTCCCCTTAAAATGTCGTATAATTGTTGAAATTGATAGGTAGTTAAGCTAACACTGGACTCATCCATTGAATATCTCCTATCAATTTCTAAAAGCCATTTAAGGTGTTCAACTTCTCTGTTCTTAAAGAAAGCTTTTGTACTATAAGCAGCTTAGGATGTACTTCATATCTTAAATATTGAAAAGGAGCATGTCTTTGAATTTTTTCTGAAGCTATATGCAATTTGTAGTTCTTTAATGTTTCTATGATCTTTTGTAGACATGCTTCTAACATTTGTTCCTCAGATGCACATCCCAATATATCATCCATGTAAAGTAATAACATTATTTTTGGAAATGCTTTTCTTACTGGAGTAAGAGCAGCAGCTACATACATTTGACACATAATAGGGCTATTTTTCATTCTCTGTGGCAAAAGTGTCCATATTTTTTAAAGGCTCAGCTAAATTAACATTGGGCACTGAAAAGGAAAAACTTTTCATATCCTTCTTATCCAGAGGGATAGAATAGAAACAATCCTTAATATAATCCATGTAATATAATAATATAACTTTTGGAAATGCTTTTCTTAAAGCATTAAAGTAAGAGCAGCAGCAACATACATTTAGTAAGGCTATTTTTCATTCTCTGTGGCAAAACTGTCCATTCATATTTTTTTATAAGGCTCAGTTAAATTAATGCTGAGCACTGAAAAGCCAAAACTTTTCATATCTTCCTTATCCAGAGGGATAGAATAGAAACAATCCTTAATATCTATAACCCAAAGAGGCCATTCTCTAGGCAATTGAGTAGGAGATGGAAGTCCAGGCTGAAGAGTTCCCATAATTTCCATCTGTTCATTTACTTTTCTCAAATCAGTCAACATCCTCCATTTTCCAGCTTTCTTTCTTACAACAAATACAGGGGAATTCCAAGGACTTAAAGAAGGTTGTAAGTGTCCTTGGTCAAGTTGCTTCTATACTATAGTACTAATAAGGCCTGAATTTTATCTCTAGCTAAGGGCCACTGTTCTATTCACATTGGTGTATCAGTTTTCCACTGAATGAAAAGTACTCAATTGTAATCCTAACTGTTGTAAGATCTCTTTTCCCCACAGATTGATGGGGATTTTTTTTTAACTACAAAAGGAATAAAAACTCCTATTTTACTTTCAAATTTCCATCTCAAAGGGGAAGCACAAATTTCAGCTGCTATTGATCCTCCTAGGACAGACATATGGGTGTCTGTCATATCTTTGGCCAGTGACTGGACCAGTTGGCACCTCTAATGAGTGTACAATCTGCACCCGTGTCTACCAACCCTTCCAATGGTATGTCATTTACATAGATAGTGAGCATAGGATGGTCAGCTGTAACAGCTGCAGTCCAGAATATTCCTGTATCTTGTTGCTGGGAGTTAGAATCTGGGTGACTATCACCGGATTGCCTATTAGGAGTCTGTGTCAGTAAACCTGATGCTACTACTCCTGGGTGATAAGTCACACATTGTCTACCTGTATTAGTCACTGGGATATTAGCTACATATTCCCCAGTTTCCCAAGTCAGTGTATGGATGGACACTGTTTTTTGTAAGCACTCTCAGGAGGTGAGAGGCAAGGGATCTATAGGCCACAATGGAACAGATTTCACCTCTCCAGGTGGTATCTCAGTTGTCCCAGCTGCATACAACTCTATTCTCCCCAATTGTAATCCCTTTCTCCCATCAGGTACCTTCCTGGCTGTTTGATTATGTAAACCCTTTTTCCCATCAGATTGCTTCTTGGCTGATTGGTCATGTCTGAGTACTGAACTTCTAAAGGCTCTCTGGGTGTAGCATCAGCTGTCATCATGCCCCAAGTGTTTTTTGCCTGGGACCCTGGAACTGAACCCCACTTACCTGAATCAATCTACATTCTGATGCCCAATGGAAGCCTTTGTTGCATTTTGGACATGGGGTTTTGGGTCTTGTTTTCCCACCTTGTCCTTTCATTCTATCTTTATGCCAAGATTGAGCTTTCATATACCCTACTTTACCACACTGAAAGCACTGAAAGGCCTGAAAGTCCCTTGCCATGAGGAACCCCATTTTCCCATGTTCTGCATCATAGTCCAGGCATAAAAGGTATTTGTGCCCACTGTGGCACAGTGTCTTACAATCTCCTCTAAAGGAGCCTCCTTATGTAGTTCTAGTATAATTCTTTTCTCATTAGCATTTTCTCTAGCAAGTTGTCTTATCAGAATTCCTGTTGCTGCATTTTCACCAATAGTTCATATGACAGTTGTCTGCAGACTTCCCACAAAATCAGCAAAGGTTTCATTTGGATCTTGCTCTATTTTCGTGAAGGTTTCTTCTCTATCTTGTCTTTCTGGGCAACAGAAGCATTTTGCTCATATGCTGCCATAGGGTAATCAATCTATGCTAAAGTGTCTGCATAAGGACCTATACTTGCTAGTTGATCAAAGGTGACTGGCATATTAATTCCAGTTTTCCTATTTTGTTGGGCTTGTAGTCTACAGAATTTACTATCCTCAGAAAACCACAACAAGTTTTGTCCAGGTTCTAAACATGTCCTTGCTATAGAGTTTCAATCACTAGGGGTTAAAATTTCATAAGTCAAATTCTCTAATACTATCTTAACATAAGATGATATAGACCCATAAAGAGTGCAACACTTTTCCAGATCTTTGATGATTTCCAGATTAAAAGGAGTGTATCTTCTCATGGCTTGACCTCAAGAATCAAACTCTTCAATCACAGGGTATGCTTCTACTCTCAAATCAGATATATCCTGTCCTTTCTTTTTAGCTTTAATTAATGCCACTTGTAATTGTGTTCTAGGGGGTGAACAAAACTACTGCATGGGTAGTGCTGATGGTGTCACTATCCCTCCCACTCCTCTTCCTCCCTCTGCCCCTGAAGGCGAAATTGAGGGGAGCAGATCAAGAGATGGGGAATGCCCTAATGGCACCTGCTGGGGTATAAGTGGAAGTGAAACTGAGCTATGAAAGTGAAAAGCACCACAGCCCTTAAGCTCATCAGCACTGTCTTTAAGGTACTTAACAATTATAATTCATTATCAGTAAATGTTTGATTTGTATATTTGTTTTAGACAACTAACTACCTGAGATCTTGTAAAAAAAAAAAATCTCCAGCAAAAAGGGGTTGTGAGTGGAAAAAAGTTTAAAAGGCCCTGATCTATATTACTAATCATCATTATATTAAAAATTTAGTTAACATTAATTAACTTTTGTAAAAAGATAATTATTGAAAAGACAGAGAAGATAGATATAGCCTCTGATCACAAAGAAAATATTTTACTTAAATAATAACATAACTCTGACAGTGTCTATCAGTACAGTTGTATTAAATATATTCATTTGGAATTCATAAGGGTCAAGAAAGTCCCTGGTCTCATCTAGTTCCATTGAATTCTAAAATAGCAATATAGAATTAGAACTAAGAGATTGTATTTTTATTCTGACAAGATCAATCTTACCTATTCAATAGACATATGTTATTATTCAATCATTTCAATCATGTCCCATTTTTCATGACTCCATTTGGAGTTTTCTTGGCAAAGATACTAGGATAGCTTACTATTTTCTTTTCCAGCTCATTTTACAAATGAGGAAACTGAGGCTAACTGACTTGCCCAGAGTCACATATTTACTTACTAAGTGTTGAGGTCAGATTTCAACTCCAGCCCCAGCACTCTATCCACTGCACCACCTAGCTACCCAAAAGGTAAATGTCCATATATGTAATATTAGTCAATCAAATAAACATTTATTAGTCAGTCAATAAAACATTTATTAAGTACCTGTTATATGCCAGGCATGATGTTAAAGGTGCTATAGATAAAAGAAATGTAAAAGACAATCCCTGTTTTCAAGAAGCTCATAATATTATATATAGAGGCAAGAAGGGAAGAGAGAGAAGGTGAGAACTAGAGAGAGGGAGAAAGAGACAGACAAACAGAGAAAGAGATAGAGACAGAGAGAGAGGGGAAGAGAGACAGAGAGAGAGAGAAAAAGAGAGAGAGAGAGAGAGAAAGAGAGAGAGAGAGAGAGAGAGAAAAGGGGAGAGGAGAGAGACAGAGATAATACATTGTTTCCCATGTTAAGTGGGGCTCTTTAGCTGGGGCTCAAAGCAAACCAGAGGAGCCAGAAGGCAGAGGTGAGGAGGAGGAATGTTCATTGGGCAGCTGGTGAAAATGTCTTGTCAAAGATATGGTGTGTCTTATTCAAGGAATAGCAAGGAGGCCAATGTCACTGGATCACAAAGTACATAGAGAGTGCAAGAAGACTGGAAAGGTAGAGGAAAACCAGGTTATGATAATTTCCTATATGATCATGGAGATATATTAGGAAGCTACTAGAGTTTCCTGAATAGCAATGTAACATGGTCAGATCTGCATTTCAGAAAGATAACTTTGGCAATTGAGCAGAGAATGGACTTGAATGGGGAGAGATACGTTCAGGGAGACTAACCAGCAGTGTGAGGCAACTGTCCAGGGAGGAGGTGATGAGGGCCTGCACCAGGGTGATGCCAGTGTCAGAGGAGAGAAAGTATCATATATGACAGATGTTTTGAAGATAAGATTGATAGGACTTGGCAATAAATTAAAAGTAGATTGTAAGAGATAGGAGGAGTCAAAGACAACACTGAAATTGGGAACCTAGGTGACTGGGAGTATGGTAGTACCTTCTAAATAAGAGGGAGATTTAAAAAAAAATAATTTAAAATGCAATACTTTGATAAGGAAAGCTCCTACCCCCAAATACATCCTCCTCATCCATGATATTTTAAATTGTGCTCAATTTCATCAGAGGCTGCAACACAAGACTATTTGAGCCTCTTCCAGGTTAGTGCAATGGTTCATTTATGTAGTCCATTTTTTTCTGAAGCAGTTTTTTGACTGCTTACAACTAATACCTCAATATTGGTAGCTATTTCCTCATCTTTGTTAACATTCTTCTCTGAGTTTTCCTTTTATCTAGTCTGTATCAATTGTGTATTACCTGGTTATTTACTAGATAACCCCATTCAATCTCCCCATAGAAACTAAGGACAATCTTTGCCCTCTTTGCCCATTTCCCATTATATCAAGCCTTTATCCTCATCTCCACATTACCCACTATTCCCAGTCTTGAACTCTAACCCCTTCATTAAAAAACCTAATGAAAACAATTCACAAAGTTGCAGGATATAAAATAAACCCACACAAATCATTAGCATTTCTATATATTACTGACAAAGTTCATCAGCAAGAGATAGAAAGAAAACTTTCATTTAAAATAACATTAGATAAAATAAAATATTTGGAGATCTACTTGCTAAGACAAACACAAGAACTATATGAATACAATTGCAAAACATTTCTCACACAAATAAAGTCAGATCTAAACAATTGGAACAATATCAACTGCTCGTGGGTAAATCAGCTAATATAATAAAAATGACAATTCAGCCTAAATTGCTCTACTTTCAGTGCCATACCAATCAAACTGCCAAAAAATTATTTTATAGAACTAGAAAAAAAAATAACAATTCATCTGGAAGAACAAAAGGTCAAGAATATCAGGGGAATTGCTGGAAAAAATACAAAGGAGGTAGCTTAGCAGTACCAAACCTAAAATTATACTGTAAAGTAGCAGTCATCAAAACCATTTGATACTGACTAAGAAATAGAGTAGTGGATCAGTGGAATAGATTAGATATACATGATACAATAATCAAGAGCTATAGTATTTGATAAACCCCCAAACTCTAGCTTCTGGAATAAGAACTTACTATTTGAAAAAAAAAATTGCTGGGAAAACTGGAAAATAATATGTCAGAAACTCAGCATGGACCTACATCTCACATCCCATACCAAAATAAGGTCAAAACGGGTACATGATTTAAGCATAAAAGATGATACCACAACAAATTAGGAGAGCGAGGAATAATTTATCTATCATAACCCTGGAGAAGGAAGGAATTTATGACCAAAGAAGAACTGGAGAACGTTAGAGACAAAACAGACACCATCAATTACATTAAATTTAAAAAGTTTGTACAAACAAAACCAACAGAAACAAGATTAAAAGGAAAATACAAAGCTCAGAAAAAATCTTTACAATTGATATTTTTTTAATTAAATCTTTTTATTTTCAAAACATATGCATAAATAATTTTCAAAATTCACCCTTGAAAAACTTTGTTTCAAATTTTTTTCTCTCCCTTCCCCCCATCCTCTCCCCAGACAGCAAGTAATTGAATATATGTTAAAATATATGCAATTCTTCTATACATATTTTCACAATTATCATGTTGCACAAGAAAAATCAGATCAAAAAGGAAAAAAAATGATAAAGAAAATAAAATGTAAGCACACAACAACAAAAGTGAAAATACTCTATTGTGATCCACACTCAGTTTCCACAATAGACAGCTCTCTTCATTATAAGACTATTGAAACTGGCCTCAATCACCTTGAAGTTGAAAAGAGCCACATCCATCAGAATTGATCAGCATATAATCTTGTTGCCATGTATAATGTTCTCCTGGTTCTACTCACTTTACTTAGCATCAGTTCATATAAGTCTCTCCAGGTCTCTCTGAAATCATCTTGCTGATCACTTCTTATAGAATAACAATATTCCATAACATTCATATACCATAATTTATTCAGCCATTCCCAACTGATGGGCATCCCCTCAGCTTCCAGTTCCCTGCCAGTGTAAAAAGGGATACTATAAAAGTTTTTGCATACACATTTGTCTTTTTTTTCTTTTAATGATCTCTTTGGGATGCAGGCCCAGTAGAGACATTACTGGATCAAAGGGTATGCACAGTTTTATAGCCCTTTGGGCATAATTCCAAATTGCTCTCCAGAATGTTTGGATAAATTCACACTCCACCAACAATGTTTTCCCACATCCCCTCCAATATTCATCATTATCTTTTCCTGTCATTTTAGCCAATTTGAGAAGTGTGTAGTGTTACTTCAGAGTTGTTTTAATTTGCATTTTTCTGATCAACAATGATTTAGAGCATTTTTTCATATGACTAGAAATGGTTTTAATTTCTTCATCTGAAAATTATTTGTTCATATCCTTGGACCATTTATCAATTGGAGACTGACTTGAATTCTTATAAATGAGTAATTCTCTCTATATTTTAGAAATGAAGTATTTCAGGACCTTTGGATATAAAACTGGTTTCCAGTTTATTGCTTCCCTTCTAATCTTGTCTGCATTAGTTTTGCTTATACAAAACCTTTTAATTAAATATAATCAAAATTATCTGTTTTGTAATCCATAATCCTAATTCAGCCAATGTTTCTGATAAATGTCTCATTTCTAAATATATAAAGAACTGTGTCAAACTTAAAAGATACATGTCATTCCCCAATTGTTAAATGGTCCAAGGATATGAACAATTTTCTTTTTGTTAAATTCATTTAATTCTTTATTAACACACATTACTTTATGAATCATGTTGGGAGAGAAAAATCAGAGCAAAAGGGAAAAACCATGGGAGGAAGATAAGAAACAGAAAAAAGAAATGAATACAGCATGTGTTCATTTACATTCAGTCTCCTTAGTTATTTTTCTGGATGCAGATGGCATTTTCTGTCCAAAGTCTATTGGGATTGCTTTGGAGCACTGAACCACTGAGAAGAACCAAGTCTGTCATAGTTGATTATCTCACATTCTTGCTGTTATTGTATACAGAATTTCCTGGTTTTGCTTGTTTTGCTCAGCATCAGTTCATGTAAATCTTTCCAGGCTTTTCTATAATCAGCTTGTTCATCATTTTCTAATAGAACAAGAATATTCCACTACCTTCACATACCACCAATTGATGGACATCTACTTAGTTTACAATTCTTGGCTGCTACAAAAAGAACTGCTATAAACAGTTTTGCACATATGGGTCCTTCCGCCATTATGATTTCTTTAGGATACAGACCCAGTAATGGCACTGTGGGGTCAAGGGGTATGCACAGTTTTATAGCCCTTTCGATATAGCTCCAGATTAATCTTCAAAATGGTTAGATCATTTCACAACTCCACCAAGAATGCATTAGTGTCCCGCTTTTCCCACATTTCCTCCAACATTTATTATTATCTTTTCCTGTCATCTTAGCCAATCTGAGAGGTGTGAGATGGTATCTAAGAGTTGTTTCAATTTGCATTTCTCTAGTCAATCATGATTTAGACATCAACATTTTTATATATCACCAACAAAGTGCAGCAGCAAGAGATACAAAAAGAAATTCCATTCAAAATAACTGTTGGTAGTATAAAATATTTGGGAATTTATCTGCCAAGGGAAAGTCAGGAACTATATGAGCAAAACTACAAAACACTTTCCACACAAATAAAGTCAGACCTAAACAACTCGAAAAATATCAAGTGCTCATGGGTAGCCTGAACAAATATAATAAAAATGACAATATTACCTAAATTAATCTAATTATTTAGTATCATACCAATCAAACTCGCAAGAAATTATTTTACAGATCTAGAAAAAATAGTAACAAAGCTCATCTGGAAGAATAAAAGGTGAAGAATTTCAAGAGAATTAATGAAAATAATACTAATGAAGGTGGCCAAGTTGTGCTAGACCTAAAACTATATTATAAAGCAATGGTCATCAAAACCATTTGGTACTTTCTGAATCCAATTCTCCCTGTGCAGCGGGAGAACCGTTCGGTTCTGCAAATATGTATTGTATCTAGGATATACTGCAACATATTTAACATATATAGGACTGCTTGCCATCTTGGGGGGGTGGGAGGAGGGAGGGAGGGGAAAAAACGAAACATAAGTGATTGCAAGGGATAATGCTGTGTAAAAATTATCCTGGCATGGATTCTGTCAATACAAAGTTATTATTAAATAAAATTAAATTAAAAAAAAAAACCATTTGGTACTGGCTAAAAAATAGAGTAGTCAATCAGAGGAATAGGTTAGGTTCACAGGACAAAATAGGCAATAATTATAGCAATCTAGTATTTCAGAAACCCAAAGATCCCCAGCTTTTGGGGTAAGAACTCACTATTTGACAAAAACTGCTGGGAAAATTAGAAATTAGTATAGAAGAAATTAGGGCTTAACCCACACCTAACACCACATACCAAGATAAGATCTAAATAGGTTCATGATTTAGATATAATGATATTATAAGCAAATTAGAGGAACTTAGGATAGTTTACCTCTCAGATCTGTTGGAGAAGGAAAGAATTTGTGTCCAAAGAAGAACTGGAACTCATAATTGAACATCAGATAGATAATTTTAATTATATTAAATTAAAAAGTTTTTGTATAAACAAAACTAATGCAGACAAGATTAGAAGGGAAGCAATAAACTGGGAAAACATTTATATTCAAAGGTTCTGATAAAGGCCTCATTTCTAAAATATATAGAGAATTGACTCAAATTTATAACAATTCAAGCCATTCTCCAATTGATAAATGATCAATGGATATGAACAGACAATTTTCAGATGAATAAAATAAAACTATTTCTAGTCATATGAAACCTAAATCACTGTTGATCAGAGAAATGCAAATTAAGACAACTCTGAGATACCACTACACACCTCTCAGATTGGCTAAGGGGACAGGAGAAGATAATAAGAAAACTGGGACACTGATTCATTGTTAGTGGAATTGTGAATGAATCCAACCATTTCTGGAAAACAGTTTGGAACTATGCTCAAAAAGTTATCAAACTGTACATACCCGTTGACCCAGAAGTGTTACTACTATCCTTGTATCCCAAAGAGATCTTAAAGGAAATAAAGCACCCACATGTGCAAAAATGTTTATGGCAGTCCTTTTTGTATTGGCAAGAAACTGGAAAGTGAGTGGCTGCCCATCAGTTGGAGAATAGCTAAATAAATTATGGTATATGAATGTTATGGAATATTATTGTTCTGTAAGAAATGACCAGCAGGATGATTTCAGAGAAGCTTGGGGAGACCTACATGAACAGATGCTAAGTGAAATGAGCAGAACCAGGAGAACATCATACCTAGCAACAAGAAGATTATACTATGATCAATTCTGATGGACATGGCTCTCTTCAAACCAGTTCTAATTATTCAGTGATGAAGAGAACATCTACACCCAGAGAGAGAACTGTGAACCACAACACAGCATTTTTACTCTTTCTGTTGTTTGCTTGCATTTGTTTTTTACTCAGTTTTTTCTTCTTTCTTGATCTGTTTTCTCTTTTGCAGCAAGATAACTGTATAGCTTTGTATACATATATTCGATTTAAAATATATTGTAACATTTAACATGTATTAGATTACCTGCCATTTAGGGGAGAGGATGGGGGAAGGAGGGGAAAATTTGGAACAGAAAGTTTTGCAAGGTTAATACTGAAAAACTACCCATGCATATATCTTGTAAATAAAAAGCTATAATAAAAATTTTAAAATAAAATAAAATAAAATTCCAAAAAAAAGAAAATAAGAAAAATTAAGAAAAAGACACTAAACATAATGACCAAACATCACCACCCCCCCAAAAAAATGAAATTTCTTACCTATTAGCAAAAAAGAAATAAACTGGTTACTGATGTGTTAGGTATTTATGAATCAAATTTCTGCATGTAATCAGACCATTAACCAATTAAAGTGAGTTAAAAACAAAATAAAGGTTAAAGATAAGAGGGCAATTAAGGGAGCTCCATGAAGACCTAGTCAAACAAGCTGCTAGTATAATTTTAAAATGGGAAATAAACTTCAACATGGACTATCATCAGTTCCTGCAGACTTTTAACTATGTGTAGCAATCACCACAACAAGCAGGCTCAAAGAACCTAGAAAGTGTCTAAGCTAACAAATAAATTCATTTGCAAAAAACTTTATAAAAGGATGACCATGGGAGATAACATATAATTTTGTTGTATCTTACAAAACAACATGAAGCAAGGAAATGGAAAAAATGCTATAGAAAAACCTAGTATGAAACTCAACTAAGTTAGATCTCCTCAAGAATATTTTTAGATGAATGAAAAAGGAAAAAAAACACACACACACACACAAAATGGAACAGATTTATTAGCATTACTATAACACACTACCTTCATCATTAATGACAACAGAACCACAACATTAGGACAGATTAGTTCTTGATGTTGTGTATAACATAGAAAGACATTAAAGAATAGCTGAATCATACAAAATAGACACAAAAGAAATTCATGCTGAAGGGGACAATTTTGAAAGCTAAACTTAAGGAATGATTTTCAAAGTGTTTGTAATTAATAATAACAGCTAGTATTTCTATAACACTTTTAAGGTTTGCAAAGCACTTTACAAATGTTGTCTCATTTGAGCCTCACAGCAATCCTGCAAAATAGATGCTATTATTGTTCATACTTTAGAGATTAGGAAATTTAGGAATGAGAGAGTTCTATGACTGCTAAGTCATAGTAGCTTCACAGTACTTTGTATATAAAGACTGGAATTGAACTTAGATCTTCCTCAGTAAGTCCAGTGTTATATCTGTGAAGTTCAGGATGTTAAGGATTGTTAAGAGGTCCCTTGACCTTGTCTTTTTGTGTTGCTTTCCAGACACAATAGACTCTGAGCATGCAGAAGGCCCTGGATGGGTCAAGGACAACACTCCCCTTGAACTGACAGTTTATTGTTGCACCTGAAGCTGGATTTTCTGTGTCCGTGGGAGATAAGCCAAGTGCCAGCCAGTCTGTGCCACACTGGGATAATGCTTGTGTAACTGGGGTCCTTTGCAGATAAGCAAACCCTCCTATCTTCATAGTCTAGCAATTTCCAAGGGGAAAAGAACACAGCTTTTGCCATTGTCTTGTTCCTTCAGGTGGCATTTCTGTACCTTTCCTCTCTCATGCATGTCCCTTCTTGTTTTCTCCTCCTTTTTCACAGTCACAAGTATCCAAACTTCTGTAAGGATTGTGAATCCTTTCAGTTCCACATGCATGTTCATTTCTCTTGTAATAAACCTGGTTTTCACATTATTCTCCTAAGGCTGTGATTGCCTGTTGAACAAATCATACCAGATATATATAAAATGTTTATAAGAATGAATTATTTTTATATATAAAATGTCTTTGACAACAAAGAGAACAGGCAAGCTTTTGAAAATTTTGTAAAATTTTGTTATAAACATCAAATGAATATTTTAATATACAAACAGAAGAGAGGATTGTATGAGAAGCTATTACATAGTTTTACTCTTTTAAAGCATATATTAAATCCAATATAATGACACTGCTGCCCACCTTCCCCATATCACTTTCTGAACTTCTTTCTTCTATGGTTTTTTAATATCTCATTGATGTTCTTGCTTTTTTCTCCTTTTTTTTTTTCCTATATCAGTAATACTATACTAGGCAGCTAGAGCAGGGCCCTCAAATTAGGAAGACCTGAGTTCAAATTCACCTCTAGATATCAACTGTATGACTTTAGACAGATCACTTATTTTCTGTCTGCCTCAGTTACCTCAACTGTAAAATAGGCTTAATAGTACCTACTTCCCAGCATTGTTATATACAACACTTAGACAAGCATCTGGTACATAATAGGAGCTTAATAAGTACGTTTCCTTCCTTTCTTTCTTTCTTGTAACAAGCAAGTATAAGCAAGTATTAATGATATATATCTCTCACTCAACATCGTTCTGTTCTAAGGTGGTAAGCATGTTTCTTTTCCAGTCTTCTGAAGTCATGATTAATGCTGACTGTATTGTCAAGAATTAGGAAATCTTTTATGGTTACATTTCATTACATTATTGTGATCACCACATAACATAATCTTCTGTTGGTGATTATTTCATTCTGAATAAGTTCAAACTAGTTTTTCCCATTTCTCCAATTCTTGTCATTTTTGTTATTTCCTTAGGAAACAATAATATTCCATTAAACTCACATGACATAATTTGTTCAGCAGCAAAAAGTGCTGCTATTAATACCTTTGTAATATGGGTCCTTTCCCTCTATTTCTGACTTTTTTGGAATAATATCTATTTATGATAGCTCTGGTTCATAGGCTATACATTATATACATTATACATTTGTATATACACTTCCAAACTGCTGTCCAGAATAGTTGGTCAAATTCAAAGATCCATCAATAATATATACCTGTTTTCCCAAAGGCCTTACAACAAATATCATTTCCCTTTTTCTCATCTGTACCAATAGAATGGACATGAAGCAGAACTTTCTGATTGTTTTAATTTACATTTCTCTTATTGTTGGTGATTTGGTGAAAGTTTCTTTCATATGTTTAATACTGTGTTTTGACTTTTAAAGACAATCTGTTCATATTATTTAACCATTCTTCTTGCATGTTTATATCAATTCTCTACTTGTTTATCTTTGAAATAAAAACTTTTATCAGAAATATTAGTTCCAAAGATTCTTTCTTAATTTCCCTTTTATGAGGATTTTGTCTTGTAAAAGTTTTTCATTTTATGTAATCTACTTTATCTCTTATGATCATCTCTATCCCTTACTTGTGAAAAGTATCTTCTTCTCTTCTCTAATTTTATATGTCTTTTTTTACTTTAGTGATATATCATTTTGGAGCTTACTGTGGCACACCATATGATAAACTACACATTTGTAATTATGGACCAGAACTCTGAACTCTGAAACAAGGATTCTTACAAGGTGTTAAGTCAGTGGAATTGATAAAGACAATGATTATCTAGTCTAGCATGGTGCTTAGTAGTTCTCTAGTTCAGTACATGTACTTAGTACTTAATATAGTTCCACAAGATTCACACCTATGATAATGTAATTATTAGAGAGCATATAAGCTGGGAGCTTCAGCCAGAGTCAGAGCCAGAGAAGACAGAGGACTGGAGGTGGGAGCTCAAGCTCTCGGAATCAAGGAAAGAGAGAGTCATTTCCATCTTCATCAGCCTTATGGTGGCTGGCCTGTCCTGCATTTTCTCCACTGAAACCAAGTCCCCTCTGAAAGCCATGAGAAAGCTAGCTGAGCACCAGGTGAAGGATTCAATAAAGATTTTTGGACTTTAATTCTTGTGGAGATTACTGAACTGAAAGGAAGGCTGCTCCAAGGAGCTCCAGAAAACCAAACAAAGAATCTTACAAATTAGCTCAAAAGTATATGGAAAACAAGATCCTAGTTCAGAGTTCTTAAACAAGGGTTCATGAACTTGTTGTGGGTTTTTTTTTAATGTTTTGATAAATGTAAGTCATTATAATTGAATTCCTTTATAATTCTATACATTTAGTTTTAAGCATTTAAAAATACATAAAGGTATATAAATTTCACCAGATGCCAAAGTAGTCCACAACAACAACAACAACAACAAAGATTCAGAATCTCTGTCCTAGAGTTTTTGTGTCTAAAAATATGTGAACCAATATTACAAAATGCAGCTTAAAATGGAGCCTTTCTTCCAGCAAGGAATATATTAATGATGGGGCCTGGAATAGTAGATCTGGTAGACAGAAAGAAACAGAAGTATTGATGATATTGTTTCCTGGGGCAGGGAGAGAAAAAACTCTGCTAGAAATCAGTTTATCTCCATGGTCCTACCCTATGCAGAGGTGTCAGAAATCTAAGTTATGTCAAAACCCTGAGGTCCACCTTTTGTGGGGGGTTATGGACAGCCTCATCTTGCTGAGAAATCTTAGTCATATCCCTAAGATTAAATTTTCTCTATAAATAAGTATATAGCTCATGCCATCATTTCTGTATTCCTTGGTCAGTTGGCCAAGACACCCTCTCTCTCGGTATCTTTCCCCTTATCCCTCTCCCCGTGACACAAGGTATCTCTCCTAACCCCACTAGACCTTATGCTGTTTTGCCTCTGAGACCCCACATCTTCTCTTTATAACTAATTTTTCAGAATGCTAAATCTCTTTTAGGACATGCCCCAACTTCATGGGGTGTTACACCCTTTCTACTGGGTAATTGTAAGTTCCACTAAGGAAGTTGTCTTTTCCATCATTATTAAAACCTCTTTTTATGCTCTCCCAATTCTATTCCATCTTTATCATTCCTGGTATCTATTGTATCTCTTCATTTTATTTATAACCTTTTCTCCTAAATAAATAACCCCAATATTTGGTTTTCACTATCATCTGGTACCTAAATAACAGTATGTGGTGCCACATCATTAAGATTATACAAGATCCTTTGATAAATACGACCATAGAAAGAATCCTCTGATTATCAGTATTGAACTAAGCATGAAACTGGGAGGCATACTGAAACATTTTTTAAATAACTTTTTATTGACAGAACCCATGCCAGGATAATTTTTTACAACATTATCCCTTGCACTCGCTTCTGTTTCAATTTTTCCCCTCCCTCCCTCCACCCCCTCCCTAGATGGCAAGCAGTCCTATACATGTTAAATATGTTGCAGTATATCCTAGATACAATATATGTATGCAGAACTGAACAGTTCTCTTGTTGCACAGGGAGAATTGGATTCAGAAGGTAGAAATAACCCGGGAAAAAAAACAAAAATGCAAACGGTTTACATTCATTTCCCAGTGTTCTTTCTTTGGGTGTAGCTGCTTCTGTCCATCATTGATCAACTGAAACTGAGTTAGATCTCTTTGTCAAAGAAATCCACTTCCATCAGAATACATCCTTATACAATATCGTTGTTGAGGTATATAATGATCTCCTAGTACTGCTCATTTCACTTAGCATCAGTTCATGTAAGTCTCTCTAAGCCTCTCTGTATTCGTCCTGCTGGTCATTTCTTACAGAACAATAATATTCCATAACATTCATATACCACAATTTACCCAACCATTCTCCAATTGATGGGCATCCATTCATTTTCCAGTTTCTAGCCACTACAAACAGGGTTGCCATAAACATCTTGGCACATACAGGTCCCTTTCCCTTCTTTAGTATCTCTTTGGGGTACAAACCCAGTAGTAGCACTCATGCTGAAACATTTTTGCCACAGTTATAAAATGTTATAGACAAAATTCAAATGGAAAGACTATAGGTTGGGGGTCCTCCATATATCCTCAGAACATTCCTTACAAAACCTCCTCAACAAAATCCAGTGAAATTAATTATTACTTCAAATACATCAAATAACCTACAGAAGTAGTAATCAAATGATAGAGAATTGCTGATCATTCAGACATAACTACAATTAATGGACATCCTGAATAAATCTATGAGTGACTATAATTTGTACAGGCACTTTACAATTAGACCCATAATATAAAAGGAGAAAGAGAGCAGACTAGATTAGGTTTGAGAAATTTTGCTGTTTTTAAAGATGGTAAATACTCCCTTGTCAATACAAAATATCTTAAAGTTTTAATAGCCCTAAAACTTCACTAAGACTTGAAACATTGTGTTTATACTACAAATCCTTCTCCAGTGATGCATTATGACTATGAATAATGAAACACTTTAAACTCTAAAGAATTGCTTGAACAGTTAACCCAGACAATAATAAAAAGATGTATTGTGGAAATAAGTAATATCACATAGTACCAATGATGATTTGTGAACCAGTAGCACAAAAGATACCATCCAGGAAAATATTGGCAAAGGAGGAAGTGTGATCATATAATGAGAGCAGGGAACAAGAGATAAGGAGGCTGATAATAATAATAGCTAGCATCTACTATGAGCCAGGCATTGTCCTAAGTGTTTTATAAATACTATTTCATGTGATCCTCACAACAACCCTGAGAGGCAGATCCTATTATAGTCCCCAATTTTGGAGATGAAGAAACTGAGGCAAGCAGAGGTTAAATGGCTTGCCCAAGGTCACACAACCAATAAATCTCTGAGGCCACATTTGAACCTGGGCCTTCCTGACCCCAGACCTTCAATGCTGGATTAGCTGGAATTGTTGAGTGCTGGAGCCACCTCCAATTAGCTTAGGTCAACAGTAAAGTTTTCAAATTAGGGCTTGATTTGTTGATAATCTTTGGAAAATGTTACAGAAAAAATTAATAATGCAGATTAAATTTTAAAATTTGTCAGTGATGTGAATCTCATAATACTCCCTTGAGCTTTAGAAAGATTTTGTGAGAGACTAACCAAAGTTAAGTTTCCACAAAACCATTAAGCTTTAATTTCTCAGAATTCTTGAATAAACAAGGAATTGGGTAGTTAGGAAAGCATATGTGGACTCAAGTCAATCAGAAAGCACTTCCCAGCTTGCAGGCCCTTTTTTAAAACATTTTTAAAACTGTTTCCTTTCTGTCTTTCTTTTTTATTATACCTTTTTATTTACAAGATATATGCATGGGTAATTTTTCAGCATTGACACTTGCAAAATCTTCTGTTCCAACTTTTCCCCTCCTTTCCCCCAGCAGCTAGATGGTAGATGGACCAATACATGTTAAATATGTTAAAGTATATGTTAAATACAATATATGTATACATTTTTATACAGTTATTTTGCTGCACAAGAAAAATTGGACTTAGAAATAAGGTAAAATTAACCTGAGAAGGAAATCAAAAATGCAAGTGGACAAAAACAGAGGGATTGGAAATGCTATGTTGTGGTTCACACTCATTTCCCAGTGTTCTTTCACAGGGTGTAGCTGGTTCTCTTCATTATTGAACAAATGGAACTGATTTAGTTCATCTCATTGTTGAAGAGGGCCAGCCCATCATGAGATTTTCCCTTCTACTTCACAGTGTCATCTCTTTAATGGCTTCTTCCTCCTGATTAATTGTGAATTCTACTAGAGAACTTATCTTTCTATAATAAAATCATTTCTCCAAGTTAACTGAAATGTAACTAAATCTCTATTATACAATTTTTTTAAAAAAGAAATAGCTTTTTATTTTCAAAATATATGCAAAGATAGTTTTCAGTATTCACCCTTTTAAAACCATTTTTGTTCCACATTTTTTCTCCCTCTTTCCCCCACTCCCTTTCCTAGAAAGCAAGCAATCCAATATATATTAAACATGTTCAATTCTTCTCTATATATTTCCACATTTATGATAGTGCACAAGAAAAATCAAGTCAAAAAGGAAAAAAATAAGAAAACAAAAAGCAAGCAAACAACAAAAAAGGTGAAAATATTATGTTGTGATTCACATTCAATCCCCATAGTCCTTTCTCTGGATGCAGCTGGCTCTCTCCATCACAAATCTATTGAAATTGCCTTGAATCATGGAATTGTTGATCACACAATTTTGTTGTTGCTGTATACAATGTTTTCTTGGTTCTGAATGGGATTGATTGGACAAAGTTTTCTCAAGTTCATGATTCTTGGCCTAAGCCACATAATCCCTATACCTAGTAGAGCGTTGGGTTTTAGGATGTCACATGATCCCTATACCCAATTAAGCCTTGGATTTCAGGATGTCACATGATGCCTATACCCAATTAAGCCTTGGATTTCAGGATGTCACATGATCCCTATACCCAATTAAGCCTTGGGTTTCAGGATGTCACATGATCCCTATACCCAATTAAGCCTTGGGTTTCAGGATGTCACATGATCCCTATACCCAATTAAGCCTTGGATTTCAGGAAGTCACATGATCCGTATTCCCAGACCTTGAACCCTGGGATGCGGGAAGTTAGTGAAGTTGCAGGAAGTGCCCATGGCCTGTGGGAGGCAGTCAACATTGGTGACTCTTAGTCAAGGATGGTTACATCCTTTTAGTCTATCTAGTGAGAAGGCTGGGGTCTTTTGCTTTTAAGTCCTGGACAAGCCAGAAGTTGGCCAGGTTCCAGGAGCACATGGCAGTTTGGATGGCTCCCAGATGTGTCTGGGGCTCATCTGGATCTCTCCCTGCAGGAATTAAATAAATGCTTTCTTTTTGTACCTGAAGATGTCTCTGATTAGTTAATTTGGGAAAGGGGGTGTTGTACCTGCCCCATACAATTCTATTCACTTCACTTAGCATCAGTTCACGTAAGTCTCTCCAGGCCTCTCTGAAATCATGCTGCTGATCATTTCTTATAGAGCAGTATTCCCATATCATAACTTATTCAGCCATTATCCAACTGATGGAGTTTTCCAGTTTCCGGTTTCTAGCTATTACAAAAAGGGTTGCCACAAACATTTTTGCACATCCCTTTCCTTTCTTTATGATCTCTTTGGGATACAGGCCCAGTTGTGACACAATTGAATCAAACGGTATGCAGTTTGATAGCCCTTTGGACATAATTGTGATGAAGTCCTGAATGGTGTTTTGAACCAAGAGAAACTAAAGAATTGATCCCTGAAGCAAGCAGGCAGAATGTTCTGGGGAGGTAATCCAGTCTGAAATCCAAGCTATAGCAATCTCAGATCCACCTTCTGTAAAAATCCCAGTCATGTCCCTGAGGTTTTCTCTATAAAATCTACCTGTGGGCCATTCTATAGCTGCTACCCTCCTTCGGATCAATCTGCCACAACACTCTGCCTCATAGTGTCTTTATCCTTATTTATCTTCCTTCATACCGTATGTTTCTCCATTCTGCTTCACAGCCCCACCTCTCTTCCTTACAGCTAACTAACTTTTAGGGTACTAAATCCCTTTTGGAATTTAACCTGTCAGCTGAGGGCATGCCCCAACCTCATGGAGTGCTCCCTTTCTACTGGGTAATTATGAGTTCCACTGAGGACCTTGTCTTTCATATGCTCTCCTGTGGGGTTCTTTTTCTTTATAATATATAATATAAGATGATGGCTCTCTCTGGGAGAAGGAGGTTCTCAGGGAGGTTTTCTGGGGGCAGCCTTAGTATCAATTCAGATCAATAATTACCCCAATTGCAGCCAGCTGGTAAAAATACAAATGTTTATTTCTCCTTCCAAGTCTTGTCTCTTTCCTTGGGCCTGGATAGCTAGATTCTTAGAGGCCTATCTCTCTGCTCGGTTCCAAGAACTCCCTCCGAATGTCTCCAAATCCAAAGGTTTGTCCTTCTTCTTGTACCTCTGCTTTCTTCAGCTTCCAGCCAGCACAAAGATGAATCTGTCTCTCTTGCCTTCCAAAGTAATTCTCTCCAGGCTCTAGCTCAACTCCGACTTGTGGCTTCTTCTGACTTGCTGCTCTCCTCTCCATGTAATTTGGCTGAATTCTGTCTGAGAGCCTCTGTCTGTATCTTATATATGAGAGAGAGGAATTGTGGGATACAAGAGAGAGGGATAATGGGTTTTCTCCCATAGTGCTCTCTGGCCCTAAGAGCTTCAAGGGAGATGTGAATTCACAAAGTTACACAGTTAACTTTGTGAATCTCCTATACTTGTGAACTCCAATGAGTAAAGGTGTGAACACAAGCATTGTATCAATTAGTTCTACTTAGTACCTTGTTTCAGATTCTGGCCCAAAACATCTTCT
Source organism: Antechinus flavipes (assembly GCF_016432865.1). Taxonomy (NCBI): domain Eukaryota; kingdom Metazoa; phylum Chordata; class Mammalia; order Dasyuromorphia; family Dasyuridae; genus Antechinus; species Antechinus flavipes. The sequence continues at coordinate 466,264,486 of NC_067400.1, forward strand.
TGTAAGATCAGATCAATAATCTATCAACTCTAATGAGTTAGCAGTTTGTAAAGAGTCCAACATTCATCATTATCTTTTCCTGTCATTTTAGCCAATCTGAGAGGTGTGAAACGGCACCTCAGGGTTGTGTTAATTTACATTTCTCTGATCTATTTTTTATTTTTATATTAATTTTTATATAAAATTTTTTACAACCCATTATTCTCCCAAATCTATTTCATATTTACTACTTTGGTACCTGTTTTACCTCTTTATCAGTATACACTTTTCTCCATGGAACTAGAACCCAACAACGGTAGTTAAACATTTACCTGCACACCTCTGCTGTGTGCTATGAGTTACCGAATATATCTTGTTTGGAAGATATTTGGAGTGTCAGAGGCAAGGATATCATCAGATGAGAAGACAGCCTGAATTGCAACTTGCAACACTGGCTTGTGTACTTACTATTGATAGGATCATGCATTTATGGAAGGATTTCAGAAAATTATCTTAATTGCTATCATTTTCCAAGAAATTTGAATTTTTTCCTTTCTTAAAATATGAAGCATTTCTTTTTCCTCTAGAAGCCATATAATATTAAAAGTTGCCTCCTACAAAATCACAGATCTGGAATGTCCTCTACAAAGCCCAGTAATGTAAACTACTTTTGAACCATCTAAAAAAGTGGTCATCTAGTCTCTATTTAAATAAGTCTAAGGATAGTGTATTTTAGGATTTAATGCAAGCTATTCTACTTAACTAAGAGTAAGACAAATAGAAAGAAAAATTGTATCTTTCAACATTTATCTCAAAATTAAAAAACTGTATAACTGATATTCTGAGAGACAGGAGAACTCATTTAGGAGTCAGCTAAATCTTGGCTCTTCTACTTGGAGTTTATGAAACCTTGAACAAATCATTTAATCGGTCTGGGACTCAAGTCACCTAATCTCTAAAACAGAGAAATTGACTTTTTGTTTTCTCCAATCCTGTTTTGATGATTTTAGAATAATCAAGTGAAGAATCCCAAAGATTTCAGTCATTCATTCCTATCAGGTCTCCTCCATTTTCCCCCAAAATAGATATAAGGGCTACAAATAAAAAGAGAAAAGCTGAAGGAAGAGGGGGAAGGGAGAAGAAAGGTAGAAACCTATCTCATAGGAGAATAACTTTCCTAAAGAAAGAAAAAGGAAGATGATCAAGGAAACAGAAATTTTAAAAATCATCTACTATCAAATACTATGGATTATAAAGATTCTGAAGAGAAATGACCAAAAAAGAAAGAAAGAATACATGGATACAATAAGTGGATTCAATAAAGCCATTTGAAGGCAAGGAAGGAGGATATGGCATCAGTAAATAAAACTGTGTTTTCTATTTTTAAAAAATCTGCATATTTAGTAAAAATGGAACAAGACAAATACAATAGCAAACACCAACACTATGGAGAATATAGTGGAATATTTGAATAAAAAAATGGAACCAATAGAAAGTAAAATTCTCAAGCTAAAAAAACACAACTTGTAGAAGAGTCAGTCAAAGCAGCCTAACAAGACCCAAAAAACAACTCAACTGAAAAAAAGGCTTGAAAACATTTTGAGCCATAGTGACCGAACTAGTAATCAGGATTAGGAGAAAGTAACTAAAAATCATCCAATTAAATTTTTTTTTTTTCATGGAAAATTTTTTTCAAAGAATAATAGTCAGAATTCACACCTGGACCATTGCAAATAGCCTGCTGGTGAAGTTTTACTTCCTCTCTCTCCCCATTCCCATCCACCTTCACTCAGCGGTGAAGCTGATGTAGTGTTGCTCCTAGGGAGGATGTAGCAATAACCCTAAAGTTATCTGGCCCTAACCTTAAGACCCCCTGGTCTTGAGAGTGCTGTAATTCCACAAACAATGCTGGCTGTCAGATAATCTGATGATCAATAAGAACAAATTTTCTGAGGCAATCTAAGACACAGATTTCAATAATGGGGTGCAACTCACCACTAAGCTATAGAATTTACTATTAAGACCACTCCTCACTTCTACCTTTAAGTCATGAAATTAGCATGTAAGGGACATGAAGCACCCAATCTTTCAATCTTTTTTTCCTATAAATTTATCTTCTTGCTCCTAGTTTTTGCTAAATTCTTTTAGAATTTAGCTGGCTTTAATTGGTGTTACAATTATAATAAACTTTGCTCCTTGGTTTGGAGATTGGTTCAAGCCACCAAATTCTTTTGACACACTTTGGGACACTGGGCTGGAACCCCAATCCTTTGGGGGGGTCTCTTGTGAATTCCAACAAAATGATCTTCTTAAAGTTAAGATCTGACCATAAGTATAGCTTCCAATTCAGTAAAGTCTGGTGTCTGTTTCCTCCTATCAATTCTGGGATCAAATGTATTTTGTTTTTGAAACACTTCATAAGCTGCCCACTTCCTACTTTTCTTGTTTTTTTCATACTTAATTACCTTTACATACTCTGCAATCAGTGATACTGGCCTTCTGGACATTCCACAAAACAATATTCTTATAGCACCACATCTTTTCCTTCTCACCTCTATTTTCTGACTTCCTGGCTACTTTTAGGTCTCAGCTAAAATTCCACATTTTATATGGAGCCTTTTACAATTCTCCTTAATCTTAGTGCCTTCCCTCTCTTGATTATCTCCAGTTTAAACAGTATATATTTTGTTTGTACATAGTAATTTGTACAATAACTAGTAATAATAGCTAACATTTATATAATATTCACTATAATATGCCAAGCACTGTGCTGACTACTGCTTTCCAATTATTATATCATTTGAGCCTCAGAACAATTTTGGGAGGGAGATGATATCCATTTTACAAAATACATTGCTTCAAAGCAATTAACTAAAAGAAAGAGAAACCAAAAATCCCTTTCAGAATCTTCTACACAACTAAAATATTAAGTAGTAAGAAATAAGTATTGTATAAATTATCCACCAAATTTCCAAATACTTGTAAAAGAAAACCTGATTTGCATCTGATAAGCAAATCAGCCTAAGAACTATTTTGATAAGAAGATACAAATACTATTTGAGTATGTTCTTAAAAAGAAGTATTCCAATTATATTTAGGGTTGTGCGTGGATGTCACAGTAGTCCTGAGCATATCTCCCCAAAAACAAATATTATTAAGTACTTACTATATGTAGATAATAAAGTTTACAAACATCTTATTTCATCCCTACAACAATAAGTATTTCTTAAAGATTTACTAAATTTGAGGCACTATGCTAAGTCCTTTATAAACATTATTTTATCTTTTTAACAACCTTGAGAGATAGTTGCTACCATCACCCCCATTTTATAGTTGAGAAAATTAAGACAATAAAGTTAAATGCCTTATTTACCACAGCCACACAGCTGCTTCTAGAAAGTGTCTAAGGCTGAATTTGAACTCTGGTCTTCCTAACTGGCAGCTAAGTAGCACAATGAAGAGAATGCTGGTCATGGAATCAGGAAGACCCCTCTTCCTCAGTTCAAATCTGAACTAGACACTTTTCAGCTATGTAACCCTGGATAAGTCCCTTATCCCTGTCTAATGAGTTGGAGAAGGAAATAGCTGATTGCTCCAGTATTTCCGCCAAGAAAACCCCAAACAGTGTCATGGAGAGATGGACACAACTGGAAAACTACAAGATGCCAGCTCCCTGATTCCTGGACTAGTGCTCTATGTACTGCTATTTAGCAGCCTCTAAATATGAATTTTATCTTTGCTTAAAAGACAAAGTCTATGGACCAGCGGAATAAAAGAAAAAGCCAAATTAAAGCATATTTTATATTTACTATCCTTTTATACATCTGAGTTCCCCAAAGAGAAAGTAAATTCCTTGTGGACAGATGCAGTTTGTAGTGGATTAAATACCCAAGTGTAGATTAAATTACAACCACAAGATCACTTCATATGATAAAATGAAGTCTATTAGCTCATTGAAGAGGTTTCCTTGGACAAGTCAAATGATCTCACTTTCTCCTGCCTAACCATGAGTTAATTCCACCTCTGAGGGAGTCTATCACCCAGTTAACACCTATTCCTCTCTTCCTCATCCCCTAATTAGCACCTCCTTTTTAAGAACCAGAGCCACAAGAATAGTGAGAAAACAACATGGGGTGAGGAGGAAACTATTCACAAAGAGTGAGGCCACAGCACCCTCCAAACTAATCTTTCTGGAAACTATGGGACCACAGAAACAGCTGCAAGAGATCGAGGTGAGAATACAACGTTAAGTGCAGGTCCTCGGGGTGTGTTATCTGCTTCTCCTTCTAGGAAGTCACGTGCTTCTTTGGTCCGATCCTAGTGACTGAGCATGTGAAACAGGAAACCCCACCCACTTGTGCACAAGGTGGGAGGGATTTACTTCATTGGCCACTCCTATTTCCTTCCGTTTCCCATAATGCAGCACGGCTAAACCACGTTTTGGTCTGACTGTGGGCTGTCGAAGACAGGGCTGTCTTGACATTTCCAGCTGCTGGAGGAAACTGAGGAGCCCCAGGAAACCCAGAAAGCAAAGTAGAACCTATTGGAGTGGAAATTAATTCTTTTTTTTTTTTTTTTTTTAAGAACTGAGAAGTCTGTATCTGAAATTCAAACTAATCTTTAAAGGACCTACCAAAGAAAAACTGATGCGTTACAACTTAACAAAAAGAAATTAAGAGGAAACCATTGGGATAAATGCCTCAGCTTCACATTGTAAGTCCTTCCCTTTTGCTGTCTATCTTCACTTTTCCACTTGGGGTTTATTTTCTACAACCCTTCTTCATTCCCTATATTTCAGCCAAACTAGCCTACTTGTTGTCCCTGCAGATTCTGCATTCACTCTCCGAGTTCTTCCTAATTCCCTTTGTCTCTGAATAATTTTCCCATACCCCCTCTTCCCTTTCAGGTATTCATGTCTTGCCCTTTCTTTTGGATTCCTTTCCTTCATCTTAGATACCACCTCCTATGGGAAACATTCTATAGTTTCTTTAGTTGGTAGTATGTATTCCAAAGATCTGATACTTATCTAACATATATTTATATAACATCACCTAATATGTGTAAATACCTAAGTCTCCAGAATTAAGCTCCCCCTCATCTTCTCCATTCCTTCAATTTAATTTTACTTAATATTGTCCCCAATTACATGTAAAAACCATTTTAATATTCTTTTTTTTTCAAATTTTGGGATTCAAATTATCTCCCCGTCCTTATTGAGAAAACAAGTAATTTGATATAAGTTGTACATGTGTTGCTATGCGAAACATGTTTCTACGTAAGCCCTTCTTTGAACGAAAATAATCAACAAAAACCCCAAGAAAAATAATGAAAATAAAGAAGTATCTTTGACCTACATTCAGAATCTACCATTTCTTTTTCAGGAGATAGAATGTTTTATCATAAATCCACATTATTGTCTTGTATCATTGTATTGCTGAAAATAGCCAAATTATTCATAGGCAATCATCATACAATATTGCTATTACATTTACAATGTTCTCTTAGTACTCATTTCACTTTGCATCAGTTCATGTAATTCTTTCCATGTTTTTCTGAGAGCATCTTAGTTATTATTTCTTAAAGCACAATAGTATTCCATCATAATCACATAAAATAGTCATTCCCCAATATATATATATATATATATATATATATGCCCTCAATTTCCATTTTTTTTGCTATCACTAGAAGAATTGCTATAAATATTTTTAATCCATTAGGTGCTTCTCCTTTTTGTTTTTTATCTCTTTGGAATAAATCTAGAAGTGGTATTGCTTATACAAAGAGTATGTGAGATTTTTATAGCCCTTTAAACATAGTTCCACATTGCTTTCCAGAATGGTTGGATTAGTTTACAACTTCACCAATAATACATTAGCATCCTAATTTTCCCATAAACCTTCTTTTCTGTCATGTGTGCCACGTTAGCCAATGTGAGTTAGTTGCTTAGAGTTATTCTTCATTTGCATTTTTTCATCAACTGGTCTAGTCATTGTACTAATTCCAAATTACCTCATTGTATCCAGGGCTCACTCTAGTCATCCTGAACTGTATCTTGCCAATGGCTCCAGAGGAGAAAGTCAGGCTGGTAATTTTGTACAATAGGCCCTCACTTAAATCCAATTCACTTGCATGTCATGGGGACACCTTCCTGATGACATGGTCCTCTCTGAGAATGAAAAGCAAACAATAGTCTTATTATTTTATACCCTAGATTTCTTCATCTTATGTACAAAAGACTGCATAAATGGTTAGGTTAAATATTTTACTGAAATATAAGTATAAGGTCTACATTTTACAACATTAATATAAGAGATTAGTTATTCTGTGAATAAAAAATAAGGAAATAAATTTAGTCTGGGTATGATCAAGCCTTGCGGGCTTTAGTGACTACTTTTTCACTTTCTGAGAACTCCCATATATCCTCAATAAATAATTCTAACAGGAATATGTCAGATTCATTATTCTATAATTTATAGACTTGACTAATCTCTTTTTTTCTTTTTAATTGAGCTATTTGATTTTCTCCAGTCCCAGGACACACTTACCATTCTCCATAATCTTTGACAAAATGAATAACAATAGTTCAGCAATAACATCTGTTTTATTTTTCATTACTTAACAATTATTTGCCAAATGATGTAAAGGAGGGCAACTAGATATTGTCTAATAGAATTCTCACTTAACTGAATTTTGTTTTCAAAGTTAACCATCATTGTTTATCTTTCTCAGCACAAAAATCATTTTCTGAGAAGAGTAAACAGAAGAAAAATTCCCACTCTCATATAATTATTCCACTAAAGTATCAGTTTCCATCTCTTTCATTCTCCTCTTTCCCCAAAAACAACTTAAAAAAAAAATTCTTATTTTCTTAGCATTCCATGTTTACCTGAACTTATTGTGGGCCAATTGCTCTTAACAAAATTCTTTCAGAACCTTTGCCATTCTTATTTATTCATCCTTATTTTTTTTCATTATTGCTTGTACTTTGATATGGCTTTTAGTAATCTGAGTTTTCATGCCAAAAAGGGGTATAAAATTGTGCATACCCTTTGATTTAGCAGTCTCATTACTGGGTCTGAAAAAGGGTCCATATGTGCAAAAATCTTTGTAGCAGCTCTTTTTGTCATAGCAAGGAACTAGAAATTGTGCAGATGCCCATCTGTTGATGAGCTAAATTGGTGAATGGCTAAATTAGTTATAGTATATGAAGATAATGGAATATTATTTTTCTAAAAAAATGATCAGCAGGTTGATTTCAGAAAAAGGCTGGAAAGACCTGCATGAACTGATGATGAGTGAAATGAGCAGAACAAAGAGAAGATTTTACAGAGTAACATGATTATATGATGTTCAACTGTGATAGATTTGACTCTTCTCAACAATTTTTTGTTCATACAGTGGTTCAAGGGAATTCCAATAGACTTGAGATAAAAAATGCAAATCATATCCTGAGAGAGAGAGAACTATGGAGACTGAATGTTGATTGAAGCATAGTATTTTCATTTTTTTGTTTCTTTGTTGTTCTTTCTCATGTTTTTTTTTCTTCCCTTTTTGATCAGATTTTTCTTGTACAACATGACAAATCTGGAAATGTGTTTAAAAGAATTAAACATTTAACCTATATCATATTGATTGCTGTCTTCTGGAGGAGGGATGTGAGGAAGGGAAAAAAAATTGAGGATACAAAGTTTTGCAAAAATGAATGTTGAAAACTATATATTTGAAAAAAAATGAAATACTGTTTTAAAAAAAGATGAGTTTTTAGGTGAATTTGCTTACATATGTATAGGCAATCATGTTTCTCTCAGACAATCAGGAGTCACATTTCCTATTACACAGCAGCACATGATTCCTGACTTTTCCTTAGCAAAACTGGCCCAGGCTTGAACACAAGCAAGGTTACATAAAGAAATTGATTGAAAGAGAAAAAGAATATATATACATACATATTTCATACACACAGATGTGTGTAGAAATGTAATATACCCAGTAGGTACAAGGGCACAAGAATAAATTGTGAGAAACAAAAGGAGAATAAATTGTAAGGTGGTGGTTAGAGGCAAAATAGACTTTTGAAGCAGAACACGATGAAAAGAGAGTCAGAGAGAGAAAGGATTAAACAGAAAAAAAATAAGATGGAGGGAAATGCATAGTAATCATCATTGTGAATGTGAATGGGAAGTGCTTACCCCTAAAATGGAAGTGAATAGTAGGCTGGAGCAGAAATCAGGATCAAACCATATGTTATTTATAAGAGATGCACTTGAAATAGAAAGACACACACAGGATTAAAAATAAAGAACTAGAGCAGAATCTAATATGCTTCAGATAAAAAAAACCTTAAAGTCAGGAATAGCAATCAGGATTTCAGACAAAGTAAAAGGAAAAAAAGACCTGATTAAAAGAAACAATCATGGAAACTACATTTTCCGAAAAAAGTACAATAGCCAATAAAATAATATAAAAAAATTATAGAAGTTTCTGGGATAATGATATTTTCTCTTTTTTTTCTCCTTTTTTGGTAATTTTTAAAGCTTTTTATTTTCAAAACATATGCACAGATAATTTTTCAGCATTGACCTTTGCATAGCCTTGTGTTTCAGATTTTCCCTTCCTTCCCCCAACCCCCACCTCTAGATGGCAAACAATCCAATATATGTTATGCATGTTAAAATATATGTTAAATCCAATATGTGTAAACATATTTATACAATTCTCTTGCTGCACAAGAAAAATCAGAATGAAAAGGAAAGTAACTGAGTAAGAAAACAAAATGCAAGTGAACAACAAAAAGAGTAAGAATGTTATATTGTGATTCACATTTAGTTCCCACAGTCCTCTCTCTGAGTGTAGATGGCTCTCTTCGTCACAAGATCATTGGAACTGGCATCAGTCATTTCATTTTTGGAAAGAGTCGTGTTCATCAGAATTGATCGTATAATATTGATGTTATCATCTACAGTGATTTCCTGGTTCTGCTTATTTCACTTAGCATCAGTTCATGTAAGTCTCTCCAGGCCTCTCTAAAATTATCCTCTTGATTGTTTCTTATAAAACAATAATATTCCATAACATTAATATACATAACTTATTCAGACCTTCTCCAATTGATGGGCATCCACTCAGTTTCCAGTTTCTTGCCCCTACAAAAGGGCTGCCAATGATCTTATTTCTCATCCATATATTAATTATGACAACTGAATCAAATTTATAAAAATAAGATCTCTTTTACTGTTCCAGTCAGTTATCAGACAAAGAAATCAAAGCTATCTATAGTCATATTAAAAAAAAAAAAATCCCAGTCTTTATTGACTAGAGAAAAGCAAATTAAAACAATTCCAATCCAGCTTGATGAGATGTGAGAAAGTAGGAATTCCTGAGAAACCCTAAGGCTACCTGACCTTTGAAGTATCACAAACAATGCTGGCCAATCTGTTAATCAATAAGTCTTAGAACTTAATGAGGGGAACTAGCCCCATCTCCACTTACCACTTTGCAATTGTACCTTTAAGCCATAATATTAGCATCTCAACCTAATCTTTGTTTCTCTTTCCTATAAAATTATTTCCTTGATTCTGATTCTTTGCTAGAATTCCCTTGGAAAGTAGCTCTCTGTCAAGCAGCATGATAATAAAACTTTGCCCCTTAATCTGGAGTCTAAATGTGCATATTCTTTTGCCAAACCCACCATTCTGACCAGGAGCATTTTAATCTTGTTGGGATGCCTTTGCCTCAATATTTTTGGACCCCCAATGTGGGGCCCCCCAAATTTTATATTCTCCTTGTTAATAAGGTAAGCCTCTTTTTGTTTTATAGCCAGGGGTACACCTCAAGCTCCTAGGAAATCTTGTCTGCATCATCGGAGCTCCACACTCTGCAAATTTTCCTTGACTGGGGATGCCTGGATTTGGAATCTCTTGCCATTTCTCAGTAAAGTTCCTTCTTCACTAAGAAATCTTTGCCACCTTTTCATCTTCCCTGGGTTGCCAGAGATGTTGAGGTACTATAAGATTAGGAATTCTAAGGCTTATGACAAAGACAGGACAGTTCTCCTTTATCTCTAAATCTACAGGAGGGCAATTTAGAGCAGAAGCCCAACTCCCTTCTGGGATCAACCCCTTATCAAGATCTGGACCTTACATTCTCCAGTATTTCTTCAATTTAGTACCCTTTCCCTGAACCCTCATCTCTTAAGCTAGTTTTTAAAACCACCCAATCTCTGCTCTTCAGTACTTCCTATACAAGGAGTGGGATCCCTTTTTCACTCCCTCAGGATCCTGATTCAGTCACTCTGTCTAAACTCTACCCTTTGAGAAAAACAGCTTTCTTTTATTGTTGTTGTTAGCAGGCTATTTCAGTGGAATAGTCAAGGTTTGTGTACCTTTTTCAATGTCAGACCTTTCCCAGATTAAAGAAAAACTTGTTCCTTACTCTGAGAATCCCTACTAGTTGTATTGAGAGCTTTAAAGCCATTTCCCTCTGTTAAGGACCATGCCTAAGTGAAGGGGCAGGTCAATTCCCCAAGAGCCTCCACAGCTGTAGATCATAACATCTGAAGGAGTACAAAGCAGCTTTTACTGACACAGATGTTACCTGTGGACTGGGAATGAAATAAATTGGAGGCCAAGGGAAGAGAAGTCAGACAACGCATTGGCCTCTCAGTCTCCTTGTGCCATCACCATCTTCTTACATGAAGAAATCCATTCTACAGGTTTTAGTTAGACCTCCAGCAGCCACTGGCAGGTGACTCCCGTATCTCAACATATGGGTCCTGAATGTGGGACACAAGAATCAGCAATGTTCAAGAGCTGTTCGTGAGTAGGATCCTCCCAGAGTTCCTTCTGTAACCCATGGGGAAGGAAAGGGAAAAAAGACCCAGTAAGCCTTTTTTAATCAGGAATAATTAAATGGACCAACACATCAAAGGGCCAAGCCAGGAGACTGATGAGAGACTTAAATGCCTGTTCTGACTACAATCCTCTTCTCTGTTTGAAAGTTTGTCTCCATGATATCTCACAAGATCAACACCTGCTACAACCATCCAGAGGTGATAATGCTGCTTGCATTCCTCAGTGTGCAGATTCAGATAATAGCAAATACACAAACTTACTATGCTGTGGGGGAGGGAGGAATAATCATTTCTGAAACAAAAAATGGGGAATTGTTAAGGACCATGCCTAAGTTAAGGGGCAGGTCAATTCTCCAAGACCCTCTGCAGCTGTGGATCATAACATTTGAAGGAGTTGCAAAGCAGCCTTTACTGACACAGGTGTTGCTCGTGGACTGGGAAATAAGTTAGAGGCAGAGGGAAGAGGAGGGAGGTCAGACAATGCAACTGCCTCTCAGTGGAGAGTTCAGAGAACACCAGACAACAGCAATGGCCTCTCAGTCTCCTTGTGCCATCACCATCTTCACGCATGAAGAGATCCATTCTACAGGTCTGAGTTAGATCACCAGCAGCCATTGGCAGGTGGCTCCCGTATTTCAACATCCCTCTAATTTGATCTTACCTGAGGAGATACTAACATCATTATTGCCTCTTGTTGCATTATAGAGGAGAAAAAGAGAATCTGGGATCTAGCCCATAAGTTTGGGGATGATGTGGCTAAATCCTCCTCCTCTGCTAGAGACCCTCCAGGGGCTATTGTTGTCCCAGTCTCAGACCTTGAGTGGGATTATCAGGAAGGAAGTAAATACAAAGAGAGAGAATGGATCATTTTCTAATCTCCTTCATTGAAGGCATGAAAAAAGAAATTAAGAAGTAGGTTAATTATGAAAAACTTAAGGAAGTTACCTAAGGAGCTAAAGAAAATCCTGTCTTCTTTCAAGGGCACCTTATAAAGATTGTAAAGAAATACTCTAGCCCAGATCCCACTTCACCAGAGGGACCACTCACTGTCCTCAGCATGCATTTCACTAGTCAGTTTGCCACAGACATTCAGAAGAAACTACAAGAGTTAGTCCTGGGTCCTCAGACTCCCTAGACACAGCTGTTGGAAACAACTTTTAAAGTTTTCAATAATAGGGGTCAAGCTGAGGGACATTGCAGAGCCAGGGGAATCGGAACAGGCTCAAATTTTAATTACCACCATATCCAGGAATCATGGAGGTTCATGGTTCAGATGCTACAACTAGGGTAATTGGTCTCAGAGATCTGGTAAGAAACCTCCAGATCTATACCCTAAGAGCAATCCAGGATGGACACAGGAAGAGAAACTACCTGTAGTGGGGTCAAGTTGCCTTTACCCAATGCTCTGTCCTCTGGTCTCAGGACTAGGAGCAGCAGTGTCCGGTGTTTGGCCCATCATGATGGTTGAACCCAGGGTAACTTTGGATGTGGCAGATAAGTCCATTGAATTTCTCTTTGACTTTATGGGAGCCTTGTGTTCTATTCTGTCCTGGTATTCTAACTCCATACCACTCCTTCCCTCATAGGATGATGGGAATTGAAGGAAACTGTTTTGAGAACTTTTCTCTGCCTTGTCAGTTTGATGATCTGTTATTCAAATATTCTTTTCTTATCGGTACCTCCTGCCTTCCCTCTTGGGGCATGACTTAATGGTGAAATGGGTACCCAACTCAGACCTCTGAGTGCACTTTTTATGCCTCTCTCAAAGCCCTCCTATATTCCATATGAGAGTTGGGAGGAAGTCAATTCATCTGTCCGGGATCAAGTAATTCCTGGGTGGGCTACTGATGCCACCCCAGATTTAGTGCTCCTCTGGGATCCCAGCATGTTCCTTCATAAGTGCCAGTATCCAATGAAGCCAGAGAGGGATTGCAAATCCTCATTGAAAAATTTCTTAAGCAAAAGCTTGAAAGTTCCTTGAAAGTCTCCTTGTGATATTCCTATCTTTCCCGTTAAGCTGGGCTCCCATAGCTATAAAGTTTCTTTGTCTAAAGCCCACATTGCTTGTCAGTCTCTAAAATGTTTGGGCCATAAATTAACTCCCAAATCCATGCTCACTCTCAGAGGAGAAGAAGCAGGCAATCTTATCATTCCCTGAACTAACTCAAAGAAAGCCAAACTCACTTCTGCTCCAGTGTTAGCACTATCTAATTTAGATGGAGAAAGGAAGGTAGGCTATTCTGTAGTAAGTCTCAATAGTACCTTGAGACTAAGATGCTCTTTCCTACCCTTCTCCCCACCCCCAAACTCTGCCCAAGTCATTGCCCATAGCAGAGCTTTTGAACTGGGGAAAAGAATGAGAGTGACCATCTAAATTGTCTTCAAATATGCCTTTCATGTATTGCATGCTCATGAGGCTATATGGAAACAAAGGAAATTTTTGAAATTTTTGACAGTTAAACATTCCCCATTAAGTATGCAGAGGAAATTTTATAATTACTCCAAGCTGTCCATGGAACTAGAGAGGTTTCTGTTATATTTTGTAAAGGACATTAGAAGGGGGATTTATTTTCAGGCCAAGGGAAACAGACTTGCAGATTCAGCCACCCCTGGGTGCTCCTAATGACACCTTTGATTCCTTAATTCCAACTTCTAACAATTCCATATATAGTTCCCAGGAACAGGCCTTTGCTAAAGAGGATATACCTTTTCTTCTTCTAGGTAGTTTCAAACATCTTCAGGACAACTTGTAAACTGATAGAAATTTCTTTGACCCACACCAAGTTACTCACTTGAGAAAGAATATCCTCCAATCCTTACCCTAGTGAAATCTATTTTCATTGGTCAGACAATTAGACAGGTTTACCTCGTTGTAGCTTATTTTATTCTCTCTCTCTCTCTCTCTCTCTCTCTCTCTCTCTCTCTCTCTCTCTCTCTCTCTCTCTCTCTCTCTCTCTCTCTCTCTCTCTTTCTTTTCCTCCATTTCCTTTGCCAAGATAATTATATTCTTCCCTTCTTGAGAGCTTTGTATCTTCTAGACTCCAGGCTATGAACTTCCCAACCTGAATACCAATGGCTACCAAATCCTAAAATTCAATACCTTCTGGCTGCTACTGCTGCTACCATCAAGTCTCCCCTCCTCAGTCTGGATTCAACTGGGCAGGACCAGCTCTATACCTGCAGTTAGCCAAGTAGCCCCAGAAGATGAGGTCTTTCTCCCTTTGCTCTAGATAAATTTGGATTTTGATTGCTTGAGTGGGGAATGATGAGGTATGAGAAAGTAGCTATTCCTGTCGAATCCCTACTACTCTGCAATTGTACTTCTATGCATAATATTAGTATCTCAGCCTAATCTTTGATTCTTTTTCCTATAAAATTATCTCCTTGATTCTGACTCTTTGCTAAATTCCCTTAGAAATTAGCCCATTGTCAAACAGCATAATAGTTTCTTGCTTTTGGCTCTTTGATAAAATTCCCTTGGAAATTAGCCTGCTGTCAAGTAACATAATAAATCTTTGCCCCTTAACTTGAAGACTGAATATGTGAATTCTTTCATCAAATCCATGACACTGATCTGGGTGACCCCAATCTTGCTGGGGTGCCTTTTATCTCAAAAACCTAACATCCATCATAGCATTGAGGGAAAATAGGTACACTAATGAATTGCTATTGGAATAGTGAATTGGTCCAACCATTCTGAAGAATAATTTGGAACTATGCCCAAAGGGCTATTAAACTGTGCATACCCTTTTACCCAGCAATATTACTATTAGGTCTTCACCCTAAAAAGATACAAGGAAAAGGACAATTTGTACAAAAATGTTTATTGAAGCTCTTTTTGTGGTAGGAAAGAATTGGAAATCTAGGAATGCTCATTAATTGGGAGAATGGCTGATCAAATTGTGGCATATTATTATAATAGAATATGAAGAGGTTGATTTCAGGAAAAATGGCAAGACCAATTGACTTTTACAATGAAGAGACAAAAATTGGGTGATCATTGTGCATAGTAACAGTAATGTTATAATGATTATGTGAAAGACTTGGCTACCCTGATCCAGGAATTACAAAGGATTCATGATGAAAAAATGCTATCTACCTCCAGAGAGAGAACTGATGAACTTTGAATGCAAATTGAATATAATTGTCTCACTTTGTTTATTTTTCTTGATAATTGTCTCACTTTGTTTATTTTTCTTGATTTGGGGGGAAATATGGTAAATATGGAAATGTATTTTGCATGATTTTATATGTATAATTGTTATTGCTTGCTTTTTTAGCAGATAGGATGAGATGGGAAAGAGGAAAAGAATTTGAAAATCAAAATTTAGAAAGAAAAGAATGTTCCAAACAAATAAATAACGATATTTTTTTTAAATTACCAATTTTCCAATTACTATGCTTGTAAGTACAGATTTTTCTTTACACTCAAATCAAAACAGCATATTGCAATAGATTGAATGTAGAATCAGATATGAGAATCCAGTTGTCTTTTCTCAAGCCAAACATTAGAAATTCTCAAAAATGTGAGAAACAATACCTCTCTTCCCTATTTTTATTTTGTAAAATAGTTATTTTCCATAAACTATATTATTTTAACATGTAATTAATGTAATTATTTTAAAATGAATTGATATATATTTAAAATTTTTTTCAGTACAAAAATATATAGATATAATTCACGTAAATCAAAGTTCTTTGGAGTGCTCAATAATTTTTAAGATTAATTGGTCCTGAGACCACAAATTTTTAGAATTCCTTATCTTGTCTTTACTCAGAGATCCTCTAGAGGAGGGAATACACTTTGTTTTTTAATGTTTTATTGTTATTTTTTTTATAAACATCATCATTAAATTCCAAAGTTTTTGCTACCCCGCCCAGAATAGAATATTCTTTTATAATAAATAGTTATAGTTAAACAAAACAAATGAACTATATCTGAAAATGTGTGTCTCATTCACTCCTACCTTCCTGCAGGGAAGCAGGAAACATATATTGTCTGAAATCAAACATCAAACAGAAGAAACCAAATTCCTACTGTCAATAATTAAACATTTATTAAAAACTTACTATATACCAAGCACTGTGCTAAGTTCTGGAGATACAGAGAAAGCAAAAGGACATCTCTGTCCTCAGAGAAGTCACTTTCTAATGGAAGAGAATATATGTAAATAATTAAATAACACAAGACATGAAAACATGGAAACAGATCCAGTGCAACCATAGAGATAGACAAGGACATAGATACAGAGAATGTACTTGGAAAGCTGGGAGGAAGAACTCAGAAATGCCTCCTGAGAAAGTGGGGTTTGAAATGTTTTAAGGAGCCAAGGAAGCTAAGAGGAGAAAGTGAAGAGATAAAATTCCATATTTAAATGAGAGCCAGTGCAAAAAAAACAACAACAACAACAACAAAAAAAACCTAAAATGGAATGTCTTTTGTAAAGAACAGCAAATAAGATAGATAGATGTTCATAGAGTGCATGGGACTTGGGACCAAGTTTTGAAGAGCTTTAAATACTAAACAGAGGAGTTTATATTTGATCCAGAAAGTAATAGGGCATCACTAAAGCTCAATAGAGAAAGGAGATGGTGTCATATAGTCATATCTGTGTTTTAGGAAAATTACTTTGGCAGTTGAGTGGAGGATGAATGGTAAGAAACTTGAGGCATGAAGACTAATCAGAAAGGTATTGCAACAGTATAGTAACAAGGTATAGAGCCCTGGGCTAAGATGATGACTGTATGAATAGAGAGAATGGGACTATATAAGATATTCTAAAGGTAGGAATAAGATTTGACAACAGATTGATTCTGTGGGTTGAATGTGAATGAGAGGTCAAGGATGATACAAGGTTGTAAGCTTGAAACAATAGAAAGATAAGGATACAGGCAACAGTAATTGAAAAAATGGGAAGAGGCATGTTTGAAGGAAAAATAAGTTCTTTTTTTAAGTCTTAAGTTTGAGATGCCTATGGAGCAGCTAGTCTGAGATGTCCAAAAGTTAGTTATGATGTAATAATGAATCTTAGAAGAGAGATTGGGACTGGAAAAGAAAGAAGAAATAAAGAAAAAAATAAAAAATAAGGGAAGGAAGGAATGAGGGAAGAAAGGAAAGAAAGAAATAAGGAAATAAGAAAGGAAGACAGAGAAAGAAAAGAAGCAAGGAAGGAAAGAAAGAAGAGAGGGAGAAAGGGAAGGAAGAAAGAAGGGAAGAAGGGAGGCATAAAGGTAGAAAAGTGAATGAATACATATATGAAATATTTATATACATATATATATTTGTGTGACATCTCATAGAAATGATAATTGAATTCATGAGAGCTGATGAGATCACCAAGCAAGATAATAAAGAAAAAGAGGGCTGAGTACAGAATATAGGGTTATAGTCATGGTTAGTGGGAGTGACTCTAATGAGGTTCAATCAAATAAGACTAAGTGTTGTGCCACAATTCTCTTTAATTGTCCTCATTCAGTTTCCTTAAATTGTTCTGTCTCAGTTTCTTTAACTGTTCTCCCTCAAACCCCTTAGTTGCAAAACTCCCCTCTGATTCATTAAGTCTGAGGAGCACTTGCTCTGAAGTTATAAATTGTCAATGTGAGACTTAAGATAAGGGGGAGTTTAGACTTCCTGGCTCCTAACTCCTTCTGTCCTCAAGAATTTATGGAACCTCTTTGATCCAGCAGTGCTACTACTGGGCTTATACCCTAAAGAGATACTAAAGAAGGGAAAGGGACCTGTATGTGCCAAAATGTTTGTGGCAGCCCTGTAGTGGCCAGAAACTGGAAAATGAATGGATGCCCATTAATTGGAGAATGGTTGGGTAAATTGTGGTATATGAATATTATGGAATACTGTTGTTCTGTAAGGAATGACCAGCAGGATGAATACAGAGAGGCTTGGAGAGACTTACATGAACTGATGCTAAGTGAAATGAGCAGAACCAGGAGATAATTATGTACTTCAACAACGATACTGTATGAAGATGTATTTTGATGGAAGTGGATCTCTTCAACAAAGAGAGGATCTAATTCAATTCCAATTGATCAATGACGGACAGAAGCAGCTACACCCAAAGAAAGAACACTGGGAAATGAATGCAAACTGTTTGCATTTTTGTTTTTCTTCCCAGGTTATTTTTACCTTCTGAATCCAATTCTTCCTGTACAACAAAAGAACTGTTCAGTTCTGCATACATATATTGTATTTAGGATATACTGTGACATATTTAATATGTATAGGACTGCTTGCCATCTGGGGGAGGGGGTGGAAAGAGGAAAGGGGAAAGTCAGAACAGAAGTGAGTGCAAGGGATAATGTTGTAAAAAACATGGGTTCTGCAAATAAAAAGTTATAATTATTAAGAAAAAATTATGGTACTACCCCCTCTAAATATTCCAAAAGATAAGACTATCTGGGATACCTCATTGACATCTTTACTTCTGTTTATTCAGACATCCTGACTCTGGCTTCCTAGTTTAACCCCCTGTCAGAACCAGATTGATAGTCTGTTCTTGCTCTCAATGTTCTGACTCCGCCCCTGTCTTGATCTACCCCTGTAGCTGAATCATGTGCGTGTATATATGTCATTGAGAACTCACATTCACCACTGGATACTTTGAAACAAATCACTGGTACTTTATTCCCTCATACTCTCCTACTTTGTTCCAGTTTCCAAGGAAAATTTAGCCCTTCTATTGGTGCTCATAATCTCATCCTATCCTATGCCCTCCCCCAAATTGCCTTTTTGACTATCCCCTCTAATTATTTTTTTAAATTTTGATTTTTAACAAAAATCAAATAAAATGAGAATTGCTATATACATAGCAGAAGCAAAAAAGACAACTAAACATAAAAAGCACTATTATGTACAGCTTACATCTCTATTTAAATATAAATAAATATATTCTTTTCTTTAGCCATGATTTTCATCTTTGCCCCTCAAATTTGGAGGGACAGAATAAAATCATCATAATAAATTTGTGTACTCAAAATAGATTTCTACAATGTCTTTTCCCAAAAATGTATGTCTCATTCTTAATTTTGGATCTATTAGCTCTCTAGCAGGAGGTAGATAATATGCCTCATCTCCAGTCTTGTGGAATCATGTGGTTGGTTTGTCATTGAATCGATCAGAGTTCTTGAAGCTTTCAAAGTTGTTTGTCTAGATAATATTGTTGCCATTATATAAATTGTTCTGTTTCTTCTCATTTTACTCTATATCAATTAATACAGTTTTTCTAGGTTTCCCCAAAACATAGCTTTTTTTGTCATTTCTTATAATTCAATAATATTCCATTACTTTCTTAAGCCATAATTTGTTCAAGCCATTTCCTAATAGATGGGCATCCTCTTAATTTCTAATTTTTTTTCCACTACAGAAAGAAGAGCCAGATTTTTGAACACATGGATACTTTTTCCACTACCTTTGATCTATTTGGATATTGGACTAGTAATAATATCACTGAATCAAGGAGTATGTTTATTTTAGCAACTTTCTGTATATAATTCTAAAATGTTTCCCAAAAGACTTGACAAACTTACAGCTCCATCATCAATGCATTTTTTCAGTTGCTTGGAAGGCAATTGGAAGGGCTTCATAATGTTCCTTCCTCACTCTGCTCACTCACTTCTACACTCTTGGTATCTGAAGTCCTTTCCCAATTTTAACTGCATTATTTTTGTCTGTGCAAAATTTTTCATAATCAAAATTGTCCATTTTATCTTTGGGGAGCCTCTTGTTTCCTCATAAACTCTTCCTCTAATCATAGTCAATTTTTTTCTTCCCTGCTTTTCTTATTTATTTTTGATGTATTTTTTTCTATCTAAGTCATATATCCATTTGGAGATTTTCTTGATATGTAAAATAATGATCTATACTGAGCTTCTTCTAGAGTGCTTTTCAGTTTATCTGCAGCAGTTTTGCATAGTTAGTCCTTACTCCAGTACTTATGGTCTGTGGCTTATCAAACACTCTATTACTATGTCTCTTTGGGATTTGGAGAATAGCCTGTACATACAAAATATTCAAATACAAGTTAGGTGAAAATAAATGACACCAACAGTTTGGGGAACAGGAAAGGTTTCAAATCAAAGATGAGCTAAGCTGCATCTTAAAGGAAGAGAAAGTCTCTGAGATGAAGATAAACAGGGAGTGCATCTAGGCAAGGACATGCAGAACAAAGTTATAGAGAATGAATATAATGTATGAGGAATGCAGAGACAGCTAGAAGGACCGTATCACTAAGTATGGAAGAGAGTAATATGCTTGGACTAAGTTATGAAGAGTTTATATGAATAGAGGAGTTTATATTTCATGTTGGAGTTGCTAAAGTTAATAGAGCTAGGGAATGATGTGATGGGATCTATGCTTAAGGAAAATTACTTTAACAACAGTGTGTAAGATGAACTGGAATAGTAAGAGATGAAACAAGAAGTCCGATCAGAAGGTCTTTGCAATAATGTAGGGGAGAAGTTACGAGTGCTATAATCAAATGATGACTACATGAGAAGAGAAATGGAATGGGATTTAATGGGGTAGAGACAGAAATAATGAAATCTGGAGACTGCTTAGATATGTTGGAGAAGGGAGAGTGAGAAAGCAAAGGCCACTATGTTTGTCATCCCAGGCTATTGATGAGTGAGATTTAATCATATTGTGCCTAAAACCCAGCCTCCATTTTACCTTTTTTTGGCCACTAAAATACAAACTCTGATTTCAGAAAAGCCTGGAAATACCTTCATGAACTGATGCTGAGTAAAGTGAGCAGAACCACGAGGACATTATACACAGTAAGATTATATGATCATCAACTGTAATGGACCTGGTTCTTTTCAACAGTGAGGAGATTCAAGACATTTCCAATAGACATGAGATGCAAAATACCACCCACCTCCAGAGAGAGAACTATGGAAACTGAATATGGATCAAAGAATCGTATTTTCACTATTTTTTTTTTTTTTTGCTTGCTTGCTTATTTCTTTTACATGTCCACCCCTGCCTTTTGGTATGATTTCTCTTGTGTAGCATGACAAATATGGAAATGTATAGAAGAATTGCACATGTTTAACTTATATTGAATTTCTTTTTGTCTTGGGGAGGACAGTAGGAGGAGGTAGGGAGAAAAATTTGGAACACACGGCTTTGTGAAGGTGAATGTTGAAAACTATCTTTGAATGTATTGGAAAAATGAAATACTATTGAAAAATACATTTTAAAATAGAATATAAGCTTTTTTGAGGGCAATGACTGGTTTTATTTGTATCCCCATCTTTTAGTACAATGCTTAGTATATAGCAATTGTGAAAAATGCTGAAAAGTTTCATTTTCATAGTATTGCAAGCTTTGATTAAGATAGTGGGTACCACTGACCAAGAAGAGTTTTCAGAATATGAGAGGTTAAGGAAGATTAGGATTCACAGAACAATTAAGTGATTAATGGAAGCCTTGAGCAAACAAGAAATTGGGGTGCGAGGAAGGCACAGGTGGATTCAGCCAATCAGAAAGTCTTGTGGTTTTGAGAAAACTACAAATTTAAGATAGTAGCCCAAACTAGATAATCCAACCTGAATTAGTTAGGGTTAATGACCTGACCTGATCAAATCACTACTGCTTGCTTAATAGGCTAATTGAATATTAAACAACACACCCCAGAGAAGGAGTTTCCTGCCATTTTTGAACATGGAGTGTATGGGAGGGAGAGCAAATTTTATACATATTAAGGGGAAACATGTAGTGGGGGTATCAGAAAGAGTGTAACTAGACTAATCCATTTTCTGAAGGGAGGAGTTGCATCACACAAGGAAGTATAAAGGTTCCCTCATTTTTGTATTCGGTACTCCCTCTTCCCCAAGAGGAGTGGGGTCTGCTTCTGGCTAGAAACGTTAAGACAATTCCTTAAGATTCTTCTTTAATAAATTTTCCTTGATATCTGATTTTCAGTGTCAAGTGTTATTTTGCAAAATATTTCAAATACTTAATGAAATCTACATAAATGCATAAATCTGCATACATGCATAAATATAATAATCAGTGATATTTGGTACAAAATTTTGTTTGTTTTATCAATTAACAGCTTCCCTTTTTATTTAAACCAAATCATCCATTTAAATCATTTAGCAAGAGATCCTTCTAGATATAAAATGTGTCTAAAATGGAAATGGCAAATCACAGTATCCTGTGATACTATTCCTGCATAGGCAGCAACAGAAGTCATTATTACAAGAACAGAAAGGAGGACAGCAGCTTCTGTCCATCTATTCCTTTACTGGAAAAACATGACCAAGACCACAAATGTCAAAAGGTCAGAGAAAGGAAATTTGGGTAAGACTAATGAATTATGAGAAAGGAAGAAATGGGGGAAAAATCTGTTAACCTTCATAAAATAATTTCTTAAACTAAAATAATTTTTTAAAAATACAAGGTAAAATTGAGCTGACTTAAATATCTGGCAAAAGAGTAAAATCTTTAAAGCTGGATAAAATAATGTAAATGGAGATCTCGGTCAATCACCCTCCATTGAATTGCCACAAACAATTCTCAGCAGTTCTAACTTCCAGTTATTCAAGTGGAGATCTCTGTCTGATGGTCCTCTGTTGAGTAGCCCAGACATCTCCCAGGCTCAGGCCAAGATGTTTCCCATATTATCAGGATTTATCCATCCATCTCTGCCAAATTCCTACTGAGGAGTTTTGCCCACTAAGAAAGCTTCCTTCTTAGTGAACAATAAAATTCCCTTTTTGCCACATAGATTTCAGGTTTGCGAATTCTTTTGCATCAGACCTGTATCTCTGAGCAGAGGGGATCTCTCCCCCACCCCCATTCCTCATCTCATCAGAAATAGCCTCTGAAATTCAATAATTGTGCATTAATTTCTGACCATAAATGATAATACAACAAAAAAAAGCACCCTTCCATTTCAGCTGCTCTGGGTTTGAATAAAGGAAATTTTTTGCCATTCAAATGAGTGTCACTGGAGATAAACCAGCCATTTAGAGATTATTGCACACTAGGAAATTCAAAATTAGCTAATGGTTAAATCCACATAATGTGAGTTCTTTTTCAGTCTTTATATTAGTTACTTTCCAGTAGAATGTAAATTCATTGAGGGCAAGAATTGTTTTCCATTTTTCCTTTGGATCTTCAATATCTAGGCACTTAATATTTGTAGAACTGATTTTCATTTAACTTGGTCTCATGTAGAAAATGTCTGAATCAAAATAGTGACCTTGAAATGAAAATATATAAAATATTCTCAACAAGTGGTCATCTGTACCTGTTTATAGATTCCCAAGAGTGATACTCCACTATCAGATATGGTGACCTATTTCAACTTTTGAACAGTGCTGATTGTTGGTTAACTGTTGGCAGTTTGGGATGTGTGTGTATGTATGTAAATACTGATTTGAAATCTGGGTTTGTGGAGTATTAGAAAGAATACTTCAGGGGAACTTAAGAACTGCCTTGAGACTTATTCTCTGCTTTGCCAGCTTGGAGGAAGAGGGAAATGATGCAAATTGTGTCCCCTTTGACTTTTGGGGGGCAATGATGGGGGTGAACCCTGAGAAACTCACTTCTGGGAGATGTCCACTCTTAGGGAATCAAGATAAGTAGTTTCATTCAGTTGGAATTCTTGGCTAGGGACTGGTTGCAACTTCTATTGAGTTGAAAATTAGTCCAGAACCATTCCCAATAGCTTATTCAATTGGAGAGCAGGCCCCAGGGCATTGTCAACAATTTCGGGAATCTCATTCAATTTTGAATTGAATCCCGAGCCTCAGATGGCTAATAAAAGACAACTTTGAACCCGGAATCTTTGCAGAAGTCCTAAACAGGATTATGCTCGCCAAGGAAGCTCTCTTCTTGGCAAGCTGCCCTGACAGGACTTTTGTCCATTGGTGAAGATATTCTCATCTCAGTGTTAACCTTTGTTATCCTCCTAACAGGACCTTTTTGCCCACTGAGAGAAGTCTGTCTTCATAACAGGCTGCCTTCTCAGTGTCAATAAAAATCCCTTTTGCTACACAGATTTCAGGTTTGTGAATTCTTTCCCATTGGACCTATGCCTCCGACCAGAGGGGATTCCCCACCCCAATTGTCATACCTCTTCACTATCATTAACCTCATCACTTGCACCTCAACACCACAAAATTTGAAATAGAAAACTTGGATTCAATCATTTACTGACTGGGTAATGTCTTAGAATTCCAATGAACCTATTTTCTTGTCTTTGATAGGGGATTAATAATAACTGAACAATTATCCTATAAGGAATAGCACCATATTGGAACATAATCAATAATATTATTAATATAAATATTGGAGGTTGATCTCTAAAGATTTTTCACAACTCAAAAATCCTTTGACTATGAGTCTATAAGTAATAGTGAAGGATGAATTCAGTGGGGTGAGAAACACCATAGAAGCACATATTATTGTTGTTGTTTATTCTTTGTTCTCTAAGAGGACCTTAACATCAGGAAGGTGATGCCATGACATGGAAGTGAATTGAATTAAAGTGAGGAAGGACTGTGTAAGTTACAAGCTTCACTTTCTTCTACTCTGTCCATCTGGGTCTGGAGATATATATTAGTCAGGGAAAAAGAAGCACTGGGAAGGCAGAAACTTGTTACCAAAAGAAGTTGAAATGGGAGGAGGTTGCTGTTGAGATTAATGAGTAGAAAGAAATAAACATGGGGTTTAATCTCAACATTCCAAATGGAAATTTATTGTAGTCAGGTTCTCTTCCTTCCTATTGGAGAGGTGTTCTCCAAATGTAATGAAACAAATATGAAATTTGGAGTCAGTAGACTTGGAATGCAGAATTGGCCCAAATATATCAAAGAGTCATAGGTTTAAAGCTGGAAAGAATCTTCAAGGTCATCTAGTCTAAACCTTGAAATCATAGGTTCAAACCAGCATATATGTATTCAAATACTCCTAGGCCCCGGCATACACACACACACACACGAAAAACTAACATTTATATTACATTTTAAAATTTGCAAAGCGCTTTACATGTGTCATCTCATTTTTTTTATTTTCAGGAAATGGTTGGGTCTATCTAGTAAAGGTTCTTTTTAAGGATGATGGAAAATTAGACATGTTTGAAGATAATAGGAAAGGAACCAATTTGGGATTCCCCAGAAAGTAGGTGTTATTACTACTTTAAAGAACTAGAATTGTTACTTCTGTCACTTATGAGCCCATGCTCATGATTTTCAGTCAGATTTAATTACACTTTTAGAAAGGGTATCCTACTAAGGAGGTATAACAAGAACAATTGCCTCAATAGCATCCTCTCAAAGCAGTGACACACTCTGTGCATATTAAGTCTTAGAGAAAACTGAGTTCAGTCTTAGAAAGAATATGTAACTAAAACTTAAACTCATATCTTTTAGTTACTGGGTGTCTTTTTCTTTCTCTTCAAGGAACCCTTAAAATCCCTTAGGTGTACCTCTTTTCTGCACTTGGAGGGGCAATGACTTTGTGAAGCCCTGAACCTGCCTTTCTTTGATGTATATGGGTTATCATGTGTTTCTTGGCTGCAGGTATAGCTTTTTCCATTAATCTCTGCTACTTTGGGTATGCTATTACTGCTCTTGAGAATATTGCTATGGACACCAATGGAAAGTCCAAAGTTTTTGACCTCTCAATATTCACAAGATTGCTGTTGTAATTGGGTGACAAAGAAGAAAGATATTCAGTTGTCATATCAGGGCAATTTACTTTCAGAATTTCTTCATCACCAGATTCAGACACTTGGCTAACTAGTTACTGGAATGAACTATTCCTAACTACTTTGTGTTGTTATGATTAGTTTCTTTTTAAAAAAATTTTATTTTCAATTAACAAAAATCCTCCTCTCAGCAATGTAATGAATCAAGACAATTCTAATAGACTTGATATGGAAAATACCATCCATATCCAGAGAGAGAATTATGGAGACTGAATGTGGATTGAAACATGGTATTTTCACTTTTTTGTTTGTTTGCTTTTTCTTTCTTGTGTTTTTTTTTTTCCTTTTGGTCTAATTTTTCTTGCACAACATGACAAATATGGAAATAAGTTTAAAGTGATTGTATATGTATAATCTATGTTAGATTTCTTGCTGGCTTGAGAAGTACACAAAGAAGGGGAGGAGAAAAAATTTGAAAATCAAAATCTTACTAAAAATGAATATTGGAAACCATCTTTACATACATTTGGAAAAATAAAATACTATGGAGGGGGGATTTTCCTAAAGGACAGGTTTAATCATGTCACTTTCCTACTCTATAAACCTTAGTATTTCCCTATTACCTCCAGTGAACTTCTCTGGCTCTTAAAGTCCATCACGACACAGCCTCAACTTTCTTTCTATGCTCATATGATTCCCATTCCCATGTTGTACAATCCAGTTGTATGATTCTCTATGTACCTCACACATAGCATTATTTGATTTATCTCTGTCTTTGTACTGACTTTCTTCAATGCCTGGGATATATTCCTTTCTAATCTTTATCTTATAGAACCTAAAACTTCCCACAGTCAGTCATTACCCTCTACCCAATGACTTTCCTGATCCTCAAAACTGTTAATGTCCTCCCTACCTAATTCCTTTTTATCCTTACATATATTTTGTATTTATTCTGCACATATCCATCCTGTATATAATTATATATGAGTATGTAGTCTCCTCAACTCAAGAGCCTTTAAAGCAGGAGTTGTGTCCTTTTTTTCATTTTATCCCCAGCACAGTGTCTGACATATGGTAGGTATTTGAATGAATTTAAAGAAACAGGGAGAATCAAAAGAACTAGTGTGAAACAAAAATAAAAAGCAAAATCATAAGAAAAATACAATAAGTATAAAAATGAAAAATTACACACTAATACTGGGAAATGGATAGAAATTAATAGAAAGGTAGTGGTTGTAATACCAGAGAAACTGAGGCAAGATAAAGATTAGAGAGTTTTTAATATTTTATTAAATGGAGAATATAATTGACTATACAGGACTCTCGTCTCAAAGTATCCAGCAATGAATGGGAGAATCCCAAATCTTTTTATACCTTTTCAAACAAAGAAGGGGAAAGAAGCGGAAAACTTCTTTTTTTGTTTTTTTGTTTTTTTAAAAAATTTTTATTTAATAATAATTATATTGACAGAATCCATGCCAGGGTAATTTTTTTACAACATTATCCCTTGCACTCGTTTCTGTTCAAGCAGAAAACTTCTTTGCAGATCCATTTGGTTCTGTCAGGATGGGGGGAGGCTATAAATTCTTACTAAAAGCCAGAGCCAGGATGTCTGAATAAACAGAAGTAAAGATGTCAATGAGGTATCCGGGATAGTCTTATCTTTTGGAATATTTTAGAGGGGGTAGTATCATAAATTCTTGAGGGCAGAAGGAGTCTGATCTCTCCCTCATCTTGAGTCTCACATTGACAATTTATAACCTTAGAACAAATGGTCCTCAGTCTTAATGGACCAGAGGTGAGGTTTTACAACTAAGGGGATTGAGGCAGAATAGTTAAGGAAACTGAGATAGAACAATTCAGGGAAACTCAGTCAGGACAATAAGGGAAACTAGTGCAGGGAAACTGAGATAGAACAATTCAAAGGGACTGTGGTATACTATAGTTATAAAGCTATTAAGAACATATACATAGAAATTAATCTTTATATGGAAACAGTTGTCATGGTATATTTCTTTGGCTTCACTCAAAGTATTTAATTTAAAAATAAAAATTCATAGCATCTTTTTAAAGTAGTCATGAGTCAGAAGTTGTTGATGTCTTTTTTGTTACCTATTTTTTACCTTATTTTGATTGTTTCTATTCTATTGAAATATTCTAATCTCTTTATTGTGAAAATCATTCCAATTTAAAAATTTTTACATGTAATTGGGAAATATTTAACAAAATAAATAAAAATATATTGAAAGATGAGAGAAAAAATGAAATTATATTACCTATAGCTCCAAGTAACTTCCCAACTAGTTTTCTTAAATGTCAGTATCATTTTCTTCTTGGTGTAGCTAGAACTACTTTTATATTTCCCATGTTATAGGATCAGCAGCTTGTTTTAAGTTTCAAATTTGAACCACTATACATTGTAACTGTGATGTTTTTCTCTCTGACTTTGACCTTTGCTTAATCAGGCTCTATACTGAACTTTCTTTTTTCTTTCTCTGAACTCTCTCACTTGGGGACTTCTCATTTAATATGTATGTATATGTGATGTAGAGTTTAAATGGGGCCAGTCTAATGATTCAACATTGGCAGTTCTGTTTCATTTAACATCTATTTGTTATCTTCTTCATTTAATTTACAAGTGTTCTCAGGATAATCTGTCTTGACTAACTTTTGCTGCTAGAAACCATGTATAAAAGACTCTCCTATACCTTAGTGCCTATGGGCACCCCACCCTCTCAAGAAGAAAACAACAAGTGATAAGAATGTGGACTTTTGCAACTATGGACTTTTACAACTATGGACTTTCGAGACAGGAAACAAAGAGCCAAAAAGAACGTGACTACCTGTGTGTAAACTCTGATACGGTTAGCTAAAACCTTATTGTGAACAAACAATACGTCCTAAATTCCTGAGACAAGATAATGTGTGTCCCAGGAAATTGGCCATCTCCGCCCAGGAACTAGATAACGAGTATGCCCCAGGATGTCAGCCACACCTGTGGTCTGACATTCTTCTCTTTACATTGCAACCCCCCACCCAGAAAACGCATGCAGTCAAATCATATATAACTAAGATCCTTTTCGTTAAATAAATGAGACCTTGCTCCACCTCAACTTGTCTCCCTCCTCATTTCTAACCCCATTCCTTTACAGGCATTAGCCTTACAGGCATTGTCCACCTCGAGACCCACATGTAGGTGACCTGCTGGACGGGTCATTTTGCTAAGCTCTGTATAAGCTTCTTCCTCCTGCTTTATGAATACTTCCATAATATTTTACAAATGAGCTTATTTTTTTTTAAACCTCTCTGGCCCATGAGCACCAAAACTTTAAACTTGGCAAAAGTCCAATGTTTGGCAGCAGAGTCGATTTCTGTTGGGTTTTTTTTTAGTCTCCTCAATGTGATAGCTAGTTTACATTTGTTAATTTTTTTCTGAGAAATAATAATAGTGTCAGCCATTACTTTTCTCTTTACCATCTTTCAGTATTAGTAGCTTATTTGAAGAGATTCAAGTTGGGCCTGTTAAGAATTAAAGCATTGGTTTTGTCTTTTTTTTTCTTTTATCTTTGATTTTTATTTAACCAGAAGATCTGGTTGCATGCACAATCATACAGACTACCACAAGATTTCAATGTGCAATTATTTCACTTTTGGACACTAGATGGCAATATAGTAACATTACATTACTAAGTGATACTAACCATACCTTTAACTAAAGGAGATTTTTAATGTTAAGAAAGATTCTGAATGACTTTTTAAAAAGAGTAATTAAAAAGTACCATAAAAGATATCATATTAGAAGTACTTTAAAAAACCACAAATAATCCTCTCATTTTCTTGCAGAGGTGGAGGACTTTGGCTGAGGACTAGTGTGTATAGACATTAAAGACAATGTCAGACTTTTAGGGTTAGTTTTGATAATCTTTTTTCAACTTTTTTCTTAAAACTGTTATAAAAGAGCACTCATTTGGAGGAAGAAAGATATATCAGGGGCTGTAAATGATATAAAGATAAAAGATATAAATCAATTAAAGATTTACTTTAAAAATAAATGATATGCCTTGCTTCAAGAATATCACTATGGTTATACAATTCTAAAAATAAATCAAGAAAAGCTATGAATGCTATATTGATTTAAATTATCCAGTAACTCTTCATTTTAATGATTTCCAGCAGAGATACTTTGGACACTGTTTAACAATTAGCTTTTTGGTGGGGGGAGGGAGAAAGGAAAGAAAGGTACACAGAAAACATTTTAAAATTTAATCTATGTTAATATTTTTTCATAACTTCTTAAGTTTAAAAGATAAGGAAAATAACATATCAAACTCTGATTTGTAGATTTCCAGTGTTGTCACACTGAAAATTGAACAACTTACTCTTGAATACTTTTTCTAGTCCTATACAACTAAGACTTTTCTTGGAGTAATTCACAGGAACAGTGACTGTTTCAACTGAAAGTCTTTTCTTCCAGGAACTAAGTACCAAAAAGGAACCATAATCATTCCTTCTCCATGCTGGTGATGATTAAAATGAACTCAAATTATATCTCATATATTTATGGTTTAAGAACTGCAAGCTTTTTAAGATTCTCTGTCCCCTTTACTCCACTCTAGAAATGAATGGACAAAATATTTAACAGTAAGTCAACAAATGTTTATTAGATACTTACCATGTGCCAGACAAGAAAGATTCAAAGAAAGGCAAAAGGAGTTCTTTACCTAAGGACTGCGCATTCTAATAGAGGAGACAACACATTAATAATTAAATATATATATTATGTATAAAGAAAAGCTAGAAAGTTCTCTCAGAGAAGGAACCAGCTATTGAGGGGACCAGAAAAGGCTTCTTGCAGGAGGTAAGAATTGAGCTGAGAATTGAAGGAAATTAGGAAAACCAAGAGTTGAAGGTGTATGGACAGAATATTCAAGGCACAGGGTATAGCCAGTGCAAAGACATGGAGGAAGAAGTACCCTGTTATGCTCCAGGAATTGCACAGTAGGCTAATATAGATGGATGTTAGAGATGGAGTGAAGTAAAATGAAAGAAGATTAGAAAAGAAGGAACATTTTGTCTTTAAATATGATCGTATTTAATCAGGAGATCATGGAGAGACACTGGAACTCATTGAGCAGGGTAGTGACATGGTCAGATCTATACTCTGAAAATTTACTTTAGTAGATGAATGATAGCCAAGTCTTCTCTGCATTCATCATCAGCCACATACTTTTTGCTGCTATGCTGCTCTTGGACTTCTCCCTCATGGCCCATCTACCCACTGCTTTTCAGCTTCCTTTTATGTATTTTTTCACCCATTAGATTGTAAGCTTTTTGAGGGCAAGAATTAGCTTTGTTTTTATCTGTATTCCAGATGCCTAGTTCTGTGATCTTGCGTGTAGTAGGTGCTTAATAGATGTTTATTGACTGATTGTTAGACTTAGGTGTTATCTTCATTTTATGACAACCTATTTAATACAAATATTCTCTTTGAAAATTATTGAACACTACAATTTTCAAAACAATAAAATGAATACACAAAGACAATGGTAAAACATATGATGGGTAAAAGTAAACTGTAGTATGTTACCAATGACAATTGACATATATGTAGTAATGCAAAAGACATTATTGAAGGTAAATATGGTTGGAAAAGGAGGTAGCCAAGTCAAAAATATGAATGAAAGACAACAAATGAACAGCTTGTTATTTAAAGTCCACATACATGAATTTTATGAGTCCCAAGACACTAAGAGAATAAGAGGAAGGCTCTTTAATCTTTTGGCTTTTAGTCTTTTATCTCCCATAAAAGCTTCTAGGAAAACGTGAATAAAAATAATACAGGATTGAGTAGACATGGAGAGTTCTAAATTTGTCTCTGTTAAGGGAGTAACTATACTTACAAAATCACAAATCTATTAAAACATCAAAAACTTATTTGGAGGTTACTTGTTAAATTAGCAAACTTTATTATGTGGAGACCTCACAAAAAAATAGCCAAGAATTTGGAAGATAATAAAAAATATTGATAGGAGTAGAAACAGTAGATGTACTCACTCAGTATATTATAAATTCTTTAGCCACTAGGACATGTTTTTGGTTTTGTAACAGGATTGTGAGTATATTGTAAAATAATAGGAGATTGATAAATATCCGTAAAATTGAATTTTAGTAATCATGGAATCTTGATTTTGGCAGTATTTTAACAGTTCACGTAAAAAGTGAAACAAAAAGGAGAGCTGCATGGAGGTAGCTCACAGTATCTTCCAGTTCTGCTAAGTTATGGTTCTTTCATTCCCAGGAACAACTGAGAGCCTAAGAACAAGACAAGAACCAGAAACATTATGAAAACAGAATTTAGAACATACACATTAGTTCTGGACAACTGCTTTCAGTACACAAAAAGTCTACAAGAAGATAGCTGACAAGGGACAGGTGCAAAGCAGCTGATTGGGAGAGAAAATATAACCAGTTGCCAGGATAACTCACTAGGGCCAAGGAAGAAGTTCAGATTAGGATTCAGTTCCTAGAAACCAAAGGACAATGCAAATTCTAAATTCCTTGGGAACAGGCAATATATAACATTCTAAATGAACACCTGTTATTTTCATTTAAGTTGCTCTAAAACCAGATGAGGCCAAATTCAACATTTGAAAACAATAAAGAAGGTAGCTTTCAGAACAATTCACTATTAATTAGAAGGACAAAGACTACTTATCAGAATTCTAGAGAGCTAGAGTCAGCTAAGGAGAGGAAGGGTCAGTGTCAAAAGCTTAGGTCAGAATTACTGGTAATTTATAACACTGGAAGGATGAGAAAGGGCAAGGTGATAAAAGGCCATAAAAATCAGGATTTTATATTTGAATTGAGAAATAAAGGGAACCATTGAAATTTAACTGAATGAGTCAAATTGTAACTTCCTCAGCTTCTCAGAGAAATAGCTCAGTCACATCTTCTGTATTAGTATTCCCTCCTAATTAGAGACTCAGACACAGAGGCTCTATCTTGGTACAGTCAGAGTGGAGTCTCTTGGTCACCATCAGATCCTGACATCTTCCTTTTTCCCCTCTTCCTTAAATAGAATACTCTCTTATACAACTGCATGTTGCATTTGGGGAAAAAGTAGCTGCACACTTAGAGCACTGATAGCAGAGAAGCTTTATACACTTAGGGCACAAGCATAGCAAAGACAACTCAAACTTCTGGCATTGTAGGTTTCTCCTTCCCTTTTCCTTGTACTGCTTCCCCCCCTCCCCCTTTTTTTTTCCTTTTTTTTTTTTTTTTTTTTTTTTTTTTTTTTACTGTATTGTACCTCTGATGGGCAGTTTGCTCACATAGGTTCCTTGAGCCCTGAGAATTTAGGAACAATTCCCTCTTAAGAGCTGGATTCTTCTTTTACAGCAATCTCTCTGCTGCCTCCTGACTCAACTGCCTCTTCAGAGAGTCTCTTGGTGGTTTGGTTAAAAGACCATTGAGAGTATAGTCTACTTTTTTGTCTAAGCTCTTTCACACTTCTTTTATGGGAGATAATTTACCCTATTCTACCTCTTGTCTTCTCCCTTTTCCCAGTGTAGCCCTCTTTCTCACACCTTAATTTATTTTTGGAATCACCACACCAATTCACATCTATTCCTTCTATGTATATTCCTTCTAACTTCCCTAAAAATGATAACGTTCTTAGAAATTACAAGTGTCATCTTCCCATTTAGGAATGTAAACCATTTTAATCTTACCAAATCCCTTATGACTTCTCTTTCCTGTTTACTGTTCCTGTTTTATGCTTCTTTTGAGTCATTTATTTGAAAGCCAAATTTTCTATTCAGCTCTGATCTTGTCATTAGAAATGTCTGAAAGTCCTCAATTTCATTAAATATCTATCTTTTTCCCTAAAGAATTATGCTCAGTTTTGCTGGATAGGTGATTCTTGGTTGTAAGCCTAGCTCCTTTGCTCTCTGGATTATAATATTCTAAGGCCTCTGATACTTTAATGTAGAAGTTGTTAAATCTTGTGTTATCTTGATTGTGCCTCTGTGATATCTGGAATTTGATGATAATATTTTACTTTGGGGATCTCTGTCAGGAAGTAATCAGTGGATTCTTTCAATCTCTATTTTATCTTCTGGTTCTAGAATATTAGGGCAGTTTTCCTTGAAAATTTCTTGAAAGATGATGTCTGGGCTCTTTTTTGTGTTCATGGTTTTCAGGTAGTCCCTAAATTTTCAAATTACCTCTCCTTGATCTATTTTCTAGATCAGTTGTTTTTCCAATGAAATACTTCACATTTTCTTCTATTTTTTCATTCTTTTGATTTTGTTTTATTGTTTCTTGATGTCTCAAGGAGTATCAATAGCTTCTACTTGCCCAATTCTAATTTTTAAGGAATTATTTTCTTCAATGAGCATTTGACCAATTCTACTTTAAAGTTCTCTTTAGCGAATTTTAGATCTTTTTTCAGTTGACCTATTTTGTTTTTTTAAGGTGTTACTTTCTTTAGCATTTTTTGTGCCTGCCTTACCAAGCTATTGATTCTTTTTTCATGCTTTTTAAATATCATTTCTTATTACATTTTTTTTCTCTCTCTCTTCTTTGACTTTTAAAATACTTTTTGAGTTTTCCAGAATTCTTTTTGGTGCCTAAGACCATTCATATATTTCTCTGAGATCTTGGACATATCTGTTTTGATTCTGTTGTCTTCTGAGTTTGTGTTTTGATCTTCCCTGTCCCTATAGTAACTTTCTATAGTCAGATTCTTTTTCTGCTGTTTGCTCATGTTTTCCAGGCTATTTCTTGACTCTTGACTTTTTGTTTAAGTTGGGATCTACTCCTGAAATGGAGGGGGTACAGTTCCAAACTTTAGATTTTTCATGTTGCTATGTTCAAAGCTAATTCTAGGGATCTGTAAGTTTTCAGTTCTTCCAAGGTGCTACTGTGCTCTGAGGAGAGGTGTGGTCATTGCTTTCCTCACCTATACTCTGATCTGTGAGTGACCACAAGCATTCTTTTCCCTCCTGGAATACTAATTTTTAAGGAATTATTTTCTTCAGTGAGATTTTGTATCTCTTTTTCCATGTGGCCAATTCTTCTTTTTAAGGAATTCTTTTCTTCAATATATTTAAGCCTCTTTTATGATCAGACAAATTCTGGTTTTTAAGGTTTTTGTTTTGGTCAGCATTTCTTGGGACACCTCTTCTACTAAATTATTAATTTTCTTTTCATAATTTTCTTGCACCACTGTCATTTCTTTTATCAATTTTTCTATTTTTCTTATCTCTTTCTGTAACTGTTCCAAGAATTCTTGCTGGCCTTGGGTCCAGTTAGCATTTTTCTTTGAGGTTTTGTTTGTAGCTGTTTTTGCACTGTTAACTTTCTTCTTAATTTATGTCTTGGTCTTCCCAGCGTCTGCAGTAATTTTTTATGGTCAAATTCTTCTGTTGTTGTTTTCTCATTTCCCCACCCTATTTCTTGACTTTGGACTTTATATTAATGTTGCGCTTTGCTCACCTGGGAGTGGGGAAGTATTGTCCCAAGCTTCAAGCTTTTTTGTGTTGCTGTTTTCAGAACTAGTTCTTGGTGGGAGGGACTCTTCACATTTTGAGTGCTTCCAAGGTGATATGATCCTGGAAGAAATATTGTCGCTGTTCTTCTACTCTGCAGTCTTTCTTTGGTAAAGACGGGACTCTGGTACCTTGCAGTTGCACCTCAGCTATATTAAATGCCAGCAAAAGGTCCCATGTAATGTCTTTCTGACACCCTTTCAATCTTTGGACTGAGAGTGTCCCAAAATACTCTTACTGCTCTGGCTATTATTGGCACCCTGGTATATATGGACTCCAGACAGACTTCTATCAGATCGCAATTCTAGTGCTACAGACTTCTCCTGCTTATTCCTTAACTTTTCTTAGACCAGAAAAATATCTCACTTTGACATTTTTTTTGACTCTAAAAATTTTGATTTGAAGAGTTATTTTAAAGTTGTTTGGAGGAGAATGTTTGGAGAGTTCAGCTGGGTGAAATGCCCTGAATTTGCTATCCTGACTCCTCATCGACTTGCTACTATTTATTCTTTTTTTTTTTTTTTTTTTTTTTGCTGAGGCAAGTAGGGTTAAGTGACTTGCCCAGAGTCACACAGCTAGGCTACTACTTAATCTTAAGTCAGAATAAACTGATGAACTTGTCCACCCTTGCTTGAAAAACTGTTAAAATTTCTCTCCTTATCTCAAGTTCTTAAGGGCATCTTGGCTTGTTTAATCAGGCAATCATGATAGCATTTGATAAAGGTTACAAAATCTATATTTTTTTCAAACTTAATCATGTCTGTTAACTGTTTTTCGTTTTGTTTTTGCTTTTTTTTTTTTGAGGTGTGGATACCAAAATTTTTCCTTATACAAAGAACAGGAAAAAAAGGTATTACATATGAAATCGGAAAGAATAGCTTGCCTTTTTAAAAAGCATATAATAAGTCATCATATTAGTTTCAAAGCTGTCCTATTGTGCCCTACATACTACTAATTCTTTATGAGATTATCAAGAGGCCTAGAGCAAAATTAATTAATCAAGATGTTCTGATTAACTCTGTCCCTCCCCCACGTACTCTCTAATGTCTATTGAAATGTCTATTTATACTTCTTATTATGTATTGGTTAAATGGGATAACCTGAAGTGTTTCTGCAGTAGACAGCTTTCTGGAAGGAGTAGTGAACAGAGTGCTGGATTTGAGAGTCACAATGATATGACTTTTGGATGCTTCCTTTGTGAGTCATAACTTTTCAGTAAAAGGGAAATAATAACAGCATCTAATTCATAAAATTTCTAATTGATAGGATTTTTTTTCAAAAAAGGATTTTGCTTCAAAAGAGTATGCATTTCCCACTTAGAATTTGGATGAAATTGCCCTTTCCAAGGCTCTATTGGTCATTGCCCTTGTAATTCTTTTTTTTGTTTGTTTAATTTCAATAGTATTTTATTTTTCCAATTACATGTAAAGATAGTTTTCAACATTCATTTTTATTTTAATTTAAAATTTTAAAAAAATAATTTAAAAAGTATTTAAATTTTAAAAAATAATAACTTTTTTATTTTCAAAATCTGCATAGATAATTTTCAACATTCACCCTTACAAAACTTTGTGGTCCATTTTTTTCTCCCTCCCTCTCACCCCCCACCCCAAAACAGCAAGTAATCCAATACATTTTAAATGTGTATGATTCTTCTACATAAATATTTCCATTTATTGTGCTGCACAAGAAAAATTGGATCAAAAAGAAAAAAATGGAAAAGAAAATAAAAAGCAAGCAAACAACAACAAAAAAGGTGAAAATACTATGTTGTGATACACACTTAGTTCCCACAGTCCTCTTTCTGGATGTAGATGGCTCTATCACACATAAGTCACATGTGGGTTCTTTTTCCTCCTTTATGATCTTTTTGGGATACAGGCCCAGTTAGAGGCATTGCTGATTAAGAGGGTACACAGTTTGATTGACCTTTGGGCACATTAACATTCATTTTTGTAAGATTTTTGAGTTACACAATTTTTTCCCTCCCTTTCTTCCTTTTCAAAAGAGCAAGCAATCTGATGTAGGTTATATGTTCATTTTATTATTTTTTAAATAAAAGCTTTTTATTTTTCAAAACATATGCATGGACAATTCTTCAGCATTAGTCCTTGCAAACAAAACTCTGTGTGCCAATCCCCTTACTCTATACCCTCCTCTAGATGGCAAGTTCAATATATGCTAAACATGGTAGAAATATATGTTAAATCTAATATCCATATTTATATAATTATTGTGCTGCACAAGAGAAAAAGCAAAGCAAAATAAAATGCAAGCAAACAACAACAAAAAGAATGAAAATGCTATGTTGTAAATCGCACTCAGTTCCCACAGTCTTCTCTCTGGGTATATATGGCTTTCTTCATCACTGAATAATTGGAACTGGTTTGAATCATTTCATTGTTGAAGAGAGCCACATCCATCAGAACTGATCATCACATAATGTATATTCATTTTAAACATATTTCTTTATCAGTCATGTTGTGAAAGAAAAATCAAAACAAATGGGAACAACCATGAGAAAGAAAAAAGCAAACAAAGAAAAAAAAGGTGAAAATAGATGTTTTGATCCTTATTCAGTTTCCATAGTTCTCTCTCTGAATGTGGATGGCATTTCCTATCCCAAGTTTATTAGAATTTTCTTGAATCACTGTATTAATATTGATTTTTCTGTGTACCATGTTTTCCTGGTTTTACTCACTTCACTCAGCATCAGTTCTCACATAAGTCTTTCCAGGCCTTTCCTCAAGCTGATAGGATTTAATGAGATAAAGCGTGTAAGGCATTCTGCAACCAGGTTCTTCTAGTACAAGGAGCCTATTGTATCTTCACATGTATCTATTTACCAGCATTTCCTTCCTCAACTCTCCTCGTAAATTTCCCTTCTTCCCTGCCTAATCATAGTATGTTCCTCTTGACCTTCTTGACCTTAACTCTGATTTCTCTCTCCAGGGTCTTTCACAAAGCACAAGATTTAGAAACAGAAGGAATCTTCATGAATAATCTTCATTGAAATCCAAATACCTTCTTCCTTCCTTACCCACTCATATCCCGTGTGGTTTTATAGATGAAGAAAATAAATTCCAGAAAAGTTAAATGAGTTATCTAAGATCACACAGTATAGTATATCTCAGAATCTAGATTTGTAATTGAGGTTCCTGTATTCTACATAGAGAAGCATGTAAAGATTTTTCTACTTTGTCAGCAAATTTCTTTAACTGATAAAAAAAATTTAAATGTAATGAGGAACATTCCCATTCTTCTTCCCAGACCTTTTTTATTTTTTTAATCAGGTAATACCCAAACCAATTAAATACCCAATGTAGCATTGCTCTTTATTCAGAGTCTATAACCTCTCTCATATATATTTTTATGTATTTATTATTATTAATGTTATAATGTAATTATATTTTTGAAACATAATTCCTCTTTTCTAATAGCCAATAATCTATATTCCTATTAGTATATTTACTATATTACTTCTAATATATCTACAATCCAGGTTTTCAGCTAATTGGAGCATTCTGCCTAACTTGAGGCAGCTAGGAAGGTTCTATAGTCAAGAACAGCTGAATACAAATCTGGTCTTAGAAATGTCCAGCTATGTAACTCTGGGCATACGCTTAACCTCTGTCTGCCTCAATTTCCTCAACTATAAAAAGGGGTTTAGGATTGTTGTGGAGATCTAATGAGATAGTATTTGTCAAGTACTTAATGCAGTACCTGGCATACAGTAAGTACTTAATAAATGCTTATTCTCTTCCCCTAATTGATAGATAGAAGCTTGGTACAAAGCTTCGTGTTTATATGGGGGATAGAGTACAAATACACTGAAGAGAGATTTTTTCATTCCTTCTTCTAAAAAGACATGGTTAGTTCTAGACTCTCTTGAGCACCAACTTCATGGAAGAGAAAGAAACTCTCTTGCAGGTATATAAAGGAAGGCTGTTAG
This sequence comes from Antechinus flavipes, assembly GCF_016432865.1. Lineage (NCBI taxonomy): Eukaryota > Metazoa > Chordata > Mammalia > Dasyuromorphia > Dasyuridae > Antechinus > Antechinus flavipes. Next base: position 466,303,498 of record NC_067400.1, read on the forward strand.
CTCCCCAATATGGTCCTAATTTTCAGTTTTACTCCCAAAAGACTTGAGGATAATTTCCATTTCATAATATTAAGTTCTCTATCTTGGTTTGAATGAGATCTCCTTGTATTCTCATCCATAGAGTTCTTTTATTCATGTATTTTCTTTTCTGATTTCTGTTTACTATCTGTTTGGATAATTTGGTTTACTTTACTTTGGATAATTTGGTTTTTGTGATGGTGAAGAGGGAATCCCCAAACTCTAAAAATCCTTAAAGGAAAAAACCTCCTTCAACTATGCCTCAGTGAGGGGACTCCACCCCAAAGCACAAACAGTCTCATCTTTGTTAGTTGGGTAGGGGAGGCTCAGTCCAAAACCCATTGAATTCAATTCAAATTCTAGCTCTAGCTGAAACTCAGGGAGGAGCCAACCTGGGACTCCACCCATGAGCCCCCTTCAGCTTGTAGCCAAAACCCCCTATTATAAAAGAGCCAAACTAAAACCCTCTCTTTGCAGAGGTTCCAAACATGCCAGCCTTAAGCTTGGCACGCCAAGGATCTCTGTCCACTGGAATACTGTCTCCAGTGCCCTCTTCTCTTTACCCTGACCTATTTCCTTAACCAGAACCTTACTTCCAATCCCCATAATAAATCTCTTTTATCAATCTAGGTTTTCAGGTTTTCGGTTTCTGTAAATTCCTTTACAGAGGATCTTGGGCCTCCACTAAACCTCATTTAACTCCCTGATCACCAGAAACCCTAATTTCATTTGGCTACCCCAAATCTAAACCTCATCAATGGGAAGAGGCTAAACTGGTGATATAAACTTAAGAGTACTGACTCCTTTCCTGCTGTCTACAAACATCCCCAAATCTCTTCCATTCTCAAAAACAAAACAAAATAAAACAACAACAACAAAAAAAAAAAACCCTCACACTTGGTTCTTCCATTTCCACTAATACATAATTTTTTTTTCTGGTTATACTTGCATATTAACTTTTTTGATATACATTTCTTCATGAATCATATTGGGTGAGAAAAATCAGAACAAAAGGGAAAAATTACAAGAGGAAAAAAAAGAAAAAAAGGTGAACATTCAATCTCCATAATTCTTTTTCTGTATGCAGATGGTGTTTTCTATCCAAAGTTTATTGGGATTGCTTTAGATTACTGAACCACTAAGAAGAACCAAATCTTTCATAGTTAATCATTATACAATCTTGCTATTGCTATGTACAATGTATTTCTGGTTCTTCTTGTTTCAATCAGCATCAGTTCATGATAAATCTTTCCAGATCTTTCTAAAATCAGCTTGTTCATTTTTTCTTTTTTAATAGAACATAATATTCCATTACCTTCATATACAATTTATTCAACCATTCCCCAACTGATGGACATCTACTCATTTTCCAATTCTTTGCTACCATAAAAAGAACTGCTACAAACATTTTTGCACGTGTGGATCTTTTTTGCTTTTATGATTTCCTTGGGATACAAGCTCAGTAATGGCACTACTGGATCAAAGAGTATGCACATTTTTATATATGTTATATCTGTCCTGTACTTTATGATTAAGCAACTTGAGAAGATTATCCACAATAAGTGTCTTCCCTTTCTCGCCTTTCTTTTCTTAACTTTTTCTTTCAATCTGATTTTTTTTTTACCTCATTATTCAACCAAAACTGTTCTCTCCAAAGTTATCAGTGATTTCTTAATTTCCAAATTGCAATAACCCTTTCTCAATCCTCATTCTCCTTTACTTCTCTAAAGCCTTTAACAATTGTGATTGAGACATCCTTTCTCCTGGTTCTTCTCCTACCTACCGGATCTTGAGTCTCCTTTATTGGATCTGGATTTTCATCCAGGTCATGCTCATGAATCTTTAGTATCCCACAAGGGCTTTGTTCTAGAACCGCTTTTCTTCTCCCTCTATATATTTTCACTTGAGAATTTCATCAGCTCCCCTGAACTTAATTATCACCTAACACTGATGATTCTTTTTTTTTTTTTTTTGAGCATCAAGAATCTTTATTAGTAGCTCTTTTTTTTAATTTTGATTTTGATGTAGACAGTCTCTTCCTTAAGAATACCTGGTATATCTCCTTTCTTATATATAGCCACCCTATTTTGAGATGAGCATATAAACTGCTCTTTCTTTTCTGCTGCTTCTATGGTTTTCTTCATCATTTCTTTTTTTTTTTTTTCATAATTATAAGTTTTTATTGACAGAACCCATGCCTGGGTAATTTTTTTTACAACATTATCCCTTGTACTCACTTCTGTTCCGACTTTTCCCCTCCCTCCCTCCATCCTCTCCCCCAGATGGCAAGCAGTCCTATACATGTTAAATATGTCACAGTATATCCTAGATACATTATATGTGTGCAGAACCGAACAGTTCTCTTGTTGCACAGGAAGAATTGGATTCATGCTGATGAGTCTTAAAGCTATTTATCCAGCTTTAATCTTCTCTGATGTCATGGTTCCCTTTGAGAATGAAGACAATCAACCCAGCTAAACTATTTATCTTTCTCCTCAAATTTTCTCCCACTTCCATACTTCACTATTCTAGTTGTAAGCAACACCAACCTTTCTAATCTCCCAGGCTCACAATTAAACATCATCATTATCCTCTCTATTCAATTTGTTGCCCAAACCTGCCAATTTTATCTTCATAATCTTGAATAGTCTCAGTTTTTCTTCTGCATCTTGTTGCACCTGCTCCTCACAATAGCCTGCAGATTGGTCAGTCTGCCACACATTTCCTGTTTCAGTCCATCCTCCTTTGTGATTTTTGTAAAGCAAAGGTCCTACCATATCACCCCTTTACAAAATAACCCCCAGCCACTCCCTATTACCTCAAGAATCAAATGCAAAATCTTCCATTTGGCATACAAAGTCCTTCATAATCTAACTTTCCTCTATCTCCTTATTCCTTACTCTCTGATTTGAAACTCTTCCATCCAGTAACACTGGCCTCTCAACTGTTCCACTAGCAAGATACTCCATCTTTCTGCTCCAGGCATTCTCTCTGGTTGACCCTTATGCCTGGAATGTTCTTCTCTACTTCTTGTCTTTCTCCAAATCCCAGCTAGACTGCTTTCTTTTATTTCCTATTCATGTATATAAGCCCTTTTTTTTTTTTTTTTTTTTTTACATATTTGTTTGCTTGTTGTCTCTCCTATTGAGTTCCTTCAAGGCAGGAATTATCTTTTATTTTTCTTATACCTCCAGTATTTAACATAGCGTTGGCATATAGTAGATGCATAATAAATGTATAGTGACTGAATGATTCCCCTGAAGAAATAATGGCCTGGAAAGTGGTATTTTGTTCTGGATCCACTGTGCTTCTAAACTTGGGGAAATAGAAGGCTATAATAATCCTAATGATTTTTTATAACAAACTGCAATAAACCCAAAAGACAGGATATCACCAGGTTATGAAGGGCCCTTTAAATTTTAGCTATGTAGCCTAACAAGGTAACAGACTTATTTTCTTATTATATATATCTATATCTATATATCTATATACATATATATATATCTCAATAAGATTTGTTTTCACATGACCTTCATTTCTTTTTTTCAAATTATAAATATTTTCAATCAGCAAACATCAGCCTTCTGTCCTATCCCAACTCCCACCTTCCATATTGAGAGTGAAAGAAAAACGAAACCTGAGTTATAACTATTCATAGTTGAGCAAAACATATTTCTTCATTGGCCATGTTTAAAAAAAAGAGAGAGAGAGAGAGGTCTCATTTTGCACTACTAGTACTTCTCTCCATCAGAAGGTGAGGAAGTAACATGTTTACCTTTATGTCTAAATTTAATCTTGTCTCCCCATCCTGTCCTCTTCAGATTCTTTTCCTTGGCAGGCATCCCTTGTAACAAAGAATAAAAAATTTAAAAAAACAAAACAGTTCAGCAAACTAATTTATAACAACTAAGTCTGACAACATACACAACATTGAGTTACCCAAATTACTCCAATTCTGCAAAGAAGATATGGTACAACTTTTCTCTTCTTAGAGAGCTTAAGCTTATGTTACATAGCATTTGATTAGGAGTTGAGGAAGGAGTTGAGAAGAAGAGATGAGGAGTTGTCTTTCCATTTATATTGTAGGCTTTGTGTATATTCACTTCATATGAATTTTCACATGTCTCACTGCAGGAAGCATAGTAGCAAGAATGCTGAACCTGGAGTCAGGATAACCTGAGTTCACCGAGAGCCTTAATTACTTTTAAACTGTGGAACCCCAGGCAAGTTACTCAACTTCTGTCTGCCTCAGTTTCCCTTGACTGTAAAATGGAGATAATAGCACCTACTTCCCAAGATTGTGTGAGGATCTATGAGATAATACTTGAAAACAACACCTTGTGAACTCTTTCCCTCTCTGCTCCTTTTTGGAAGCAATCAGGGTTAAGTGACTTATCCAGATTCACACAGGTAGTTTATATCTGAAACCAGATTTGAACTCAGGTTCTTCTGTTTCCTGATCTTGTGCCTCACTTAGCTGTCCCTGTAGACTCTTACTAAATGCTTTTTCTCTTCCTTGTATTCTTCATATTCATCATTTTAATGGTTCAGTATTCTTAAATTACATTCTTGAATAATATGGGTTGAATAAAATCTGTAAAGATATTTCCTTTCTGCTTTCCAATAATTATATGTATGATTCAAAGTGAATTAATAACAGCAGAACCAGGAATACATTGCGTACACTAACAGCAAGATTGTGCAATGATCAATTATGAAAGATTTGGATCTTTTCAGTGATTCAGTAATCCAAGGCAATCCCAATAAATTTTAGATAGAAAATGTCATCTACATCCAGAAAGAGAACTATGGAGATTGAATGTAAATCAAGACATGATATGTTCACCTTTTTTCTTTTTTTTCTCTTGTAATTTTTCCCTTTTGTTCTGATTTTTCTCTCCCAACATGATTCATAAAGAAATTTATATTTAAAAAGTTAATATATATGTATAACCAGAAAAAAATTAATTTAAAAAAGCTCCTGTGGGAGCACATTAACTTATAAAATCACATATTAATTTAAAAAAGTGAAATAATTCCCTAACTCCTTGTAAACATATGATAAACTGAAATAATTTGGTGTTTTGGCATGGCATGGAAAACCCTAAGGCATCTCTTGGTTCATTTTGCCATAGCAGAGGAGGGGAGTGCTATGTCAGTCAAAAAATGATAGCTTCCAAATCGGTCTTTTACTTCCTCTCATCTCTGAACTCCTGGTAAAGACAATGGAGTATGGATTGTGCTCTTTCCTCTAATTGAGCTTCTACTCCTATATAAAGTATGGGCTCAAGATTTGACTTTGTATCTGGGTTCCTGGTTATTTTTCTTCTTTGTTTTTCTTTTTTTTAAGCAGGAGGCCAAACATCAGCCTCAAGATGAGGTAACCTTGTAATTTCATGAATTCTGGAGGACTTGAGCCTAAAGAGTGAAACTAGCAGGAGGCAAGGGAAATTTCTGCATCAGAGAATTGGCCAGAACCTGGCCCATTTTACTTGCACACATATGCTGAAAGTTGTTGGATACTGCAAAGTCAAAGTGAAGTATATAAAATATCTCATCAGTTTGACAAAATGCAGTACTCTTTCCTAATAAAAACATTAAAGAACATAGAATAAATGGAGTTTTCCATAAAATGATAAGTAGCATCTATCCAAAACCATCAGCAAGCATTATATGTAATGGGGATAAGCTAGAAACATTCCCAGTAAGATCAGGGGTGAAATAATGATACCTATTATTGCTACTATTATTAAATATTATACTACAGATATTAGCTTTAGCAATAAGAGAAGAAAAATGCCTTAAGTAAATATATAATTTAAAACTGCATTAAGACTTATGGGATAGTGTATGTGTATAAATGTATATTTGTATGTATATATGGTGATAATTTTCTCCTTATGTAATACGTAGGCAATAATGTTAGGAAAAGATGCAGTATCAGTGGAGGTGTGCTTTGAAAATTTGAGAAACTGCTGAGTAAAGTCTATAAAGACGGGGACCTAAGTAAATTTTATCTCTGATAAAAGGGACCCATCCAGGTATTTCCCTGTGTAAATGTTTATTTGCATTAAAATATTGGCTCAGGAAAAAGTGGCTTATGGGTCAAATCCCATTTTTTTTCTCTTATATCCAAGGGATGTTGAACCACTTTAGGTTATTAATTTTTCATCCCTGAAAATTTCTCCTGCTTAGCAACTAAATCTGAAAAATGAGGGAAGAATTCGGGATGACTTCAATTTGAACTTTGAACTTAAATAACTAGAAGGATTTGTTCAATAGGGAAGTTAGTAAGATGAGGAGAGGTAATAAGCCCTGTTTTGGATATGTTGAGTTTAAGATGTCAATATTCAGGTTCCTCAGGAGACAGACGAGGATATATAGATCTGGATATCACCTATATAGAGATATTAATGGAAATATGGGAGTTGCTGAGATCACTCAGAGAGGAAAAAGAAGATGATAGTAAGACTCAGGATAAAGCTTTGGGAGATCACCACATTTAGGGGGATAGTGAACCACAAAATGCTAGGGGACATGGCCAGATATGTAGGAGAACCAAGAGAGAGCAGTGCCACGTCCAGATAAAGAATAATATTTTGGGCCTTTTGAAACCTGAGGATCTGTGGACAAAATACTCCTTTTACTTTTTTGTTAAGCTTCTCATGTCTGACCCCTTTTCCAAATTCAGGCCAACAGGCCTAACCCTTGCAAGGTGGCTTAATTGGCTGCTTCTGCCTATCCTCTAATGGCTACTGGTGGCACAGTACCACTTGGACTGGAGGGGAGGATTTTGTTGCTCAGGGCAACAAAAAAATACTATTTTTGATGTTAGGAACACTGATTTTGAATGAACCAGAAAACATTAAGTCCTTTCCAACACATTCCTTAAGCAAGGAGGGAAATGTGAAATTAATAAAATATGTAAAATTTGAAAAATATTTGAGGACTTAGGGAATAAAATTTCGTTATCTGAAAAGTTCATTATATAGAACATCTCATTTGCCACTGAATATAGATAAAAATATTTGTACTAACTAACATTTTATATATTTAGGAAGTAAAATAATCTTTCTCTTATTATAGTCCAATATTCTCTCAATTTTATTATTGATTTATTGCATTGTTTGAATCATTTAAATTTATATTTCCATGACTGTTCACAAAAGTCTTTTCATCATTGTTTTCAAGTGATCCTTAGATTCTTGAAGGTGTAATAGAGCCTAAATTCTTGCAGATTCTATCTAGAGAAGAATGTAAAGTCCCTGAGGTCTGAGATTATTTAATTTTTGTCTCTGTATCCTTAGTATTTAATTCAGTGCTTTGTACATAGTAGATACTTAAAAGTGAGATTTAGCAGCTACCTCTGCAAAAGAGTAGAAAGAAATATGGAAATGTGATGTTCCAAAAGGTAAAAGGTATGTCCATAGTTAAAGAATAACTTACCCAGAAAAAAATGACAAAGTATAGTCTTTTAGGAGAATATATTCATCTCAACAGGAAGACACAGGAAACTAGGAATATGAGTAAAAGAGAATATGAGGAAGACTAAATTCAGGAAGTCATAAACAAAAACTATGTAAATTTACAGAGTGAATTGTGAAGAGAGATTTAAAAGAAAACAAAGGAATAAGTAATAAAGAGGGATTGGAGAATATGGAGAAGAAACATAAGTGAATAGGATGAAGGGAAATGTATAATTAAGTATCAAACTAGATAATATTTCCGGTGCAATGTAAATGTTTGGTAAATACTTGTTCCCTTCTCTCCCTCAGCCCAATCATAATTTTGATTGTAAATGGGATAATTCAATTCACCTTAAACAATGGGGGACAATAACAGGATGCATTAGAAAGCAAAATTCAATCCTCTTCCATGTCTGAAATCATAATTGATACCTCCGCTTTTTTATGTTTAGCTGAGGCATAATAGAATTTATTCCAATCCCTTATTTTAACTATGTCAGACTAGGTTTCAAGGGGCTTCAATGTACCCATTTCATTCCTTTATACATCTAATCAAAAAAGAACCAAGAAAAAACTTGAACAGAAATTTAGAAAAGTTAGCTACAATAGACCTCTCATGATTACTGAATGGGAAAGGAGCATCTATATATTTTACAACTGTAAAATATGCCACTGTATGTGGCATCTTTACAAAAATTCACTCTGAGTTACATTATAAAAAGTCATAAAAAGTACAGAAAAACTGAAAGTCAACATATTCTTTACTGATTATATTAATAATAAAATTATGTTAAATAAAGAACTGCTAAAAATGTTAAAAAATCAGCTGAAAAGTAAATAATCCTAAAATATCAGTGAATCAAAAAACGAATTATAGAAATAATAGATAATTTCATTAACTGTAATTTCAAAAATGAGACAATAAAATTTTTGAGATATGGCCAGAATGGTACTTTGGGGGAATATGTATATTTATAAATACTTTCATTTTTTAAAAAAGGAAAGCACCAATTAACAAATTGGACATGTGACAAAAAATTCAAAATCAACAAACACCCTTAACTCCAAATAAACACCAGAATATAAATCCTGAAAAGCAAATAAGAGATTAGGAAAGTTAAAAAAAAATTTTTAATGGAACTAAGAATTTTTTTTAAACAATATAATAAGTCAATATTCAGCTAATTTTCTTTTTTTTTTTAAAAAAGGAAAAGTAAAATCAAATTACCAATATTAAAAAACTGAAATGGAGAATTCACAATAAATGAAGAAACATAATGATATTATTATAAACTATTGAGCTTAATTACATATCAACAGAACTGATTTAAATAAAATAGTTAAAAAATTTTTTGTAAAACCCCACAGATTAACAGAAGAAGAAATAAAGCATTTAAGCAACTGAGTGTCCAAAAAAAAAAAAAAAGATATTTAATAAGACATGAATGAACTTCCAAAGGGGGGAAAAAATCCCAGGACTAGATGGATTCATGCATAATTTAATTTTCTTAAATATTCAAAGAACAATTATTTCCCAAATTACAAAAGCTATCTACAAAATTGAAATCCTCCTAAATTCTTCTTATGATATCGAGTTCTGATACCCAAACAAAAAAAAATAAATAAATAAACTGCCATATCTAATGAACATTGATGCAAAAACATTTTTAATCAATAGTATTTTATTTTTTAAATACATGCAAAGATAGTTTTCAACATTCAACTTTGCAAAAGCTTATGTTCCAAATTTTGCTCCCTTTCTCCTTTCCAAGACAGAAAGTAATCTGATATAGATTAAGCATGTGATGCAAAAATTTTAAATAAATTATTAGCAAAGAGGGTATAATAACATATTGCAAAGATTACATATTATCATCAGGTTGAATTTATGTTAATAATGTGGTTAGTTTAATATTAATTAAGAAAACTAAAAACTTAATCAATTATAAAATTTTTATTATATCAACAGATATCCTAAAAAGTTTTGACAAAATATTATATTTATTTCTTTTAAGAACATTAAAAAACATAGAAATAAGTGAACTTTTCTTTATCTTATAAGTGGTATTTATCAAAAATCAAGAGCTAGCATTATATGCAGTGGGAATAACTAGAATTCAATCCAATAAGACTAGGGTTGAAATAAAAATATCCTTTGTCTCTACATCTATCTGACAAAGTATTAGAAATGGTGATTATTGCTATTTAGGCAAGACAAAGAAATAGAAGAAATATAGGTAAAGAAAAAAAATTATCACCTTTTGCAGATAATAGAATGTTTTATTTAAAGAACCAAAGAAAATAAAGTAAATTTAGCTGAAATAATTAATTACTTCAGCTAAGATGCAGGATTAAAATAAATCCAAAGAAATCATTCTCATTTCTAAAAAATATCAATAAAATCCAACAGGAAATTCCATTTAAAATAACTATAGAATGTATAAAATACTTCAGAGTCTACAAACCAATATGTACATATAACCAAGAACTATATAAATAGAAAACATTTTTACAGAAATGTAAATCTAAATAATTGGAAAAATAATAATTGCTCTTGTGAAGTATCAGTAAATAAGATAAAAATGACAATACTATGTTAATTTAATTATTCAATGTCAAACTAATCACACTGTCAAAGGATTTTTTGTAAAACTAAATAATAATAATAAAATTAATTTGGAGGAACAAAAGATTGATTATCTCAAAGAAATAAAACAAAAAGTCTCGAAAAGATGATCTTGCAGCACTAGATTTCAAAATAGAATGCAAAGCAGTGATCATTAAAATAATTAAAAAGTAGAGATTGATTAGTAGAATAGCTTAGTTATATACTACATAGATAAAGACCATAACTCCTAGTTTAAGAACTTGCTATATGATTAAAAACAAACAAAAAATTATTGAGATAATAAAACAGTAACATTGAAGAAATTAAATTGGATCAACACTTCATAGGTTATATCAAAATAAGTTCCAAATAGGTATAAAAGATTACATCACAAACAAACTAGAGAAACAAGTAAAAATTTTCATATGAGATCTCTGAATAGAAAATCAAGGGAATGAGAGGATCACAAAAGATAAAAATGAATAAATTTAATTATACTGAATTTGTTTTTACACAAATAATTTTGATAAAAGCTAAGATTAAAAAGGAAGTAATTAATTGGAAAAAATCTTTGAGGAAAACTTCTCTGATAAAGTTCTAATTTCCAAATTTTTAAAAAATTGATTTAAATGTATTTCTTTTTCTTTTTTTTCTTTTTTGTTTCTTTTTTCTTTGTTGCACACTTTTTACTTTATACTTTTTCTTTCTTTCTTTTTTTTTTTTTACTGAGGTAATCGGGGTTAAGGGACTTGTGGAGTCACACAGCTAAGAAGTGTTAAGTGTCTGAGACCACATTTTAACTCAGGTTTTCTCCCTTTCATCCTTTCCAACTCCCCCAATCAGGCTATAGTTAATCACAGATACACACACACACACACACACACACACACACACACACACACACAAATATTTACATATACACACGTGGACACCACAAACACACAAATATGTTCACACCCACTCATAGACCCATACACATATACATATATCTTCCCTGATAATAAGACACTGTCTTATCAAATTTTTTTGGACAGAAAAACACCAGAGAGCTTATTTTCAGGGGAGGGCTTATTTTAATGAACATTGACAGCAATTTTAATAAACAGGTAAATGTGAACAAAAAAAAGTACCTTTATTCAATAATGATCATGTCATCTTCTTCAACAACATCGTCATAAATGTCCATACCCTGAATTCCGTCCTGGATGTCTTGCGCCTCTATTTCCTTCAGAAGAAGTGGACCCAATCTGTCATGTCCAGCAATATAACTCTCTTTAAGTGAACATGTCTTGTCCAGGTAACCTGCTCGTAGTGCCTTGGCGACACAGCTGTCAGTAATTTTATCCCATGACTTCTTCACCCAAGTCACAACTTCTTTCAGACAGAGCTTCACAAAGTCTCCACGCTGATTTCTTTCCATTCTATTTTCAATGTAGTCATTGACTTCCATGCACAAATGGTCCTTGAATGGCTTGTTTATTGCAATATCAAGGGTCTGGAGAGAGGCAGTCATTCCTGCAGGAATCATTACTTGATCTATTCTTCTCTCTGCAAGGAAGTTCTTCATTTCTTTAGCGCGGTGAGTGCTGGCTGAATCCCAGATTATCAGACCTCTTTGGTTACCTCGCATAACAAGTGGCAGCATTAAATCAACCCACTTTCTTATAACGGCTTGTGTACCCCAGGCTTTTTCGGTTTCAAGAACGTAAATGCCTGATACACGTTCAATCTTATCTTTCTTGCCCTTACTGATGATTAGAGGTGTGGCTTTCTTTCCATCCAAACGAATTGCCAAAACACAGGTGACTCGTGCAGACAAAATAATAAAATTATGGCCATCAGTCCTTCTTTTCACTCCATCATGCCCCTCAATAATGTTTTAACCCCATCATGCTCCCTGAGTGCTCCTTCTATCCTCCATGATATCCCCTGAGTGCTCCTTCTATCCTCCATCATGCCCCCTGAGTTCTTCTTTTATCCTCCATCATGCCCCTTCTATCCTCCATGATGCCCCCTGAGTCCTTCTTTTATCCTCCATCATGCCCCTTTTATCCTCCATCATGCCCCCTCACTCCTGCTTACATACCGGGTTTTTATGTTGTCCTGCCTCAGCTCTCCTCCGCGGCACTGCTCTCAATGGCACCAGCAAGCAAATCACTGGGGAAGAACAGGATGACGCGCTCACTGCTGCAGCTCTGATTGGATGCAGCTCGGAGCGCGGTGTGCCTTTCACCCAGGGAGGGTAGGAGGGGCAGTGCATACAGAGGGTACCGTAATGTAGCGTGTAGCGCAGGGGATCACCTTCACTATAGTAGCAATCTCAGTAGGGCTTATTTTTGGGGGAGGGCTTATTTTAGAGGAATCTTACACAGGAAGGGGAGGGCTTACTTTCGGGATAGGTCTTATTATCGGGGAAACACAGTATATACACACATATTTCTTTCCTATCCCTGCTAACTCTTCTACTTCAATTCTGCTCCTTAACTTACCTTGCTGTTACTTGATCTCCCCCAACCATGGATTCCTCCCCTGTCTTCTTCCCCTACCTTTTGCTTCCTGCTGGGTCCATTTTTTGCCCCCCCCCCCCACCTTATTTTTTTTATAGATTTGGATGGTGCTATACTCTTCCTGGTATCTATGTAGTGTTGCCAATTTTTCCCATTCCTGATGTGAGTAGGTTTCAGAACTTTGAGCCTTACTCCCCCCTCTAATTCCTCTGTGTCTGTTTTTCTTCTGCATCTCATTTGTATACTATAATTACTCTTTTTACCTTTTCTTGGGTGGTTTTGTTTTTTTAGAGTTGGATCATAGTCAACTCTAATCCAATACTTCTTTTGAGATACCCAATTGCTCATGTAAATCTTATTTTTATTTTTTCACATGGGGGGGGGTGAGGCAATTAGGGTTAAGTGATTTGCTCAGGGTCACACAAATACTAAGTATTAAATATTTGAGGCCAATTTTGAAGTCAGGTTGTCCTGATTTCATGGCTGGTACTCTATTCATGGTGCTATCTAACTTATGTCAGTCTTAACGGTATGCACTTCCATGTAAAAAACATGAACAATTTGTCCATGTTAAGTGAACTTGGATATTGGCTCTCATATGTTAACATAGTAGATATTCATCAGGGAATGATAAGACATTACATATTCTATTGAGTTTGGATTTGGTTGAAAGTTCTGAAAATCTGCAAGTTTGTTTTTCATTTGATATTATGGATAATTTTGCTAGTTATGATATTTTTGGCCAAAGGCCTGGTTCTTTTGATTGCTGGCATATATGATTTTAGAACAGGCTATCTTTTATTGTGGCATCTGATAAGTCCTGTACAATGTTAATTGTAGCTCCAGTGTATTTAATTTTTTTTCATTTCTTGCGAAATTTTCTCTTTGTTTTGAGGGTTTTGAAATTTGGCAATAATATTCTTTTGTGTTTTCCACAAAGAATCTCTTTGACATGGTAATTGGTGAATGTTTTCTATTTCTACTTTTCCTTCATGTTCTATCACTCCAGGATAATTGTCTTGAATTATTTTTTGCATTATTGCGTCAAGGTTCTTTTTTTTTTGGTCACAGCTTTCAGGTAGTCCATTAATCTTATACTTTCTCTTCTTGATCTATCTAGATCTGTTGTTTTCTTATGTTTCACATTTTGTTCTATTTTTTTCATTCTTTATATTGTGTTTTGTTATTTCTTGGTTTTTTATACCTTCACTGGCTTCCCCTTGTCCAATTTTAATTTTCAAAAAGTTTATTTTCATCTTTGAGCCTCTGTATCCCCTTTTCTTGTTGGCTAACTTTTTTTTCTCATAATCTTGTTTTTCTTGGATGGTTTTTTTCTTTTTAGTTTTAGTTTTTTCTCAGTGTCTTTCATTTTTTAAAATTCTTTTTTGAATTCTATAAATTCTCTTGGCAGGGAGCAGTCTATTTTTGGGAGTAGAAGAAGCTTTTTTTAGTTAAATGTCCTCTTCTGAAGATGAACCCTGGTCTTTCCTTTTCCTATAGTAAGTTTCTATGGTTGACTTCTTTGCTGATTTACTTTTTTTTTTTTTTAAACAAGAAGTATTAATGTACCTCTGATGTAGGGTGGGGAGATGGTTCCTTTAGGTTCACTTTGGCTCTCCCCTCTGATGTGGAACCCCAAACTAAGGGTTCCACCATTCTGCAAGTGCCAGTGGCCAACAGAAGCCCTGCCCCACTGCCTCTTCACTCCTGATGTGTTGGTTTCTTCTTGTCCAGGGCCACATTCTCCTAAGCAGTCAAGGTTCCCTCAATCATCCTGACTCCCCACTAAGTTTGGGAGCTAAAAATTTATGTGGTTTTGGCTGAGGCTCCAGGTCCCCATTTGGTGTTTCTATAGAACTAGCTTGGAGATGTTTACACTTCACATGGGTTAATACTGGCCTGGGGTCTTTCTTTGGATCTTCTGGGGTTATATAAGGAGGACTCCAGTTCTGTCCCAAGTGTTTTATTAGTCTGTTTTCCCTGGGGAGTCAATTTGTTCTGTTTATGGGATAGTCTGGAGAGCTTGAAATTTACTGATCTCAGAATCCTTTCAATTGTATAAGAAGAGCTATTCCCTATTTGATAAATGGTCTAAGGATATCACAATCAATTCTCAAAGGAAAAAAAAACCAATCCATATTAAAAAATTGTTCTGAGAACCATATGAAAAAATGCACCAAAAGTCATGTCTAAAACCATATGAAAATATGCTCCAAATCACTAATTAAAAAAATGAAAATATAAGCAATTCTGAGATTTCACTTTATACTCATCAGATTGGCAAAGATGACAAAAAAGTAAATGGCAAATATTGAAGGGACTATGGGAAAACTGACACATTGAAAAATTAGCACTAATAGTAGAGCTTGACTAAGTACTACCATTCTGAAAAGCAATTTAGAATTAGACACAGTTTCACCAGCTATATCACTCTAGGTTTATACCCTAAAGATATTACAGAAAGAGGAAAAGGACTTAGAGATACAAAAATGCTTTTTTTAGCAGTCGCTTTTTATGTGGTAAAAAGGCTGGTAACATAGGAGATACTCATCAGGAAATGATAAAACAAATTTTCTTTAATGGAATATTGTTATACTGTAAGAATGGGGGGAATAATTATTTCAGAGATTTGGAAAGATTTCTATGAATTGATGCAGAGTGGTGAGCAGAAAGTTATAATAATTTTGATCAGTGTAGTGATCATCCAAGATTCAGAGGATGAATGATGAAACATGCTATCTATCGCCTGAAACAGAGGTGATACTCTCAGAAAAAGAAAGAAACATGGTTTGTTTTTTGATTTAGTGGTGTTCAGGATAGACAGTTAATTTAAAAAATGATAATTTTAAAAAGAATAAAAAATAAATAATAATATAATAATGAATAATAAGTAATAATAAAAGTAAAAAAAAATAAAAAAATACAAATTTTCAGAAAAAAATCTATCCATCCTCAAGTCTTCTATTTTCCTTAGTTAGATCTATAAATATCCTTCAGAACAAACAATCAACAAGAATTTAGTAAGCTCTTATTATGTTCCAGGCCAAGCTGGGCACACAAATTTAAACAAAAGGACAGTTTTATTTTCTAATTAGAAAACATAACCCTATCCCCTGAGTATAAAAAGGAAATTGATCACAACTACATTAAAAAATGTTCCAAATCTCTAATAATTAGAGAAATACAACTCAAGACAAGGCTGAGGTTTTACTACCCACCCAGAAAATTTGCAAAAATTACAAAAAATGGCAACAATCATTGCTAGAGGGATGTGAGAAAATAGGCATACTAATTTTTTGTTGGTGGAGTTATGAAACGGTACAATCATTTTTAAAAGCAATTTGGAATTACGCAAATAAGGTGACTAAAATATCCTTATTTTTTGAACCAGAGATGACATCACAGAGACTATTTATAGCAGGATTTCTTTGATAGCTAAAAATTAGAAACAAAGTAGGTGAACATCATTTAGGAAATGGTTAAACAAAATTGTGGTGAATATAATGGAATACTGTAATGTAAGAGATGATGTATGTGATGAATGGAAAGCATGGAAAGAAATATATGAACTAATGAAGAAGGAAGTAAACAGAACCAATAAAACAAAATACACAACAACTACAACCATGTAAATAAAAAGAACCCAACAAAAATTCAACTGTAAATGTAACAAAATTTATAAAGATCAAGTGGGACACAAATGAAGAGATATGAGAAGACATTCCCAACTCACCCCTTTATGGAGATGGAAGATCCCTTATTGCATTTGTTTTTGGACTTATCAACTTATCAATTAGTTGCAATGACTTTTTCTTATTTTTCTACTCTTTTAAAAAATATTGTTTGTCATATGTGATGGCTGTGGGAATGGGAGAGTAGAGATAATGTTGATTTTATATCTAAAAAGGGGAGAAGTCTGAGACATAAAACTTCTCAATATAATGATTTATATCAATTATAGCAAGATTGACTACTGGCAGTCATATCAGGTCATTTGACTTCTCAATGATTAGAGACAAAGAAATGATTTACAAAGCTTAATAGAAAAGAAGGAATTAAAAATTACAGCAGTTTTAGAAAAATTGTTTTGAACATAATTCAGACAGACAAGGCAAGTCATCTGATTAGTCTACTTCTCCAGGGCTTATTTAACCCAAATTCTTATTGTTGGCAACATTTGAAGTGTGGACATGTTGGGGGCATTACAGAGAGTTTTTAGGGTGGAACCACTATTAAATCTGATATTCTATTGGATTAGGGCCTGTGTCAAGGTGAGATTAGAAATCTTTGCCCTATAGCTGTAGTATTTTGCAATTAAAAATGTTACTTTTTAAGGGACCTATAGATTTATTGACATATTTTTCAGCTGCCAGAAAAGGAATCTTACATCAGGAAAGTCACAAAAAGAGAGGCATTTATCCACTAAGACTGAAAGAGTAATTTCTAGTCAGTAAACTAGATGACAAACCTCATCTTCCAGTTGTCAGGAGTTTAAACCTTTTTTTTTTCCCCCTGAGATATTTGGGGTTAAGTGACTTACCCAGGGTCGCACAGCTAGGAAAGTTAAGTGTCTAAGATCAGATTTAAACTCCTCCGGACTTCAGGGCTGGTGCTCTATTCACTGTACCACCTAGCTGCCCCAAGCTTAACCCTTAGTAAAGAGTACTATGATATCTTATAACTTAATCCTATGTTTATTTTATTAGTATAAAAATATATGTGTATGCTATAACTACTTTTTAAAAAATAGTTTTTTATTTACAAGGTAATGCATGGGTAATTTTTCAGCACTGACCCTTGCAAAACCTTCTGTTCCAACTTTTTCCCTCCTTCCCCCCACTCCCTTCCCTAGATGGCTACTCTATAACTACTAGTAGAGCCTTATTAATCTATTAGTTCCTTCAATACATGGGATATTATAGTGATATTAAAAACAAAAAGTAACTATAAAACTAATTTTTTTAAAAAGTGGGATAACCTGAAAAGGGAAGGGGAAGGATACATAGGAGTGGGTAATAGTGAAAGAGTCTGTAGGGATGGGTGCTCTGGATGCTTGCTCAAAATGGAGGTTCTGAGAGAAAGTTACCATAACAGAAGTGAAGTAAAGGATGGTGGCAAAATCTAAATTGCATTTCTTCTTTTTTTTTCTTGATCTTTTTTTTAATGATATCTTTTTATTTTTCTAAATACATTGTATCTCTTCGTATAGGGATGTTTTCATTATTTAGCTCCTTGTAATTGTTCAAATAAATTTAATTTTCTTGCTTTCTCTGATTGCTAAGTGTTTATATGTCAAAGTTCTTCTGGATTTTGATTATGGTATTCTTGGAAATTTTCCTTTTTGGTTTCTTTCTATAGTAAAATTTAAAAATTTTAATATTTTTATTTTTCCCAGTTATGTGTAAGACAATTTTTTTCCATTTGTTTTTAAAACTTTTGAGTTCCAGATTATCTCTCTTCTTCTCCAATCTTCCCCCCACCTAGAAGACATGTGAAATTATGCAAAACTTTTCCATAAAACCATGTTGAAAGAAAACATAGATTTCTCTCCCCTATCCCCTCTCCAAAAACCCTCAAGAAAAATAAAGTTTAAAAAATATTCTTTAATCTGTATTCAGACATAGTTGTTTCTCTGGGTATGGACAGCATTTTTCATCATAAATCCTTCAGAATAATCTTGACTCATTGTATTGCTGAGAATAGCTAAATCATTCAAAACTTATTATCCCACAACACTGCTATTACTTTGTACATAACATATTTCACTTTGCTTGACTTCATGGAGGATTTCCAAGTTTTCTGACAGCATCCTGCTCATCATTTCCCATAGAACAACAATATTCCATCATAATCACAAAATCACACTTGTTTAGCCATTTCCCCAATTGATAGCCATCCTATCAATTTCCAGTTCTTTTCCCCAAGATCTGCCATAAGTATTTTTGTATATATAGATCTTTTTTTTTTTTAAGTCTCTTTTGGGATTAATGCCTACTAGTGGTTTCTTGATTTCTCATAAAGTTATTAGCTTCCATTTGCTCAATTCTAATTTTCAAGTAATCATTTTATTCCATCAGATTTCCTCCTTCCCATTTGGCCATTTTTGCTTTTTGTATTTCCTTTTGCACAATTCAATTGTTTCCCTAATTTTCCCTCTTTCTTTCTCTTGATTATCAAAATCCTTTTTGAACTTTTCTATGGCCTAAGACCAATTCTTATTTTTCTTGGAGGCTTTGGATGTAGCAGTTTTGACTTTTATTTCTGAGTTTTGATCTTCTACCAGGATGGGAGTTCATTTTTTCCCCCTTTAAGTCTCTTTTTAAGTTGTTAGGGATAATCTTTCTTTCTAGTTTAAATTTTTTTCTGAGTCTCTGAACTTGTCATTTACTTTACTTTAGTCTTTGTCCCTGAATTTGGTCTTTATTACAGATTCAGACTCTTATTCCTGTTTTGAGTGGAAGGCTCAGTCCTGCTTGTTCCTGCTCTGGAACCTTCATGTCCTTCTGCTGATATTCAACTTTTGGGATTATACCTCTTTAGAACACTAGATCTTCAAGACACCTGATGGTATCTCAGGACACTATACTAAGTACTTCAGAGCTGCTGGGTTTTAAATATCCTAGTCTGAGCATTTCTGTGAATGCAGCTCACCATGCTTATCTCTGCTGCTTTGGACTGCTTCCAAGATCCTTCCTGTGAGTTTCTCACTATATTGGGGCTTTCTCTTGGTATTCTTCCATTCTGGATATCAGTGGATACAGAGTTACATGGGCTTTGATGTTTCTGATCAATGGTTGGTATTAGAACACTTTGGTTTGCTTGTCTCAGCAGTGGTTTTGCTGGCAGGTCCCTTTTTACATGTTTTGGCTGATTTTTTGTGAAATTTTGAGTGGAAGAAGTCAATTATTATAATTGCTCATTAGATTGCTTGATATTTATTCAATCTTTTGGAATTTTAAATTTTTTTTTTGTTGGAATTGTGTTTGAGGGATGGTGTTCGCTATCTCCTTTCACATACATATTGGCCAGAAATAATTTATTTAGATTTTTTGTCAAGCATTTGGTAAAATATCTCAGACTATTTTGTCAAAAAAGATAATGTGCCTTTCATCCTTTGGCAGAGAAGCAAATCACTCACTTAGTTGTTATTGTGTCCAATTTTTTGTGATCCCTTTAAAGATTTTCTTAGCAAAGATACTGGAGTAGTTGTGAGCATTCTCCATACATAAGAAGTGCAGCCAGTTAGCATGATTGTGAGATAATCTCTTGGATTATACAGCAGGATGAAAATAGGAGTAAAGAGTAAAGAAGGAAGATGGTTCAGATAACTAAAGTGGAATGATGAGGGAGATTATAGAAATTAAGGAGGATGATGGAAATATAGGATTTTTGAGAGGATATCAACTTACATAAGATTCAAGTATGAGACAGGGAGTTGTGGTGGAAAGTAAGCTAAGTGTGGAATTCCTTGAGATAGAGAGAATGACCTGGAAATCAGTATTTAATAGAAACAATGTACTGAATAAGGTACTATAGATAGTGAACTGGAAAGGAGGAATGATCATATTGTTGGTAGAAGAATTTTGAAGTTGCACTAAGGTAGTGAGGAACATGCTTGCTTCTTCCAGATCAGTGTTTCTGAATTAGTGTTAGGCAGTGGAATGATGAATTGGGGAAAGGCTGAAAAAAAAGGATATTTTGTACTTGAGAGGGAACCAGGCACATACTATCTTCTAAATGGATCAAAGTTTGAATGAGTTCAAGTAGATGGGATTGTATGAGAGAGATTTGTTAAATATAAAACTCACACAATTTCCTCTAGGGCAGGCCTTGTTTTGTTTGGATACATGGTATAATTGAGATTGTTCTGTACTGGGAGTCAGAAGACCTGACTTCAAATGTTAGTTCTAATACTTACTAGCTATATAATTAAGGGCAAGTCACTTCATATAACTATGGAGTTTCATAATTGGAAGGGATTTGAGAGACGTTTTAGTCTAATTATACCTAAAGAATTATCACTATAACATCTCTGATTAATGATCAACTAGTTTTGGCTCTCTAAGCCTTATTCGTAAAATGGGAATAATAATAAACTTTTTCCTTTATAAGACTATTGTGAGGAAAGTGATATGTAAATCTTAAAGTTCAATATAACTCTGAATTATTAATATTCCTTTGGTTTATCACAGTCCTAACACATATAGTAGTTACTGAACAAATGCTTGCTACAGTGAATTGAATTGAATTGCTGTAAATCAACTTCAAAGACATCAAGAAAAATATTTAGAGGAATTCAGTCGCAAATGTTCAGTACCTGGCCACAGAAAATACTGACTACACATTTTTGATTAACTGATGGGTTTTTCTGTGGGGGAGAATTTATATTTTGCCTACTATATAGCAAACACCATGTTAAGTGCTGTACAAACATAATCTCTTTTGATCCTCAAAATACCCTGGAAGTCCATGTTATTATGACATTTTATAGTTGAGGAAACTGAGATAGTGATCAAGTGACTTGCCCAGGATCACACAGTTAGTGAGAGGCTGGATTTGAACTAAAATCTTTCTGACTCTAAGCTCTATGGTCTATTTTTATTATCTAACTGACTTTTATTTCAGGGGTACTAGATATCACTGAACTCCATTTAGCTCAAATATCTTTGTCATTTATGCATCTTGTTAGATTAAAATCAGATGTGAACAGAGCTTACAGACCAGTATTCAATCAATCAATTGAACACGTGAGACTAAGTCCGTGGATGGTATCTGGAGGGACATTGACAAGACATGCTCAGAATAGATTGACTGATAAGTCTTGGTCATGTTCTGTTGTCCTTTATAAAATTTCAAAATCAGTTCAAAAGATTAAAGGAGAGATTGCTTCAGTTAAACCCTGAAGAAGAGGGTAAGTAAGAGAGCTCTGGGCTTTGGTTTCAGGTTAGTCATCTCCCACTTCACAAACCCCCTCCCAAATCCTAGTAGATTCTCTGGACCAGCTAAATAGTAGCCTCTGACTCAGATCCAAGCCTCTAACAAAGCCCAGAAGAAAGTTCTAAGGGGCATAGCTTGAAGATTTTATCAGAAGTTTCCAGTAATTGTGTTTGTCCCCTATGCCTTTTAGGCCACCAGCAAAAAGATTAGAATTCACTGAAGGCTCAGAATGATGGTTAACATTTTATAGCAGAAAAGTGTTTTTTAATTAAAGTATATACATTTTAAAAGACATAATAGTTTTAATAGGTTACAGTATAGTATAAACATAATTTCCAAAAAATTCATGTGACTTGTTTATTGTGATATTTGCCTTACTTGGTAGTCTGAAATTGTATCCACAATATCTCCTAGGTATGCCTGTACCACCAAACCACCTCATTTGCCCCCTCTTTAAAAAAAATAAGTTTTTACAATAACTTTTTATTTTTCAAAATACATGCAAAGATAGTTTTCAACATTCACCCTTGCAAAACTGTGTTTCATATTTTTCTTCCTCCCTCCCCACATTTTCCCTCCCCTATATAGGTTAAACACACAATTCTTCTGTACGTATTTCCACAATTATCATGTTGCGCAAGAAAGATCAGATCAAAAAGAAAAAAAATGAGAAAAGAAAAACAAGCAAGCAAACCACCACAACAAAAAAGGTGAAAACACTATGTTGTGTTCCAAATTCAGTTCCCATAATCTCTCTGAATGTATATGATTCTCTTCATCACAAGTCTATTGGAATTGCATTTGCCCCTTTCTAAGAAAAAACTAATTAAGCCTGGTTGACTAATATCATAAAAACCTATATTCATCTTGGGAAGCACAATGGGTTGCTGGGCATGTGAGCTAGAAAACTGGAGAGATACCTCTCAACCTTCCCACCCCTAGCTGGGAAGATGTAGTTCAGGAACTCTGGGGATCTAGCCTGCTAGTGTGAATGGGTGTGGGGTTAGGAGAGTAGTTTCCAATTCACAAATGTATGTTTTCCACTATTTTGTTCAAAATTAACATGTCCAAATGGGACTTATTATCTTCCCCCTCAAACCTTGTCTCTTCTCTATTACTGTACAGTGCAACAAGATGATCTCAGACTCCTAATTTAGGAGTCATTCTAGACTCCTCTATATCTCTCATCCTTTAATTTGGAAATCATCCTTGACTTATTACTGTGTCCCACTCTCATCACTTTGTTGCCAAAGCCTGCCGGTTTTACTTTTCAGAAACTCTCTAGCATTCCCCCTTTTCTCCACTGACACCATCATCACTCCCCAGGGTAATATTCTTATCTAAAATGTAATGTTCTCTGGGAGCAGGTTTCTTGGGGTGCTTCTGGGAGCAGCCTTTGTTTCAGTTCAGTAATCACCCCAAATGCAGCCAGGAATTAATTTCCAAGTCTTATCTCCTTTCGTGGGATCTTTCTTAGAGGTTAGCTTTCTTAGAGGCCTACTCTCTCCTTGGTTCCGAGAGCTTGACCTTTGTCTTCTCTGCTTCTGCCAGCTTCTTGAGGTCCTCCTGAAAGTGTCTTCATTTCTGTGGGGGAGGCAGGAGGACTGCCACCACTTTTCTGTCTTTCCTAGCTCTCCCCAACTGCCTTCTCTGGCTTCTGCATCTCCCCAACTGAATCCTGGTTGAGGCTCCTCGCTTATATATGCTGTCTTAAAGGTGCGAATCTTGTTGAACTGTTGTAAGTACTAAGCACATATACTGAACTAGAGAACTGTTAAATACCATGCTAAATAATTATTGTCTCTATCAATTCCACTGACTTAGTACCTTGTAAGAATCCTTTGTTTCAAATTCAGAGTTCTGGCCCATAACACCCCAGCAATTCCCTTACACCTGGATTACTTCAGTAACTGCTGGTGAGTCTGCCTATATCCACTCTCTCCCCATTCTAATCCATCCTCCAGTTAGCCACCAAGGTGATTTGACTAAAACATAGGTCTGATCATGTCACTCCCTAATTAATAAACCCCAGTGGCTCCCTATCACATCCAGTATCAAATACAAACCCTTTTGCATGGTGTTTAAAAGCTCCAGCCCTCCAATTTCTCCAGTCTTCTAAACCTTTACTTGGAAGAGATGAGTATTTTTGGTTGGTAGGTGTTAAAGTGCATAGTGAGCTGAGCCTGGACTCAGGAATACCTGAGTTCACATTCACCCTCACACACTAGATGTGTGATCTCGGATAGATCAATTAACCTCTGCCTCAGTTTCCTTGTCTGTAAAATGAGAATAATAACACTTAGGGCCTCCAAGAGGATTAACTGATATTAATCATCTTCTTCACTTGTAAAATGACGATACTACTATCTGTACTACAGGTCCTTAGACTGCTATATAAATATGGATCATCATTACTAACTATATTAGTTAGCTATCCACAGTCACTATAGATACAGTTCACATTGTGTATGGAAATGGACAGTTCTTCACTTTGTCTAAGATTCTGGTCGACGAAACAATATAAAATTCGGTTCTCATCCATTTGTTTGACATTGCTACCAAAATTTCATTTTTCTCGCAAATCCATTATAAAGCTTCACGTGGCACGCACAGCCAGATTCTCCTTAGTGAGGTTAATGCAGTTGTCCGCGCATGTGCACGAAGAATCTTCTTCGTATCGGTCAAAAAGAGACTATCGAAAAGTTCCGAGCCAGGGGCTGAACTGCGCAGGCGCAGAGGGCGCGGCGCCGCAGCACACGACGAGGGCGGGGCTTGGGGTCGGCAACGTTACAACTAGCTGCAGCTTTTGGCAGCGCCATTTTGAAAGCGCTGTTTCCGCGATTCGGGTGTGTGAAGTAGGAGCTGAACGCCCTGTTCAGTCTTGTGGCTTGCCCGGTCTTCTTTTTCATCTTACGGACATCTTCCCACCCCCCACCCCCAGACTTCCAGCGAATTTGGGGGAGCGATCATGTTGAGAGGAAATCTGAAGCAAGTGCGGATCGAGAAAAACCCGGCGCGCCTGCGGGCCTTGGAGTCGGCTGCGGGGGAGAGCGAGACGGCGGCTGCGGCTGCCATGGCGCTTGCTTTAGCCGGGGAACAGGCGCCGCCCCCCTCGGCGCCCCAGGAGGACCACCAGGAGGAAGAGATGGGCTTCACCATCGACATCAAGAGCTTCCTGAAGCCAGGAGAGAAAACCTACACGCAGCGCTGCCGCCTCTTTGTGGGGAATCTCCCTACGGACATCACGGAGGAGGACTTCAAGCGGCTTTTTGAGCGCTACGGGGAACCTAGCGAGGTCTTCATTAACCGGGACCGCGGCTTTGGCTTCATACGTCTGGTGAGAGAGAGGGATAAATCCAGGGCCTGGGAGCTCTCGGCTCATTGACACGCGCGTGCGCCCCTCCCCTCCTGCTCCCCGAGGGTCCCCAGGGGCCGGCGTCATGGCTGCCCCTACGTTACCAGCCGCGTGCGGCCTCTTCCGGGACTGCCGGGCGCCCCCCGCCTTCTCCATGTCCGGCTCCCCCATGCTTGGCAGTTAGCCTCGGGCTCGAGTCCTGGCTGCTCACCGCAGCCAATCTTGTCCCGATTTAAAATCCCCTTTTCTCACTGTTCTAGATTTCGCTTTTTTAGCTGGTCCTGAGGGAGCGCTTTGCTCTCGTTGTCCTGCAGGAGGCGCCTCAGACCGGTTTTTCTTTGTATTGGGAGAAAAATCTCTTTAGAAGGGTGGACTCGGGAATAAACCACTAATGAAGTCGCAAGGGAAGGTGAGGGAGGTATGGTCTCTGAGTAAGGTTCAGTTGAAAACTCAGGAAATTTCTTATTGAGAAAGGCCTATTTTTTCACGTTATATTTAAAACACCTTTGTGACCTTCAGAATTGCTGTGGGAACGGCCAAGGCACACTATTTCATAGATTTACAGATTTAAAAAGGGTCTATCTTGAAATACTGTCTTAAAATAAATAGTTCCAGATATAGCATATCTAGTGTAGAACAGCTGTCCATGGTTCCGCTGGTAGTTGCCAGTGGTTGGGCGAAGTGACTGGTATAGTTAATTTGGGGGAAGGTGGGTGCTATTTTAACAAACAATATACACCAAAGTAGTGTAAGTCTTCTCTGGTGCAAATATAGATTTAAATTTCTAAAGCTTCAGGTCATAATGCTATTGTATTTTAGCGCAGGCATGAAGAGTGACAGTGTTATGAAGAGTTTGGGAGAAGGAACAACTTAAAACGGTTCACTTTTATTAATGCTTTTCTTTTTATGTTTGTCACTTAAACTCTCACTCACGCCCAACTTACACTTCTAAAGACAGAGTCCCAAAGTACAATTAAATAAATTTACACATTACTTGGGTATGTCTTTCCACAGCAATGGTTTACTACTACTCAGAAAAGTGAGAGTTTTGTTTCATCCTAAATCTTCACGAGTCACTATTGGCTACTGGATTAACATTTGGAAATCTTGATTTTTGTGCATTTCTAAAAGATAGCTCAATTGGTTTGAGGAGAGGCTTCAGTTTTCGGTGACTTTATTAATGATAGATCTGTAACGTAGTTTTATAATTTTTAAAAATTTGTTTTCTTTAACATTATTTACTTAATGAGCAGAATTTTAAAATATTGTGTTTTCTCAGTATTTTCATACAAAAAAGTGAGTTTTATATACCTATTTGTGTTATGTTAATACAATTCTAATATCTGCTAAAAGCAGTGACCATGCAATAAATGGAAAATTCATGATAGTGGATACATGATATGTATGCTCTGATTGTAATTATATTTACGTTTTCAAACAAGTATTTATCAAAGTAGGAGCTATTAACCAAACCAGTTATGTTAAGAATTAAATTTTCAAAACTCAAGTTTTGTTAGTTCTTAAAAAAACTAAAAACTAAGTTTAGTATTAGATAATTTATTAGCCTGCTTTTTTACCTATTATGAACAACCTTGTCAGTTTATAATACTGACATCAGAATAATGGGAAAACAGGATGTTTGTAGAGTTAAAAGTTAACTTTTTGTTTTGAAAAATTACACATGTAAAATCTATATACTACTTGCCTTCAAAATGAAGAAGAGAGAATTTGAAACTCAAGAGTTTTAAAAATGAATGTGTTTTAAAAAAATTTTTTATTATAGCTTTTTACTTACAAGTTATATGCATGGGTAATTTTATAGCACTGACAATTGCCAAACCTTTTGTTTCAATTTATCCCCTCCTTCTCCCCATCACCTCCCCGCCATGGCAGTTGACCAATACATGTTAAGTATGTTAAAGTATAAATTAAATACAATATTAGCATACATGTCCTAACAGTTATTTTGCAGTACAAAAAGAATCGGAGTTTGAAGTAGTGTACTATTAACCTGTGAAGGAAATCAAAAATGCAGGCGAACAAACATAGAGGGATTGGGAATTCTATGTAATGGTTCATAGTCATCTCCTAGAGTTCTTTCCCTGGGTGTAGCTGGTTCAATTCATTACTGCTCTAATGGAACTGGTTTGGTTCATTAAAAATAAATGTCAAAATTTTTTTTATGTAAAATTGGGGGGAAATTGGGTATTCCAATTTTTTTTTTAAACTTTGCTTTAGCCCCTCATTTTGTTGTAATGGACATAATTGGGTGTATAAGTTATCTGAAGACAAAATAGCAAAAATTTCACGTTTCCCTTGTCTTTATGTGTCTGTGATCACTCCGAGATGTTTTATTTTGTTTTGTTTTGTTTTTGAGAAGTAGAACTGATGATATTATCCAGTGTGCTGTTAAAATCTCCCTCCCCATCCCAATAAAAACAAATTTTGTTTAAGTAAATGGAGATAGACTCCTTTTTCTTATTCCTTACTGCCATTGTTGCCTTTTCCCAGTTACAGTGACGCAGAAGCATTGATGATACTATTCTTTGAATTTCCTCTGGATGTTGGGAAAGAGTAAATTAGAGAGCAACTATGGCAATCATGGAATTAATTCAGCTTTTTGTTAACACTGTTCCTACCCTTGTGTATTTTCTTTTTTTTTTTTTTTTAATTTTTAATTTTTTTGTGTGTTTATTTTCTAGACTTCAAAAAAATTGCTCCTTAAAGCCACTTACAAAATTTCTTTCTGTGGGACCATCAAATCTGTTATTTGGATGGCCAAGACTATTTAATAGGCTTAAAAAGTGCCTAATCTCCAATATTTTGGCTTAAAAATAAATAGATCCAGATATAGCATATCTAGTGTTCTGCTGATAGTTGCCTGTGATTGGGGGAAGAGGTTGGTAATTAATTTTGGAGGAGGTGGGGTTATTTTAAGAAACAATTATTTTTTTCCCTTTTAGGAATGTAGTTCTATTTTCATAGGAAGTCACTGAGAAAAAGTTTGTTAGCATGGCTTTTTAGAAAGGCATTTACCATTAAAATTGAAGAATTCCTGTAAGACACTTAGGTGTCTTGTATTTTGATAATATACTTAGAAAAATATTGCTTTTTTCTATACAGTGGATTGTGTCCAGTAGCATAACATCAAACTCAATTATAGCAATATAATTATGGGAAAAAATACCTATTTGACAAGTAAAGATAAAATTCTTTTATTTGATAAGAGGTAGCAAGGTACAGTGGAACAGTGTTATGGATTTGGAGTCAAGAAATCTGAGGTTCAAAATAGGCCTTATTTGCTACTTCTGTGATTAGGAAAGTCATTTAACTTCTCTTGGCTTCAGTTCCTCATATGTAAAATAAAAGTATTGAACTTGATGGCCTCTAAGGAACTTTCTTTTCTGTAACTTTTTTTTTTTTTTTCCCTCTGCTGAGGCAATTGAGATTAAATGACTTGCCCAGGGTCACACAGGGCTAGGAAGTGTTAAGTGTCTGAGGTCAGCTTTGAACTCGGGTCCTTTTGACTTCAGGGCTGGTACTCTATCCACTGTGCCACCTAGCTGCCCCTTATGGTACTTTCTTGTTCTTAAATCATGATTGTATGATTCGTATATGAAGTATGATTTTTGTTCTAATCTTGGAAAGTGTTAATGATGAAAGTTAAAATGTAAGGATGTTAGACTAGCTTATCTTTTTAAATTCTCTTTTGGGATTCTACATTTATATGAAATAATTTTTGATGGATTGTTTATGACTGCCAGTCATTTTTCTGGTAGCACTTCAGAATTTGTGAAAATGTTGTAAGTTCCACCTTGGAAAATTTCTTTCATTGAGAAAGGAGTTTTTTTGTAAAGTGATTTTTGTAGCTGTATTTCTTTAGGAATGGAACCATTTAAAAGAAACATTCCACATATTAAGTACTAGTTTTATTAAGCACATATTAAAGTAATTGTGATCAGATTAGTTTAATTAAACAATTGCAAGCATTGCTAATTCAAGTTATTTTAATTTGACTCAAACTGTTTTTTGTTGGAGGTAAGCCAAAGTTTTTTCTTTGACTTTACATTTGACAAATTAATTTATTTCTTTTTGATTAGCCTTTAAACATATTTAAATAACATAAAACAGTAGAATTCTAGGAATGTTATGTACTAGAAACTAGGGCCTTGAATTGGGAGATAAGAAATATGAGTTACAGTCCCAGGGCTTTATGACTTTGGTAATAAGGAAGATATATCAGGTAATGAAGGGGTCTTGAAAGGAGACCATAAAAAGAACAATTGAGAAAGGCAAATGTTTAGCTTAGATAAAAGAAGGCTATGGCAAACAAAAAAATTATACTTTTCATATATAAGAGAAATTAGTTTTTTATTGCTTGGATCCAGAAAATAGGTCTTAGACTAGTGGGTAGATTTTAGAGTTAAATATTGTTTCAATATTAGAAAACTTATTAAAACTGATGTTGCAGGAATGGAAGTTATTTTTGATGACATGAAATTCCATGTTACTAGAGGAATCTTTCAAGTGCTTAGATTCTGTGATCCTTTTGACATAAGAATCAAAATTCTTAAATAAGGTAATTCATCTAAGTAATCATTAGGACCTCTTAAAACCAAAGATTGAAAACTAAATACTTTGAAACATACCTAGTTATATTTGACTTAAAATAAGCAGATTAGATATAACAGGGTGAATTTCATAATAATTGCTAATACTTATAAAATTCTAATTTCAAGATCTGAAAGCACTGTTCCAATTTTATAAATAGATTAATAAGGTTCAGCCAATTTGCAGTTCAGGCATAAGATCATATTACTGGTAAAACATTGCATTTAGATTGACCTTTAAATTTTTTTTTTTATTTTCAAGTCTAGCACATTTAAAGACTTTGTTCTAATGATTTTGAAAGTCTTAAATACTTTAAATTCATCTATCATATAAAATAGGTAAGATTATTTGCCTGTGGGCTATTAACATTAAACCTTGAGATTGATGTTAGTACTAAAATATAGGTTGTCTTGAGAAGATGTATTATTTATTGTATATTACTTTTTAAAAATTATTCAGTTTTGGAGGTAATAAAATTTGTGTCAAGAAAAGGATGCTTTTCCTAGTTCTTGAAACTCTGGATCATATTCCAGGAAGGATAAATTTCACCTCTCAACCCTATCCCACCTCCCTTATCCCCCATGTGCAATGCATTTTATAAGTTAGAGAATGTAGAAATATTAGGAAAATAGAGATACTGACTAAAGGATGTGAATTAACTACTTTTCATAAAGCTGTGGGGGGGGGTAGGGTTAGGGGAATAGGAGGGAGATAGGCAAAATAAATTTTTTATGATGCCTTTTCAGCATGGACAGCAGGTTTAAGAAGGTGTACAATAATGTGTAAATTCTCTTTTTCCCTTAAAAAAGGAGTCTAGAACTCTCGCTGAAATTGCAAAAGCAGAGCTGGATGGCACTATTTTGAAAAGCAGACCCCTCCGAATTCGATTTGCTACTCATGGAGCTGCCTTAACTGTCAAGAACCTTTCACCTGTGGTTTCTAATGAGCTTCTAGAGCAAGCATTTTCTCAATTTGGTCCTGTGGAGAAAGCTGTTGTAGTAGTGGATGATCGCGGACGAGCAACAGGAAAAGGTTTTGTAGAATTTGCTGCAAAACCTCCAGCACGAAAGGCCCTGGAGAGATGTGGAGATGGAGCATTCTTGTTAACAACGTAAGTTAATGATATCTTTTATTTATAGCTTCAAAAATCACTTCGACTGTCTGCAGTGTGATTTTAGATCACTAACACTCCCATGTGTACCGTGACCAATTCTATGTCTTTGTATCATGTTATTGCATCAATTCCTCAGTGAATATTCAGTACTTTTATTTTTAAGTGAGTGAACAAATACAAATCGTTAAAAAAGGTGAAATTTCTATTATATCTTTATAGCTCATGAAATAATTGAATATACAAACACACCAGATTATTGAAATATATAATCCTGTATTGCAATGCCCAATATTGGGTAGTATTGCAGTAGAAAACCAGAATAGCCACCCAGACTATTCTGTTGTTTCAACTTAATCCTTATCTTCCTCTTGCTAGCACAATAAACAGGAAGGACATTTGAATTACTGTATAATCAAATCCTTATCTCAAGAGGTTTATGTTTGAAGTCTATAGAACTCAGTTGAACTTTATGATATTATTTTTTTTTTTTTTTTTTTTTCCTGAGGCAATTGGGCTCCAGTGACTTGCCCAGGGTCACACAGCTAGGAAGTGTTAAGTGTCTGAGCCCAGATTTGAACTCAGGACCTCCTTGCTTCAGGGCTGGTGCTCTATCCACTGCGCCACCTCGCTGCCCCCTGAACTTTATGATATTATAAGGTTTGTCGCTTAAATAACTAAATGTTTCATCCAGTAACCAGAGCAGCTGCCCAGCCATTATTGCTAGAACCTATAGACTCTCTTCTCTTGTTCATTATTAAAATCTCCTTTATCTTTGTAATCATTTCATACATCTCCATAATCAAATTCTAGTTCATTCTTCTGGGCTACTACTGACTAAATTAATTTTTGATGCTGGGAAAAATCCTTTAATTTTTATGAAATGATGGATCTGGGGATAAATTGCACTTCAGAATTCAACATACAATTATTTAAAATGTCTATTATTTGCAGGGTATTGCTAGAGAAATAGAAAAACATAGAATTCCTTTCCTCAAACTTAGCAAATTAGGGAAGGGACATGCATACACACATATAACAAAATACTGATTTTGTTGGACACAAAGTTTCAGGCAAAGTACTCTTAAGAAATGTGGTGTGAGAAAACAACACAAAGAGTGTACAAAATGATTTCTGAGACACTCTTCTAGTTCTAAGATTCTGTGATTTTACTTTATTTTTTCCCAGCTAGGATAAGGTTCTTAATTAAGGGTATTAAAAAAAACTTTAATTTTTTTCAATAGAATTTGCTTCAGTTGTGAATACAATCTGTGTATTTTATGTGTTTAAAACCAGTATTTTGAGAAGGAATCCATAGCCTTTACCAGCCTTTCCAAAAGTTTCTGTGAAACAAAAAAAAATTTGGGAGCCTATTCCCAAAATCTCAACCTTTACATATTAAAATACCTTCTTCCTTCCTTAAAGAACTAATTGAACGGCCATTTAAAAGCTACACGAAAGCCTTAACCAATGCTCCACATGTAGATTCTTTTCCCTTTTTTGAAATCTCTTTGGGATATAGATCCAGTAGAGATACTGCTAGATCAAAGGGTATGCAGAGTTTTGTAAAAGCCTTTGGACCAAATTGGTCTCCAGAATGTTTGGATCATTTTATTACTTCATCAGTTATGCATTGGTGTTCCATTTTTCTCACATCCCTTCTAGTATTTATTATATTTTCCTGTCACCTTAGCCATTCTAAGAGGTATGAGGTGGTACCTCAGAGTTGTTTAAATTTTGATTTCTCTTAATCAGTAGTGATTTATGGCATTTTTTCATATGACTAGAAAGAGCTTTGATTTCTACATCTGAAACTTGTCTTTTCCTATCTTTTAAACATTTATCGATTGGGAAATGGCTTGTATTCTTATAATTTTGAGTCAGTTCTCTGTCTGATTTACAAATGAAGCTTTTATCAAAAATACTGGCTATAAAAATTGTTTCCTAGCTATCTGTTTTCCTTCTTATCTTGGCTGCATTGGTTTTGTTTGTGTAAAAACTTTTTAATGTAATCAAAATTATTCCTTTTTCATTTCATAATGTTTTTCTAGTTTTTCTTTGGCCATAAATTCCACAAATCTGAGAGGTAAACTATCCCTGGTCAAACTTAATGTATTAACAAGATATTCTCCATTCCTACATAACTTTTCCCTCTTTCTCCCTCCCTCCCCCATGTTGGTAGTCCTTTTCTCATTGGGGAGGAGTCATTATAAAATTGGTGTGACTTAGGCCATAAATAAGTAGATAAGTTGTTCCTTTGTTTATAGAAGTGTGCCTCAACTGCTATGTCAAAAGACTGCTGGACTCTTTTGAAGCTCATAAGGTTATGTCCTAATCTATTTAGTCTCATATGTTCACCCAAAGATCAGGAAAGAAGAAAACAGAGAGAGAAGAAATAGAGATTCAGTTCTTAAAACTTAAAACTTAAAAGTTGTCAGGGAAGAGAGCAAAAATTGCTTTTAAGCTTGAGTGGGAGGTGGGAGGATGGTGATACCCATCAGAAATAGAAATTAGGGGAATGGTAAATGTTGTGGGGAAAGAATAGAAGAGTTTGGTTTTAAACATTTTTATATATTAGGAAACTTTCTATAATGATAATCAGATTGGAGATTTAGAGAGAGGTAGCTTGTAGAAATAAAAATGTGGCCATTAGCATTTTGGTAATTATAGAAGTAGATTACTTTTTTAAAAAAACCAAGAAATCTCTTGAGAGCCTTGGGAAAGCCACATTTAAGGGCCAGGGAAAGATTAACAATACATTAAGAAATACTATCAGTTAACTAGCTATTTCCTATCAGATGCTGAATATACAAATTAAAACAATTTTTTTTTCTCTCTAGAAGTTTACATTCTATTAGGGGAGGTTTGTATATATTGTATGGGAAGGGGAGAGGAGGCATAATTTGGGAGGGAGAGCAATAACATTTTGGGTATCAAGAAAAGCTTTGTGTGGTGCCTGAATTATGCCATGATGATTTGATGAGAGGGATTCTATAAGATAGAGGTGAGGAAGGGTGTATATTCTAGACATGAGGGATACATATTGTGCTTGAAGAATAGAGGAGACCATTTTAGCTGGGTGGAAGAATAAAGGAAAGGGAGTAGTGCATATAATGAGATTGGGAAGATAGGTTGGTTAAGTGTTAAGCTGGGGGAAAGATACAAAGTTTTGGCCTTTTGAGAATTTGATAGCTTAGTAGTAGAATATCGTCAGCATAAATAATAGACTATTACAGTGCATTAAAGTGTTAGCAATAGGTTTGTTTAAAAATTATGTGAAGTCTAAAGGATCTACTTGTTTTGTCACTTTTCTGAGAGGTACCATTTGTTTTGAGTCTTAAAAGATAAAGAGGGAAGAATGGCATTTGTAGTAGTATAGGGAGTAGCTTGGACATAGGCATAGAGGTAGTATGAAAACATACGTCTCAGAAAAAAGAATAGAGGGGATCAACAGCATCAAATGCTGAAGTGAGATCAAGAAATATTAGAATAAAGAATTTGTTAATAAATTTCCTTTGTGATCTTTATTAGTAGTGGGAAGTGGAAAAATCAGAATGCAGAGGGCTGAGTTCAATATGACTGATAAGAAAATGGCAGAAGTAAGTGAGTTAGACATATCTTACTAGCTTCAAACTTGATGATAAAGTACTCCACGAAGACCAGGGTTTAAGTGCTTCCTCTGATACACTGGTGCTGGGACTCTGAACAAATCAGTCCTATAAGACAGAGATGTCAGATATGTGGCAGCTGGGCAATGGACCATTTATAGGCATAACTGGGAAATGTTTAATAAAGTAAGTAAAAATTTAGTATTAGTACATAATGTTAATTTGTGGTTTTCTAAGTATGTGGTCAGCAGGGATTTGTTTCCATTTGTGTTTTATACCACTCCACTAGTCAACTCTTCTACCATAGATTCATTAGTAGAGGAAATTACTTACTTGGGAGTTAGTTACATTGCTGAAATCAAAAGGTGCAATCCCAAACTCCCATCCCTGAAATCTTAGCATAGTTTATAGGCAGATTGGAAGAGCAGACATGTAAAGAGGAGAAAGCATGAAGAGGAATGAAAATGATGGCATGGATGTGACTCCAAAAGAGATTTCACTGGAGGTTGTAGTTCTTTAAAATGATACAACTTTGTAAAAGAAACAAAAGAATCAGTATTGATGTATTAATAACAATGAAAGTGATATTCTCTCAGTAGCCCATAACTGCTGTTGCTATTTAGACAACTCTGAGTTCAGGTCATTGAATTTAGGAATGTGGCTATTTTTCCATTAATTAGATAGCATATTATCCATTCTTGATCCTCTTTTCCCAGAGGCCTCTTTATAACTTTTCCACCTACCATCTTTATTCACAATGGAACTGGTTTCTATGATTTTTCCCTTAGTTCTAGTATTTGACTACCTAATTTTTTTGGTACAAATATTACTTTTATGATATCTTTTGTATTTTTTTTTAGTATAATTTTACTTTTTTTTTTTTTTTTTTTGGTAATATGTAGTTGCCAGTTCAGGTTCATCTTGTGCCTTTCCTTTGCCCTTAAGATTAGTGTTTCATAATTTAGAGCTAAAAAAGTTACCAGAAAAATGCTGGTATTAAAAGATGGTTAATTTCTTGGGGAAACTTTGGATAATTAAAAGACTTACTCTTTTTTTTTTTTTATAACTTTATTGACAGAACATATGCATGGGTGATTTTTCACAACATTATCCCTTGCATTCACTAATGTTCTGACTTTTCCCTTTTGTCCCTCCAGCTCTTCCCCTAGATGGCAGGGAATCTTATACATGTTAAATATGTTATGGTACATCCTAGATAGAATATATGTATGCAGAACCATACAATTCTCTTGTTGCACAAAAAGTTGGATTCAGAAGGTAAAAATAACCTTGGAAGAAAAACAAAAATGCAAGTAGTCCACATTCATGTCCCAGTGTTCCTTTTCTGGGTGTAGCTGATTCTATCCATCATTGATCAATTGGAACTGAATTAGATCTTCTTTTTGTCAAAGATATCCACTTCCATCAGAATACATCCTCATATAGTATTATTGTTGAAATATATAATAATCTCCTGGTTCTGCTCATTTCACTCAGCATCAGTTCATGTAAGTCTTTCCAAGCCTCTCTGTATGCATCCTGCTGGTCATTTCTTACAGAACAATAATATTCCATAACATTCATATACCACAATTTACCCAACCATTCTCCAATTGATGGGCATCCATTCATTTTCCAGTTTCTAGCCACTACACAAAGGGCTGCCACAAACATTTTGGCACATGCAGATCCCTTTCCCTTCTTTAGTATCTCTTTGGGATATAAGCCCAATAGTAGCACTGCTTTATCAAAGGGTATGCACAGTTTGATAACTTTTTGGACATAATTCCAAGTTGCTCTCCAGAATGGTTGAATTCATTCACAACTCCACCAACAATGCATCAGTGTCCCAGTTTTCCTGCATCCCCTCTAATATTCATCTTTTTCCTGTCATCTTAGCCAATCTGATAGGTATCTCAGAGTTGTCTTAATTTGCATTTCTCTGATCAATAGTGATTTGGAACACTTTCATATGAGTGGAAATAGTTTCCATTTCATCATCTGAAAATTGTCTGTTCATATCCTTTGACCATTTATCAATTGGAGAATGGCTTGATTTCTTATAAATTAGAGTCAATAAAGACTTATTTTTAATAAGACTTTTCTTTAGTAAAAGTATTGTTAACCAACACCTAGCATTATATCTAATGGAAAAAACACTAATTTTCCATGTGTGTAATATTAAAAGTAAGACAAAAAGGCTTTCTGTCATTATTGTTACTTGACATCAGAAATTCCTAGTTATAGCAATGATAGAATCAGGAACTAGATTATAAACATTGGTATAAGACAGTAGTGTCAAACTCAAAGGATTCCCACCAGCTGCGTATTTATTTATTTAGGGAACTGCAAATTAACAGTTACCTTGCATATTTATTTTGTTAACCATAACCTAGTTATATTTTAATTTGGTTGGGAGTTTTGTGGGCTTGAACCCTCAGGTCACAAGTCTCCATCTCTGGTGGAAAGGAGGCAAAATTATTACAAAAACAAAGCAAAAAAAATTATTTCAGTTAAGTAGATAAGAAGCATCAACTTCCAATAAATAGATGAGAATTGTCGATTTCAATAGGGGGTTTGTTAAAAAAAAAAAAAGTAAAGGAAGTTTGAAAAAGGAAGTAAAAAAAAGAAAAGATCAGAAGGGAACAAAGCAGGGCAGTATTGGTATTGTTGTATTAACTTCAAAAAAGGCTGCATATATTAGAAATTGTTTCATACAAAATCCTCTATGGGGAAATGTTTGTGCTTGTTTAAACTTATTTAAAAAAAGATTACTGAGAAAAAATCACTAAATGTCTAAAATCTTA
Organism: Antechinus flavipes; assembly: GCF_016432865.1. Classification (NCBI taxonomy): domain Eukaryota; kingdom Metazoa; phylum Chordata; class Mammalia; order Dasyuromorphia; family Dasyuridae; genus Antechinus; species Antechinus flavipes. Next base: position 466,340,526 of record NC_067400.1, read on the forward strand.
TATCCAAAACATACCAAGAATTTGTACAAATGTGTAAGAATATGTCATTTTGAACAAATTATATGAGAGACTTTAACTGCCACAACATTAACAGTAAAATTGCCTACTCATGTTGAATTTTGAGGGTTGTGACAGGATGGAGAAATTACTTTTCACTGTATGGAATTCATTTGCCAAAAACTAATGAAAGGAAAACTGTTTTCTATAGCTTTTAGAATAACCAAATGATTAGACTTAAGGTAAAATTATAGTTAGGTGATTTTCTTTTATATATAAAGCTTAGGAATCCTAGAATTAGAAAACAATTCAAGAGATAAGCTTCATTAGCCCTCTGCTTTCAGTGGCAAAAAATAGAAATTTAGAAAAATTAATAAGATACAGTAGAAAAGGGTGCTGTCTTGCTTTCAAACCTACTTCTCAACAGTTGTTAATACTTTTGTGTTCTTAAGCAGTCATCTGATCTTTCTAAGTTTTAGTTTTTATATTTGGAAAATGAGAGTTGTAGTAGGTGCCCTCTGAGGTCTCTTCTAGCTGCGTCTATTAAAAATTTTATAATTCTAACCTCCAGGTTAAAAAAAATTCTCTCTCACTAGTTCCAAATTAATTATGATTTGAAAGATTGTTTTATCTTGCTTTGATTTAAACACAATTAATCTTACATTTTTTTTTTTTAATGTCAGGTAGATATTGTTTTTTGTTTTGCCCCTTCAAAAATATTTCCCAATTAATTTGTTTTCTCCTTTTATATTCTCCCCTCCCAATTGGGAAAAAATAAGGATGACATTACTGTTATAAAATTATTCATAGTTAAGCAAATTGGTTGCTCACGTTGATCATATCCAAAAATGTTTCCTTCTGCATCTTGAGTTCATCATTAGTTCTCTAAGTTGTCTTTTCTTTCTGGGTTGTTACACAACCTTTGTCTTATTTCAGCCTTACTTTGGTAAGGTATTATCAAAATACTTTCATTTTTTTCCCTATATCTTCTGCTAGAAAAGACTAAATGAGGTAGGGGAGGGATATTTAGGAACTCAAACCCATCAAGTAGGTAATTCATTTAGCCTTTGGTGGGGAAGGGATGCTTGAAATACTATATATGTTTTGGATTTTACACCTTGTTATTTTTCTCCTGATATTTTAAATTCTTTATTAGTTTCAAACTAAGTCCCATCTCTCACTCCTATCAAATACTAAGAAGTTTATTCAATATAGTTGATCTCAGTTTTGGAATAACATTTGACAGGCATCTTGGATACACTGTTGTAGACAGCTGAAATATTTTTTGAAGAAAGCTACTTGAAATTTAGTTGTTTGAAAACAACTAAATCAGAAAAAAGATTTTTCTGATTAAATGTGCTTATTTAGCACATTCTTTCACACATTGTAGGTGCTTAATAAATGCTTAGTAACTGTTAATATGTTTTAGCTTACAAAAGCCATTTTTAATGTTCATTGCATTTGAATTGGCTAATAGTTAAAGCTTCAGTTCTGGATAGTGTTAACAAGTGATTTTTATGAAGGAGGAGGAAAAGAAAAGTCTTGTTATTGCAGAGTTAAGAAAGAGATCCAATGATAAAGTATAGAACCTAATGCTAAATATGTGTCTTGAATTTGGATCTGAAATAAGCTTTTGCTTCCAGAGAATTATTACCAGTCATTCAAATATTTACTGCTTGCTTTCCTGCTATAAGCAAAATTGGTTGGCTTGTGTTGAGATTCCCGGATTTTTGTTCCACAGATTTGGTTCTTGAACAGAGATAAATAGATTTTTAGGCCAGGAAGAATATATAGGTATTACTCAAACAACTATTATTAAATATGTTATTTGAGCATGGTTTAGGATGGGGAATTTAGGAATCTGAAAGAGTATACAATAAATTTACTTTTCTGGTCAGCCACATAGCATCAGTTATTTCAAATAAGTATACTATAAAAGAGAAAATTTGTTATTGCTCTAAATTAGTTTTGTAAATAATTATACCTAATTATAATTAATTATACCTATACCTAAGATTAGCTGACCAGTTTATAAAAAACAAATTATATTTAGCCTTTCATTCTGAATTTCATCAATGAACTATTCTTTACATGGGTTAGAATAGCCATGAAAAAAGAATATATATATCCTTATTATAAAAACAAATATCTAATGTTAATTTAAAACATTTATTATTAAAAACATCTCTAATCCAACTTGAAGAATGTAATTTAATTAATCTAAACAAAATTTATTTTTCTTTTGAACACAATTCTGAGATATTAGAATAAATATGTTGATGAGAAAATTTCCAAAAGACAAAGTCAGTTTCTCAGAAAGCTAATTTTATATACCTTCATTTACATTTAAAAAATTTTTTTCCTTCCTCAGAACACCTCGGCCAGTCATTGTGGAGCCCATGGAACAGTTTGATGATGAAGATGGACTACCAGAGAAACTAATGCAAAAGACACAACAGTATCATAAGTAAGCTACTTGTAAAAAGCAACTAATGATGTTTTTATTACATTCTTTGACATAATGCATAATTGGTTAATCAGTTACTTTGGTTAATATGTAATTATTACATATTCCTTTGGACTGTCAAATTTTCTTGAACTAGAGTGTAGGATTAAGTATATATAGATATATAGAGAGATTAAATATATATATATAGTGAGATATATGAGCATATATATCTATATATATCTCTGTATATAAAGTAAATATGTATACATAGAGAGAGAGAGTAGGATTAAGTATATTTAACACAATCTATATTGAAAACACTTTAATCTTTATTCAATTCATAGTCACTTCAGGATAATAGGATGCTTTATGATAATTATAAATACCATTTTGCATATTGATGTTCAGATTTGCCACTTAATAGGAATTTCCAGCTTCCAGAATGGCAAGCAATTCAGTCTTTTACTTTTATTACTTAAGTGTTCCTGTTTAGTAATTTAAAGGGGTAATGCGTATCTAATGAAAAGTGGGGCTTTAGTTTAACTCAGGTCTTTGTGAGTTGAAGAAATACATAAACTGATCGAGTCCTTTATTGTGCTCTCAGGGTGGTTAATGGAAAAAGTTTTCATTGTTGCTGCTGAGGGGGGTTGGAGGTGATAATTGTCTTTCTGAAATACTTAGTTGTGACAGGAAATTGATATTCACAGAAATAGGTCATAATTGCTAATATTAATTGTAAAATAGGTATTATTATGCTTCAGATATGTCGTGATTAATTTGGTATGTGTTCACCAGCTTAAAATCCTACTTACCATTTATGACTCATTTTCTGTGGAAAATCTTTTCCATGTTCAGAAAATCCAAAATCATTTCATAATTTGAGAGCTACCTGTATATAAATGGATATGAATTAAAATTGGAAATAAGGTATTTGAGGAAAATATTTGTTTTTAAATGTAATTTTAGGGAAAGAGAACAGCCTCCTCGATTTGCTCAACCTGGGACATTTGAATTTGAGTATGCATCACGATGGAAGGCACTGGATGAAATGGAAAAGCAGCAGCGGGAGCAGGTTGACAGAAACATCAGGGAAGCCAAAGAAAAACTAGAGGCAGAAATGGAAGCAGCAAGACATGAACATCAGTTAATGCTGATGAGGCAAGGTAATACTAATTTTTCCCTAGCTTCTATATAACTAGCTCTGTTTATCAGAGTTCAGAGTTGTGACATTCTCTGGCAAACAAAAGGCTGCTTAATGTTATACTTAACTTGTGCAAATGATTTAGAGTATGGAGCTAATCATGTCTAAGTTTTTAAATTTTGTCCCTCTTTAAACTATTGTATTGTACAAATGTAAACTATAGTTAAAAAATTATATAAGTATAATCGTATGTACATACATATATTTCCATTCCTCTAGCTATTTTTATACTTTCACATTCTTTGGCACTAAGGGACAAGAAAATCTTAATGGACAAGAATAATTTAATGGATCACTACAAAATCATTTCTTCTCATTGGAAAAACTGATATGCAGATAGTGGATCAATAGAAACATTTTAATTTGTGGATGACAAGGGGTTTGTTTTTTTAAAATTTTAATGACAGTACATTTTTGTGTTAAAAATTGTCTTATTAGAAAGTGAACTTTTGAAATATTTTGCCTTCTAAACTAAGATTGAAGCACTTTAAAAAAAACCCAAAAACTTTTTATTTAATGTTTTTCCCCAGTTCAAAACAACAGAAAATTTTTTTTATTTTAAAAATTTTTGAGTTACAGGTTTTCTCTCTTTTCCCTGCCCACAATTAAGAAACCACATATGAAATTATGCAGCACATTTCCATGAAAGTCAAATTGTGAAAGAAAACAAAAGATCTTCTACTCTAATGAAAATAAAAACCAAGAAAAATTAAGTTTAAAAACGAGAGAGAGAGAAAGAGACAATGCTTCAGTTTGTATTCAGACATAATTCCTTATCTGGGTATGAATAGAATTCTTCATCATAAAGTCCTTCAAAGTAGTTGTGGATGATTGTACTACTGAGAATAACAAAGTCATTCACAGCTGGTCATCCCAGAGTATTGCTGTTACTTTGTATAATAATAAATTTCACTTTGAGTTCATGGAGGACTTTCCAGGTTTTTGGTTAATTTTTTTGAGATCGTTTTGCTTATCATTTCCCAAAGAACAATAATATTTCATTATAAAGACATGCCACAGTTTATTGAGCCATTTCCCAACTGATGGGCATTCTTACAATTCCTAAATGTTTTTGTCCCGAGAAAAGATCTGCTATGAATATTTTTGGTACATATAGGTCATTTCTACCCCAATCCCCCCCAAATCTCTTTTGGTATTCATGTCTAGTAGTGGTGGTGTTAAGTCAAAGGATATGCATGAATTTATACCCCTTTGGGCACAGATCCTATCTTTTGATCATTTATCAATTGAAGCATAACTTATTTTTTAATTAATTTTACTTAGTTTCTTTTATGTTTGAGAAATGAAATCTTATCAGAGAAACTTGCATTGATGTTTTTAAAAAATTAACTCATCTCTGCCCTCCCATTCTCTTTTCTTTTATCTTGTCCCTTTGCAAAAGTGTTTTAGTGCTGACCACCCTCTCCCTCAATAAATCTCCTCTTATCACCCTTTCTCATATTTCATTTCCCTTCTATTTTCTGCAAGGTAAAGTAGATTTCTACACCCCTATTGAGTATGTATGTTATTTCCTCTTTCAGTCAGTTCTGATAAGAGTAAGTATTCTCCCCTGTCTTTCCCTTCTCTACTTTAAAAGATTTTTCTTAAAGTATTTCTTGATTTACAGTGAGTCCATGGCATATGGTGCATTTATTATGATCTTTAAACTGGATTGAAATTGATTTAATTTCCTTATCCTTCTTTTTCCTCATTGCACAGGAAGTACAATAATTTAAATTTCTATTACTCTTGTTTTCCAAGTATAGTATTCTAAATCACTTGCCTGTTACTAAATATACATAGAGATTGACTTAATGAAGGAGGAACTTTTTTTCTAGATTCTAGATATCTTGCCTTGATAGGTGAGAGAGAAAGAGAGTGTGAGAGACAGAGAGAGAGAGAGAGAGAGAGTGAGAGTGTGTGTGTCTGTGTGTGTGTGTGTGTGTATGAGACACTATGTTTTATTGGAAGAGAAAGATTTAGAAATGAATGATGTAAAAACAAAAAAAGAGGAGAAAGGGAGAAACCTAAAGCCTTATGGATAGTTAGTTAAGAACTATTTCTTTTTAGCTAGTTGACACATGAACAAGAAGTGTTTATATACTTGCCTCAGAAACTATTCTATTTTTAGTTATTCAATTTGTCTTTCTCTTTCCTTCTCCTTCAACTATAATCTTCTCTACTTTTTCCTTTTTTCCATAATTATCTCCTAATCCTCACTTAATTGCTATGGAAAAAGTATATTCTAAATAAGGTATTATTATTAAATTATTTTATGAAGAAAATATTTCATATTTGTTCTGAAGCATTGTGGTCAGGTGGGTAGAGGATTAATCCAGAGGCAGAGAATGTGTCAACTGTCCTTTCTGCTTCTTACACATATTATTATGGGATTCTGGACTAGTCATGGAGTCTCAGCACTCCAGGAAACTTGCTAAAGATGCAAACTAGCTGTTCTTGTTCATTGGTACTGTTTTCTTCTAGTGAATTCCTTACATTAGTGAAGTCACATGTAAGGCTCAAAATTTTCCCCAAATTTTGACTGTGATCTTACAGTACGAGAATAAAATTCTGAGGGCAAGTAGATTGCATGGCAGACTTCCAGGGAGCATATGGTGTATGTATGACTTTTGAAATGTCCCAATTAGCAATGGTTTATACCTGCTTATGCATAAAATATTCTTTGGTCATCATAGGATATAATGCATTTGGGACAATTTACCTTTAGGGATTTCTATTAGGTATACTTCGTGATAAGAACTAACATCTTTTTGCTGCTTTATTTTAGGTGGTGATAGGTATTCTTAGCAGTCTATACGTCTGTCCCAATGATAAAATATGTATTTTGAAAAGAGAAAAAATATATATAGAGAAGACAGTTTGTTCCTATATAGCACATATTATATTAAATTATGATGACCTCATGCTTTTGACCATTTTGACTCTTGCTTTAAGGTAATTAACATGTAGAAAGTGCTTTTATAAGCATTTTTTTGTGGAATTTCTTTGTTAATATTTGTAAGGTGAATTTTCTTTTCTAGACAAATGCTGTGATATTGCCTTTTTTTTTTTTTTTAATGAAATTGGCTGTATATTCTCAAGCACAGGTAGAGTTCAATAATTTATGCAATCCCTAAACTTGCAACCTGAGAAGAAAAACATTCTTTGATTTACCAAAGGGGACGATACTATTGTATTCTTCGTCTTTGGAACCCATGTGGCATAGAATGAATTCAATTTTCTTATTTGGCTTTTTTTTTTTTTTAATTACTAGAACATCTAAAAATAACCTCAAAAGTGTCATCGCCATTTTGTGAAAATATCCCTAAAAGCACATTCTTTGATTTACTTTTTTCATTTTCATATAAATCATTTTCTTTCTTTAGTTGTGTAAGGCATGCTGCTTTGGGAATGTAGAAAGCTAGCTTATTTTAGTACTTGCTTTTCTATGATACACTATTAGTCCCAACTAAATCACCTAACTAATTACTTTTACAGGACAATGTTACTTCTTCATTTAGTTTAGACTCTTGATATATTTTTTAATGTGATTCATTTTTCTATTCGTACAATCTCAGACCCTTTTCTTTTAAAATTTTATTTTTGCTTTTTAGCATTTCTGTAAAGCATTGGGAGTTATAGGCACAAAGTAACATTTTCAGGGCATTTTATAACTCAGAAGGACAAAAATTGTTTTTATAAATTAATTTAGAATTATCTACAATGGCCATGAAAATTTCTTGTCACTATTCTTGGGAAAAGTATAGGGTACATGCGAATTGCTTTTAACTGTTTAATAATTTGTATTGGATGATCAACCAGGAGAAAAAGGGGACCTTGTGTCCTGATTTGATATGAAATATATGTTTTAGTGTTGCTGTGCAGTGAACATGTTTTTAGCATGTTAGAAACATTCAGATTTAGGGGATGATAGCCAGACTCTGTTCTAGATTTCCCATCATCATTAGCACTTGATGTAGCAATAATGAACTAATTCTTTTCCATTTGAACTTGGACCTGAAAGTGTTTAATGGAACGCAGTAATAACATTTTTAGGGGTAACATATTGGAAAGGACATGGCTACTGACTAGCTTATTCTGTTTCTACAGACAGATGTTTTTTGCTGTGGTGTTTAAAGGGGTCTTAGATACAGGCACTTCTTAATGGTTTGGATTCTAGAAATTGACATTGAAGAATCTCTGTTTAATTCAGCTGGCTAGTTAACTACCAACAGAGAAAGGAGATGGTATCTATTGGTTTCATTTCAGATAATGCTCCATTTCTTTTGTCTTAACTCTTAAGACTTCTTAACTCTTAAGAATTCACCTTTCCAGGCTGACCAATTATAATCCACATATAGGTATAATCTTCAAGGGGCCATCCTATGTTTGGAGGTAGCAAAAGCAGAGATCTGCCCAAAAAAGAATCAGTAAAAATAGAAAGCACCACAATGGTAATCTTGGAAAACCCATGGAGTAGGGAACAGTAACAGCAGCAGTGGTTCTTACACACACATAATTCTTGGCTTTGGGATGACCTTAAAATCCAGGACTGTTAACTTCAGAAATATAGGGGAACATAATGCAAGTTGGTGGGTTATTATTGCAGAAACTCAGGTGATACAAGTGAGTCTTAGGGCCCATCCCTCCATCCCAAAAGCCCTGCAAGGAGGAGGACTTGGTTTTATCACAAAGACTCTATTCTATTCAGGAGCTAAAGCTGGAGTGAACTTAGAGGAAACAAAACACATTATAAAAATTATTGTAAATCTAGACCAATCTAGAACAAAGAGTAAATACATAATGATTATAAGCTACTCAAAGGGGAAAGTTTTTTTATTTTTATCAAGGACTACATGACTATTTAGAAATAAAAAGCAAAATATTAAAAGAACTGAGATTAAAACAATGGAGGAGAAATTGGGAAAAGCATGGCAAACCTAAGAAACTGTCAGAATATTAGAATAGCCTAAATATATCTCTGATTAAAGATAAAGAGAACACTATCATAAGATTTAAAAACAAAAAAGATGAATATATAGAATACCTGATACAAGAATCAGAGGGCACAGAATCCATTGATCACTTCTTGAAAGAAATCCTCAAAACAGGCAAACTAGGTAGATCCAGAGCTCCTCCCACATCAGAGAAATACTACAAGCTTCCTAGAAAGAAGAAATGGTTTAAGTTTCTTGTCAAGTCAGGGTTGACAGCCTTTTGGTTCCTTCTAGAGATGGGCTTATAACCAAGAATGTATTAATTTATTTTGCAAAGTGGAGTGGATTAGAGACCTCTTAAAATATTTTCCAGATCTGAGTTGAGTAGGATCTTTGAAATGCAATATTCAAAAGAACCCTAGAAAGGTAAAACTGTAAATTATTGGAAGAGGCTATGTAATTGTGTGCTAATATTGTAATAATTAACCCCTTCTACTTTCAAAGTAATGACTTTTTAAAAATTAATAGCTTTTGTTTTTACATGGTTAAAGTTTCTCTCCCCCTCCTCCTCCTCCTTTTTCTTCTCCCCCTCCTCCCTTTCTCCCTCTCTCTCCCAGAAAGTGTCTGAGGCTGGATTTGAACTTGGGTCCTCCTGACTCCAGGGTCAGTACTCAATCCACTGTACTGTTTAACTGTCCCTAAAATTTCTCTTTTTTAAAGTTAATTCTCTTAAGAAAAGTTATTTTTCCCTTCTAGAGAACCATTCTATATCACAGTATTGATTATAATTATGTCTCCCTCTAGTACTTTTTCCTTTTCTCTGTTCTTTCTTCTTTACAGAGAAGGATAGTGTCAATAATATTTGAAGCTGTTGGTTTCTGCACCTCTACTCTTTTAATTTAAAAAAAATCTTAATCACCCGTTCATGTCTCCAATTTTGGAATTTGTTTTACTTAAAATTAATTCAACTCTTCTTTCTTCTACCTTCCTTGTCTACTTGTCTTGTCTCCTTTTATTTTCCTGTTCAGTTTAATGTTATTTCTACACCAAATTCTTAATAATTCAGCTCTTTGGTTCAGATGAAAGTGAGATTCATCCTCACTTCATTTTGTGAGCTACTGAACACCTTCCCCTTTTTTCTTTGTTCTCTACTTTTATTTCTTTTCCCTTTTTATTTTCAGTATTACCAAAACAGATTATCATCACACCCCTTCCCTCCAATCTTACTTAAACTCTCCTCTTTGGCCCTTAATGACATCAAGATTCTGTAGGTATGTTTAATTTTTTTCTTATTAGAATATATACACATGCACACATGTATATATATATATATATATATATATATATATATATATATATATATATATATATAATATATATATATATATGTTTATATTAGAATATATTAGAAGAGAAATATGTACAGTCCTTTGAATGCTCAGAGATATTCAGCTTTTTGGTTTTCATTTCATACTTTAAGCTCTGGTTTAGCAAGAATTATACGTAAGCTTTATATAGGCCAATCTTAAAGGTCTTTGTACTAATTATCTTAATTGATTCTCACCACAACCTTGTAAGACAGATTCTATTATTATCCTCATTTTTCAGGGTTTGAATAAACTTGGCTGAGAGAGAGTGACTCATGATTACATAGTTAAATGTCCAAAGATCAAACTCAAGTCTTCCTAACTCTTAAGTCTAGTGTTGTTTATATACTTCAAAGAAGCTTGAAAGTTCTATTAAGGATCTGGTTTTTTGTGTGTTTTGTTTTTGTTATGTTTTCTCCTTGTAGGATTATGTAGTTTTGTATAACTTTTTCTTAACTTTTTAACTTTTATGTTTATTTTTAAGCTTTTATCTTTTAGAATATTGAATCCCTAGGTCTTTCCTTTTGGAGGATTAGCTTCCAAGATCTTGCATGATCCTGTTTTTTGTTTTTGGTTTTTTTTGGGGGGGACATAAACTCTTTCCTTTTAGTTTTTGATCTGGAACTCTGGCTTTTGGCTATGACATTAGGGGTTTTCATTTTGAAGTTTCAGGGGAAGACTAGTAAAGTCTGTTTGTACTTTGCTCTCTGGTTTTATTAAATTTGAATTTTTTCATTTATGATTTTTTTGAAATATGGTACCTAGCCTTCTTATTTTGCTTATGCTATCTTAGCTGGATCTTAAATATGTTCTCCATTTGGTGGGTATTTCATACCCCTTCTACCACTTACTTTTTTTGTTTTTGTTGTCTTTATGAACCTGATGATGATACAGGGAAACGAGTTGTTTTAATTTTCATTGTCAAAGCTCTTCTTACTCCCCAGATTCCATGCTTCTCCTGTTTGTTCTTAGTTGCCTTATTGTGGTCCATACAAGCATGGACCAAGAAATAGCAAATTTAACACAGTAAATCAATAGAATTTGATGTACTCTAGCTCTCTCAATATAACTTATCTGTCTGATTTCATTCCCTATCCCTCATTTAACCCCAGTCTTTTCAAGATGTTCTTTATCTCCTTCCTCTCACAGTCAAAATTAGTTAAAATACTTTCTACCTTTTATGTCGCCACTTTACTGAATCTCTTCTAATACTGTTATAAATTGATTTATAATTTCATTGCTCAATTGAAATAGCTCTTTCCAACATTACCTTGTTGTCTTATGGATACCCACTCACTTCTGGGTTTTATTGAATTTACTCTTTCTTAGTTCTCTTCCTTCTGTCCCTGTCTTCTTTCCTGGTTCATCTTCTATATCATGCCTCCTAGTTGTGGGTATGTCCCAAAGTGCTTCGACTCTTCTCTTATTGCTATACTCATTTACTTAGTGATCTCATCAATTCCAAATGGGTGTAATTATGCAATTAATTTCAGATTAATATAGCTATCCCTAGACTCTCCTAAGTTTTAGTGATATGTGACTAGAACTGCCTTTTGAATCTTTTTAACTGGTTGTTTAGAAGGTGTTTCAAATTTGATATGTCCAAAGTAGAACTTTTTTTTTAAATAATAACTTTTTATTTTTCAAAATATATGCAAAGATAGTTTAACCTTTGCAAAACCTTGTGTTCCATATTTTTCTCCCTCCCTCCTCAATTTCTTTCTCCCCTTAAAAGCAGGTAATCCAATATAGGTGAAACATGTCCAATTTTTGTATATGCATTTCCACATTTGTTGGGTTATACAAAAAAATCAGATCAAAAAGAAAATAAAGCAAGCAAATGGGTGAAAATACTTTCCACATTCAGTCACCACAGTCCTCTCTGTAGATGCAGATGACTCTTTACATCAGAAGTCTATTGGAGCTGGCCTGAATCATCTTATTGTTGAAAAGAGCCTCATCCATCATAGTTTCTCATTGCATAATCTTGTTGATGTTTACAATGTTCTCTTGATTCTGCTTTCTTCTCTTAGCATCAATTTATGCAAGTTTTTCTGAAATCATTCTGCTGATTGATTGTTATAGAAGAGTAATATTCCATAACATTCAGATACCATAACTTATTCAGCCATTCTCCAACTGATGGGCATCTTACTCAATTTCCAGTTCCTTGTCACTAAAAAAAGGCTGGTACATTTTTGCACATGTGGGTCCCTTTTCCTTTTTTCTCTTTGGAATACAGGCCTAGTAGAGACACTGCTAGATAAAAGAGTATGCCCAGTTTGATAGCCCTTTGGGCATAGTTCCATATTACTCTTCAAAATGATTGGATCATTTCACAACTCCACCAACAATGCTTTATAGTGTGCCAGTTTTCCCACATCCCCTCCAGCATTTTATCATTATCTTTTTCTGTCACCTTAGCCAATCTGAGAGGTGTGAAGTGATACAAAATAGAAATTCTTATATTCTCTCTAAAATTCATCCTTCTTTTTAATCTCTATTACAATGAAGGGTGCCACCATCATCCTTTTCCAGGATTGTAAGTTTGCAAATATTCTTCACTTCCCAATTTCTTTTGCCCCACATGTGCAGACATTTGCCAGACTTCTTAAAAATTCTCACAATATTTCTTATTCATACCCTATAAATACTCCTTATACAACCATTGGTCTTAGATGTTCTGTCTGTTGGTCACTGACAGAGATGCTTCAGTTCTACAATTTGCTTCATATTTTGCCAAGAGAATTGGATTTGGAGTCAGAATATAGAGGTTTGAGTCCTCTGCCATATAATTGCCGGAACTTGAACAGGCCACATCTTATTGTAAGTTTTTTTTCCTTCAAAGAGGGTGATACTTTCATTATCTTTGTATGTTTTTGAGGAAAATAATTTTGAAAGATTCAAGTACTATTGTTTTAAGCTTGTTTAATTTATTTGTAAATTGTTTTGCTTAAATACTTGTTTATCTTTTTTTTCTTGTATTTAGGTTTCTTTTTCTTTTGTTTTGTAGTCATATTAAATAGAAGCATAAAATGAACTAAACAATATGACTGATTCAAAGATGCTTTTGAGTGAGTTGTTTTTAAAATACTGGTTAAACCTTAGAGTACAATAAAAATACTAGCTGCTGTGCTTAGTAATAATCATTCAACAAACATTATTAATTGCCTGCAGTATGTCAGGGATTGTGCTAGATGTTGAGGACACATTGCCTTCAAAGTGCTTGTATTTTGTCAGAAGAAAACAAGGGAGAAAGAATGATAACTTGAACTAAGAAAGAGCTCTGGTAGAAAGCAGAGCTTGAGAGCTGAGATCTGAAGGAAAGTGGAGATACCGAGAGCAATGGAATGGTTAGAGAATACAATCCAGGGAAGTGGGTAGTTTTTATGGTTTCTTCTCTCTTGATAATTACTTTTTTTTTTTCAAACTACATACAAAGATAGTGTTCAACATTCATATGGTTTGTTCTTTGTACTGAAGAGGACTAAAAGAACAGCATGTTATTGGGTTCAATGTACAGTGTGTTCAGCTGTGGATGATTATATCAATACAAGTTTGAAAGGCTTTATCACAGGTCTGATACAAATCGTCTGTATTTGGAAGGGAAATGTCTAATTTTGTTCATCTTGGATTCCTTTTGAGCAACTGCTTTGCTCCTAAGAACATAGCATCTTCTTTGATGGTGGGGTATATCATGCTAAACAACTCTATGCCAATGTTTCCCATGTCTCATAATCATTACCAAAGTTCTTTAGAGATATCTTGAGAGTTCTGTTATATTCTCACCATCATGTGAATTCTGTCTTGTGTGACTTCTCCAAAAAATGGTCATTTAGACAAATTTATGTTTGGCATTCAAACAGTGAGGCCAATTTATCAGAGTTGTACTTTTTGCAGAAGGATTTGAATGCTTGGCAGTTTCAATTTGAGAAAGGACCTCAACGTTCAGCACCTTTTCTTGCCAAGTGATCTTCAGAATCTTCCTAAGACAATTCAAATGGAAGTGGTTCTCCTCTGGTGCTGGTACATTATTCAAGTCTCTTGTGAGATAAGGGAATAGCCAGAATGAAGGCATAGGAGAGGGAATGCTATTTCTGAATAAAAAGTTATTTTTTTCTAAGAGATAACAATAAAATTGCCATTTTGACTACACCATAGTGTCTGAAGGGAAATAATATATAATAAGGCCAAAAAGGTAGATTAGCTGTAGGTCATCTTGGGTATTAAATGCCACAGGAATTTGCATTTGACCCTACGGCAACTGAAGCTCAAGAAAGAAAGGGTAAAATGCCCCAGTATCTTTGTCAGGAAATCCCAAATTTGATCATCAAAAGTTGGCTCTGCAACAACAAATAAAAAATACTGAAATAGAGGTTACTTTATACTTTTGTTTTATAGTCATCAGTACAAACTTTTTTTTAGTTATCAGTACAGAGAAAAATCTTATGTTTATATGAGTGAAATTCCTAACTCTGAAAGTTCCTCATTGATGTGAATATTTTGAATTTCCCTATTTTGAGGGAAATCATTTTTATTTTCATGAATTAATACCGTTAAAGGATTATGAATAAGCTAGACTTGTCTTTTTTAAACCATTCTTTTAGAACATTTAAAACATATAGGTCATTTTTATAATTAAACATTTTGTGTTATACTTAGTAAACTTCTAAAATAAAAATTGAAAACCAGGGTACTATTTGAGTAAATTTTGAGTTCTTGTGGATAATTTATATAATTAATTGAAAGTATAAGTATGTTTGCAAGTTTTTATGATCAGCTTACCAAATGCTAACATGGAGACAGTAATTTCTCCAGTGTATATCTCCTTCTGCCAGCATTAATTAGATGGAAATTCCCTATACCTTCTAGTCCCACTGAAGAATCAGATAGCCCAATGCAAATTAATCTGGCTGATTATATTTCAGTCCTTTGCTTCACAGCAGCACAGACACCCAAATTTCTGCATATATACCAAGCCAATCCCATCACAATATAGGCAGAACCAGGAAGGCATGAGGCAAACAGATAGGGCTTCCTTCGAAGGGTTGCTGAATTTCAAGATTAAATAAATTTGTCTTGAGCCAGGTTTATTTATACCAAATCATTCTTCTTTATTACATTATCTCATCATTTGAGATGATACTTTTTTCCATTTATATTGAAAAATCTTGATTAAATGTGAAAATCATCCTAGATATGATGTTATTTTATATGTAAAAAAAAAATTTAAAAATTTTCTAAGTTTTGTATTTATGTCTTGCTTATAATAAATAATTTTTTTGTGACAAAAGTTGATCTAAATCAGTGAAAACATTAAAAGAAAAATCTGACTTTTATGTAATATTGTATCTTCCCACCTTTGCAAAGGTTGGGATTGGGGGAACATACCTTCTTAAATTTCTGTAAACAAGTATTGTGTGCCAAGTACTTGAAATGGAAAAGTAAAATATAATTCCCTGTCCTTGGAGATCTATAAGCAACTAGTTATGCACACATGCACACACAAGCTCTCTCTCTTTCCCTACCCCCCTCAAAGGCTAGGCAGTAGCATATATTGAGACAGGAAGAAGGAATGAGGAATTACAAAAGAAGATAGATATAATCAATATATAGATGGATTGGGGTTGGGGGAATTGGATACAGAAGAAAAGATTTAAGTGTCTGAGATCATTGGGAAAGACCTCCTGGAATAGATTGGGTGAGTTGAATCTTGAAGAAAGTCAGGGAAACTTAAGTCATAGGTGGAAGGGAGACCATTCCTAGTGTGAAAGCCAAGAGTAGTACCAAGGCATGAAAATTGGAAATAGGGTGTAATGTTGAAGAAAATACAAGCAGGCCAGCATTCGTGTGATTAAGATATGGAGAAAAAAGGAAACTACAAGAATTCATATCTATTCTTTTGGAGCCAAACTTATTGTTTATTGTTTCACAAGTTTCATGTTCAGTTTTTTAAAAATGGTGGCTGTTCTTTCTATTTAACTTTTTCTGTTACATTTGTATACCAGAGTTTATTTTGCTATACCCCCATTGATAGGCATCTACTTTGTTTCCATTTCCTTGCTACCATAAAAAAATGCTACTATAAATATTTTGGTGATTATGGAATCTTTCTGTTAATAACTTCTTAAAGTATATTAACATTTAATTTGGAATCAGGGATTATAAACATTTTTGGTCAGTTTATTTACATGATTTGAATAGTTTTCTAACATTCTAACATGATTCTATTAATTAATAGAACTAATTACATAATAATAAATTATTAATTACAACTCCACCAATAATATATTAATGTAGCTCTTTTCGACAGTCCCTCCAACATCAAGTCTTTTATCTTTTTCTGTACTATCAGTTTGACAATTGTGAAGTAAAATCCCAGAATTTGTTTTACATTGCCTTGCTTATGATTTGAAGCGTCTTTATGTTGTTAATAGTTTGTACTTTAAAAAGTGTTTATATTCTTTGATCATTTCATTATTGGGAAAAAAACTTGGATTTATGTATGTTATTTGTCTTGAATATCAAGTCCTTATGAGAGAGGCTTGTTGATTAAGGTATTGGGTTTTTTTGTTTTGTTTTGTTTTGTTTTTTTAGTTGATTATTATAAAATTGGCATTTAACTTTCAAGATTGCCCCCCCCCCCAAAAAAAAAAATAGTATTTAATTAAGGAAGTTTAATGAATCTGGTCACAAAGATGAAAATTAAAAAAAAAAAAACTTTTCATTCAGGATAGTAGGATAGTTTTCAGTGACAAGGACAATTTAATTGCATGGTACATGACCTTTTCTGGAAATGATGAATACCTATTACTGGGACCATATATTTAGTACCATTTCTAGTGTTAAGGAATATTACAAAGGAAATAGACTGTTAATTGATGAAAAGCTTCTTAGCTCTTATGGAAGGCATACATTTTTACTAAGATGATAATTTTAGAATTACTGTCATTTTTCTTGGTTTCTCTTTATATTTGAGATTAATTAAAAAGTAATCATTGTTTTTGTGGGTAATGGATTTTTTTTCATCTTATTCTCCCAACTTCTTGTCTTGGGCTAGGTTACTAAGTTAATGAGTAGGAATTATTTAAAATCACTTTTAATATAAATTAGAAATTAATTTAAAATAATATTTTTGGGCTATTTAAATATGAAAGTAAAATAAAAGGAATTGAACTTAAGAATTTTAGGAAATCATCTGGCCCTTCCAGTTATTCTTATGATTTTATAAAAAAAAATTATATGCAAGATAAATGTGATTGAATCTTAAAGCTGATTAAAGAAGAAATATGATGTAACTTTAAATATCGGAGAGAAAAAATTTACTGAAGAATTTCTGGTAAGCTTTTACTGAGTTTCTCTTTTGTGCAGAGCATGATAACTGAGAAAAATGGAGTAAGACTAAAGTTTTTATCATAACAATATTTTAAAAAATTTTAGTTACTGATTCTAATTCTTTTGAATTGAAAACTGACTTGACACAGTTTTTATTGAATTAACCATCAACTCAACCACCATGCACAATTGATGAGATAATTTTAAAATGAATATTTTCTAGATCTTATGAGGCGCCAGGAAGAATTGAGACGTTTGGAAGAACTTCGAAATCAAGAGCTTCAGAAACGCAAACAAATACAGTTGAGGTAAATGGTGATCTTTTTTTTAAACAATGAATTCCTATTTTAGCATAATGTTTGAACTATATAAAATCTGCTTGCAAAATTTGGGGAAAGTAACGGTTCAATGGGTAAAGGAATTGTGTAGATAGTAGTGACCACTGCTCTTTAATTTGCTGATTTAAAAGAAATGAAAAATAAATGATGAGGATGGAATTCTTAACATCTGTTCATATTTATAAATTGAGTAATTTCCAAAATCTTTGAATTAAGGGTGTAAAACTGCTTTCTAAGATTTCAAAATACCATAGGAACATTGCTTTTTAAATATCACAATATTATTTATTTGAAAAATTTAAAGAGATTTGAACATTTTAGCTTTGCAAAGAAAGTGGGAAAGATTGAATTTGGTTGAATTTAATACACATTTCTTTTTAATGGTGACAGAAGTAAGTAATCACTGTAGTATCCTAGAAGATTCCATGAGCAGCTGTGATTTAAGATTGAATGTGTTGAGTACAACTAGTGATGGGAAAAATGTTTTGAGAGATAAGGAAGAGATTACTTCAGTCATAAGGAAGAGATTACTTCAGTCTTAGAGGAAAGTGAGAAGTGATTTTTTTTTTTTGAGAGAGAGAGAAAGGAAGTAATTAAGCAAAGGCATAAAGGTATTGTGGTATGGTTATTTCATTTTGGTCAGTGTGAAGTTCTTAAGAGTATCAAGATGAAAGATTAGTCTCTAAGTAACCTTAAGCTACATTTGCTTACTATATTTATTTTAGATCGCTGTGTTGCTATGTGGGAATTCTTTGACTTTATCTTCTAGGAGACTTTAGTCTTTTTCTATCTGTTCTCATATTTATGTCATATACTATAAAATACTTGAAACATTATTTTAATAACTGGTTGATGACTTCCATAATATGCTCATTATGTAGATAATCCAACTTTTTACTTCTTGAGTAGAAAGCAAGTTTAAACACATATTTGGTGGAAATTTTTAGCTGATTGCTATTATGAAGGAAGAAGACATACTATAGTATGTCATAGTATTTTATGCATCTGATTACAGAATTTTCTCCATGTGTTATTATTTGAGTGATTTTTCTTTACTTGATGTGACAGTCCTTACCATTCATATTAGTGACTCTAGTCCAATACCTTTCTACTTTATTTTTTAAATGATACGGTTTTGTCATTTGTAGGGATGACAACATTAGGGTATCAACGAGCATAAATATACATAGAGTAATTTTAAAAAACCACATGATAATATCAATAGGTGCCAATGACAAAAGAAAACATACTTTTTTCTTTTCTTTTCTTTTTTTTTTTTTTTTGAAGATCTTAATTTTATTTTGGACAGAAAGTTAAAGGTGAATGAAAGATCAAGGTCAGGAAAACATACTTTTTTCTAAAAACCTGAAAAACCAAAAACCTAGAAAAGGACTATTTAAAATTATCAAAGTCAAATATCTCAAGACCAAGAACTAATATTCTTTGGAATGGAAAAAAATACTATTTACAATTCAAGCAATTGAGGAAAAATATTTGCTTTCCTTTTATTTTCCATACAACTAGAATTCCCAGTTAGTTGATAATGGGAAAAAGAGGAATGATGTGGAAATGTAGCATAAATTTTAGATATAAGGGAGAGGGAATAGTAACAATATTAAATTTGTTGTGAGTATTGGGGAATGAATGGTGGTGGTAACAAAAATAGAGATTTTTGAGCTTTGAGAGTGTGGTATATTCTCCATTCAATTGTGGTAATGTCATTTTCCTTAAAATTAGAGAATCTACAAGTAGAATATTATAGTTTCTTTGAGTGAACAAAATAAAGACATGTGTGCCAAGTAATAGGCTTGCATTGCTACAAAATAGAGCAATAAAATGAAAATTGAATTATGAGATAGAATTAACACTATTAAGAGATTACTATGTTAATCCCTTTAGACATGAAGAAGAACACCGTAGGCGTGAAGAAGAGATGATACGTCATAGAGAACAAGAGGAACTTCGAAGACAACAGGAAGGATTTAAACCAAACTACTTGGAAAATGTAAGTAGAATACCAGTTAATTAAAAATGGTAATCTTCAACAGAGGATATACTTGAAGGATATATTTGAATTCCTGTTCTATTTCTTGATGGGATTTTTCTTTATAGTTAGAGGAAGATTTTCTTTTCAGTGTTCTTATCAATGAAAGTATTTGTCTGAAAATGATATACCTGGGTCCTGTATTATACATTGCTTTTTGTACTAGTTGAATTTATATTGTTGTTCTGATTATTATTATAATTAGTGTAATCTTTATGTAATTGTGCAGAGACAGTATTTTCTGTCTGCTTTGTTTTATTAGTAGACATAACAAGGATGAAAAATCCTTTTTTTTGGCTGTTCTATTTATTAATTTTTGGAGGTTTTTCTGTTACAAAATTTAATTTGAAATTAAAGGCATTAAATACATTGTTTTATATTTTGACTCCTTCAAACTACTACTTATATTTTAAAAATGAAATTACGCCATACATTGTTAATTTGATAGAAATAGATTTCAGAAGTTTTAAATTAAAGTAATGGCTATATTATTGCTTGAAGAATTTGCTAATAGATCATAAATTTAAAGACTGCTTAGGGTTCTTTTTGGCTAAGTATATATAGTTTATGTTTTAACAGTTTAGCTTTTTTTCAAATCCTTATTTAGCTTATGTTAACATTTTGATATTTTTTCAGGTTTTTTACTTTTGAAATATACAGTATCTATAAAAAGGGAGCTTTTAAAATAGATAATTTGTTAGGTTTTTTAATATTTTTCTTTTTGGTACTGGTAAGGAGAAAACAAATATGTATAATTATGTGGTTACTTTTAAAAAAATTTAAATAAAAGTAAAGATAATATTACACAAACTAGGAAACTACTTTTTTGTTAATTTGAAAAAATTACAGTTTGGAAATGTGAGTCAAAAAAATTGAGTCAAACCTAAAATAATCCGCAATAAGCCACTTTAAATTTGAATTGGTATGTTATATTTCCTTTTATCTTTCTGTTTTTCTTGAATCCTTAAGGAATTTCAGACATGGTAACCTCAGTTAAGTGTGTCTCCATTTACAGTGATAGTTTTGAGGGTATTGTTCAGCAGTTGGAAAGGATATCAAAGCAGTATTTGAATGTTGTGTAAGAATAGAAAAAGCTTTGAATTAATATTAACTTATTGAGCTTTAACCTAGCTCAATGTATTATGATTTTAAGCCAATCTAAAATTTTCAAAATAATTGCATACTTAAATTTTTTTGCTAATGTCAAGTATTAGCAAATAATACCTCATTTCAAATGCAGTAACATTTTGATGCTTTGCTCAAATAATATAGTGAAGTGAGGAAATAACCTTTACATTTTTTCAATTATATTAAGATTGAAAATAAAATACTCTGAAGTATTAAAATATAGTAACTTAAACTTTTAAAAATCTAACATTGCATTAACTATCATCACTTGTTTTAAAAAAAGGAAATTTCTCAATGTAGACTTTAAAAGTCATTCTCTTCTAGAGATCAGTTTACTGTTTTGCATTATTAGCTTAGTTTTTCATTAGCATATATGCCTTGAATAGCATGTACAGTCATAAAAACAGACTTTCAGAAACATGTTCATTTTATCCTCATTCATTTTTTAGATAAAATAATTTCATTTGTGAGTGTATATATATATAAATAATCATGCATATTTAGTAATTGAAATGTATAAAATACATTCCCATTAGTATTTTTTAATACTAAGTTTTTTGACTAAAAGTATTTTCTGTAGTGTGTAATTACAATTTAATTTTAATGGCATGTTATGATGTTAGAATTAACAAGAAATAATCATTAATTTTTTTTCTGTGTTATTATTAAGAGTGAATATTTAATTGCATGTGTATCATTTTGGTGACTTTTCTTTTGTCTGGTGTCCCACTGTCTTTTGCGATAGCTAATAATAATTGGTAGAACTGCCAGATTTCTTACAAAAAAAAAAAAAAAAAAGGAAAGTTAAAAATTTTTTATATCTTCTGTTGACTTGTTAGAGGAAAAGAATTGCAAAGAATTTTGAAGGCTTTTGTTATTTAAAACTTAGAAAATAGGCCTTCTTGTGTTATCTTAGTTTCTTCATTGTTTAGTTTTAAAAGGAGAGGAACCAAATGGTAAGTTCTCAGATTGAGTTAAAACGTTCAGGGTTAGGTGTTTTGTTTTTTTAATATGATAAGCCTCTTTTCCTTTTTAAAAAGTTCATAACTTATTCCTATTGTAAAGTAGGACTTTGTATTTTTATTAGTACTCTGTGGTGCCGAAATGTCTATAGATTATGTTAATTGTGGTTTTAAACTTTCTTCATTGCTTTTCAAAAAAATATAGAAGTAACTGAAACCAAATTTCTTACAGGCACGATCCATTTCTGACTTGCTTAGTTTTTTCCTTTTGAGGTAATGAGGGGCAGTAGAAAGCTGTCACATTTTATTCTCAAAAAAATTTTTTTTTTGGTGGCCTCCAGTGTTTGGTCGTCTTGAATAAAACCAATGTTTGATGTTTCTCAGTTACGTTGTTTTGAAAGGTAGTCACAACTATTTTGAAGATTAATGAATGAGATCTCAAAGATAAGTAAAGACTTTGTTCTACTCCTAAGTTATAATAGATTTTTTAAAGTTTTCTTATGACCCAGGGGAATGTTCAAAGTTTTAATTCTTGAATGTAAACATCTTTAAGGCATTATATGTAAAACATTTTCTCAATTTCTCTTGGACAAAAAAAAAAAAATCTAGTTTTCATGGTACTCTGATCAGAATTTTTTACTTATTTCATGTTATCTGACACTTTTTCACCACAGTAATGAGTGATTGAATTTGTAATTAGATTTTATTAGGTTCATGTAATTTGCTCATTTTGCAGAAATACAGGCATTCTATAAGCGTAAGGTCTCTTAAAGAATGACTTCCTGCTATATTAATCTTGTGATGTACTAGCTATATTTTATGTTTGTTTATTTGTACCTTGTGTGCTTGAAGCATTGAACTTATTTGCAAAGTGGGGATGTTAGGGTGGGGAAGGATGAATTATGGGAGGACATTATATGGGAAAGAGAAGGCATTTCAATCCTAGGAAATGAGTATTATTATATAATATGCCCTTTTATTTGGCAAAAGTAATGTTCACAAAAGCCATATTAACAATAAAGATAATATTATTGTAAATCCTTAGCATTTCTATATGATATGTCAGAATTATATAGATGGAGCCTGTGGTGCTTCAATTATGAGGGGGTGGAGGGAAATAAGGATAGTATTTTTGACATAAAAACTTATGATGGAGATATTTCTATCATGTTTTTCAACAATATTAACTCATCTTCAATTTACAATTGCCTATGTTTTAAAAGTCAAATAAATTTCTAGCCCTATTTGTATTGTAAAGAAATTCAAACCTTTTCTTAGTGCCCAGATACTACTCATCATAAATCAAATATTACTTCATCTGAAATTATATTTTGAAGGAATTACCATATTTCTTTATGTGGCCAGTTCACACTTCAAGTTGATAACTATTTTTATAAATCTTAGAATCTTAGCAGTGGTCATTTTGGGAAAATTTGTTTAAACCTTCTGGCAGAAAAATAATATTTTATGTTCTATTAAATCATAGAAGGTTCTCAAGAGCTAGTTAACTATAAGCAGGAATGAGTTGCACCTTTTTATTCTGCATTGTTAATTATTGCTTAGATAACTCTTGTTAGAGACTTAATTCTTCAGTAATCTGATTTCATTGCTTCTGGCACAATTTCCCATCAACCCCATCTTGAGAAATTTCACTGTTCCCCTACCACTTATTTCCATAAAAATCCATCTCTTTATAGTTGTTTCTTTTGGATTAGTGGAGTCTCTCAAATGATGGTGATCATGGAACAAAAGAGAATATAATTCAAATTCAGGGACAGTATTTTTCTAAGGTTTTTTGTTATAACAGACTCTTCAAGTAGGGCTCAGTGTCTTCATCATTGGAATAGAGTAAGTGTGTTAGAAATGTTGTACAAAATTTTAGGTGCATTTTCTCAGAAATTTCTCAGTTATATATTAACTCAGAAATATTTAATATGCATACATCTTGATGCTATAAAAGTTTAGTTAAGGGTAAGTACTTTTTTGATAGTTTGTTACTTATATATGAAACCAATTACTGGAGCAATTTTTGTTTGAATTTTTAACTAGGAAAAAATTTAAAAGGTATAGTTGTTGAGACAAATAACAATTTGGCTTCAAATGTAATTTGCTAAAATGTTTTTGAGAACGTCTTCACCTTTAATTTTTGTACATTTTATAACTTTTGAGAGTTGAGGACAATGGTAAAGCAATAGAATTGTTGTGTCAAAATTATTGTTAGAAGTTCTTAACTATTAGTTTATTGTGAGTTTCTTGATCGATTTTATAATTTTTGGAAATGAACTTTAGTCATACATCTAAAATTTCAAAGTGGTTCTTGGAAATGAGATCAAATTGAGAAATTGAGCACCGACTTTTAGTTGTTAAATATAATTAGTACCAATCTTTCTGTCATAATAGTCACTGGGGATCCCAAGATTCTAGTCAAATGGCATTGCTGCAAGTTGATTTTTTGGGGGGGCAGGGGAGGTGGGCAGGGTAGAAAAATAATGATGATGATATAACAGTAAAATTATTGCTTTGAATGGTTTTGATCCTATGATCAGCCCCTCAGCCTCAGAAAAAGTGTTCTTTTTCTTGATGTACTTTTAAGTGTGTGTATATGTATTATATGTATGTATTTGTGTGTATACATACGTATATATAAACATATACACACACACAGATACACATATAGAATTCTTACAAAACAATTTGATCTCTCATAAAATGGCTTGTATATCTTAATGATTTTTTAAAGAAAAAAATCAGTATATTTAAATCCAAAATAATGAGTCAAAATAAATTCCCCCCAAAAAATCAAATTTTTTACTGGTACACTATGTGTTACTAATTTTTGAAATTCTAAATGATGTCATCTGTCTAATTATATACATTAATATAAACAGGATTTTTATTTAGTCTTAACAGGAGCTGTGAGAAAAGGACTTCTTTGACACAATAATTACCTCCTTTCAGGCAAGCGATGAATCATCAAATTTGTGAGAGAACTGTATTTGTTCCTATGGTCAGCAGTGATCCTAACCACTTTTTAGTTTGGATTGGGCAATATGGTTGAAGAATGCATAGACCTTTATATTTGTGACTTTATTGCTTAAAGTATATGATTTCAAAACACCAAAAATGCCTTTTTCCCCTACCTTTTTGGTACTTCTGATAATTTACTGAGCTAGTCCTAAATTCATAGTAAGTTCTACATATTCAGGATGTAGGAAAACAAATGAATGTTCCCTGAAGATTGTGGGCTCATCACCAGAAAAGTAGATCTAAGAATATTTAAATTTTTGGAATGTTAATTAACAAATTTGTTAAATGAAGGATATGTATATTGAAGAATAAGAAATTTTAGTTTGATTGAGGACTTGGTGATGAATTTGGGGACACTTTCGGGATGAAACCCAATAGCAACAATGGAAAATGTTCATTCTTTATATGATGTGGCAGAAAAAACTAGTTAAAAGCCATTAGCTTCTACCTTTCTACTTGATATTTAACTTGAGCTAGTGATTTAATGTCTCCTATTTTTCTTTAATCATTTTGTAAAATGAGGTGGTAAGAATAAATCATCTCAGTTTCATTTTAGCTCTGAATTTTCTTAATCTTACTAAATAATGAACAGCACCAAATCTCACCTTAATAAGAGAATTAAAGGGGTATACTTCCCATAGATATGGTGGGTTCATATAGTGCATAAGGAATAATGTGCCATTGGAGCACCTTGAAGTAGATTCTAAATAAAGGAAAACGAATAATAATTTAGACATAAGCTAATTTTTTAAATTTAAATAAATTTCTTAAAAGTTTCCAAAATTCTTACAGGTGGCAGCCAGGCTAGATGATGTTGATGATTAATTTTTTTATGCTGTTTTAAAATTATCCATTTGATCCTCATGGTTAAAAATCTTTTAAGGGTTAATTACTTGACCTCAAAAGATTACATTACCTTCTGTACTTTGTAAAGGAATTTATAGTAGGAAGAAAACTCAGCCATAATCATTACTCTCTCCTACATCTCCCATTCTGCTTCTAACCTTTTACCTTATTTGTTCAGAATTTTCTCTTCCTCCACCCCATGCTAGGCAGAGATGACATTAAACAATTCTTATAAAAATCTTACTATGAGGCTGTTCCCTTGGTAATTTAAATGAAATCTATTGCACCTTTGCAGTTGGGGGTTAATTTCTTTTGTTCTACATGTATGTCTTGCAGGCTTTAAAAAGGATCAGGAAGGCAGCATAGTATAGCACAAAGAATGCTGTCATGTCGTTGAACTCGGGCAGAGAGATTTGTACCTACTGACATGTCATTTCTTTGTGACCATAGATATGTCAAATAATCACTTAACTGTTTTTCAATTGTGTCATCTGTAAAATGAGATGATAATAACCAGCCAACTACCTAGCTTATACTTTGTGTCAGGTACTGTTAGGTATTTGGGATGTATTTACAAAGAATGGAATAATCCCTGTTCTTATAGAGCTTGAGAAAATTGATAGAACTCCTTGTAAACCTTTAAGTGATATAGATCAGTTAGATATTAAAAATTGGTGAATATATTTCTGGAGCTTTTAATGACAAAATGGATTGATTGTTTGGAACTATATTATAAGACACACCAGTAGGACTAAAGGATAAATAATAAATTTATGACATTTTACTTGAAAACAATGGTTGCATTAAAAGTGTCTTGATTTGTAACTTGACTATAAAACCAGAGCACAGAGAGTATAAGTTTTTCATCAAATTGAAAATGGAATGATTAGCATATTAGATTTTTTTAATCAAATAATTAACTTAAGACCCTTGTTATCCCCTTAAATATGCCAGGAAATTAATTAAAATGCCTGCTATAATAAATAATAAAAGGTGTCTATATAGTTATCCATTTAAATTTGTCAGGAAATTAAAATGCCTACTATAATAAAAAGTGTCTAGAATTTTAAAAATCTAGATATAGAGCCTGATCAAATAGAATTACTAAGAAACATTTGTGTATTTGTTAAACTGATACTAACTAATATCCTAAAAAATAGGAACAAATTTGGGGTAGCTAGAGTAATTGAAGAGGTTTCGTGAAAATGATTTAGATATTGAAGTAAGAATGTTTTACAGAAATATTGAGGAAGGAGAATTAGAGGTATATGCAATGGCACAGAGGGAAAAAATAAATGCATATCATATTTTGAAGAAACTTGAGAAATTCTGCTTTTTTGGAATACAGGTTTTATCTTATAAAGTAGTACAAGTAGCTGTTTCTAGGGGGATGAATTACTGAAGAATTTGGTGTTGATGCAGCTTATTTACAATGATAAGTTTAACAGTACAATTTGAGAAAGCTGCCAGTGGTGTTCTAGCAGTGTAGACCTTAATAACCATTTATTGTGGAAATTCATGTTGTATATATTACATTCTGTTGACTAGACTTATTTCTACCTGCTTTTGGGCTGGGATAAGCAATATGATTTTAGTTGAATAGTATTACTAAGAGACCCACGAGAACTTTGGTTCAGTGTGAACTTTAAATCTCTTATATGGACTCTTAATAGAATTTTAGAGGTAGGAACAAAAGGGAATTTATATGAGATTTTGGTTCATTTTTATTTCTCTTCTGTAATATTCTCTCTTTCAAAACTTTTTTTCTTTAATTTAAATTTGGAATTTCAGGAATTTGGTTAGACTTAAGTGAAAAAAACTTTTGTACTATTTCACTATAGCTGTTGAATGAATCTAATATTTCTGTGATGTGTAAATATATTTATAAGGAAGAAGTTAAATATCATTGTCTTGGAAGGGAGTTAATTGAATGTAAACTTATTTATTTTGATAATGTAGCACCAGTAATATAGCCAGGAAAGGTTTAGAACTTAAAAAGAAAGAACTTGATTTAGAACTTGGGAAATTTCTTCAGTAATGGCTAGGATAGATTTAGCTGAGTTAAGTCACATATATGTTGCTTTTGAAGAAGGATAATCTGGGAATAAATTTGGCTCTGTAGAGCAATTTCCCGCCAAATAACAAACTTTTGAAGGTAATTTTCATATTTTTTCTGGTTTTATAATCCATTAAAAGTATCCCAAATGAAAACTGTTGTTGCAGACATAGTAATGTATATAAAATCTTGTTTTCTGTACTAATTATAATTGTAGTGGTTCCTGTATTTGTTATATTATTTTTGTTTGAGCTACCAGAGTTAAGATAAGACTTGGTTACCCATCTTTTAAAACAAAAATTAAAATAGACCAACTTTTTAGTTTGTGTTCATTTGTTTTAATTAATTTTTCTCATTTTAAATTAATTTTAACTTCAGATTGATATCCATTGGAATTGAAGAAAAACAAATGCTCACAAAATGTGTATTTTAAGTTTAATTTATCAGAAAAATTGACTGGAAAAATCAATACTATAATAACTTAATATAAATACATCTTCTAAATCCCACTTTGGTATATTAACATTTAATACATTTTAATGAAGATTAAAGACTTCTGAAACTTAAAGTCAATCAATCAAAATATACCCTTACTAGAGGCATAATTTGGCTTGCAAAAAGTGTTTTTTTGGTGTGTGTGTGTTGTTTTTGTTGTTCTTTTTTTTGTATTGGACAGTTTTTTTCCTTTGATAATATATTTTAATTTCTGGTGAGACTGGACTTTGAACTTTTGCCATAGTTAAAGTTGTATAGGTAAGCAGCTTTAAATTTTCATTTCATAGTAAACAATCATTTAAGAAAGTGTCTGACACTATTCTAAACACTGAGAATACAAAGAAAGGGAAAAACAATTCCATTCTTTAAGGTACTCGTGTATAGATAGAGATAGGGATGAAAGGCAACATATAAGCCAGGAAAGGCTTCTTTCAGGAGGTGTGTACCAAACTGAGTCTTTTTTTTTTTTTTTTTTTAAATAACTTTTTATTGACAGAACCTATGCCAGGGTAATTTTTTACAGCATTATCCCTTGCACTCACTTCTGTTCCGATTTTTCCTCTCCCTCTCTCCACCCCCTCCCTTAGATGGCAAGCAGTCCTTTATATGTTGAATAGGTTACAGTATATCCTAGATACAATATATGTGTGCAGAACCGAACAGTTTTCTTGTTGCACAGGGAGAATTGGATTCAGAAGGTATAAATAACCCGGGAAGAAAAAAAAATGCAAGCAGTTTATATTCATTTCCCAGTGTTCTTTCTTTGGGTGTATCTGCTTCTGTCCATCCTTAATCAATTGAAACTGAATTAGCTCTCTTTATCAAAGAGATCCACTTCCATCAGAATACATCCTCAAACAGTATCATTGTTGAGTTATATAATGATCTCTTGGTTCTGCTCATTTCACTTAGTTCATATAAGTTCATATAAGTCTCGCCAGTCCTCTCTGTATTCGTCCTGCTGGTCATTCCTTACAGAACAGTAATATTTCATAACGTTCATATACCATAATTTACTCAACCATTCTCCAATTGATGGGCATCCATTCATTTTCCAGCTTCTAGCCACTACAAACAGGGCTGCCACAAACATTTTGGCACATACAGGTCTCTTTCCCTTCTTTAGTATCTCTTTGCAGTATAAGCCCAGTAGAAACACTGCTGGATCAAAGGGTATGCACAGTTTGATAACTTTTTGAGCATAATTCCAAATTGCTCTCCAGAATGGCTGGATGTGTTCACAATTCCACCAACAATGCATTAGTGTCCCTGTTTTCCCACATCCCCGCTAACATTCTGCTTATCTTTCCCTGTCACTCTAGCCAATTTGACAGGTGTGTAGTGGTATCTCAGAGTTGTCTTAATTTGCATTTCTCTGATTAATAATGATTTGGAGCATATTTTCATATGCTTATAAACAGGCAAACTGAATCTTAAAGAAAGTGGTGTGGTGCAAAGCATTTCAGGTAGAATCAGCAAATTAGCCCAGATAGTTGGATTGTAGAGTGTGTGAAAGATAGTAGATTATAAGCGATTGAAAAAAGTGGTGGTGGGTGATAGGTTAGGAAAATGAAGAAGTATGGAGAAATTGATAATTGTAGAAGTCATAGTGATCTACACTTCAGAAAAATCCTATTGGCAACTCAGTGAAAGATGGATTTGGTAGGAAGAGAGAGTTAGGGAGGACACTTATAAAGATAGCTTTTATAATTTATCTGAGGAATGATAAGAGTATAAATTGTGACTGTGTGATGATAAAACCAATGTTTGCATACTTTAAAGTCTTGGAGGAAAGGTAGTAGGTATCCTTGACAAAAATGAGGCATCTTTGCAGAAAGGATGATTTTAGTGAAAAGAAAAAGAATTCAGATTTGAAAAGGCCAATTTGATATAAGTCAGTTAGATCGAGATATTGAAAAAGAAGTTGGTGTGATGCATGATTATAATTCAGGAAAGAAACTAATCTGTCTTATCTATGAATCATTTGCAAAGTTAGACATTATAAAGTGATAGAAGGGGGTTCAGAACATAGCCTTTGGACAAATCCAAGATTAATGGGCAGAACAAGGGTTAACATCCAGAAAATAAAAATTCACATTGTTCATGGGAAGCATATTTTCTGCTGCTTGAACATAGATCGCTGTTACTCAAAGCAGTTGGTATTTCTTCATTCAAATTGTCTTCAAAGTCTCTGTACAGTCTGCACAAGAAAATCAGTCATTACTTTAATGCTATATTTTAGTTTATATTTAATACTTAAAATGTTTGCTTCTGAATGGATTATGGACGTTTATAAAACTTTGTCTCACCTTTGGATTATTTGCTTACCACCATTGAAGACAACTCAGAGATCATTATGTAGACTATGTTATTTTAGTGTTAGAATGATATTTTTTAGTGTTTAAATAATACCCTGAAAGTAACTCAGTTGAAGGAAACATCTTCTACCTCCTTTTTTGAAATTAGCCTTTAAAATTTAAAAGCCTAGAAAATTTAAAAATTATTTGTTCACATTTGTAAAATATATATAATGTGGGAATATAGTATAGTAGGCTTTCATTTCTTTAATATTTCACTTGACTTATAAATAATTGTTGCTTTATTTTAGCTTTTTGTAGAAAAGTCATTGCTTTTAAAATAATTTAAAATACATTTTTTTTTCCTTCTTAGGCTGTTTAATATATAACATTTCCTCTTCCATTTTCACCATTATCCACAGCATTTAGAACTTGGAAGATGTATAGTGTTGCTCCTAATGAGTTAATAATGAGATACAAGAGGCATAAGAAGCTATGTTGGATGATTGTAGGTAGTGGATATTCCTTTTCAATGGTATGGTATTGTCGTATATTGTAAATTGTGAATAATGTCAAATCTTAGGTGGAGTGATTGGCTTTTTAATTGCACTTGAGTGCAATAAATGTCCCATGATTATGAATAAGTATTCATTGCTATGGTAAATTCTTGTTTAAACATTTCACTACAACAAGATATAGCTAACTAATGTTGTTTTTGTAATACTTCTGTGCTTGTAAAACATACTAATATATTTAGTAATTAAGATTTAATTGTTTATATAGTTATATGTACTAATTTATTTTTTAGAAAAACACTTATTATAGCAATATTTTTTATTTGCTTTGGCATAATTCTTTATATTTTTTGTTTTTATACTTTTTGGGGCATTTCAATATAGCATATTGAATCAGTTTGGGGATCAAAGAATATTTGAATTCTACTCTTAACATTGACTATGAGTTTGGGCAAAATTATTTAAACTCCAAGTGCTCCAACGCTCTCTGTAAAACTGTTAAGTTTAAGGGTACAGACAGTTTGCTGAGGCGCAAGGAGTTTCTTTATGCCGGTGAAATCTCAGATATAAATGTGCTCCCTCCCCCATCTATGTATGTATTTGTGCATGCATATGGATTCATATATATGCACATATATATATATATAATATATATATATATATATATATATATATATATATATATATATATGCACACACACAGAGACAAAAACATAAAGCCTGATTGAAAAGTTCTCCTAACTTTATAAACAAAATTGGAAATTGATTGTCCTATCAAGTGCCATTTCTTATACAAGTAGAGTTAATTTTAAAACTTACTGACTGCTACCTAACATTGTAGCTAAGAAATGAAGAAAGTTGAGAATTGTCTAATAGTATTCAGTGAGAAGATTGCTAGTAAATTTGGGGAAAGTAACAATAAACCAGTATTAATAGGAATGCAAAATTAGTTGGCATTGGTTTAAAATAAAAGTGGGTAAGAATGTTTTTTTGTTTTATCTTTTGGGGGTTTTTTGGGTGGTGGGTGAGTTATATCATTTGTTATTTTCTAAAGTGTGGACAAGGTGCATTAAAAATTTTTGTTTTTATTACTGTTTCTGCTCCTTTTTCCCTCTTTCATTATTAACATATGTATAGGGAAAATCCTTTGTGAAAAATAAATTTTTGTTAATTTTATAATGGGGGGGGTGAATTTTGTTACATTTGACTTAAAACTTGGATTTAAAAAATGTTATTGAAACCAGTGGATTTTAATATGGTATGTACTTCTGTTTCTATTAATATTTAGAAATAATTGCTGAGAACAAATTTCATATTGTTACATACTAAAGTAAAACAACCATCTTTCATTCAATTCCAGGTACGATGAATTGTTTGTTTCTTATAGCACCCTTAACTTATTTACTTTGAAAGTGATCCAACGGGAACTACCAATCATACCTCTTATTTGCATACCTCCATCTTAATTAACTAGACCAGAGTAATTGCATTTATTTATATTATTGTAGCTTTGAAATTTAATCCTTGCCATATAATTAAGTAATTAATTCAGTGAAATTTTAAAAAGAAATTGAATGTGATAAAATGCAGTCACTACTTCTACAATACTGTTATAAGTAACATAATTATCATGATCTCTTTGTCTTTGAAAGAAACCATCAATAATTCTAGTAGAATTATTTTAAAAACCAAGAATTGGTTTTTGAAATTGCTTTAAATATGTATTTTCCTTTATGTTTATATTTTGATTGATTCTAACTCATAATTTTGCTTAAAAAATATTTTTTCCTCCTACTCTAAGCTTATTTTGTAACTTGGTACCTTATTAATAAGCATTACTTTCAGGATGGAGATTGATAACATAGTTTTCACATTTTGAATATATATGCTTTTTTAAAGAATAATTTATTTTGATAATGTTAATAATGGTCAGAAAGTAGAAAGTTTTATTTACTAAATTCAGTTGACATAATCAAAAGGTTAGAAGAAAGACCACCAAAAAATAACTTATATAACTTTCTAACTTAATAAGTTTTGTCTGTAGAAATGGCTACATATTTCTAATATTTTTGTGTAACTATTTAATGAACCAAGTATTGAAGAAATTTAATTGTCAGAACTATTTTAAATATGTGAGGGTTTTTTCCTAAAATAAAAAGGAAACTTTCAGAAGAACTAACACCCAAACTTGATATTTCTAATTATGTCCACAATTTTATGTCTAACATATTTAATGTGTTTAGCTTTCTTTCTTTTTGTTTTTTGTTTTTCTTTGGTTTACCACTCGTTGTAAACTGTTGGTTTGAAACTGGTGTTTCACTGTTTATTCATACATTAGATTTTTACATTATGAAATCAAGCACCATAGCTGACTTTGAGCTCCCTAGTCCTCTTCTGTGTCTTTTCTATTGGGTGGCTACTCTATTCCTTCTTCAGGGTATGTCAAGAAATCAAGTGGCAAAAATTGTAGATGGGTAAGTAATTATTTTTGTAGGGTGTGGGGCAAGATGCAGTTCTGTTTGGCAGAATATAATTGTCCATCTCTGCTGTTCCATTGTAAACAGGTATGGATTTTAAAACCTTAGTTAAATGTTTTTAAATTAACATTTGGGCTTTGTCTAGAGTCTTCTATTATAAGGTTTATGCATATTGAACAAAAGGGTTATTTTCCAGTGGTTCTTTATCCTGATACATAGAATTGCTAGCATCTTTTTGGAAATAAGACATTAACATAGAGTACCTTTAATTATTTTGGAGTGGGATGAGATGTAATGCTAATGTTGTTGGGTATTTTGTTTTTTGGCAAGTTTGGCTTTATCATATTCTAATAAATAAAGAATATTCTAAATAGGCATGTTATTTGACTCGTACCAATGCAATGATTTTATTTAGATATTTTTAGTTTATAAACATTGTCCATTGTTTACTATCCATTATTTCTCAATTTTCTATCCTTTCTGTTTACTTCTAATGAGAAAGGTGAGTTGTATTGATGATCCACCTGTATTTTAACACAGAATAATAATAGTTTTTCCTTCATGTAGATGTATAGTATATTATAGGCAGTATCTTTGCTCTCTCAGGCATATTTTTATTAGTTTTTAAGTGGATGAGGGAGAGCATTCTTTATAAGTCTGCAGGATCTTGTTGTTTAGTATTAAGGATTTTGGTTTCTATTCCTTGACTTCAAATTCTTAATGTTTTCCTGATCCTGTTTTCCTCCTCTTAAATTCTGATTCCTTAAAAGAAGAATTAGGGAATTAAATACTCTAAACTTAGCATATATTCTACCTGAATACAAGATTATAGTACTTGTGGACAAATGTATTACTTCTGAAATAACAATACATTTATTAGTAGTTTTTTTAAATCACCAACATAAAAATTAGATAGTGTTAATTTTCTTTGAATCAAGCTCTGTAATATTTTTCTTGTGTCCTCAAATATCTATTACACATGGAATTCCTTCTATTAGCTCATCATTTCATAGACATCTTGATTTTATTTTGCTTCTGACATTGAAGAATCAATTTTGTTTGAAATTTCCTAAGTCTTGTCAGAATAATGTCTATAGATAGGCTTCTTATAAATAAAAGGCTAATATTGTTCAGTCCTATGAAAAGTAACATTGAAAAAGTTCTGTTAATAAGAGACTTCAAGATGAGGAAAATCTTTAGTAAGTAATGTACTTCTGATTTGCTTGTGATTTTGTTTTGAAAATCAGCATTCCATTTGAAAAGTTTTTGTTGTTGCTTTGATTTTCACTTGACTGCTTGATATGAGGCTTTTGTTAGTCAAAATGTGATTTTAAAATTGCTATAAAATTATGTTCATGTAGCCTTATAAGGGATACTTTGTTTAGTAGTTTTTTGAGTTAAGGTGAAAAAAGAAATTTAGCAATTCTTAATCTGATATATTCATAACATTTGTGACCTCTTTTATTATAAATTCCAACAGTATAGCAGTGTTAACTTGCCTTTTAAATCATTTTTGAGGCTTTCCTTCTCTTTTCCTTTCCCTTACCCCAATTAATTTCCTCTATTATATTGCTTGGTAAATAACCTGTCATCTTGAATTTTCTTCCCAGCTCTTTATTTCAGCATGGATTTTGTGTGCCCCTTGGAAGTATTTTTCTTTTAATTACAGCTTTCTTAATTGTAGAAGGATAGTCTTTTTTGGTCTAATTCTCACTGTTGAGATTTGAAAAGGTGATGGAAATATTTTATAGTTTGTCAGTAAATAATGTTCATTATTTAAAAAAAAAAAAAAGCTGTTGCAGACTACCTCTTAATTTAATGAACGTTGAAAAGCGTAAGTACTAAAGAAGAAAAATGGTGATAAAGGCCTTTGAGAATATATATATTGAGTATGTGTTGGGCAGGACCACTATTAAAAATAGAATTGTTTCTTACCTTTTGTATAATGCACATTAGGAAGAGCTTTAACTTTTAAATTTCTACATACAATGAAAAAATTTTCAACTCCTGCTTGTTGAAATTTCCTTTTATAGCTAGATAGGTATTTGTCCCAGATGAAAAGCACTTCAACTCAATACTTGTACTCTGTCCCCTTTCCAGGTTACCAAAAAGTATCCTGCTTCAATCCACTTAGAGAAGTGGCCATTAGCCTTGAAGAGGACTAATAAATGATGTTAAGCAGGAGAAGGAGTATTGGCTTTTCTTGGTTTTGTGGATATGAAACAAGTATAAATGATTTAGAATTTTAACTTATACCCTATTGACTTAATTTAGGGTGATTTTCTGTAAAATAGCTGTCTTTTGAAGACATAGTTTTGGACATCTTAGACGTAATGGGGTGTGATGAGTCAGATTAGCTATTTATGTCTGCAATGAAAACGATTGCGTTTCATAAGGAGATACCATTATGTATAAATCAACTTTAAGATTAGATTGATGTTTCTATATTGAGATTATTGCAGTCAGTTCTGATTTATTTACAACAAGAAAAATGTATTACCTAGAAAACATGAACATAAAGTTCCAATAGATTTTTTTACATAGACTTTTTGATCTTAAAAATAATTATCTTTAGTTTCTAAGACAAGAAGCATTTATATGTAAAGCGTAACAGGATATTTCATGAAATTCATTACCTGTCATTAGTAGTCATTGATAATAGGTTTAATGTTAGTCAAAGATAATATTAAACTAGTATGTAGGTCTTAGGTCCTAGGAAAAAATACATGAAATTTATTTTCTGATATATCAGTAAAGCTTTAGAGTAATAGTAAATTAATTAAGAAAACTGTGTTCTCACTCCCACCCTTCATCGGTTTTTACTCATAAGTGAAAAAGCTTTTGATTTTTGATTCATTTTTTCATAAGGCTCCTATACTTTCTATATTTTGGAGTGCAAAGGAGTTGGCTCGTTCTCCAGTTTATTTCTGTTCTTGATGGGTAGTTGATTAAGCATGATATAAGCAGCACGTTTTGATTATAAAGCAAATTTATTTATTTTTCATCTTTTTAATAGTTTTTAAATCAAAATGCTAAGTCATATTTTTAGTCACACACTATACCATACACTATTTTAATAACTAATGATGACTTTGTCTTTAAATAAATGTTAAATCTTGTTCAGTGGTTCAATGTACCTAAGGAAGTAACTAGAAAAGAAATACTTCAAGAAGGTTATTATTAAAAATATTTCTCAGAGGATTTAATAATACATTCCCCCAAAATGATGGCTGTCCAACTATATTATTATTCTATGATGCTAAATAAGTGATGCATTACCATGCTAAATTATGATCCTGGTTAAAGTCCCTGCTAGGCTACATTAAATATTTGATACACATTACCTATGTGTGTTCATGCTAAGAAAATTTCTGGGAATTAGGGCATCTTAAGTGAAGTAGGTCATATAGTATAACATTGAAACACCTGTGCATCACTGATGTTTTAAGCCATTTTTCATGTGAAATGGAATTTTGGAAGGTTGCCTAATGGAGGCTTGTTTTCAAGTATTTTGGGCCCCGTATGGGTATAGATGCAAAAAAAGTGATAGTCTAATATGAAAAGACTTTGTAAGTAATTGTTATGTAAATAAATTAATGAGGCAAGTTTAGCATCAGTGGAATGAAAATATTTTCTGCATTTTGAAGGAGAAAAAAGCTAACCAACACTGGATTAGTGATGCTGCTCCATTGACTGCATAGTTTCACAGGAAATGTCCTGAAGATTTAGTCCTATCTTGTGTCTAAGTTGATCCTGCAAAGTTGAAGTACACAAGGAAGTGTATTGGACATTTTTACTTCCTTACATCTAGTGCTCCATTGAAGGGAGTTTTCTATCCGATATATATGTCTTGTGCCTTTTAAAAATCATCATCTTTATATGACTTGCTCTGCAATACCTGAGCATTTTTTATACACAATTGTTATCTTGAGTAGCCACATTATATATTAGTGTTGCAGGAAAAACTCAGATTGAGGGAGGGAATTCAAAATTTAATTTTTGAAATATTCATTTGACTATTTAGTAGAGGGGAAAAAATCAGTGTATTTAGTTGAAAAAGATGGTTGGAATAAAGTTAAGGGATAAATCCTATTTAAAATTTTAAAGAATTTTGTTTTGAAGTTAGTATTGCATGAAAACAGGTATTTCCAATATTACTTCTGTGACTTGGGATGGAAATTACTAATACTAAATAATAGTTGGTTTTGTCTTGTATGAGATAGAAGTTTTGGAGTGTTTAAAAAAAGTGAACATTGTAGAAATTGGAAAAATAATTGAAGATATTAACATTTTCATGAAATTATTCTTGTAGTGTGAACAATATATTGGCATTTGTAATAATGTATACTAAAATCTTGGATTTTTTTTTTAGGTTGATTTAGTGATTCTAATAGTGATTGACTGCAATTTTTTTTTGTACTTTTATAATGGAAAATGCTGTCCCAATTTAATCTTTTGTTTTATTTTAGATGGGAAATATAAAATCATAAGATCGATAGGTTGACTGTGACAACTATGTTTACTTACAGAGAGAACAGGAAATGAGAATGGGTGATTTGGGTCCCCGTGGAGCAATAAACATGGGAGGTAGGGATTTGAAGCAAAAGGCTTCTGTAACTTACTTAAATTCTTTGGGACTGTATATGTTATTTATGGTGTTTACTTTTTAATGACAGACTAATAATCATGGAATTAGTTCTTTTGTGTTGATAGTAAAATCAGGTATATTTCTTAAACAGTCAATTACAATTAAATGTTTTTAAGTAATATGCCTAGAAGAAACTGCATTTTGTTTAAATTTAAAACACAGAACAAACCAGTTTTTTTTGTTTTATTTTATTTTCAAAAAGTTTAGTTCCTCAAAACTTGTGAAAGCAGTTATAAAGTTGATTAGCTTTGCTAAAAAGTAAAAATTAATTATAAACGACAAATCTTCATAAATATTTCCTGGTATTATCTATACTTTACATGGGTGATGGGATGGGATTCAGATCGTCTTACTACATTCAGCCTCCCTTTTATTTGATCTTTTTTATATTGAGGCCAGCAAACCCTTCTGAGAATTTGTTAATTCATTCAATTCAAATAAGAGATAAATTGAAAGTAATTCAAAAATTACTTTACTGCTTCTTTTTTAATCTAAGCATCCTTGAATTATAACATTTATTACCATTATATATTACCTTTGCTTATTAACATGTCACCCAGAGTTAATTGAAAACCTATTAATTCTGGATTCATCCTTCAAGGAACTTTATTTTCCATATATATAATATACACATCCACACACCCATATACATATATAAAACAAAAAAAATTGTGTTTTACAGTTACATAGTATAGTAAGATTAATTTTGAAATGGAGGCTAATTTCAAAATTTGTTAAGACGGGGGTGATCATTATAGACTGAAGTACTTTCAACATGAGACTGCATTTTAAGAATTCAAGCTATTAATATTAGATAACCTTGGAAAATGCAAAAGCTGCTGAAAAAGGGAAGTTTTTGTTTTTAACTGTTTTTTAATAGGAGGGATGAATAGCACAATTTGAAAAATTAAAGAGTGCAAAAAATTTTAGTTCTTTTCCAGAAATCCTTTATTTTTGGATATTAAAATTTAGCTTTTCTTTCTTTGTAAATATAAATATCTCTCTTAGTATCCCTAGTTTTTTTTTTTTTTTTTTCTCTTAAATGTAGGAGGGGTTGAAGGGCTCATATTATATAGTCCATTAGCATGGACTAGGTTGACAGGATTAATGGTAGTAGGAATATATCTGGAATTCAGTTTAGGTGGCTAGTTTAGACAATAGGAATTGCTAGTTATGTTTCTTATCAGTTCTTTATTAAGGAAGTTTTCTTTCTGACTGGTTGTGTCTGCTAGAAATATGATTCTTGACTACTTTAAAATCAATCTTTCATCTTTCTGTTATTTCAAAAAGACTTAGAATCAAATTGCATTTGATTCATTGACTAGGTGATATATAATATCACTTTTATAAAGAGGTGTGGGTTTTTTTGGGGGAAGGGGGAGGGTTAAGATCTTGTTTTTAGTTCCATAGGGTAAAATAATGTATATGCTAGAGTTAAAATTCTTTTTCAGTTCTTCCATTTCTTAACTACCACATAGGTAGTAGGTTTTTTTTTTTTTTTTTTTTTTTTTTGCTTTAACAAGGAAGAATCAGGTGGCTTAAAATTTTCAGTAGTAGTCAATTTAGAATTTAAATATAGGCAGTTCCTAACTTACCTGTAAGTTGGAAAGAACAAACTATCCAGAATGAATAACTTCATATATCTTAATGCTTTAGGAGACTTTACCACCAGTGCCATTTGACAATGAAAATTGATGTTTTAAAGAATTTTTGTGCTCCCAATGGAATTGAGTGAAAAAGTTGAGGAAAGCAGTAATAATTTAGGTAGACTTGTTCTGATCCTATGGCAGGTTTAAATCATCTTTTTAAAAATTATTTTTAATTTTTTCACTTGCTTTACATTGCTTGCTATATTTCTAACACTTCATTTGGATTAATCATTAGGTTAGGGGCTGCAGCCTACAGATCATACATTTATAAATTAGTTCAGATGATTTTACCATAGAACTCTGATTGGGAAAGAAGGGGGGAAGGTAAGTAATTCTGAAACATGGAAAGTTTTAATAGGTCTAAGAACATGAAAAATACTTCATACTGAAAGTAGTACCCACAATTAACATTAATATTGCTGTAATTGATATGAATTAAATGGGGACTGAGTTAGAGTAATTTGGAGATCTAGTCTGAAAACCTACTTACTACTATTAATAAAGGAAAAATGTCAGTATTATTTGATTGGCTAACAAATCATTACCTGTAAGTTTGGAGCTGCCTATATTTTTAATATTTCATAGAAATCACTTGATTTATGAAGTTTACAAAAGCAAAGGGTATAATAAAATAGTTCTATGTCTTCTTTGTACTCAGTTTTGGTGTATTATACCCCACTTATAGCTTAAATGGTTTGATAGGTTATTAATATGACAATAATTATGTAATATGACAATTACAAGTCCCAGATTTTAACATATTTCTGGTAATATATACTATCATAGGTTCATTGAAAAGAAGAAAGTTTGCAAAAGTAGGCTTTTTGATGAATTGGTTATATTACTATTTCATTTGTATTTGTTTATATTTGATTTGGATTTAGAAACTCGCCTGAAATTCTGTCAAATTATTTTTTAAAGCTTTCTCTAAGATATAGTATTTCTCTCTCACCCCTTCCCCCCATATCATTCACAAAAACTTAATTGTTACTTTTGAATTCTGGTGTGACTGTATTAAAAATTGTTTTCCACTAATATTTATGTAATTACATAAAAATAGGAATATGTTTGGTATTTTTCTAGTCAGAAATTTGTCTTCTCTGCTAGATATCTTAGAAAGGTAATGGGAATTTTTTCCCAGTGATTTGCCTCCATTGTTATGCCTTTAAATATATATTTCCTATGTAGTATATAAGATGTGTAAAGTCGATAGTAGATATTATTTTGCTCTGAACTTCCTTCACTGCTGTTAGAAAACTATATTGGCACTAGTGGTACAAAATTAAATTGGGGAAACTATGATAACATAATATTGAAGTTTCTTACTGCACTGCATTTAATTTAATAAACTTTGCTTTATATTTGCTTTTTTTTTTTTTTTTTTACATTGGAGGCAATAATTGGGGGGAAATCCATTTTGGAGCAGATAATTGAGCTATATTTCAAACTTTTGAAGAAAAATGGTTTTTACCAATAAAAAATTTCAAGTTTTAGAACTTTTAAATACTTTATTTTAAATGCATGTAAAATCTAAGATAGGACAGCTCTAAGTATAGATTGTTTTGCATAGATGCGTTTAGCCCAGCACCTGCTGGTAACCAAGGTCCTCCTCCAATGATGGGTATGAATATGAACAACAGAGGAACTATACCTGGCCCACCTCTGGGTCCTGGTCCTGCCTTGGGACCAGAAGGAGCTGCAAATATGGGAACTCCAATGATGCCAGATAATGGAGCAGTGGTAATGTATCATAAAACTTATTTTAACTCTATTCAACTATATCATGATACACTTCTGCACCAAAGATAACTTCACACTTAACATAATTTGGCATCTTTTTTCAAGACATGCAAATTTGGCAAGAATCAACATACTTTTGAATATTTTTAATAAAGGAGCAGTTCTAATAGGTGCTCTTTAAGTAGGACTGACTTGTGCTATAGAATTATTTTTTGAATGTGTAAATTAGAAGTCACGTGTAGCAGTGAAGAAGACTAAAGTTAGCTTTAACTTTATATTTCTCATTGTATGATGGTGCCTTTTACTGACATTTAAAACATTTTCCATTATATTAAAAAATAATGGAGAAGCATTTGAGTTTTACCTCACCATATTTTTATTCCGTCAACAAATAGCATTCTCTTTTGTTGTGGGACCAAAAAAGTATAGTATGAATTAAGTCTTGTGAAGACTCATAATTCTACAAAATATTTAGAATAACTTGAACTATTTTTTGATAATTAAATCAGAATATTAACTATATCATATATATGTATATATATTTTACTTGGACATATAGTTTGTATGTAATTTGTTGCATTTCTTTTATATTTGAGCAAATTTTAAAGAATATGATTTTAATCTTTTCAAGCATGAGTGTGAAGATATCTTTGAGTGGGATAAAATTTTTTTTAAATTATAATTTCATTTGTTATATTTTTATTACATGTTTACTATAGAAACCAGAATATGCATATACAAAATTTTTTTTTTTTAATTTAGAGAATCGATTTAGTGGTTTTAGTTTATTTTCGATTAGTCTTACAGGTATAAAATATGTATTTGATAAATTGTTAAATACTGGCCAAAGTGAAATTTGCATAAAGAGGATTGGTTAGGGTGTGATTGTAGACTTTCTGAAACGGTACAGTTCTTATCAACACAAAATAAAGAGGGATCTGTGCCAAAATATAAACTATTCAAAAGCATATTTTTGTAGTAATAATAGTGCTCTGTATATTCTAATATGCAGATGCAGTGCATATTATAATTCTTTCTGATTTTTTCATATATTAGGCATTTAAGTTGTAATGGATTACTGTAATAATAGCTAGTATTTCTGTGGTGTTTTAAAGATTGCAAAGCACCTTCTAGGCATCTTGTTTGAGGTGTAGTTGCTGTTATTACCCCTATTTTATAGTTACGGAAACAGAGGCTGAGAAAGTTAAATCATTTACCTAAGATCACACCATTTTTTTTTTTTAATCATATATTTATGTGCTAGATACTTTCTATTTTCTCTTTCCATCCTTACAAAAATCCTGAGAGGTAGGTGCTGTTATTATCCACATTATGTAGTTGAAGAAATTGAGGCAAATAAATATAAATTATTTGTCCAGGGTCACACAACTAGTAATTGTGGCTGAATTTGTGCTTAGGTCTTTCTGATTTCTAGATCTAGTACTCTATTGCGCCACCTTGCTGCCTCAGATAGTTTTTAAGAATCTGAGGCTGGGTTTGAACCCACTTCCTGGCTCCCTAGTTCAGTCTTTCCATTGTATTATGATGCCTCTGTATAATGAAAAATAATTGATGTGGTTGAGTGAACTTTTAATATGCTTAGAACTATAGGAACTAAGTGTTGTTTTCAGTAGCTTAAGAGCTGTCTTTAAGTTGTTTTTTTCTTGAGTTGGACAACTTTCAATTCTTACATTGGCTTGGTCTCCTTAAACTTTTTTGTTTTTACCCAGCCAAGATGATATTCAAGACAATGCTTTCCAGCATTAGTATTTTTAAAGTGTATGCTGGAATTTTTTTTAACATAGAAATGTGAAATTATATGATAAAAAATAATAGTACTATATATTTTTGTCCAATATATTTTCAGTAATCTTTGAGATATGCCATATGCTTTTGGCTTTAATATTTATTATGATACATAGGATATTTGAAGTGATTTTTGCTTAAACAAAATATATAATGAAGCATTTTTGACCATTTATTTACAAAATACTTCATTAATTAAAATGTTTTGCTTCATTCCAGTTTTGCTCTGTTTATTTTCAAAACTAAACATTTCTCTTATATTTATAGAGAATACCTTGCAAGATCTTTTTGAAGGAAATAACTTATTAGTGTATCATGCATCATAAAAATTCGTTTTCTTCTGTTTAATGAAATTGGGGCAAAAAAATAGCAATATGTAATTCTTCAGCTGCCTTTTGCATAGTGACTAATTAAAATGCTCCTTTCTTCCTTCTATGTGTGATCCTGATTCTGCTGGACTTTCTGCTGAACTTCATGACACCACCACTTGGGATTTTGATAAATTTTTCTCATACCTTATTATTCATTGTATTCTAAATGGACTTAATGTTTATTATGTGGTACAATAGCATAATGATAGATTTTCCCAAGGACCACCATCTCAAATGGGTTCACCAATGGGAAGTAGAACAGGTACCGAAACCCCTCAGACCCCAATGAGTGGTGTAGGTCCTGTGAGTGGTGGTCCTGGTGGCTTTGGTAGAGGAAGCCAAGGGGGAAACTTTGAAGGACCTAATAAACGTCGCAGATACTAAAGAATCTTTCAGTTCTTGCAATTAGAGAGAAAAAAACAATTTAGTGGTATGCCTTTATAATTTTACTTGTTTTCTGAAAGAAATGGTTTTATTGTTAATGTAGTCTTTTCAAAGTTTCTTTTGTAAAACCTGAAGTTTTTGTATTTTTATTTCTTTA
The DNA here is from genome assembly GCF_016432865.1 of Antechinus flavipes. NCBI lineage: Eukaryota > Metazoa > Chordata > Mammalia > Dasyuromorphia > Dasyuridae > Antechinus > Antechinus flavipes. Next base: position 466,384,752 of record NC_067400.1, read on the forward strand.
GTCGTACATAATAAGCTTTGTAGTCTAGAGTGGAAATGATGATGCTCATCATTGTGAAAGTCAAATGTGTTTGTGACTTTAGCTAAATATAAACATGCGATCGTACTGTAAAACTTGTGCAGATACTTGATCTCAATAAAGAAATCACTTTGAATAATTTGAAATATTATTAGTAGTATGCTCCTTTAAAGTATTACCAAACTTTGCTGTACTAATAACATTTTGGTTGCTTTAACTTAATAATGCCAGCTATTCAAAAAGCAAGATGATTCCATGCTTTTTAGTTATAAACTAGCAAATAGCACTGGACTTTGCAAGATAAGATGGTTAATACATGTTGTATTAAGGGGTTGAAGGATAGTGCAACATCTGAAGAAATATACATTTGTACAAACCATTAATGTTCTGTAAAATCAAGGTTATGCTGTCTATGGTTCAAAAGCTAGACTAGACCAGAAATATTAAAGTCTCTGTCCTGTGTTCAATTTTCCAAATAAATATTTTGATTCTTGGCTAAAGCTGCTTGAAGGCCAATCTCCTTTGCTTTTATAGATAAACTATAAACTTAGTTTTAAGTATATTTGGACCTGTAATAATTAACTGTATGTCAGTTGCAACACTCCAACATTTGTTAAAAACCAAATCGTGTACATAGCAAATGTACCAATTTCACAATCCCTCTCCCCCCCATCCCCCCACCCCCCCCCCCAAAAAAAAAAGGTTTAGCTTTGCCCAGGATTTGGAGGGATTAAGAAGGGAGTAGTTAAATAGTTTGCTATGACAAATTTCAATTAGAACTTTGCTTAGATCATAATTGGATTTATGTTGAGTCTTTTATATGAAAGCATTTAATTTTGAACATTTTTCTTCAAGATTGACAGGGTCTTAAATAATGGTATCCAGTACATTATTAATGTACTGCCATGATAAAATGATCTTATCGTCTATAAATGCCTTCCAACATACCTGGGAAATGTCGAGCTTTTATGTCAACTTGCCATTTAGGTAATTCTCAATTTTGTAATCAAATTTACAAAAGCTTATTCTTCTACAAAATACTGCTTTCATTTTAAATTTAAAGATTTACTTAAAAGACTAAGTTTTCGACTGCTTAAATAGTTGCTTGTAAAACATCTTTTTAATGTGTTTCAGATTAATTTTTTTTTACCTTTGGAAAGAAATTAAGTTTTGGGAATAACAAATCATATACCAAGAAATTCGTATCTATTACCTATTGGCTTTTATTTCATGGTATTTGCAGTATCATATTATTGTATAGGGGTGGCCCAAAAATCTTAATGTAATTAAAACTTAAGCCTTTTGAGTCACTCTTTGTAGCAATTTTAGAAATGGAATGATTTTCTTCATTCAATTTTTAAATGATTTAAACTTTTCAGAGGAAGTTCATCAAATTTTATTCTTTAGTGTAGTATAATTTAAAAAAAAATTGAAATTCATTGCTCCTGTGCCCTGAATTTTTCTTGGCAATTAAAAAATGTCATATTCTTTTTCTCAATTTTAATATTCAGGCACTATTTTGGGAGTGTGCACTAGGACTATCTGCACATACTTAACATAGGAGATTATTTGAACGCCCAAGATAGAGAAGAAATATAAGTAGTACTAGCCTACTACTACGATTTGGGGTTATTTTCTAGTGGTGTGAAGAAATGGCAAATATTTACTTTAGAAAAAAAAATTTTAAGCTTTGTCTTATAATAACCTTATAGTTAAACATACTTTATTGTTTGCATGCGTTTGTTATATACTGGACAATTTTGTGAGTGTCTTATTTTATTACAAATTTGAAATAGGGTGGGGTGAAATTTTGTTCTTGGCTATGAAATACCAGGTCAGCCTGGGTGCCATTCTTTGAGATTCTGTATGATTTGATCAAGAACATTTGAAAGCCAATGCAAAAAATGGGTGTTACATCTCCTGAACATCATAATGTCTGGGCTCAAGTATGGCTTCCGGAGTAGAGTTCTTCACAGCCTGTGGCCCTTCACGGAGAAAGTCCTTCTTCAGTACTTATCGAGTATATCCTGGGGACAGTCTGCTTCTGAGTGCCAGTCCAGTGGAGCACCCATGAACTCTTAGTTTATGCATTTTTAGGATCATTACCCACATCCTTGTATAATCGAATAACTTTATTGTTAAATTTTTTTCTTCCTTGAATTAGTAAAATGTGTGGAATTAAGGATTTATTTTGTCTGCCTCTGTCTATAAGTTGCAAGAAGTGATAGTATAGAAATAGAAAATTTAGCAATGTTAACTTAAAGTGTCACTTAAATTTGTCATCTGCTGCCAACATTCCTTCCTACTAATTATAAGGTCATATAAATCAAATTTTGGCATAATGTGGCAGTTCATTTCTTTTTGTATAGCTTATAATAGTTGTGTTCTAAAGTTTGAAATATTCAGCTTTTTTACATTTTGTAATAATTAATATGGTCAAAATAAACATGCATCCATCCTTCTCACTATTTTATTTTAGGTGGAAAAATGTTTCTTGTGTTGTTTGTTACTTTTGATATTAAAATCATTTGGGGGTGGGTGGGGCATGTATAATATATATACATATATATATATATATATTTTTTTTTTAAATGAGGGGACAACAGTTTCTTTTTAGTCTCTAATAATTGATTTTCCTGGACTTTGGAAGAAGTGAACATCATAATACTGGGAACAAAGATTTTGCAGATTCATTTCACAGTAGCTCCTTCCCTACAGTATTAAAATATCACTAAATTTTTCATAAGTAGGACTATTTTCTTAGATGAGTTCTTCAGAATTAGTAAATTAACACCAGTGGCTACTTTAATAAGGGCGTTGATACTTGTAAATTCTCAAACTATTCTTTAAAATTTACATTAACATTTACTTGAAGATCATATCTAATGAAGGTACAAAGTTTAGCTAGCATTGATATGAGGAACCTGAAATGCATTAATTTATTATTTTGATCAGTTGTAGACATTAAATTAGGAAGAAATTGGATTGACCTTATATCTATTCCATTGTGACTAAAATAGATGAAAGAATGTAGTTGATGAGTGAGTGATCTGCTGGTGTTTGTGTGGAAATGAAAAATGCCAAAAGTTGAGTGGTTAAGTAGACAATGTGCAGATAGTTTTTAATTGTAATAGTTAGAAGAACTGTGAGGTGGTTGTAATGTATCTACATTAGGGCTGTGTCCTGAAATTTTTTGAATTGTAATTATTGATCCCTTGAAATTGCTGGAATTGGTAAAATTTGATGTCTTCATAAAATCTTTAAAGTAGTATAGGTAATAGGATATAACATTATCAAAGCTAAAAGAGGGTAGAATTATTCACTTTCAAAAAGTCCCATATCTAGTTTTGTAGGTCCTTGTGCAATTAAAACAGTGATTTGGTTTATATGAATTTATATTAAGACATGTTTAAAATAATGTCTGCATATTATGGTTTATATTTTCATCTCTGGATAATAGTAGAAGAAATGTAAATATTCCTGGAAGAAATAAAATTTTATAACTAATACATATTATTGTTAATTTATTAGGCTAATGCTTATGTTTAGATTTAACCATTCTATTTGTCATGGTATTAAGTTTTGATTGTCTTGATAATATAAAGTACATATGTATATATATGTATATATATATATATCATTTCATTTAATTTTTTTAGTTCTTTGGGCTTTTAGTTCCTTCAGTGTTGCTGAAAATATGAACTTTAGGAATTTGTATTATCACTGTATCTAGCCTTTGCTATTAATTGGTTTTATATCATTGGATAGGTTTCTAAATACAAGCACCTCAGTCACCTCATCCTTATCTCTGACTATTTAATTTTGAGCAGTGTTCTCATCTAAACTGAGATGGTTTTATTTGCTAAGCCACTTTTGTATGTGATGAAAATTGATTATAGTTACATATTTTCAGTTTTATAAAACCTCATATTTTTCAACATTCTTATGTAGCAAAAGTGGGTAATATTAATGGTATTTTATAGATGACCAGACAGCCAGAGGAAGGGCTTAGGTGCCTTGTCACACAAGGGACTAATACTTTTTTCATGTAATTCCACACAAGAAGATAGATTTTCTTTAAGAGGTAAAATATAGTGTGGTTTTAATTATAATTGTTTATTACATTTCCCAAAATATTAGTTTCTTTAAAACAACTGAAATTCATTAACAAAAATCATTTTATATTTCTGGGACAATAAGGAAAACAAAACATCAATATGGTAGGTGCCTGGTTAGGGTTTGTCTGTGATTTTTCATAAAATACTTGTTTGTAATATTGTTTCTACTGACAGATTTCTTAGAATTTTCCTAACTTCTTTTATATACAAATCAAATCACTTTAAGTCCACTCATAGTAAAGAGTCTCTTCCTATTTTGGTAAACATATTTATATAATAATTGATTTTGTTGTATAGCTCATTCCTTTTATCTTATATCTTTATTGAACTCTTCTTTTTGCTGGCATTCCTTTGGCAAACTGAGAATATCACTTACAGTGATTGGTATCAGAACATTTTAGTGGCCAGCTCTGTAGTAACTTTGTTTATCAAAACGACTGATTTATTAGCTTTAATTTACTACTTCACAAAGTGGACAATTATATTTGTTGTATCAAAGAAATGCCTTGAATCTAAATGAGATTATAATCATAAAAACTTTGATTTTTTTTTTTTTTTTTTTACTAAAAATATTGTACTGAAATATAGTGGTTATATGTTTGCATGTCAATTAGGTTTCTTTATAACTGATATACATTATTTGATTAAAACTTTTTATTCCTCAACTTGGAAAGAATATCACATGTCTCTAGGGAAACTTTTTAAGAGCCATTAAAAATTTTTTTATTAAAAATTATCTTAGTGAATGTAAAGAAAAATTATTATTATTATTTTTTTTTTACAATTTTTAACTTGCTAAATTAGACAACAAAATGATTTTATATTTTGAGACATATTTTTAGGATTTTAATAGAACCATTATATTTAGCTGATTTTGAAAAAGGTAAATGGTTTAATATTTGTGATTTTATATGAATTATCTTATTTTCCTTTTTGTCAAGAACCATTTTCTTATTTCTTCTCCCTCCTTTTTATTGCCCACTGGTTCTTTTTTGAGACAGGGATAACTTATTTAGGAATTAATTTCATAGATAGTTTCAAGAATTTTGACACTTGATGAAAATTCTTAGTGAATAAAATCTATATACCAAGATGATTGTCTTTTTTGTATTTGTTAAAATTAGTTTTAATTACAACTGAGGGTGGGATTAAATAACTCCAGTATTAAAAAATGAAATTTGGGAATTTGATTTAAATAACTAGGTAAACTTATAATACCTCTGTGCCAAAGATAATAAAAATTCACTCTACATTAAATAAAATAAATATTAACTGAAAATATCTTAAGTATTTCCAATTGCATTTTGAACTTGGATTTTTCATTTTATTAGTTTAGGCATAATGAATCTGTTTAAGTGAGAAAGGCATCAGGAAATATCTTCTCCATAGGAATAGAGCTCTTTTTGGGTAAAATTTTATATTGATAGAATTTCCCATTGTAATTATCAGTGAAACGGATCTTGTTATTGTTTGGTAAATATGATTATCTGCTCTGCTCTTCTCCAATTTTTCTTTTAAGGTGAGTCAAATTGCTGATTCTACTCTGTTTTGATACTCCCTCAGCTTCCCATCTTTTAGGGTTGGATTCAAACAGTATTTTTTATGCATTCCACAATGAACTTCCTGATCTCTGAATCCTAATTTGAGTTTTAACTTCCCTGGAATTAGGCTATAAATTTTGTTTTAACCTGTCTTTTTTTAAATCAAACACTAATGTAGGGGCAGAATCTCCTTATCATCTTGATATCTAGGCATGAGTTAGGGTTATACAAGTTTTGAATTAGAATCATAAAATGTAATGTCAACATTTCTTTTCAACATATATGTATGTGTGTATATACATGTATGTGTTTGTGTGTGTGTATATATATCTATATCTATCTATATAAATATAGATAGATATCTATATCTATATATCTATATCTATCTATCTATATGTATGTATGTATGTATGTATGTATGTAAATAAAAAACACAGTAGTATTTAAGGCATCTTAAGTTTCTCCCTAAGGGGCAGCTAGTTTTTCTCCAAGAGTAATAAATTAGCTTGATGGTGCAGTAGAGAGCACTCACTGGTCCTGATGGTGGGAGTGGAGTACCTGAGTTCAAATATGGCCTTAGGCACTTAATTCTGTTTGCTGTAAATCATTAACAATCTCAGCTTCCTCACAAAACAAATGAATAATAAATAAGTTTCTCCCTAAAATTAAATAGATTGAGATTGTGTTAATAAAAATTACTAATCTGGTATAAATATTTCTATGTAGTGAAATTGAGAGCTTATTTATATGATAGTTACATGAAGCAGTTTGCTTGCAGATAAGAGCTTCAATATTAACATTGGTACTCCAAAATGAAATTTATTGATTCTTAAGAATTTTTTTTAAGACTAGTTTTATAAAGAGTTTAACTCATAATTATTTTAATGTACAAGAGCAATCACTCATTTATTGGAAACAAATTGCAGGAGCCTTTGAATTACCTTAAAGTATGTTCTTGCACTTAAACCTCATTGGGAAAAACAGCTCAATAAGTGAACTCCTGCGTGCTTATATATTAACTATTATGTACTCGGCATTTGTACATATAATGTTAAGAATGTTAAAGCCTCTTTTACTTTTTTTTTTTTTTTTGGTAGCAGATGTGTTTATATTTGTAATATTTGTAAGAGCCCAAAGCACAGTACCTGGCTGATAGATAGTAGCCATATATATATTCTTATTTCCCTTCCCTCCTTCATCCTTCAGGATAATAACTTGTAATTTACTTTGGGTCCCAAAGAATCCCTTGAAAAATGTGATGGAATTTAAGAAGATAACATTTTTAAAATGATTATTATTTTTTTTCTCGAAAGTATTTGAGTTTTTTAAAAATGTATTGATATCTCAGGGGAGAAACATGATGTCTTGAATTATTCATATACTTTTAATCCTTTAAAAAGTTGAACCTGAAGATTCTGAAAGTATTTGAAATAATATTGGTATGAATGTACTTAAATCAGTTTTTTATTATTTAGAAATATTACATAACCAATTTCTTAAGAATTTTTAATGAAAATTAATGTTTTTTTAAAAATAAGGTTTTCTGAGATGGTAATTGCCTTTAAGAGCTAGACACAATAACTGAAGAAGGAAAAAAAAAATTGATTCTACTCTTATTTTCATTTGGGAAAAAAAAAATTTAAATACTCAAATTTCTTAATGTTTATCTCCAAAGAACCAGAAATTAATTTCCAAATTTGAAGGTAGATGAAAATAACACCAAAGTGTTGTTTTTGTTTAAATTTGTTTTGTAAAACAATGTGATTATCTCATTTGGGTTGGTAAGATCCATTTTCATCCTACTGAATGTACTACTACAAATAACTAGAGGTAAGATGGACTAAGAATATTAAATATCAGCAATGAAGATTTATATTTATTTTTAAGATTTACCTTTTTAAGTTGTGAAATATTTATAGATTATATCAGTTACAGAATTTCCTAGGAAATTCTTAAGCTGGGGTTGAGCAATTTTTAAAAATACTTTTTATAATTGAATTTTGATACATTAATGCTATATATTTTGCTAATTTAAAAAACATTTCAAGAGGGGGTATTCACAGACTTGATTCAAGTATCTGGGTGTCAATTGTATAATAGATGTTTTAAGAACCCCTGCTTTATAGGCTTTCATTATAGTTGTGGTTTTTCACTTTTTTTTTTCTAGAAAGTATGAATTAATCATTTCAATCTTATTTTTACACAAAAAAGTACCAAAATTTCTATTTTATTTTACTTGTTTGAAAGTTAGCCTTTTGACTATTAGATGGCAATTTTCTATACTCTTCATAAAGCTAATGTTATTAGACTTTAGAAGTAACAACTTTTCTCCTTATATTCTGTTATAGCAAACATTCCTAATAAAAGCTTGATACAATATTAGAAAAATGCATTTATGAAATAATTCAATCATTTTTTCTCATGAAATTTCTAATTTAATACTGATCATGATAAGTTGTTTTGTCATGAATGCTCTTTTGAATGCCTGAAAGACAAAATTAGTTGGGTGAATTAGTTCCACTGATAGACATGTTAGTCTTTCAGTTTCATTTGTTTGGTTTTTATATATATTGTGCAGTGGGAATTACACATTCTGATTTTTTAAAACATTAAATACTTTTGTGTTAGTCACAGTTTTTAAAAACGTTGTATTTAGACATTTAATAGTTTAATGTTTTTATATTAATATGGTTTTACTAAAGGAGATTGATAGTTTTCATTTTTAAATAGATTTGCAAAAATATAGGGCATTATTTTTCCAAAATAGGAGACCCTAGTGATGAGATTCAATTATGCTTGACAAACATCAAAATAAAATTTAATTCTCCAATAAGCTCTAGTCTTACTCTCTTTTAAGCTTGAGAGAGAGATTGAAAATAATCCATAGCTCATAATCCTTGAATTATGTGTAAGATTAGATTAATGATTACTTGATTATCTCTTTTTCCTTGGTAACCTTAAATAGACCATAGATTAGAAACAATAGTGATTGATGATAAATAATAGAGGGCAACATATCAGAACTAGGAAACACCTTTTAATACTAATACAGCCTCATTATAATTGATCATGAAGACATCTTTTATTTTAGTTTGAATTAGTGTTAATTAAAATTTCTATTTAAAAAATAATTGGAATGGCATTTTGGCACCTAAATGAGGTAAGTTTAAGTTATGTGCAAAAGTAATCAATAACATGTTTTCAGACAATTTTTAAAAAATGATGAATCTAGGATTTCTTTAAACATTTAATAAAAATCAATTGAAAGTCAGCTTTAGTTTAGAGCCTTTATTCCTTCTCACATGTCTTTTCATCCTCTCTATTTAAAATACCTAACTACCTGTACTTAATATCTTCTCTAGTCTTTTTTGATTCTTTGTGACCTCATTTGGGCTTTTCTTGGCAGAGACATTGGAGTGGTTTTACTTTTTCCTTTTCCAGCTATCTTCATAGAGAATGACATTTGAGATAAACCTTTAGTCACAAATAACTGCTTTTAAAATCTTTTCTATAAGGAACTTTTTTATGTGAGCAAATTTGAAGTTTTGTTTTCATACCCTTCTTAAGAAATAACATATACTTCACTACCTTCATAGTAGATTCCAATATTATACCAGGCATTATAGAATTTTACATTTTGAAAGTATTATGGCCAACATTTTAGTCTACAGTACGATCCAGTATGTATCTCGTACTTTCCTGTATTAGATGTTGTGAAGTAGACCCTGAGAGGTGAAATAATTATTCTACAGTAAAAATACTCAACTGCATTTTTCTTTTTCTTATCTTTTCTTTTTTTTCTTTTTTTTTTTTTTTGCTACTGGCTTATTTTTTAACAAGTGTGATTTATTCACAAATATTTAATGTCTATTTTTGCCAGGCTTTTGGCTAGGTCATTGAGATGCAAAGACAAAAATGAAATAACACCTGCCATTTTAAGAGTTGATACATACAGATTTGTATAAAACATTGAAATAGCAATTTGGGAGCTGTGTTTAAACCTGGGGCAAATATGTATGCTAACCACCAGATAGTAAAACAGATTGTAGTTCTTGCATTCTTTATTTGATGGGTTAATCTTATATTGTGCCAATAAATTACTAATTTATTGACTACTAATTAACTCTTTACTTACAGATGACATTGTTCATAAATTTATTCACATTAACCATACTCAAAACTTTCTTTTAGTTTGAATAGAAACACTTCTCATTTTAATCAACCTCTATTCCACAATGAAACATTGGAGTAGGACCTATTGGTCCATTTCGAGGTAAGACAGGTATCATACAGAAAGTTAATTTCTCCATTTTGCTTACTGACTTACACTAAAACAATTTAGAAACAGAAAGTCCGTCAAAGGAAATAATGTCTTATTAAGTGTTGATTGCAATCATGGGAATAAAAAAATAGCTTAGTGTTACAGTTTGTACTTTGTTAGAGCCTTCTTGGTAAAGTGGGATAGAATCACTCTTCAGAATCTGGAAGGCCTGGATTCAAGTTTTATCTCTTGATACATACTGGTTGTGTGACCCTAATAAGTCATCAGTTAACTAAATTGGAGAGTTGTTGCCTGTTTGTATAGGTTGACCAAATTTCTTTAAAATTTTTACTTTACTGATAAAATCACAAATTCAAGCCAAAATAACTTCATTACCATTACCAGCTTTGAAATTACTTTTAAAAGATGCAATAAAAAAAATTAATGTTTCTGGATTTTTTTCCACTAAGCATATTAAATTTTAGTTCCCTATGTACCTAAATAAAATATCTGCAAAATGAATAAACAAATTACAAATTGTCTTTAAAATGTTAGGCCATTGTTGCTTAGTTGTGGGTTTTATTAGTTGGTAGTTAACTTACACTTCATATTCTCTGTGTTCATCTTATATTTTTTTAACACTTGGTCTTTGGACCAAGAAGATCCTCTAATATGATCTGGTACCATGGTGTCGGGAACTGTTGAGAACTCTCCAAGGAAACTGCAAACTCAAGCTGAATTTTAAATTATATATTTTAACTTGGTTCATATAAACTTTGCTATTTCAGAATTGTAGTGCTCTTTAAGAAACAGAACAAAATTCCTCTTTCCTTTCTTCTCCTTCCCCCCCACTTTGATTTATAATAAGGATGTAGTGTGAAAAATAACATAGAAATATAGAAAAGCAATTTAGTAGAAGTTCAAATGATCAGATTACTGATAGATTCGTGGATTAATTTGAAAAAAAATTATTTTTAAGGAACTATGATTTTATTATCCATAGCCTGTACTAGTAGATACAGGCCAAAGATCCTTCTCTTTATGCTTGGCCAAAAAAAAAAAAAAGAGAGAGAGAGAGAGAAATATTCTGATGTGTTTTCAAATGATAAACAAAAATAATACTATAAATTTGGAATTTTTGCAAAAATGCCTGCTTTTTGTGAGAACTTTGAAATTTGACAAATTATGAAAATTTGTTCAATAGGATAATTTTTAAAGGTCATTTGGATTTACTTTTAATTAAATAGTATAGTTTTAGAATGTTAGTCTATAACTGGTTGCTGTTACCAGCTTATAATACTTCACATTTGGTTAGCGTTCTCTCTTGAGGCTACTATTTGTAATTAATGTATTTTATCCAATTTTCATTCCTCTCCAAATTTTTGTTGAGTTTTAGTGACTTTTTGAATTTTAGTCATAATTATCTTTGGGAAATGAATGTTTATTTATTAGAGAATCTCAATTTAGGAAGTTAGGTTCTTGTACATTTGAAAATTTGCAATTTGACATTTTAAAAATACTGGCATTACTTTTTCTAATTGGACTTCATATAGAAGTTCACTTTTTGTCGTGGTATTTTTTAATTTCATCATTTTAGGGGCACTCCTCGTGAGAAATTCCTTTTTCTAAGGCAAATTGACAACTGTTCTGCAACTTATTTACTCTTGGTAACATCACGGAATTGTGTCATAGATGAAACTGCCCTGGTATTATTGCTCACCAAAAATTTTTAAATTTTTAAAATGCTAAATTTTTATCCTTCGTTTTCTTTTTTTTAGGAGAAAATTTTCAAGCTATTGCAAATTCTCTTTTGATATATGCTTCAGAATTTCTAATATTTAAAATGATTTATTAATACAATTGTGTTAGTTGAATAAAAATTTCAGGGAATATTTTTAAGGGAACTTTATCTTATATATCCAAATTTGTGATCTATTGTAGCTAATTAATGACATTTAAGTATTGCTTCACTTTGACACTTACTGCATTTTTTTTCATGTCCAGCCCTTGTATACTGTTTATTATAATGTTCTTGCCTGAAGAACGTAAGTAAAATGATAGGATGAAATGCTTTTTGTAGCTTGTCAATATAAGGAATAATCTGAAATACAGAAGCAAGATGGTTTTTTTAATTCATTTAACTTCAGAAACAAATTTTCAATTACAGGAAAATGCAGTATTTGTAGACATTTAAGAAATAGTTCTTGCAACATCAGTATGTTATGTTGAATGAAAGATCAGTTTTGAGAAATTCATTGTATATAAAAGATTATTTCACAGGTAAGAAAAAGAAAATAATAAAGTAGAAAAAAAGCCACAAGTCTCTGATAAAAATAGACACATGAGAGAAAGCTTGGAACTAAATTGAAGAGAAGCATTCACCAAGAAAAAAAACCTGCAAATTTTTTTTTTCAGTATAAATGAAGAGCTGGATTAAAATATTGATATATCTAAAGTCATCATTGGTATAAGAATGCTATCCTGTATTTAACTTGAAATTTTTACTTTGTATCTCTCCACTTGGGTATATTGAGGACAATCACTAGCACTAGATGTTGATGTTTTTCAAAAAGTAATTTTTCCTAGCTACTTTCAATTTAGTTAAAAGAATTGGATGCACACAATGAGTAAATAAATAAAAATTGTGAGATGTCAATATCTACCTCACTAATTAGGCAAATATATAACACACATGTATGTGTGCCTGTGCACACATTCTGCTAATTGAATGAGGTCTAGGAGTGTAAAACTGCTTTGGGGAAGAATTAGGGATATTACCTACCCTTAAATAGTTGGATTTGTAAAGATTAGTGAAATTAGTGAAGTGGGAGGTGGGAGGAGATGCAGCAAAGATTATAGTGTGAAAAAAACATGAAAGGTATAAGACCAATTCATTTGGAGTTATTGTTGAGGATCTATGAGATGACATAGAAGCATTTTGCAAAACTTAAAAAGCATTAAATATCATTTTGTGTGGGCTAAAATATTTATAGAGATCTTTAAAATGTTCAACCACTTATCAAAATAGTTGCTTGTGGGAAACACAAGCTGGTTTGAGGGCTATCTTATAAGCAGTTTTGAGTTGGTTATCATACTGTTGACAGGCAACTATGAGCATTGGGAAATACTAAAAGAAAATAAGCCTGGCCTGAAAATGAGATCTAAATTTTCTAATTCAGCCTGAAAATTAGGAAATCTAAATCAAAGAAACATAATTTTCAGGGCTGGCGAATAGAAAAAGAAGAATCATGTCTTGAACACCAAAAATAGTATTCACTGAGTGCAGTTAACATCATCAAATATGACAGATTAAATGATTCAGAAAAGACCATTGCATCATACTCTAGGAAGATTTTAAGCTAAAGAGTTTAAGAAATGTTAAGTGGCTACTAAATGTAAAGCATTATGGATAGTCAAACACTTGTGAGATAGAGGCAAGAATATGTAGGAATATTAAGGAGATATAATGTGACTAAAAGCCTATAAGAATATTCAAGATGACTATTATAATGAATGCATAATCTCATCAATGTGAGTATCCCATGATTGTGTAAAATCTTAATACTTTGACTCTTGCTTGCTCATATCTGTCCTAATGTATCAGAACTCAATAAGTACCCAGGACTTTCCCAATACACTAGAGCAGAGGTGTCCAACACAACCCACCACACTCCTGAGGGTATTCTGAATCAAAATATAATCGGAAAACACGTAAAAACAGTATAGAATATAGGTAATTATTTTAAGTCAATAGATGACATGTTGCCTTTAATGGCCTCTATATATGAGTTTGACACCCCTGCACTACAACCCTTTATTCTCTTAAGCTTCTATAAAGTCAGTGTTAACATCAATTTATTATTCGTCGCTTGTATTTCCTATCTTTTACACTACTTGTGAATAGGTAATTGTTGATACTGAATCTCTTAAAATATTTACACAGTGCCAAAGTTAGTATGTTTTTAATTTATTATAGTGAATACAACATTATTTTTGGAATTGAAAGATGTTAAACTTAGGTATACCTGTTGATCATAATCTCAGTTTCATTTTCCTTCATAAAAATGGTGGATACCATTTGGAGAACCTACCTCACAGGGTTGTTGTGAGGAAAAAATGTGGAACCTTAGACCTTTATAGTACAAGACATGTCAGGAATTGATGAATTTCTTTAAAGACATTTTTGATACATGTTTTGAACTGTTTTGTCAGTCTTTTTGTGAGGCAATTGGGGTTAAAAGCTGACTTGGCCAGGATCACACAGCTAATAAGTGTTAGGTGTCTTGAGTACAGATTCGATTTTGGGTTCTCCTTACTCCAGGGCCAGTGCTGTATTCACTATACCATATAGCTGCCTCCTATCAAAGATTCTTGATGGGGGTTTTAATCTGGGCATCCATTCAGATACTGTACTCTAAATTAAAATATTTTCTTTTCTTTGGGGATGCCCTTATTTACCTTGTCCCTTGGTAAAGCTTTCTAAAATTTATAATAGTGTCTCGACACACTTGGAAATAACGTCTCAATTGACATAAAGATTTCATGTCTACTTTTGGCATAGAAAGGAGCATTATTCCAAATACATAACTGCACAGAAATACTGGGTACAGCATCAGTTACAATGAGTTTATTATAAGTTGCTCCCTGCTTGAGAATTTAGAGCCTGAAAATCTTGGAAGTTCATCTAAGAAGTGTTCTGCTATGATTATGACCTCTGGGAATACCACAATATCAAAACTAACAGGCACTATTAAAATTCATAACTAGGCAATTTATGAGATATATTGAAAGGTGTAAATGACTTGTTCAGGAATCTATTTTGCTCTGTAAGAGTCAAGAGTTAGGGATAAATTCTACAATTTATTAATGAGACTAATTTATAGGTGATAAATTTGCCTATAAATGTAGGGAAAATGTAGAAAAGCTGGACAGTGAAATAGGTTCCTAAAAGTAATCTTTTTTTCCCCTCATTAACAGTTTTCTAGGAAAGACTAGTTATCTTTTTTATAAGATATGAGTGGTGTTCAAAATCATGAACAGAAAAGAAGTTAAAGGTATTATACCTTTATTAAAGATATTTTAAGAAGTTAAGGTATTTTTCTGCAAAATTTTTTAGATCAATGCACTGCTAGTGCCAATACACTGGTTTTTTTCTTTCATATGTCAAGAATACCAGTTAAGAGACTTTTCATTTTTCTTCCTCTTAGAAGGAATTATTTTTAAAACAAGATCAGTTGACATGATTTGCTTTGCTTCATTACTTTTAGTTTCAGCAAAATAATTTCATAATTATATGCAGTAAAAAGTAATCACTTAGATTGTTTAGTTCTATATGGGCTAAGAAGAAAAGTCAGGTTTGAGTATAGAACCAGAGGGCAGGTACTGAAGTACTAGAGATTTTTAATTGCAATTGGGATTCACTTTAAAGATTCAGTTTTCATAGAATTTGAAAAAAATTCTTTTTTTGCAACTTTTCAATTCCCTTTGTTGCCTTTTGAAATCAAATTTTAATTTTCCATGCATTTCTAAAAATTGTGTGGAATAGATAAATTTTAACTGTCATTATTAAGTAATTCTTAAGAATTTAAGAAAATTTCTCTGAAGCTAATACTTAGTCTACCTAGAAGAGAAAAGAAGGAAAATTATACTGGGGTACAGGAGTATATAGAACAAGGTCATGCTGTTAGATAAATTGTCTCTTTTTAAGGAATCGTGTTAATGGGATTAAGTGACTTGTCCAGAGGCACATAGCTAATTAGTGTCTGAGATCTCTTGACTCCAGGCCTAGAGTCAGCAACTAACTGCTGTTAAGAAAAAAATCATTCTTGAAAATGATCTTATAAAAATAATGTTGGAAAATGTTCTAAAATTTTATAAATCTACAAGCATTTGATGAGAATTCACATTAGTAATCTTTTTCTAGGGGTAGTTTTTTCACTTAAAAGGATTTGAAAAATAAATTGATATGCAGAAAAATATTTTAAGACTAGGGTTTGTGCCAATAGTGCATATTTCATTTGTAGATGTAAAAAAATTATATATACAATTCTTTGGAAATATTTTTAAAGTAAGTTAAGGCATAGATTTTTTTACATGAGTATATACATAACTATCAGGGACCAGAGCTAGAATTTAATTGCAGTGTTCTGACTTGAATTTTTTTTCTTCCTACTTTAAAGCATTGCTTCTTTTATATCATCTTTCTCTTTTCAGTTATTCACTGGGATTATAATAAAATTCTTATAATGATGGGGGTTATCCCATCAAAATGAAAAGATATGATTAAAATTATTTCTTTATAAATTCTTCTATTAAGTAAAATGCAGAGTGAACATGTGTTGACTTTTTCAAATGAATGTTAAAAGCCATCAGGAAAGTATTTCAATTTAACAGGAAATATTAACGGCAAAGTTGGATTCTGTAAGTTTTATTCCTTTTGCAACTAATGAGCCAATAAATCCAAATAAATAATTCATCTTTGTAAGACTGTGATACATTTTTGTTATCTTTTGAAGAATAAATTTTGAATTATGTTTATCTCCAGTGGATATACAGAATTATTTTTGCTTGAAATTGGAGGGGGGGGGAATTCATGAAACTTTTTAGTAATTGATGGGGGAAAATTACAATATCCATAAAGAAATCATCAAAGTTAAAAACAATCTTTAAAGATAACTATAGAGTTGGCTCCAAATTTTAGAGCTGCTTAGCTTAACATTTAGGAATTAATAGAATAATTTTGAAAGTGTTAAATATTTAAGAAGAGAAATAAGGCTTAAATTTTGATAGTAATTGCTTAAAGCTTAATAAAATTAGAAAATATGGTGTCAAGATGAGGAAATTTTAACCTTTGGTCAATTTTTGGGAAAGGATATGTATTTTGTTCCTGTGTTAGTGGGCTATACTTTAAAAGGAACATTGAATGTCTCTATTTTTTCAGTTTCTGTATCTAGGAGTCATTATGCATTCTTCCTTTTCCCTCCTAGTTCTTTAATTCTTTTTCATCTTCCTCCTTTTTATATTTATACAATTATTACACATAAAGATGTAATTTTTCCCATTCAAATTTATAAATCACCTGTTTAGGTACTCTCGCTGTCTTATAAAAATTATGGACTTCCTGTTTGGAATGTTAAGCCATTCACAGTTTGATTCATGACACTTTCCTTTATTGATTTCCCTCCCCCAATTCCTCTTTATATTGTTGAAATTATTTAGATGTTTTTCTCCTAATTAAACTAGTGATTTGAAAGCATTATGTGCTTTTTTTATTAGGCTTTGTGATAAGTACTAGGAATTGAAAAGGAAACAAAAAGACTGCCTTTCTATTGTGAGAGATGTTATTAACATATATATAAAATGCATAAAGCTGATATATTATGAGATACAAAGTAGAGGAAAAGGCAATGACAACTCTAGAGGAGCACAAAGGCCAGAAGACAACTTTTGTACTGAATCTTAAAAAGAAGCCAAGATAGAATTCAAAAAAGGAGTATTCCAGGCATGGGGAACAAACTAGTATTTCCTCTTAAGTTGGAGATTAGCTTTTTTGTGTGAAAGACAAGTAACCAAGTATGACTGGGTGATAGGATATATGAAATAGGATACATTATAGAGATTTTAAAATATCCAATAGATTTTTTGGTTGTTTACTCAATATGTAGCCCCTCTCCAGTTTTAAGTAGTAGTATTATAGTTATTTTTATCATTTTAATAAGTATATCAAGATTGGATTCAGTTGACATGGGGGGATTTTTTTTCCTAGAAGAACTATGATGCTGTAGTTTAAAAACTTGATGTCTGAGTCAGGAAAAGGGGATATTTAAAAGAGGTATTGTGAAAGTAGAAATGGCAAGATAAGGCAAAGTGAGAGGAACACCACAATAAAGAAGTTCAGAAAAGGTGATGTTTGGGGAGAAAGGAAATTAATTCTATTTTGTGCTCTTTCTTTGAGATTACATTGGGGATGTTTAGGTAAAAATAGGCAATTGGTGGATTTTTAGAGAGAACAAAGACTGGGACTCGGTAAGCAGATTTTGGGCGACTTGCTGTAGAGGTGGAGAATGAGAGCTGGTGAGACTACCAGTTGAGAGTAAAGACTTTAAAAGAGCCTAGGACAGGGCCTTGGAAACTGCCCATAACTAATGGGCATAAATACCATGGATGAAAAAAGAACAAAGTAAACAGGAGGAGAAACACATATAAAGATGAATGAGTAATGTTGGTAAATCAAAGATTTGTAAGGTCCTCAGTGGGACCACTGTGATAAATAAATGCTGGGAAGAAGTGTAGGAGAATGTGAATTATATTTGACCATTTTTGGGAGTCTGAAACTCCCAGCATGATCAGAAGCCAGATTACAAAGGATTTATTTAGAGGACTGAGAGCAGAAAATGGAGGCCTGAATGGATTTGGGAGCAGAAAGAGGGGTGTTGAAGGAGAGTTTATATCTAGCTCTGATATAATGCTTCATATTGTAAGGCCAGAGAAACTGCAAGGTAGAGATTTGAGAGTTTTAATATTTTATTTATTGGAGAGGTTAATTGATTGACTGGACAGGACTCTCAAAATATCCAGTGATGAATGTGAAAATCCCAGGTCTTTTTAATAGGACTCCAGTAACAAGAGAAACAAAGGCAGGAAGCAAAGAGTGGGAAGGTTTTGGACCATAAATTTGATTCTAGCAAGATGGACAATACTATAAATTCTTACTAGGAAGCCAGAGTCAGGATGTCTGAACAAACAGAAGTAAAGATGTCTGTCAGGTATCTGAGATAGTCTTTTCTTTTGGAATGTGCCCTAATGGACAGGAAAAAAAAAAGGCAGGGGTTGCATACTAACTCCTCAAGGCAATGGAGATATAACTTCAGGGAAACTAATGCAGGGAAATGAGGTAGACAGTTCAAGGAGACTGTGACATAACAGTATATACTAGATAGTAAATATTGAATGAACAATAATAAAATGGTGAGGTAGTGTAAACTTAAACTATTAGGAGGATTTACTAATAGAATTAGCATTTAATTATCCCTACTACGAATTGTATAACGATATATCATAATAACTGATCTTACTTCATTTGAGTATTGCCTTATATGACAAGTATTACATTTTATCTCCACTTTTATAAATGAAAACTTATTTTAAGGGACTTGACTTTGATAACTCACATAAGGATGTAATGTAGGATCTGAAGTCTGTGTCATCTCATTCCAAATTCAGTACTGTAGAATGGTGCTTCTGTGAAATGGATATTACATTTACTTTTTGTGGTTGTGGAGAACAAAGGTTGAAGGTGGTAAATTTCACTCAAATTCAACATAAGGAAAATTTCTCATCAAAAATCAATAAGGCCTGCTTTGTGAGGTTCTGATGCTGAACTTCGTTCAACAAGTCAATGAAACATGAACAATAAATTTAAACTTCAGGTTTTCACCTTTGAGCTAAGTGATTTGTTAGTTTCTATCCACTTCTGAGTTGATTCTGTTCTGAATTAGTTCAGATAATGTTTTAGTTGGAGAAGGAACTTACAGCTGATATTTTTTTAAGTTTTGCTGACCCAATTGGGGTTAAGTGACTTGCCGAGTGTCACACAGCTAAGAAATGTTTTAAGTGTCTGAAGCCATATTTGAACTGAGGTCCCCCTGACTTCAGGGCTGATGCTCTACCCACTGCACCACCTAACTCCCCCTCAGTACTCTTTTAAATATGCAAAATGATGCCTAGACAGTAATTTTTTAAAAGATTATAGCTTTTGATTTTCAAAAAATATATACAGAAATGATTTTCAATTAACTCCAACAAAACCCTGTGTTGTAATTTTTTTCTCCTTCCTTCCCTCCATCCCTTACCCCAGTCAGCAAGTGATCCAATATATGTTAAACATATGCAATTCTAGAGAGTAATTTCTTAATTGTCAAATTTATAGCTACCAAATGAAAAGATGGTCTTGATGGGGCCTCCTGAGTGCTAATCTATACTATTGTGTTTGTTTATTTTAATGTAAGTTATGCACAAGATAGATTTTATCTGAAAATATGAAATTCTGTTATGTAAATTTTAAAGAATGTTGCCTGTCATTATTACTATCTTGTCCATTTTTGCACTTTTATTTTCTGTATTATTTTGCTTTTTTCAGTTATTATTCTTTCCCTTTTTTGCATAACTCATTATAAATTATTTAGGTGTACGTACCCCACATCTTGTAATAACTATATAATAAACCAAGATAAATAAACACATTGTGTCTGAAAATGTTTATTTCATTTTATAACTGTAATCCTTCCAAGTCATTGAGGAGTTGGAGTGGTATGATACCAGTTTGGTATCCTAATTGATTACTACTTTGATTGGTGTTTTGTATTTGCTTTACTTCATTATTTTAAGTTATTAAAACTATTAAATCATTATTCTGGTCTCCATTAAATTCTGGTTCTGCCTGTTCCACTCATCTTTATCCAATTCATGCCAAGTTTTTCTGCATCTTTTGTCATTTCTTAGTGTATTAGTGGGCAATAATAATCCATTTTATTCACAAATTATTATTAACTTGTTTAGCCTTTCCTTCATCTATCATAGTTATTTTTTACAACAAAAAGTGCTGTTTAAAGTATGTTGTCTTTCATGCAGTGAATTGGAGTGGTTATTAATATATCAGTATATTTTAAGCATTATTGTTTTTCAGTAGTCATTCCTGAATTACTATCAGGGTTTTTTTAATGCTCTTCTTGGTGACTTTGAGCTGATCCATAATCCAAGTTAGCGACTTTCTTCTCCCTGCTTTAAAAAATATGTATTCAACATTGCCAGTTTTGAGTTTAAAAGCATCAAAATCAGCATTTTAAAATTATTTGTTTGTTTTTGCTATGGCGTTTGGGGTTAAGTGACTTGCTTAGGGTCACACAGCTAAGAAGTGTTAAGTATCTGAGAGCAGACTTGAACTCCAGTCCTCCTGACATCAGGGCCGGTGCTCTATCCACTACACCACCTAATTGCCCTTAAAATGAACATTTTTCAAAAAGTTACATTTAAACTAAAAATCTGGAAACAGATTGCATATTAGTCATCTTAGATTGTCAAGTTTGTGAAGCAAAACAGTGGGCAGTGATAATATGAGAGTCATATCCTGAGAGAGTGATGGCTAATTATTTTGATTGAACCAACATGAAAAATACCTGAGTAAATTTAAATGGTCTAGTAATTTTTAGAACATTCAGTTTAGAAGCTTTGAGTAAATTTAAGGGTTTCAGTAATATTTAGACCTTATAGTGTAGAAGAAAAAATGCACAAATGAAAAGTTAATATAGCATTTATAGATGAATACTAATAATAGATTTTATGCAAAAATATTGTGACCAGTGTTAAGACCAAAGTCAAAGTGGCCCTGAAGTCAAGAGGACCTAAGCTCAAATCCAGCCTCAGACACTTAACACTTCCTAGCTGTGTCACCTTGGACTTAACTCCAATTGCTTCACCAAAAACAAACAAAAAAAACCAACAACCCAGAAAACTAAATTTATCATGAAGCTTAAAAATTATTTTGGAATTTTTCTACATGTAATAACAGATATAATCAAAGTTTCTTAATACTGTTTACAAATTTAATCCATAATAAATAAATGATTTGTACTCTTTGCCAACTCATATAAGTTGTGCATGGAAAACATATTTGTTGACTTTATTGTGAATTAATTCTAATATATATTTGCTATTGTAGTAGTACTGGTAATAAAAATAAATAGAAATGAACAGTTCTTTCCCTCTTGGGCTAATCAAAGGATGCTAAAGTTGCCTTGAAAATTGACACATGAAAAAATTCTAGAGCAATTGATTTGCAAAATTCTGATGAAAATGTTTATTACATGGTCTGATGACATTCTACACTCATTTCTCTTTTTAGTACTGTAGGGTATGTTAATTAGTACTAAGTATCTACTTTTTATCAGGCCTTGTGGCACCATTAGGAATTTAAAGACAGAAATGAAGTATTTACTGAAAAATCTGAATAGTATTAGAACAATTATCAAGTTATTGTCATGTAATGGAAATAGTTTTGGATTTCAAATTTGAAGACCTGAATTTGAACTACCACTCTCTAACTTTCAATACTTCTTTGACCTTTATAAAAATTGTTTGAATTTTTTTTCCTAAAAAAAAAATTGTTTATTTTAAGTTCTCTGTTTCCTTAATTGAAAAATGGAAGGAGTGAGAATAACTTTCTCTTTGTTTATTGTACATTTAAAATCCATCACGCTAGAATCTTTAAATATGTATCCAAAGATTTAACTTGCCCTGTGCCCTACTAAGACTGTACTGGTATCTTCTTACCACTTCTTAACTTTTTATTCAAATGGAAGGCTGGCCTATTTTGAAGCAAATTTATGATCTGTGCCAGTGCCACTTTTGTGTGATTCTTAGCTACTAGCACAGATAGAGTCTGACCCAACTGCTCAGCCCATTTTTGCCAAGGCCAAATAACTTCATCTCCTGGGCCTTGATGTCCTTGTGTGTGAAGATTAGGTATTTGGACTACACAGCCTCTGTGGTTCTTTCCATCTCTGTGTTTGATTGTCTAATCTTCATTCTTAACTAATCTCTGCAAAGCAAATTCACAGTTGTCTTACATCCCGCTATGTTAAAACAAATAAAAAGTATGTTTGTAAATATGCCATTATACCTTCTTTATTTTTTAAATCAAAATTTCTTTTCTGCAGAAACCTTTACAACTTTAGATGACTAAAGTTCATTTCTTATATTGCTTCCTAATACTTAGTACAGAAATTGGTTAACAAAAACATAAAAACAAAACAAAAGGTAGACTGTTCTGTCTTTATACCCAATCAAACATATCAGGAAAGAGAAAACATGTAATGTTACCTTAAGCTAAAGTACAAAGATAATTTTTGATTTTGTTTTGACTTTGAATATATTTTGTGTTCATAATGTAGATCTTAAGACAGTTGAAAAATTAATCTCAAAATGAGTATTTGGAAACTTTGATCTGACATATCTAATTTTTTCATATTAAATTGTTCAAATTTAGGCTATGTTTAATAGTAGTCCATCAGGAAGAATGTCAATAATTTTCTGAATTATTAAGAAAAAAACATTTTTATAAACAGTAGAACACAATGAAGGGAATATATGAAAGCACACATTTCTTACTGCTTTTAGAAATTACATAATAAAATCAGTGTTACTTTATAAATTGGCCTCCTTGTTTGTGTTTGTTTCCCTTTGAGTTTTCTTTTTTTTTTTCCCCTGTGGTACATTTTTAAAATGTTTTAATGGTTCCTGACATAATTGTTGCTATGTATCCTTATTCCCACACATGTAAAACTGGAGATGAAAGAAGAATCTTCTTACTGAACATTTTGTCAAGCAAAACAAAGTACATATAGTCATCAGGTCAAAAAAGTCTTATGACCTGTCTCTTAGGAGGTGGGTAACACAGAATTCTTAGCTCTTTCAAAGTTTTTTTTTTTTTTTTTTTTTTTTTTTTCTGGAACTACCAAATAATTAATTTTATTCTAATTCAGTTCACTTTTTTTTTTTTTTTTCAATTGGCAACTGAAGGTTTGTGTGAATCTTCCCTGTAATAGAGTAACTCCCCACTCTTGCCTTGGGTCACCTGGTCTTGCATTGGTCTTGATATATGGATATTTGTGTTCATAGGAGTCATACTCCCAAGGGGAAACTGTAACAGAAGTTATATTGATCATCTGAAGATACCCTGATTTTTATCTCCCCCAAAAAACACAATGGTGGCTTCTATAGAATGATGATGATATGGTTAATTTTTCCTTTTCTATTTCAATTCTACCACTGAATGGATGAAGCCAAAAGGCTTGTAGAGATCTGGGTGATACCATTGGACTCCAGGTGGAGGATTATAGGGATCCCAGCACTGCTGGATCCTATAAAGCTTTTTTCATATTGGAACTGGCCGGGAGCTTTCAGGTACTTGGGGACCTATCCTCAATTGGTACAGGACCTGTTGATGAATGAAGGGAAGGAAACACTAGATGGGCATTAAACTGGGTCCCAGCTCAGACATAGCTGGAGAATAGTGTTGGGGGCAGGAGACATGACACATGGAAGAGGGTAATGCAATGGGAACAGAAGATGGTGAGAGAACTCATAAAGGAGAGAGACTCTCTCTTAAACTTTTACATAAAATGCTTTCTCCTTTTGATGTTTAAAGGGTTGTATAATTGGGTTACAGGACATGCATTGTCTAGTACCTTTTTCTACATATTTCCAAATTGCTTTTCAGAATGGTTGTGCACATTTACAAGCCCATCATATTTTATTCACTGTTTTTCTATAGCTCCTCCAACATATGTAATTTTCTTTTTTCTGTCATTTTTGCTGCTGTTATGAATGTACAGTGGAATCTTGGAATATCTTGAATTTGCATTTTTGAATATGATGATGAGATAATCTGAATTTCTTCCTTTGAGAACTGTCTGTTCATATGTGTAGACCATTTATCAGTTTGGGAATGACTTAAAAAACAAAAAGGCCATGCTGTCTCAAAAATGAGACCTTAATCAGAGAAACTTGCTGCAAAAACTTTTTTTTCCCCTCTTAATATTTTCCCTTTTAATTTTAGCAGTACTAGATTTGTGGAAAATCTTTTAATTTTATGTAATTAACATTAGTAATTTTCTCTTCTATTACCTTTTCCATTTCTTATTTCTTCATAAACTTTTCTTCTAACCATAGATTTTATCAGTAATTTTTTTCATATTCCTTTTAATTGTTTTTAATGGTGTAGCCTTATTTAAATCACTTTGTAGCTTATATTTCTAGATGACATTTTCATCTGAATTTCTCCCGCTGTTATCTCAAATTTTTCCAGTAGTTTTTGTCACATAATGACAACTTAGTCTAGTAGCTGAACTCTTTATTGGATATCATTGTGGTATTAATTTGCTACTTTATGACATATGTCTAAATCTGTTCCACTGATATTAAAGTTTCTTTATCAGAACCAAATTGTTTTTGTAGTTATTTCTTTTATCATAGATGAAAATAAAAATATAAACCCTTTTAAAATACTCTTCCTTTTCAGTCTATATTTAACTCCTTTTATACTCCATCCAGTGACAACATTGGCTTTCTTGCTTTTCTGCTCACAAAACTTTACTTACAATAGCATTTTTACTGGTGACTGTCATACTTAGAACTGTTTTCCTCCTCTTTTTTGATTTCTTGTTAACCTGGTTTTAATTCTTGACTAAAATCTTATCTTCTGTAAGAAACCTTTTTTGTTTCTCCTTAGCATCTTCTCTGAGATTATTCCTGAATTATCCTGCATATGTCTTGTTTGTACACATTTGTTTTTTTTGTTTCCCACATTAGAGTGTAAAGATAAACTTTGAGTGGTTTTCTGCTTCTATCAGTGTTTCTAGCAGTGTCAGATACGTGCATGGTACGTGTCTAATAAATGAGAAGTAGCTTTTTGATTTGAGGCATAGAGCACTAATTAAAATTTAAATATTGCCTCAAATACTAGCTATAATGATCTTGAGTAAGCCATTTAGTGTCTGCATGTTTGTTTCCTTCTGTTTTAAATGATGATAATGTCTTTTTCTCCTGGGTTAGCCATGCGATAAAGATGAAGTAATGTTTTTTTATAGTAGTTAGGAAATCTTAAAATGCTAAATAAGTGCTAGCTATCATTACTATTATCAGAAGAGGAAGAGGAGTGATAGTACATAATGTTAATGTGTCAACTGTCTTTACTTTGGAATAAAGTGATGAACACATTAGTAAGATTTCCCTTAGCAAGTATGATGATAGCACTACTAGTTAATAGAAAGGAAATATAAATATATTTAGCTCTATTCCACGTTACTATATGTTTTTTATTTCCATCTTTTCATGTACTTTGATACAAGTATAGATTTTGAATTTTTTATTTTTTTAGTACATTGGAAGAGCATTGTAAGAAAAAAATAATTTCTTTTAGAGCCTCTAATTCTTTCTTTAGAACTGTCTTCTTTACCCGGTTCCTGACATCTATAGGTACTCAAGTAACAATTGATTTCTTACACTGGAGAGTCCAGCCAAATTGATCTTTCTAATGCTTATACAAGATAACTCTTCTCTTATGCCCTGTGCCTTCTCTTCTCCACTCATTGTTTCATTCCTTCCTGAGTTACTTACCTTAAATATATTTCATATGTGGTTATTATATGTAGATATTATTTCTCTTTCCCCCTTCCCTCAAAAGAATATTGGGATTTTTTTTTTTTTGAGTCCTCTAGATTCATTTTGATCTTTGTATGTTACGTCACCGAACTTGTTCTGGAGTCTTTTTGTCAGTTGTGTCTTGACTCTTGGCGACTATATTTGTGGTTGTCTTGGCAAAGATTCTGGAGTGATTTGGCCATTTTCTTATTCAACTTATTTTATAATAAGGTGAAGAAACTTGAGGCAAACAGGATTAAGTGAATCATCCAGGGTCACACAGCTAGTAAGTGTCTGAAGTCAGATACTAACTCAGGTTTTCCTGACTCCACTCCTGGAATTCTATCCTCTGAGCCACCAAAGTACCCAAATCTGACTCATAATAATTGATTACTGAATGCATTTTGATTATCTTGCTAGCAGTTTGAGCTTCACTCTGACCTGTCTTCCCTAGATGTAGGTTTTCAAAACTAAAGGAGGCAATTAGTAATAAAATTTTAAGTGACATTTGAAGTGGTTCCAATTTATAATATTAAAACTTTATGAGGATCAAAACTTTAGTTAAGTAACTTTCTAACTTGACCTACACACACACACACACACACACACACACATGTGTGTGTGTGTGTGTAGGTCAAGTTAGAAAGTAAAAGTGTCATCAGAGAATCATGAAATAGAAAATTTGCTGGTTACATGAGGAGAATAAGTGATAATGAATAGATAGGTGGCTGAATGTTGAATGTTGGGATAAAATTTTTTTTTCTTTCATTTTTTTCTCAATTATGTGTAAATGAGAATTTTTGACTTTAGTTTAAAAAATTTTTTAATTCCAAATTCTTTCCTCTTCCTTGAGAAGGCAAACAAATGATATTTATATTATATGTGTGCAATCATGCAAAACATTTCCATATTAGCCTTATTACAAAAGCCGTGTTACAAATTTGTTCAGTCTAAACAAGGTTTTTTTTTTCCTCAGTAGTATTTGTTTTTCCAATTACATATGTATTTTTCAACATTTATTTTAAATTCCAAATTTTTTCTTCCTCCCTTATCACAATCTGATAGAGGGTATACATGTACAGTTGTTTTAAACATATTTCCATTATTACTCACATGAAAGAAAAAATCAGAATAAGGAAAAAACCATGAAAAAGAAAAAGCAGTCAAAAAAAGAGATCAAAATAGTTTCCTTTGATTTGCATTCAGTCTCCATTGTTCTTTCTCTGGATGCAGATGGCATTTTTCATTCCAGGTCTGTTGAAATAGTCTTGGATCAATGTTTTGATGAGAAGACCTAAGTCTCTCATAGTTGATAGTCATATAATTTTAGCATTACTATTTATAATAGCAATAATAGTTCATTACATTCATATACCATAACTGAATAATAAAATTTTTCAAAAGTGTGTTTCAATCTGTGTTTAAACTCTTAACAGCACTTTTTATTCTAAGCCATTTGGGAATTGGCTTAAATTATTTTATTGCTGAGAATAGCTTAAGTCATTTGCAATTGATCATCATCCAGTATTGCTGATACTTTGTTCAATGTTCTCCTGGTTCAGCTCACTTCACTTAGCATCAGTTCATTTAAGTCTATCCAGTTTTTTCTGAAAATTTCCTGCTCGTTATATCTTATAGCTCAATAGTATTCTGTCATAATCATGTGCTACAGTGTAATTAGCCATCTCCCCATTGATGAGCATCTCTTCAATTTCCTATCATTGCCATCACAAAAAGAGCTGCTTTAAATATTTTTGTACATACAGACCAAAAATTTTTAGCCCATTCAATGGTTGCATTGTGGTGGACCCTAGGAGAAAGGGCAAGTGTTTCTAAAGGCAAGTAAATATGAGTAGTTGCAGTTTTGTGGGAAACTACACAATCTGTACTATTTCATAACCTTGAGTTTTGAGTTGTGTTGAATAAAAATGAATTGTGTAAGGTTCTACTGTCTAAATCATTTAGGCTAATTTAATTAGTACTTCCAGTGGTAATACTGCTTTTAAAAGTTTATTTTAATATGGCAGCCCTGGATGTAAATGTCCAAGTAATAATAATATGAATTTCATGTACCTTATTGTTTGATGGAAAGCTATAGGTTGGGGATCCTATTTTTTTCTCTAAACTGGCAGAATATCTCTTTTATATAAGACCTTTGTGAATCCCTTTACTTTTAATTTATGTCCTCTTTTCCTCAGATAACACATATAATACTACCGAAAGTTCAAAAATATAGTGCAATATGGCTAATTTAATCCTTCCCCTGATACTAAGGACCTACATGATTCTGAGAATGCATTTAGCCTTCATGGGTCTTCCTTAGTTTCTTCAGATATAAAATGACTTATACTAAATGTGTGATAACTTTACAGCTTGTGCATCCTGAATGTTCCAAGAATAATTATATAAGATATTACTGTTTATTTGGTCATTTAACTTTGACTCATTACTTCACTTCAGTTTATCTAATGTCTTAAGAAGGGTCCGAAGCGTAAGGATAATCTTTGTTTTTCATTTGATAAATAAAATATACAAGTTATGTGCCTCCTGCAATCTCAACCTAAAAATGCTGGTGTCAGAATTTTAATCTGTATCTTCTGTCTTGTGTTACAATTCTTTTTCTGTTATACTACAGTTTATCCTTTATCATTCTGATTGAATACGAATATGGAATTAAAAGTCTAGGAAAATATTTACTAAGTGCATTATCTAGGTTATTCTAAATTATAACTGCCCAATTTCAGTTCCAAAAGAGAACTTTTCCATTGAGTGGACTGCTACATGTAAAATACCAATTCAACTTTATTATATGTCATAGACTATTAATAAAAATGTTTGTTGATTTTCTTTACTAACTTGTAATAAATATGATTCACTAAAAAATTTAATGCATACATAAATATATACCTACATACCTGTGTTTTATATGTATGCTTGTCCCTAAATTTAGCCACAAAAAAATTGTTTATTCAGTATCTGTTGTGTTTCAAATTGTGTGCTAGGCTTCCAGGAAGTATAAATGAAAAAATGTCCAATTTTGTTGCCCTTAGTGAAGTTGTGATCTAATTTCCAGTTGTATTTAGAATATTTTCTATATATTTCCTTATCCTCCCCTCCCCCACCAGTTACATGTAAAAACGCTTTTTTTTTTTTTTTTCTTATATGTAAACTTTTTAATTTTTTTTTTTTTTTAACATTTACTTGTGAATCATATTGGGAGAAAAAATCAGAACAAAATGGAAAAGCCGCAAGAAAACAACCCCCAAAAAAGGAAGGGAAAAAAAAAATGAACCTAGCATGTGAATGGCACATGGATGGCATTTTTTTTTCTTAACTTATTGTGCTTGCCTCGCATCAC
Organism: Antechinus flavipes; assembly: GCF_016432865.1. Classification (NCBI taxonomy): domain Eukaryota; kingdom Metazoa; phylum Chordata; class Mammalia; order Dasyuromorphia; family Dasyuridae; genus Antechinus; species Antechinus flavipes. The sequence goes on from NC_067400.1 coordinate 466,414,245, forward strand.
TGAACCACTGAGAAGAAGAAAGTTCATCATAGTTGATCATCACACAATTTTTCTGTTGCTATGTATGATGTTTTCATGGTTCTGCTTGTTTCACTCGACATTTAATTCATTTAAATCTTTCCAGGCCTTTCTAAAATCAGCCTGATTTTTATGTTTTTTATGGAACAATAATACGGCAATATGTTTGAGCATACCATATTCAACCATTCTCCATTTGATGAATATCTATTGATTTTCCAATTCTTTGCTACTACAAAAAGAGCTGCTACAACATTTTTGCACATGAGGGTTTTTCCCTCTTTTATGATTTTCTTGGGATACAGACCCAGTAATGGTACTTGCTTGTTCAAAGGGTATGCACAATTTTATATTCCTTGGGATTGTAGTTCCAGATTGCTCTCCACAATGGTTAGGTTATTTCACGACTCCACCAACAATGCACTAATATACCCAGTTTTCCCACATCCCTTCTAACCAACGTTTTCTTTTCCTGTCGCCCTAGCCAATCTGAGAAGGATGCAGTGATTCCTCAGAATTGTTTTAATTTTTATCTCCAACAGTGATTTAGAGCATACTTTAATTTGTTCATTTGAAAATTGTCTTTTCATGTCCTTTGACCATTTATCATTTGGGGAATGACTTGTATTCTTATAAATTTGACTCAATATATTTTAGACATGAGGCCTTTATCAGAAACAATGGTTATAAATTTTGTATTTCATAAGGTTGGCTTATTTCTAGCCAGAAATTCCTCCTTTCTCCAAAGATCTGAAAGGTAAACTATTCTTTGCTTTCCTAATTTGCTTATAGTATCATCACCCATTACACTTAAATCATATGTGCATTTTTATTTTATTTTGCTATAAGGTGTGAGATGTAAGTCTGTGCAATTTTTGTCAAGTAGTGAGTTCTCATCCCAGATGCTGGAGTTTGTTGGTTTATCAAACAATAGATTACTACAGTCATTGATTATTGCAGCATTTATATCTAACCTATTCCCCTTATGTACTAGTCTGCTTTTTAGCTAGTACCATATTCTTTGATGACTGCTGCTTTATAATAAAGTTTTAGATCTGGTACTGCTAGGCACTGCCCTTTGCATTTTTCCTCCCATTATTTCCCTTTGTATTCTTGACCTTTTATTCTTTCAGATGAATTTTGATATTTTTTCTTGTTCTATAAATAATTTTTTGAAGAATTTGATTAGTATGACAATGAACAAGTAGACTAATTTAGATAGAATTGTCATTTTTATTATATTAACTTGGCCTACCCATAAGTAATTGGTATTTTTCCCATCGTTTTGGTATGACTTTATTTGTGTGAAAAGGGTTTTGCAATTGTGTTCATCTAATTTTTGGATTTGTCTGTACAGGTAGACACTCAAATATTTTATTTTGTCTACAGTTATTTAAAATGGAATTTCTCTATCTCTTGCTGTTGGACTTCATTAATAACATTTATAAATGTTGAAAAATTTTGTGGGCTTATTTTATATCCTGACACTTTGCTAAAGCTGTTCATTATTTCAAGTAGATTTTTTTTGGGATGATTTCATTGGTTTCTCTAACATCATATCATTTGCAAAGAGTGATACTTTTAACTCATTGTCTACTCTAATTCCTTTAATTTCTTTTTCTTTTCTTATTGCTAAAGCCAACATTTCTAGTTCAATATTGAATAGTAAGTGGTAATAATGGACATCTTATTTCACCCTTGATCTTTCTGGGAATGTATTCCCCATTAGAAATAATGTTTGCTATTAGGTTTAGATAGATGCTGCTTATCATTTTAAAGAAAATTCCCTTTATTCCTACGCTCTCTAGTGTTTTTAATAGGAATAGGTGCTCTATTTTGTCAAACACTTTTTCTGTATCTGTCAATTCTTTTAGTTTCATTGATATGGTCAATTATGGCAGTTGAATATGGTTAGTTATGACAATATACATTTCTATAGTAATTTGCATATTATTTTCTCATCTTGTGAGGAAAAAAATTCAAGTAGTCTTTCCATTTTACACAGATGAACACTAATGTTCTTAGAAGTTCAATGACTTGACTTTATTCACTCCTTAGTAGAGTGGTCTGAGCATGGATTTACTGAAAGGAATCATTTAGTTGAAATACTTTTAAGTTTCTAGTAAAATAAAAGTAGAAATCATTTTATATATCCAAAAGATGAACTTAATGATTAAAAATTTCCCTCCATATCAGAAGTTAGGAAAGTCTGAAGATATACCAAATACTTTGTTCATAATCAGAGACCTTTTTAATTTTTAGAGCGAGATATGGTTCTTTCCTCCTTTTTAGTCTGACTTTTCTTGCACAATATGATAAATGTGAAAAGATGTTTAAGAGGATTGCACATATTTACCTTATGTTAGAGGGCTTCCTGTCTTGGAGAAGGAGGAGGGAAAGGAGGAAGGGAGAAAAATGTGGAACGCAAAAAGCCTTCCAAAAATGATTATTGAAACTATCTAAAATAAAATTAAAAAAAAAAAAAGAAACTATCTTTACTTACATATTTAGAACAATAGAGTGCTATTGAAAAAAATTTATCAGAGTAGGATTCAAATCATCAGATACTAGATTAACATTCATACAGAGTTATTAAGATATGAATGTTCACACATGAATAAACATATCTAATTTTCTTATTTTTTAAGTTAATATATTTTACTGTTTTCAAACAATGAGATTTTTAAGGTAATGAAGGCTTCGTACAATTTTTATTTTAAGAATCCCCACAAACTAGCTTTTCTTAGCTTATATAATGCTACTTTTGTCTTTTCCACAACTATCTTTTAAAGTATTATTTTTCTTAATTTTTACAATTTCAAAAAGTAATAGAAATGAGATCAACTAAGTTTATTTGAATATTCTAACCTAGCATTAGCATAAAACTTTTGTTCTTAACAATACCATTAAGAATATATAATGGTTGGAATTAGGAATAGGTTTTCTTTCATTTAACACTTTATGTGTTGTTACTGTCACACTATGTCTTAGGAAGCGGTCACATGAGGTAGCAAGAGCCAGAAATCACAGCATTGAGGGGGGATGACTATTGTTATTTAAAAAATGATTTTTCTTTTCCCAAATTAATGTGAGTTGATGGCAGCATCAAGAGAGGGGAGTTTCTTTTTTATTTCAATTTTTTATTCTCTTTGATATAACCCCATTAGAAACACTGCTGGGTCCAGTGTTTCTATTGGGCTTATATCCCAAAGAAATACTAAAGAAGGGAAAGGGACCTGTATGTGCCAAAATGTTTGTGGCAGCCCTGTTTGTAGTGGCTAGAAACTGGAAAATGAATGGATGCCCATCAATTGGAGAATGGCTGGGTAAATTGTAGTATATGAATGTTATGGAATATTATTGCTCTGTAAGGAATGATCAGCAGGATGAATACAGAGAGGCTTGGAGAGACCTACATGGACTGATGCTAAGTGAGATGAGCAGAACCAGGAGATCATTATACACTTCGACAACGATATTGTATGAGGATGTATTCTGATGGAAGTGGATTTCTTTGACAAAGAAACCTAACTGAGTTTCAATGGATAAATGATGGACAGAAACAGCCACACCCAGAGAAGGAACACTGGGAAACGAATGTGAACTATTTGCATTTTTGATTTTCTTCCCGAGTTATTTTTACCTTCTGAATCCAATTCTCCCTGTGCAACAAGAGAACTGTTCGGTTCTGCAAATATGTATTGTATCTAGGATATACTGCAACATATTTAACATATATAGGACTGCTTGCCATCTTGCGGGGGGAGGGAGGGGAGGGAGAGGGAGGCGCGGAGGGAGGGGAAAAAACGAAACATAAGCGAGTGCAAGGGATAATGTTGTAAAAAATTACCCTGGCATGGATTCTGTCAATACAAAGTTATTATTAAATAAAATAAAATTTAAATTAAAAAAAAAAAAAAAAGAAAGAAAGAAACACTGCTGGCTCAAAGTATATCCACAGTTTGATAACTTTTTGGGCATAATTCCAGATTGCTCTCCAGAATGGTTGGATTCGTTCACAACTCCACCAACAATGTATCAGTGTTCAGTTTTCCCACATCCCTCCCAAAATTTATCATTATCTTTTTCCTTTTGTCTCAGCCAATCTGAGGTGTGTAGTGGTATCTCAGAGTTGTCTTAATTTGCATTTCTCTCAATAGTGATTTAGAGCATCTCATAGGATTAGAAATGTTTTTAATTTTTTCACTTGCAAATTGTTCATTGTTCTTTGTGGGTCTAAGTTCAAAAGGGCCTTGAACAGCAGAGAGAATTTTGTTTGATCCTGGAGCTTTTAGGGAGCTATTTTTGGAAAGCAATATGTTTTAGAAAGATTGCTAAACTGAATGAGGTGATGCAACCTTGCAGTTGAGGTGCCAGTGTGAAAGGGAAGGGGGGTGGAAAATGTTGACAAGGTAGATATGATACAATTTTTCAGTGGATTAACTATGGTTTGAGCTAGTGCTATGTATCTGAACTAGACTTTATGTATTATGTGATCATCATAATATTGAATATTCCATTTTATTGTTGTATAATTTTAATTTGTTCACAACTTCACATACATTAAATGATCCATGTGCTGTTTTTACAACTCAGCAATTCTACATTAGGAATTTTAGTTTTTGTCATGACAGATCTTTCTGTCTTTGAATACATCTGTTATTTTTCTGTTTCCCAAGTATTTTCTTACCAAACTTAAAAAAATTAAATCCTCAGTCCCGTCAGTCAATTTTTATATGATTTTCATTGTGGTTGCTTTCAATTCCTGCTAGCTGAAAAAATTCCTCCTTAAATGTGTCCAGTTTTGAACAGTGGCATAACATAAGCACTAACCATGAACCCCTTGTTTTTATTTTGTTTTTTTAACAGAGTCTAAGTTGGCATTTGTATTCTTGGCTTTAGTGTCTCAATATTGAGAATGAGCTTGCAGTTTACTCAGAAAACACCTATTTCTTTTTCTGATGCATGTTCCCAAGCAATGGCCGTACCATTTTATCCTTCTAAAAGTTTTTTTTTTTTTTTTAAACCTATGTATAAGATTTTGTGTTTATCCTTTCCCATTTTCTTCTTGATATAGACGAATTTTATTGCTCTAATCTTTTGAAATATTTCTGAATCCTAGTTTTGCATTTTATACAATATACCACATTTTCCTTCAACTTGATTTAATCAGGGAGAAAACATTCCACAGAATGGCGCCTATGACAGATCTGTTAAGAGACATTATTAGAACTCTCTAGTAAGAAACCATCAGATCAAGAAGCATGAATTAAGTAATAGACTACATGCCAAGAACTATAATAAGAGCCAGCAGCAAAAATTAAGAAAATGAAAACACTGAACATGACTATGGTTTGGCTTCAATCTTCCTCATGAAATCTGAATTCTTATTGAACTATCTGGAATGAAATCTTTCCATCTTTTCTAACCAAATAACATTGCAGATATCAACAAACTAAATAAATATATTTAACAATTTCCTCTAAAATTTAAGGACTTGAAAGCATTATGCCATGATGCTTTTGTAGTTAATTTTTTATTGATAATTTTGGTTTTTAATCTTAATCTTTATTTGTTATATATCCTCTTAACCTTCCAATGTCCCAGAGAACCATCCTTTTAATAAAGAAAACAGATCCATAAAGCCACACAGCTTATCAGTAGGGTTTAATGTTGTACATACAATCTTGTATATCTTTAGTCCCCTCCTGCTGACTTTCCAAACTGCTTTTGGTAGGAAAATTGTTCCATTCCGTCTTTTGGGGGGTTCTGATGCTCTGTCTTCATTCCACCATTCTCCTCTAACTTGATAATTTTTAATGAAAAAAATTATCTAATGTTTCAAATTTTGGCAACATTGACATTTCCTTTTTATTGCCTTAAAAATACACTTTGAGCTCCAATATTTCAAAGTATATTTGCAACGTGTTCTTGGATATTGTGTTCTACTTTCCCTTATTTAAAATTCCACTTCTTTAGTCCATAATATATCTTTTTTCAATATAGTATAGTTTTTTAACTTTGATGGAGTCCTTGCCACACAAGAATTAAATAAGTTTATTTAGAAAGTTTGGAAAATGTCCTGATGATTGGCAAAATTCCTATCAATGACTTATTTCTTTTTCTCTTTTCTTCTTTAGCTACCAATGGTGTTATCTGTCATCTTAGCCATGAAGGCCAAGGAGTAAATGCAAATGTGAACATTGCTGCCGACCATCCTTCTTGGAGCACTATTTGATAGCATGGAGAGACTCTACACCTTCTCCCCTCCCCCACCATTTCCCAGAACATTTTGGATTGAGTACATCTCAGAAGTGAAGCTCTTCTTTCTGTATGATGATAATGGGCATGATCAAAATGTGTTTCCTTCTGACTGAAAGCCAGAAGAGTTTTGCTTCAGTGGAATTCACTGTCTTTAGGTAAACATTTTTTTTTTTTTTTTTTTGGTAAATTATTCTGTAAAAATGCATAATAAGTTGTTCAGTGTTTTATGAAGTTTTTAGAATTTATGGTATGTTGGGAAACTTTAATTCTTATAAGTATTGTTTTCATATAGTAACCTTCTTAAATGTAATATAATTGATCAATCTATTCCATCAAACTGCCTTTTCTCTTTGGATTGTCAATGTTTTTAAACTGTGATTTTGTTTTTTAAAGGAAATGTTAGTCTGATTCTGATGCATTTGTGAGAATGCATTGGGTATAAAGCTTTGTACAGGCTGATCTCCACCATTTTGTGGAAGGAGAAATAATATATTCATTTTTGTCTTCCACATCACATTTATCCTTTATAAAATTCTAAATATCTCTCTATATGTGCTCCAATACATTTCTTTTTTACCTTTTAAAAGGCCACATTGTTAAAAATTCTGCTATTTGAGAATAATTGGTTTTTGGGCCTAAAAAAATCAGGTAAGGTAGAGGGAAGATTCATTTAGAAAATTAGGTTTTTTGGCATGGGAAGTTAAAAGTCTGTATGATTTTTGTATCAGATTAGGCTTGTTGAAATCTTTGCCAGTAGGGCTCCCATAGTCAAACTTCAGATCACAAGTGAATGATTTTTTTTCCCCCTAATACTTCAAATAAGTTTGGCATAGTTTAATGCATTTGTCAGTATTCTGTTATATTTAATAGGTTTACCTTGATGGGAATGGATTGGACAATTGATATTTCAAATGACTTTTTCTGTTTTTTTTGTTTTTGTTTTTGTTTGTGTTTTTGTTTTGTTGTTGTTGTTGTTGTTATTGTTGATTCATTAGATATATTTTTTAAACAATTTTTAAGCCTAAATTTTGAATTATTCTTTCTGGTGCCTGACCTTGTAATTCATTTATTTAGGTTTTTAGGTGATTAGAATTTTAATTGGGGGGGGGAGGGGAGGGAGAAGCAGGTAAAGAAACATAAGTGTTTTCTTTATGGATATTTCTCAGTATAATCATTGAGGGAAAAGGCTTGATCAACTTGTAGTAGCCATGTTTTTGTTAACCATCCCCCAAAGTATTAGTCTTTAACTGAGGTGTTGTTTTTTTTTATTTAATCATTTTTCAAAGTAACAAAAATTAACAATTACATAACTAAAACAAATATATTTCACCTGAAAAAACTAAACACTAGTACTCTTGATATTACTAGTCATGGATTGTTGTTGCATTCCATCTTCTCCCTTTTTAAAAGGTATTCATCTTTTCCATAATACAGTTTTACAGAAATATAAGCTTACCTGCAAAATCAATTCATATTTTTTGAGATAATGAAAATATAAAAGCATTTGAAAATTTATCCAGAAATTCTGGGCACAGCAATTGGCTGTATGTTGTCATATTTTTGAAGTATTAATTTTTTTGTGTGTCTATCTTAATGTTGTACAATCAATGTTTATAGATTACTTGTTTAGAAAAGTTAATTTCAGCTTATATGAAATTGTTATCCCATGGTTAGAGTACTTGTTTTTTAAAATTTTAGAAATTTTACTAAGTGTGGGGGAAATGGGACAAAAGCAGAACTGTCTTAAGACTTCTGTCAGATTTATATCTCAGGTTAATGTAGAGCAGAAGGTCATTATTATATTTGTGACTCCTAAGTTCCACTATAATGACATATAAGTCTTCATTTTACAATTTTTTTCTATAAGTTAGGGATTTTTAATGGCCTAATGTGGTTCTATTCTCTTCCTAAGATGATGGTAAAATAAGAAAATATGGATGACGTTTCCTAAAATTTGTTCCATTTGTAATTCAGGAGAAAAGATGTGATCAGAATAGGAATGCTGAATTCAAGATATCTTTTCTGGTATGTAACTTTGTTTGGTTTTATTTAATATCTGCTGACCTATTATTTAATGAACGATTCTTCTTTTTCTCTCCATTTCTGTCCCTTCCAGTTATGATTGAAGGTTGAGGTGATGCTATTTGGGTCCCATTATTGATCTCCTTCCTCCCCCATCTGAATCAAATTTATAATTAAGAGAAAGAAAACAATTCTGATCACAATTACTTTAATAAAAGAAATGTTAATAAAAATCATAGAAAATTTTTTAGGTATAGTAATTTTGTGTAATTATTTCTTAGTATATACCCTTCCCATTTATACCTCTCAGAGGTATATGTACAGCTTTTTTGAGAATGACAGTCTGGTCAGACTCATAAGGCAGTTTTGTTAGGTTCTTTTTAAAGGAGAACATTTGCAATAGTGAATTTTTTTGGGGGGAGGGGGCAATCTTGTTTGCTGATTTTGAATCGTATTATCAAATTTTTGGTTGTGCAGAAGTTGTGTATTTTTCCTTTATATTCTAAGCAGATATTATACTAACAGTTCTAGAATTGGAACCTTTCAGTTTTACCCTGTTAAAAAATTAGAATGCCAACTATATTGTTCCCTTTTCTGCAACAGCAGTGACTTAAGCATGTCCTTATCCTTAAAATTAAATATTTTAATGATAAAAATAAAGTTAGCTATTTGTTGAAAAATAAGTGATTATGGTTTATAAAAAAAAAAGAGGTTTGGGGCACCATCTTTGGAATGTATTTTGGATCAGTAGAATACTTATTTTAATTAAGTTTTATTTGATGTTTTTTATTTTTACATCACATTTGATCTTTCCTTCTAAAAAAAGCAAAACAGGTTAAGTTAAACCAATTGCCAGTAACTGCATTCTAAATTGGCAATCCTTTACTTTTTGATAGTGGGAAGCTAGATGATAGTGTCAATATGGTGCCATTCTTAGAATCAGGAAGAAGAGTCTTCCTGAAGAGTTCAAATCCAGCTTCAAATATTTATTAGCTGTGTAACCCTGGGCAAGTCACTTAACCCAGTTTGCTCCAGTTTCTTCATTGTAAAAAGAGCTGGAGAAGAAAATGACAAACTACTCCTAGTTATCTTTGCCAGGAAAACCCCAAATGAGATCATGAAGTGGCAGAACTGAAAATAATTGATCAGCAAGGCTATAATTAAAAGGGATAAAAGAGTATAGTTCATCTTCTTTTCTCTGGGACCAAGATTAGTAATTATAATTACTCATAGTCTGAGTTCATTTAGTCTTTTTGGTTTCTTTTGTGCTCTTTTTGTATAATATTCTTATGTTTCTGCTTATTTTGCTCTGCATCAGTTCATCCAAGTCTTCCCATTGTTTTCTGTTCATCGTAATTTCTTCTAATGCAATAATAAATTTCATTAATATGCTACATTTTGTTCAGCCATTCTCCAAGTGATGTGTCCCCTCTATAATTTGCAGGATTTTGCTATTTTTGGGAAAATTTTGTATACACATGGCCTTTCTGTTTATGATTCCTTCAGCAAATTAAGGATATATGAGTAATAACTGGCTCAAAGAATATGAATAGTTCACACAGGGGTTCTTTAAACCTTTTGCATTTTGGATCCATTTAGTAGTCTAATAAAACCTATGTTTTTAATATTTTGAAATTTATAAAATAACAATACATAGAATCACAAAGGTTTGAATTTATATTGAACTAACTATCACAATATAGTTTTGAAAATGTTGTAGACCCTGGGGTTACCTCAGTGAATTTTCTGGGAATATTTTAAATTGTGTTACTAAAAGATTGTTAAACCCTTGACAGCTAACAGTATATTAGCATGTAGATCTTTCCACTGATCTATCAGCATTGATTTCTTTCTTTTAGCTATTCTAGTTCAATGGATATGAGGTGGAAAACCAAAATCATTTCGATTTTGATTTACCTTATTATCCATTTCCCTTATTTGAAGCAATAAAGATTGTTTGTTGATAATTTATAATTCTTTAGAAAACTTCGTGTTTTTTGTCTACTTAAGGATTGGGGAATGGCTCTTAGCCTTATATATTTGTTTTGGTTTTCTTTATATCTTGGGTATATTGAAGTTATAATTAATAAATACTGTAATTACTAATTTTTGTGACTCATTAAAGCCATCTCTTTTAAGACTTAAAATGGTAATTGAAGAAAGGAAAAGATTTATTTGAATTAAAAGAAAAAATATTAACTGCATTTTAAATTGACCATCTAAGTCTCAGTTTATTAGCAATGTATGGAAGATTATAACGTATACCAATGAAGGAAGTGTCTAAATAGATTGTTGAAGTTTGAAGGTATGTTTCCATAGCACTTTTTTAGGGGGATGGGGGAGTAGGGTGAGGGATCTGCTCTTAATGGCTACTTAGCCATCATTTTATTTTATTTTTTGCAAGCTAACTTAGACCAATAACACAACAATCAAATTTTTTTTTTTATAAAGATTGTCACTGATTATATAGGCCTCTGATTGCCGAGTATGAAATTGCATTCTTGTGCTCTGAGATTTTTCAAATATTCTTTGAATTTGGAGCTAAATGTAATCTTGGATATCATCTCAGTCAATGTCCTTACAATATCTGTGATCTTATGACAGTAGCAAAAGCCAGAATTTTATGACATTATAAGAACCTTGGGGATGCTATCTAGTGCAATCTCCTTATTTTATTGCTAAAGGAACTAAGGCACAGAAATCAAACTCACTTAAGTCCACCATTAGTAGAATTGGAATATGAATTGTGCTTGTTCTTTGATTTCAAGTTCAGTGTTTTTTTTCTGCTTCACCATATTACATTTGTGAATATAAAGTCAGGTTATTGTGAGCATTGGTTCCATTATCTTCTTTCCTAGTTTCTGCCAATAGAATTCAATTTTCAAATTATATTTTGAAAACTTTTATATAAAGCACTGACAGAATGCTTTAAAAATAGGATCATTAGGTTTAAAGATAGAAAAGACATTAAAGGTCAACTATTTCGACCCCTCTTTTTAAATAGACAATAAATTGAGCACTCGAAAAGGTATCTCTAAAAATTGTCAGAAAAGCTAAGTGGAAATATGAAGATGGAAACCTTTCCATCCTAGTTTTGAAATATTAGAGAAGATGTATTTCAAGAAGACTTGAAATTATCATTATTTAGCAGCTCTGAGGTTTCAACTTAAATCCAGCATATTTACAAAAATAATAAAAGATTGAAAGAGCCAATTTTGATAGGACTTCATAACAAGAGGAACACTACCCATCACTATCCATCATTTTAAGATCTATGCCTTGATCTGCTGAAATTTGGAATTACGTTTTTAAAAAGTGAAAAAGTATTCAAATCCATGGATCTTTCTGCCATCAGTAAACTCCACTGAATTCAAAGATTAAAAGAAAGGCCTCACAACAACAAAACAACATAGTAATTACTTTTATCTTAACTAAGAATTACAAGCAGAGTAGATGATAACTTTTTGGGGAATGGCCAAACAAATTGTTATTAAGCTATGAAAAATTATGAAGCATCGGGGGAATTATGAACTTGTATAGAGTAAATTAAGCAAAACCAGGAAAAAATACATCTGGTAACAATACCAGAAATTGAAAGAACCCGAAACTCAAAATGTATATATGTGTTGTTCTAAGTTCTGTCTTTGCCCCAGGGAAAAGATGAAGGGAAAAGTACCTCCCTTCTACTTCTGCTGAGGGTTGAGGAGTCAAGGAATGGAATATTAAACGAACTGTTGGATTCAATGGGTGCATTGGTTTGCTTTGCTGAACTGCTTCTTTTCCTTTATCAGTTTAATCTTTGTTACAAGAGGTGGCTTGCCTGTTTGGCAAGGGAGCTGTTATATTTGAAAATAAAGGTGATGTAAAAATAAAAATAAATCAATAAAATTTTCAAAAATATTTCAAGTCTGTTACATTGAATTTTGTAGCTGGACCAGTGATAAAATTCCAATGATCATTGGGAGAAGGCTCAGCATTTCTTGAGGCACACATGATGAGATGGATGGATGCTGTTACTGGAATGCATCTTCAAAATTACTAAAGACTGTGATTTCAACCATTTGGTAATTCCTCTCTAAATGCAGATTGATTCTCTTTCATGCCCTAGATTATTATTATTTTTTTTTCCATGTGTTCCCGTGGTCAGAAAATTCATTATCTGATTATCAAACTTTTGGTGCTGAGCCTCTTTGGGTTTTGTTAATTGGTCTTTTGACACCGTTTGGTCGGGTCGGACCTGTATTTTAACTCTCTGGTTTGGCTAGTAACCTGGCATATCTTTTAAGATCTGAGTTTTCTGCCATTTCTAAGGGACCTAAAGATTGTCTGGGTCCAACTTTTGGGCAAAGATGTATTATGTTCCCCATTTGATAGCTGAAGATCAAGGTGGTGGCTTGCCCAAGGTTGCAAGGGATATAAAGAGAAGGGAATTTGGAAATTGACAGGATGGTATGGAACCTGCATCGCTGCTTCTCAGTGCTATCTTCAGCTGCATCTACTGCTTTTCCAACATCAATACTAGCTTCTTACATATGTGCTTTTAGAAGATTTTTCCTTATATCCTTGTTAATAGAGGATGGCAAGAGAGAGCATTTTGTTCTCAGCAGGCAGGTAAATTTTTATTTAAAAAATTTTTTTATACTTTGAAAATCTTAAATTATATTTCTTATAGAGTTCAGTTTTGGGGGCATATGAGGGTATATCCAGAAATGACTATGATATAAAACAAAAGAGCAATAAAAACTTAAAATCAATTTAAAAGGAAATAATTATAGCCAATGTTGCCTATTTGCTATTCTGATTTACTTGATAGATCAAATACTCATTAACAGTTAGATGTCTTAGTTATACTATTAAGATCTTCGACAATGGAGCATTAGCAATGTAAATAACCCAACATCTAAAAGTACCTGTACTGTTTGCAAGTTTGTCCTGAGCTAGATATAAAGAAAAGATTTCTGCTTATTCAGATATCTTGGGGCAAAATTATAACTCACATATTTAAAAGATGGAATTTAATAAGGGTGTCTACACCTTCATTTTCTCAACAATTGGAAAAAGACCACAGAAATTATGAAAGGTCCAGAGTAGGCAGGAGTGTTGCTAAGAGCAGTTATGTCAGATTCAAAATAGAAAGTTAGGCAGAGATTATTAATTTAGGTATTTTACACAATATTTTATTTAGATTTTATTAAACATTTACCAGTTAGCATTTAACATGGTTTTAGTCCCGAAATGGCCCTACCAGGATGTGAGAAATTCAGTAAGTTACCATGATATGCAGAGAATTATATATTGTATGCCAGAGGAAGGACTTGAACCTGGCCAAATTTCTTGCTTTGACTAACTGTAATCATTATGCAAAACTGCCTCTAGGAATAGAAATAAAAGTTTGTTTTTCTTCCATGTGTAATGTGGGTCTATCACATGGTGCTATTCATGCCTGTTTTAGAACAATGTACTAAGAATTAAAATATTGATAGTTAATTCCTTCTGAAATGCCTGTGTGAAAAGGTGAAATTTAAAGAATTTTTACATCATGAGATAAAACATAGTTTTGAATTTTATAATATTTAGCAATCTTGAGATTAGCCCTTGATTCCATTAGTGTGACCATAGTATGACTATTTTACTGGAAGTAGACCATTGCTCTGTCAGTTAATGAAGTATGTAAGTGCCTGTGTGCCAGACATTGAAAATACAAAAGTGATACAATCCCTGTCCTCAAGAAGCTAAGGCACTTAAGGGAAGTAAGATCGTAAATAAAAACAAGCTCCTTATTTCCCTTTTTTCTCCTTTCTCCCTATATACAAATTCTTATGTCGGTACTTTGAAGGCAATTTAATCCATTTAACAAAATTTATTATATATACACAGATATATAGACATATATTAATTGAGTTTTTTCTTTTCTTTTTCAGGTTTGAAATAGACTCATAGGTCCACATTCTTCCGTGTTAATCTTTTTTTTACAGTTATTTTGGATAAAGTGATCTTGAATGTAAATTTCATTTATGTTGAATTAATAATAGAAAAATCCAAAATATTAACATTTATTAAAATGCAATTCAGGCTTTTATTTTGCTTCTGTCATCAGATCTTAATTTTGGTGAAGTTCTCCCCATTTCCTATGAGTCGCTTCCCTCCTTTCATATAGGTCTGGAGAGTCGGACACTGTCTTTTATTCATCTTGGCAGTATAGAAACTGCCCTTTTATCTCCAGACATGGATAAACTTCCTGAAAAAGTCATTCAGAGTAAGTATCCTTTCCCTCATTCCTACTCCTGCAAACTTCTTTGTGCTGGTTGGAAACCATTAATATCTCCTGCTTTCCCTTGACTTTTGGACCACTTATAAATAAATCTAATTCTGGAGAATGATTGTGGTGTTATAATACTGAAGGCACATCCTTATGAAAGTTCATTTGTATAGATAAAAGTTTATTACCAAGTTAAAGTTTATACCAAGTCTATAAGAAATTTTCTTTTTCATCAAGGGGCCCAGATCAAAACTGGTCCTTTTGGTTTCATTCTCGTAACTCCTGTTTATATCCTTAGGATCAGAGGCAAAGATCAGATTTTACTTGGGGTATTAATAAATAGTTGTGGGAAAGTTCAAAATCTTTTGTCAGTTGCCTAGGGTGAATGGGTATAATGATTGTGGGTGTTTTCATGTTTAGAATTCCCTAAACTGTTCAAACCAAAGTTATCACAAATTTAAATGGGTTTTCTACAACTTTATATTTTGATGCTTTATTGTAATGAGAAAGTTATTAAAAACTGAAATGATTACCCTCATTTGTTCTGTGCCTTTGTCTGTTGTCAATTGACAACTGTAGATATAAAACTCCATGTTTTCCAGCTCAGGATGGAAACTGCAAATTGTGAAATCTGATGCCTCAAATAGCACAAGAATCTACATAATTCACAGGAAAAAAATCAGTTTTTCAAAAGTATAGGAAGAATTTTCCAGGGAACAACTGGGAAATAATGTTTTTATTGAACTTCACTTTACAGATGAGTAAACTTCAGTAATCTTTGATAAAGTCAAGTCAGCACATACATCAGTGTATCATATGAATCATAAATCATTAGAACACCTCTGTAGACCTAAACTGCAATGTATGCTATCAATAAAATCATGGATCAAGTCCTTTCCTTTATGTCTATCTGTCCCCCATTTCCTTGGGAACATGGGGATTTTATTTTTGTGTTTGTGTTGTTCTAATTGAATTAGAATGAAGTCAGAATATGGTGAATACAGTACAGTAGAAAGATGCAGCCATTTCTGGCAGGTATGAGAGGAAGAATTGTTTTTAAGCTGTCAATTCAAATTAATTAGCATTCTAGACTATGCTAAAATTCAAATGAGCAAAATCTTGCAAAATGAACAAAATGGTTAGAAATGTGCACAAAATTAGTTAAGCACCTCAGTAGAAAAAAGATCCTTTATACACATTTTGCCATAGAACATTTTACATGTAGTAGAGACATGGTAGTTGATTCCATAGAGTAATGAGGGCTGAAAATTAGTCCCAAGCACAGAGCCACTTGCTCTGCTTATATGTTTGAAGACTGGGTGGAGGATTAGCATCTGAGACTGCTGCATTTTGGAAGATATAATTAAAGGCATTAAAAATTTTTTTGTAAATTTCTATAGGGCTAAGAGGAGGAAGAGGAAGAGGAAGAGAAATAAGCAACCAGAATAAAGCGCATGAATTTTCCAGTAAAAGAACTAGCTAGAAAAATAAGCACAAATGCAAGAGAAATTTTTATTTAAGAGTAATTGTTTTGTCAGAATCATAGAGAGGAGAGGTTGAAGGGGGGAAGATTGCTAAATGGAATACAGTTTCATAGAATAAAGCTAAAAGCCTGAGATCAGGAATTCACAGGCCAGAAGGATTCATGGAGTAAAGGGATTATAAAGACATTTTTGGAATAATAAATTGAAACTGATTTCATTGATCTCAAATTGGAAGGGGATTCAGAAATTGTGGTGTGATAGTAGTGATCATAAGATTCATGTTTATATAGGAAGGGGCAGTAAGACCAGAATCTGAGTAATGGACTTAAGGGAACAGAGCAGAGAAGCAAAGAACAGATTTGAGAATGAAAGCAAAAAGTTAGGCTATTGTAGGAGGAAAACATTTTCAAATTTTAAATTATTCTAATAGGAAAAGAAACAACCTAACTTTTTCATAGTGTTTGAACCTTCATATAGGTGACATTTTATCAATGCTTAATGAATGGCAATAAATTTGATTGGGGAAGGAGCTAGAAGTAGGTCTGAGTGCTATCAAAAGCATATTTTTGGAGTCTTCACTTCTTTGTCTTAAATTTCATTTTAAGATGGGATCAGTCAGGAAACATGAAGTGTTGACTGTTGTTCTACCCCTTTTTAAGTGCTGGGGATACAAAGCAAATCAAAGAAGTCATGCCACATAAAAAAAGATATAAAAAGGTAGCAGGGCAAAATAAAATGCTGTATGTATGTAGCCAGGTATAAAGTCAGGCGTTACTGTCCGCCAATAGATCTGGATAAAGCTCTCTAACGTCCATCTCACCAGATAAAGGAGGGGCCAAGTACTGAGGAGAGAATGAGTTTTGGAGATAATGATTTCAAGGACAGAAATGGACTAACTTTTAAAACTTTCATTCACAAATTTATGTCAAATCATGAAATTAATATTTTGAAAAATTTTAGTCATTGAGATGGTCCAATTGCCTATAGTGGATCTTGATGTGGTTGAAAATACTAGATTTGGAATCAAATAGCAAAATTTGTGACTTATATATCTTCTCTGGGCTTCAAAATTCTTTTTCAGTAAAATAAAATAAAAAGGTTGTTGGTCTAGTTGAACTCTACAATCTATCTGTAAATCTATGATGGCAGGTGAAGCAACAAAGGAAAATTTTAAGGCGGATTTCAAAGCCATTGACAAAAGTGCCCTTTGCATACCAGTGAAAATTGGGAAAATTTGCACACAGTTGAAGTTCAAAAGTCTGTAAGTAGAAATTGAAAATTTTATGTGGATTTTCAGGGGAAAGAAATGACATGTGGAGGAATAGATAACGATCAGTTCATATGTGCTCTGTAAAAATGACAAAATGAGAACTATATGTCAAGATATATGGGAGGCAACCAAAGTAATTATGCTGAAAAAAAAAATGAATCAACCTTAAAAGGAGTAAAAATGTGCCAAAGGAAATCCAAAGGGAGTTTATCAAAATTAAGGAAGAAAATGAGAAAGATGGAACTATGAAAAATGATAAATTACCTAAAAAAAAAGATTAGCAATGATTAGCAAATTTTTGAATCTCAAATTACTCAAGCATATGAAATCTAGAACCTTTACATCTAAGATTTTAACTCCCTTTTCATTCATGGCCAATGTCTTTGTCCAAGTCTTCATGATCCCAACTACAGTTTTCTCAGCAAAGACACAGGGATGGTTTGCCATTTCCTTCTCAGCTCATTTCACAGATGGGGAAATTAAGGCACAGCCCAAGACTTTGAGGCTAGATTTGAAATCAAGAAGACGAGTCTTCTTGACTTGAGGTTCAGAACTTTGTTACTTTCAGATTAATCTCGTAAACCTTGGGTGTTGTTTCCTCTCTCTTAATATGAACTTGTTTTGGGCAGGAATCTTATTTTTTACAAAATTCCTTGTACTTTCAGCCCTTAAAACTAATAAGAGCTGCTTAATTACAGTAATTTAAAAGCAAACTAATTTAGACAGATCACCTTTTAAATGGAGATAAATAAGATACTGTACATTATCAAAAGTCAGTGGAGACTTTGGGTGTCAAGATAACAGAGGAAGGAGTCCTCTGAAATCTTGCCAACTAGAAAACCACCTCAGAATTGATCTAGTAGCAGGAGCTTACCATCCAACAGGAGAGATCTGTCTCTGGGTTAAGACCCAAGAGCAGGAGCAACAGTTGGTCTCCCAAGTCTAGTGGCAAGGCTGGGGTCATCCATCATGAGGCCACACCCTCCTGCAAACCAGCAGCCCCCTAGGCAAGTCAGCAGTAAAGGCAGAACATTCAAAAGGTCCCCCAAAACACAGACCAGCAACAAGAATGCTCCTCCAGGACCAGGCACCAGACAGACTTAGAATAGCAACTAGTAGAAAGGCCAGCAGTTCAACCCCACATTCAGAGGAACCTCCACCTACAAAAGGTAACTCAAATGAAAGGAAGCAGCTAAGCCCCGAAGCCTAGTGAAAGTCAGGAGTACCCCTCTGAGCCCCAACACACAAAGCTGAGACAGTGCCCAACTCATTGAAAAACTAGTCAGAAAAAAATGAGCAAGAGTAACAGAGCTCACAGCAAGGAAGGATCAAGATCTAAAGTTGGGACAATAGTGTCAAAACTGCTACATGTGAAGCCTCAAAGCAAAAATGTGATTTGATCTCAGACAAAAAGTTCCTGAGTTTGCAAAGGTTTTTATAAAGCAAATTAAAGAAAAACTAACAAAAATAATAGCACACTAGACCTTACAACAACACTGGGGCAGGGACACTCCTAACAGCCGTGGACAGAAAGAGCTGCTCGTGGACAGGTCTCTAGAAGGAGGTCTGAAACAGCTGCTCAAAACCTCTGAAGCTTGGGACAGTGCACCTCCATACTGGGAACGGAGCCCTAGTTTAACAGTTCAAAGCAGAGCAATAGGCTAGGAAAATGAGCAAAAAGAAAAGTTATGATTGTGATGAAAATTTAAAAAGGAGGAAAAAGTCAAAACTATATCCAAAGCCTTCAAGAAAAATAAGAATTGGTCTCAGATCATGGAAGAGCTCAAGGGATTTTGAAAATAAAGATAGAAGAAAATTTGTTAGAGAATTGAGGGTGATGCAAAAGGATATACAAAAATGTAATGACAAGAATGCCGTAAAAAATCAAAATTGGCCAAATGAGAAAGGAGGTACACAATTTCACTGTGGAAAATCCTTGAAAATTAGAATTGAACAAATATAAGCTAATGACTTTAAGAGCAACCAAGAAACAAAAGCAAAAGAATGCAAGAAAGAAAACTATGAAATATCTCATTGAGAAAACTGATATGGCAAATAGATTCAGGAGAGAGAATTTTAAATTTTAATTAGTTTACCTAAAAGCCATGATTAAAAAAAAAAAGAACCTGAACATCATCTTGAAATAAATTATTCTAGAATCAGAGGGTAACATAGAATTAAAAGAATCCACTGATCATCTCCTGAAAGAGACCCCCCCCAAATAAAAACTCCCAGGAATATTATAGCTAAACTCTGCAACTTCCAGGTCAAGAAGAAAATATTGCAAGCATCCAAAAAGAAAGACTAGAAGTATAGTGGAACCACAGTCAGGAATTTAGCAGCTTCTCCATTAAAGGCTTAGAATGATAATCCCTGGGAGCAGTGGAGCTAGGATGACAACCAAGAATCACCCAGAAAAAGTAAGGATAATCTTCAAAGGTAAAGGTAGACAACATTCACTGAAATAAAAGAATTTTAATCATTTGTGATGAAAAGACCGAGATGAATAGAAAAATCTAATTTTCAAATCTAGCACTCAGAAGAAACAAAGGCAATCAATCAAGAAAGGAAAAAAGATCTATTTACATTCTTGTAATTCATAAGAACCTTTTCTTTTTTATGGCAGTTAGATGGAGCACATATAGACAGAGCACAGATATGAGTTGAATGTGAAGGGATAATATCTAAAAAAAATAAAATTAAGAGGTGAGAGGAATGTACTGAGAGAAAGGGAAAGAGAAGAATGATGTAAATCATCTGCCATAAAAAAGTCAAGAAAAAACTTTTGCAGTGGAAGGGAAAAGGGGGAGGAGAGGGAGAGTGAGTGAACCTCACTACTCTCATAAGAATTGGCTCAAAGATGAAATAACATACATACTCAATATGAGTACAGAAATCTATTTTACCTTGCAAGAAAATAAGAGGGGAAGACAATATTTGGGGTGGAAGAGAGGATGTGATATGATAAAAAAGAGGGCATATTGAGGAAGGGGGTGGTCAGCAGCAAAACATTTTTGAGGAGAGTCAGGGTGAAAAGAATAGAACTGGGAAATACAGTTAGCAAAAGTAATTTGGAAAAGAATTTTAAAGCAAGTTTCTCTGATGAAGACCTCATTTAAATGTAAAGAGAACTGAGTCAAAATTTATTTTTTTAAATGTCATTCCCTAATTGATGTTTTCAAAAGATATGAACTATATCCAAAGAACTATAAAATCATGCATAATATCCTTTGATCTAATAATACCACTAGTAGGTATGAATCCAAAAAAAGCACCTAAATATACAAAAATATTTATAACAGCTCTCTTCTTGGGGTAAAGACTTGGAAATTGATGGGATGCCCTTGAAATTGATGATAGGCTATATAAATGCGTTTGATTACAGATTGAGGTATACTCTTTATTTTTTTTGGGGGGGGAGAGAGATCTGTTTTTTCACAACATGACTTCAA
Source organism: Antechinus flavipes (assembly GCF_016432865.1). Taxonomy (NCBI): domain Eukaryota; kingdom Metazoa; phylum Chordata; class Mammalia; order Dasyuromorphia; family Dasyuridae; genus Antechinus; species Antechinus flavipes. The sequence goes on from NC_067400.1 coordinate 466,435,014, forward strand.
TGGAAATGTTGTAAAGTCAACATTTTTAAAAGAAATGAAAATACTTCAGGTAGCCAAAAAGAAACAATTCAAATATGGTAGTACATGTATAACAACAATAAGATTTACACCCCAAGGATTGTACTTATAAGCAAATTAAGAGAGTGTGGAATAATTTGTCAGATTTATGGATAAAAAATAATTTAATACCAAAGATTATATAGAATGTTATAAAATGTAAAACAATTTTGATTTCATGAAATTCAGAACAAATGCATTAAACAAAACCAATGCAACTGAAATGAGAAAAGCAGAAAACTGGGGAAGATTTTTTTTTGAAGTATCTCTGATAAAAGCCTCATTTCTCAAATATATAGAAAACCGTCAAATTTATAAGAATATAAGTCACTCCCCAGTTGAGGAATAGTCAGAGGATATGAACAGGCAGTCTTCAGATGAAGAAATTAAAAGACATTTATAGTTATATTTTTAAAAATGCTCTAAATCACTATTAGAGAAATGCAGATTAAAATAACTCTTATACCCATCAGATTGACTAACAGAATATGTTGGATATTTGGAAGGGATGTGTGAAAACTAGGACATTAATATACTGTTAGTGGAATTGTGAAATGATCTAACCATTCTAGAGAGTAATTTGGAAATATGCCCAAAGGCATAAAACTTTACATATCATTTGATCCAGCAATGCTGCTGCTAGGTCTATATCCCAAAGACACCCCCAAAAGGGGGGAAAGGACCCAGTTGTACAAAATATAGCAGTTTTTTGGGATGCGTAAGAATTGGAAATTAAGGAGATACCCATGAATTGGAGAATGGCTAAACAAACTGTGGCATATGATTGTAAATGGCATATTTTTGGGTTATAAGACAGTATGATTTCAGAAAACCTGAACTTAACATGAACTGATGCACAGTGTATATAATACCAAGAAAACACTGTATTCGGTAGCAACCATATTGTGAGGATGAACTGTGAAAACTTTTAAGTTACTCTCATCAAGACAATGACCCGAGACAATTCTCAAGGATCTGTGATAAGAAATGCTATCTATCTCCAGAGAACTTATGAACTCTAAATGCAAATTCTCTGTGGATGTTATTTTTCACTTTCATTTTTATTCTTTCTTTTGAATCTTCTTGTATAAAGTGATTAAACTGGGAATGTTTACATAATTGTTGATGTAGATAGCTCATATCTGATTGTATGTATTTCAAGGATTGGAAGGAAGGGGAGGGAAGGAAGAAATGGATGGAATTTGGAACTCAAAACTTTTTTTTTTTTCAGTTATTAGAGATCTTAGTAGTAGTATATCTTATGCAAGTCAAATGATTAGCCAAATTTAGTAGTGAACTTTTTAAATTCAGGAGCATAAAATTCCTATAGACAAATATAACTATGCTAAATCAGTTTAATATTGGAAAGTAGAACCACTACTAGTTGTGAATGGCAAAGAAATAATATATAGAAGATCCTAGTGTATTTAAGATACTTTTTTTTGATACTGGAAGAATCTTTCAAGGAATTACCTATATATTTATATAATGGATAACTCATTTCACATTATTTGCTATAATAAATTCCATTTCTGTAAATGGTGTTTGTCATATAAATATTTGTCATATCTTTTTGAGCCATTTTAAGTAGATAAGCAATTTCATTATTCTTGGTTGTATACCATAAGGTATCCATACCTTCTCATTTTGTTATTTTTTTTCTAGAATATGCTCATCCAGAGTATCCATCCAACAGATTGGAAGCATTCCTCTGCTTTAATATTTCGTAATAAAATATTCAATTTGTCTATCTGGCAGCCCTTTTAGCAAAGAAATCATCACTGACAACATATAATAGTTGGACTCACCACATAGCTTACCATTTCATTTAGGTTACTGGCAATTTTTCTAAGATAGGTTTGTTATGATTTCCAGTTATACAGCATTACTTGAAAAAAATTGGGCTTTTGTTGGCAACAAGCAGCTTAAGACCACTGCATGGTTGTTGTCCAATTAACCCAGATCACAGAGTTAAAATAAGAAATTACCTTAAAAGTCATGTAATGCATGCCGTTATCCAGTAAGAAAATGAAGAGCTTGTGGATTTCCCAATGTCAGCTAGTAGTGACAACAATTTTGGCTTCAGTTTATTATTTTAATATATAGACGCCCTACATTCTATTTTCTCACACAATGTCTTGATAACAAAATGTTCTAATTTGAATGGTTTATCTTTATTTTTCCAACATGTGTTTTAGTTAATGTCTAAAGATTTGAGGCCTTGGATTCTGAGGCTGGAAACAAATTATTAAAATGTCATAGGTCAGTCATTTGCATTTGTAAAATTCATCCATTCCCTCTACCCATTGACCATCCCCAGAAAACTATGATACAAAACACCTTTTGGTGAACAAATCTCCCTATTTTATGTTCTCAATTCAATGGTACTCAAACTGTTGCATAAGGTTATTTCCATAGTCATATTTCAGAGGAAACTTGTATAATTTGAGAAGAGGGAAAAACTTTGTTGAATGGGGGATTTTTTATCTTGTAAATTTTTTCTGCTGTTGAACACTTTATATAAAAACTTAACAGCTGGCTATAGTCCACTGTTTGACCCTAAAGATATTATCTCGGGTAGCTAGGTGGCATAGTGGATAGAGCACCAGCTCTGAATTCAGGAGGACCTGAGTTCAAATTTGACCCCAGATACTTAACACTTCTTAGCTGTGTGACTTTTAAGCAAATCACTAAACCCCAACTGCCTCAGCAAAATAAAGTTAAAAAAAAAAAAAAGATATCATTACCCCCTTCCTCTCACAATAACACTTTTAAAAGCCTAGCCTAAGTTCATGTTTACACCATTGTCTTAGTGTAAGTAAATTTGTCTGTTAGAGCTTGATTTCCATTTATACTATTTCCAGAGAAATCAATAAATCTTTTAAAAGGATATTCTTTCGGTAGGACTTATTCTGTACATATCAAATTAAGATCAGTCCTCTTCCTGATGTTAATTTCATGACATCACTTTATCACATATTCTAATTCACTTTATATAGAAAATAAACTTGCTACTCTGAATCTCAATTTCCCAATCTGTTAAAATGAAAATACTTGGCATACCTAAATCATAATTATGAGCAAAATAAATAACATTTATAAAGCACTTAAAAAGTATTAAATAGGTAAAATAGGTAAAACAGTGAAGATTGTGGTGTCAAGATTAGAAATATAGTATTTTTCCTGTCATGGATGACGTATATCAGATGTGTCCCAGTTCATGCAAATGCTTTTGGTATGATGTCTCAGATTTCATGTCATGTTCTTAACAAGCAAAATTTCCTATTAACTACTTTTCCATTTTGAGATGTAATAAAACAGAACTTTTTCATACATCTGGCTCATAGTCTTAATCTAATGCTATTCTTTGCTGACATGCTAATTTGAAGCTGAAATAGTTTCTGAGCTCTAAAATGATAATTGTTGGCAGAGGTATGGGAACTTATACTCTGACACCCTGAATGAATCTAAATGTGCAAGTAATTTTTCTGGAGAACAATCTGAAAATATAAGAGTTAGAAAATCACACTTTTATGATTCAAAACAAAACCATTGAGACTATAAAATTTGTGGATACACTGTTTTGTAATTTTTCTGGAAAAGCCAAAAAAAGTAATCTGTAACTTCAGGAATGAAGACTTGCAAAGGACCTTAGAAGACCAAAGATATGTTTCACTTTTTCTTCACCTCTCTTCTCTTTCCCCCTTTGTTTTCCTGAATTCTAAACAGTTAATAAATTACCAAGGCTCTTCAAGTCTTTATAAAAATGTTATTCACTAGTGTGTGCTTTCTACTTTTGCTGCATTTTATCTTCACTTTTATTTTATCCTTCACACTGCATTTTCCTGGTCATTTCTCATGATTAATTTTTGTAATTTTGACAAGCACTTTCCTTATAGTCAATAAATTAATCTTTTCACAAGGCATACAGGTTATGTCTTGTAAGACGGGATGGGGAAAAGGTGGGATTGTTTTTCCTTCTGTGTAGTTGTTTAACAAATATTTGGTAGATCGATTTTCCCTAATATATATGCCTACCTTTTCTTTTTTGGGATACAACTTGTGATTTCTTTAAGACAGGATACTTCCAATATGGAAAAACTTCTAAGGCAGATATCCAGGTACTCTGCCTGGGGCAATACATATTACTGGGAGCATTGTAAAATGAAGATATTTTGCAAAGAATATACAGCCAGTCTGCCAGAGCTAGGACTTGAATTCTTATCTATCATGCCATCTTACTTCAGAAGCACACATACTTTACCTGCCTGCTCTGGCAACAAAAGTCAGAAAGAAAAAAGTAAGAATGTTAGAATGCAAGTATTACAAACTCAAAGATGCAGGTATTTGTAAATTTTTGATAACACTCAGTGAAAAATATTTTTGTAAATTGGGTAAAAATCTAAAGAGAATCTTATTTTACAAGGATGTTACTATTAAAGTGTGTTAAGTGTGCATTCTCAAAAATATTTATTTGGAACTTATTTTATGGTAATCTTTTGCCTACTATTGCCTTCTATCCACTTTTCTGGAGAGCTGGCTCACCATATCAGCTTAAGAACTGGTTTCATGATGAGGGTTCATTTCCTGCTCTGCTTTTTTTTGGACTTCCCATAATCCCAGAAACTCATCATTCTGGCAGATTAATTTGGAAATCATATTTCTTCAACATCCCCTCCCCCCTGGTAGCTTCTTTCTCCTTGATTTCTCTACCATTTAAGGAGGTCACTCTGGGAATTTTCATTTTCCATCTTGGTTAAATGCCTAGTCCAAGAGATATGATGAAGGCAAACTCCCTCTTATCTCAGTTACTCTTCCCTTCACACACTTTCTCCTTCCCCCAGCTTTTCATCTTTCTTTTCTTTTTTTTTTTTTTTTTTTTTTAAATGTTATCTTCCCTAGGGGAGCATCAGCTCCTTAAACCTTTTTTTGTGTCTATCCTCATGGTTCCTGGCATATAATAGGAGCTGAACAAATATCTATTGACTGGTTCACAATTAATTCTGTCTTATTCTATACTGCTCTCCTTCATTAATTCCATTTTCAAAGATAAGTTGGACTAACAATACTTTGCTGGGGACGTGCATTAATTCCCCCAATCTCCCACCCCATGCCTTCCTTTCCCATCTCGACTTTTAGGATCCTAATTTTCCTTTAAAGCTCAGTTCAGGTGCGACTTTCTCTACTTTCTTCATCTCTATTATTCCTTTTTTTAGGGATGTTGCATCTTTCCGCCATTAAGATGTAAGTTTTCTGAGAGCAAGAAATGTTTCATTTTTGTCTTTACTGCTCCAGTATTTAACACTGCACTTTGCACAAAGTAAACAGTGATTGTTTGTTGAAGAAGCATCAATGAATCATTTTTTTAAAAGTTTGTTGAAAAACTGCATCCACATCATTTTCAGTAACCACAGGTTATTTCCTAAGGCTCAGCCATGTGCTTTTTCTCTTCTTCTATACTGTCTCATCAGTGATACCATGAGTTCATCATCTCTATGCGTAGGATTCCCAGATATTTCTCTCTAGTGTCTCTCCTAAGTTACAGTCCCTCATTAGCAGTTGCTAATAATAAGTTTCAGGTAAGTCAAATTAAACAGGTACAAAAACATAATTATCTCTTCCCTTCTCTCTACACAATGTCCCTGCTCCTGTCAAGGGCCCCGCTCTTCTCCCACTCACTGGGGCGGTATCATCCTTCATTCCTCCACTCATCCCAACTTCACAGACCAATAGTATTTCTACCTGCACAATCTTTCTCATACTTTCTTCTCTCCACTCTAGCACAGGTCCTAGTCACCTATATTATTCCAATACCTTTCTAATTGTTCCCTTTGACCGAATCCTTGAAGGACAATATCTTTTTGCTTTTCCTCATTTCCCAAATGTTTATCATCATGTGTGGCACTACACTACAGTAGTATAGCCTCAATAAATGCTTGCTTACTAGACTCATTGTGCAGGTCTATTCTGGGAGGGGCAGGAGCCGATTCTGATTCTCATTCTTAAGGAGCCAAAACTTCCAGTGGGTGACCTAGGCTAAGAGAAAGTGACCCTTTCTTGCTGCATATCTCATTTTTCGGATTTAAAAACATTATTCTGAGGGGCCACAGTCTTTATCAGACTATCAGAGGAGTCCACAATATTAAAATAAAAAACCCAACTTACTGAGATTAAGTGATTTACTCACTTAAAAACAACTAATAAGTAAGGGTTAAAGTCTAGCACTCTCTTGTAAGTCAGGAAATAATGGGGCAAAAGCAGCAAGGTTGGTAAGGAAGAATTGCTCAATTTTCTCAGTGTGGTCAATTCATAGCTTTGTACTAATTTAAATAATCTTCCCCCACCCCCCCCCAATTCACAGTGTATAGTCCAATGTTCTCTGGATATTTGCATTTTAAAGTGGCATCTATTTACGGACATTTTTATGAGTAAAACCTATACTGAATACAATTACATGCATTTCCAAAATTGAATGGAATCTGTTTTCCCTTGACATTTTATCAAAAAAAGAGTCCAGAAATTTAGTACTATTCTCCTACCCCTATAAAACAGTGGATTCCCTGCTCAAAGCCTCTGATCAGAGAAAATTCATTCCTTAGTCTGATCATCAACAATCCTAATGTAGCCTGACTAGTTGTATTTCTCATTACTCTTCAACAGAATCTGTCTACTTAATTGTCTGGAGAATATGTATGTCTTTGGTTCACACTATTCCTTCTACCTTAAAAAAGCCTCTTCCTCCTTTCCGATTACTGAAGCCATACCAGTTCTTGAAGGACCAGCCTAAATTTACTTTTATCTGTGAGACCTTCTCTGAGCCCTTTGTCAAAAGAGATTTTTTTTGTCATTCTTGTTCTCATGCCTTTTTTCTCAATATCAGTGATTCGGAGCTTAATCGGCACACATGGCAATATTCTTTTTTTTTTTTAAACATCTCTTAAGTTTTCCATTCTACCATTCTAAACTGTAAATTCCTTGAGAGTGATGATTATGAATTCCAAAATAAAAATGTATATAACCTATAATCCAACTTCAATCTTATTGTGAAAGCTGAGTTCTAACAACTATTTTGTATTCATAACCATGATGTTTTAAAAAAATAATATTTGCTGCTGTACTAATAACATTTAACATACAGAAATATACAAATAGTAACAAATGTTTTTGTTGAAAATGCAAAGAATTATCAGCACACATTGTATTAACAATAAAATATGGGATAGAAAGGCAATACTTGATGAAAAATAACAATGGATAAATGAAATCTAAAAGTTGAGTTGTTGTTCTTTTTATTTAGTGTAATGTGACATTCCAAAAAATTGAAATACATTTCATTAAAACTATAGTAGTTTGATATTGCAGAAACTAGTCTAGAGCTAAAAAAATGAGAAAAAAAAAAGCCCAAATCTTTCATCTGTTTTCCCACAACTTGAATGAAATAGATTCATTAGTGGTTGCAAAACATCAATTCATAAAAGGATATTTTATAATATAATCACACCATTTTAACAGTGAGCATTAAGCAGTATTTGTTTACTATAGTTTTTGCTAAGCATAGAGGCACATTGTGGTATCTAAATTCCATGTAGCAACCAGAACAGCAAGGCACAGTTGGGATTTTAAAATGCTTCCAATTGAATTTAAAAAATTTTCTGATTAAAGTACTTGAACAAAGATAATCTCTCAAATAAAGGTAACAGCTTCTCACAGTTACCCAAATACATTTGAAACACAGAACTAAATTATATCCCTTTAAAAGGTTCATAATACCCCAAATCTGGTCAATACTATTCTTGGTTTGTCTATAAGCATCCCAATTTATCATCTAAATATCTTTCGATACATTACTATGAATAAAGGATAACTTTAAATTTATGGAATTAATCTTCACTATAACCTTTATGCTTGTGATCTGTTATACAGAGTAACCTGAATCAGCTAAGCCCAGTAATTTTTTCCATGCTTTCTAAATAAATTTAGAATATGACCTGTTTTTAAACATGCCTACCAGTCTGCCTAGAGAAACACCTAAGATAACAGATCCAATTTTAATTTAGATCTTCAGTGACTCAGAATCTACTCATCAAAAGTGAAGCAGCAACTTTCAAATGTAACACACTTCCCTAGGTCTATGCATGTGACAGGTTTACACGTCATTTTTAAACATAGAAACATTAATTAAGACTAGTAGAAAATTTCAGGATTAAAAAAAATCTTTCATCTAATTTTCTTAAATAATTCTATATGCACCACTCCACATTGTGGAAAAGCTAAAATACGCAGTCTGGATATAACAAAGAAAATTGATATTTAAGTTGTTGGCACAAATAATTACATCTATACTGTACAAAATATCAGATAACCATGTGTCATTCCCCATCTCCCACCCCCACCCCAAGCAGTGAACATACCAGATGACAGGTAATAATCAGCAAGCTGTTGCAGATAAAAATTTTAAAAGAAAGACAGTAGAATAATATTTTGAAAGTGTTGATGTGCCAGAAGTAAGTATTCCAAACTGCTTTATCAGACTGAAGTAACCAGTATCAGGGTCAAAAATAACTCCATCCTAATCCTTATAACTGTCCTTTTTTGGTCACTGCAATTGTACTCTGTATGCACCTATAAGCAATTTTACCTATGAAAGGAAAGACAAAATTGTGATTTTTTAAAAAAAAATTTGCTTGCTCTCAAAGAGAAAAAGACATCATGGAGAAAAATAAGCAGACATATTACACATAGCTATAACACTGAACAGGAAAAATTGAACATTATCATGCTACAAAGTTCTGCTTGTAGTGTGATTCAATAATCACTTGAGCAACAAATCATCTATCCCAAATGAATGTTTCATTTAATGTTAATTTTCCATAAACTGATTATAACTGATAAGCTTTTATTATTAAGTTTCTAATATCTCATAATGCAAACAAATAATTTTGGTGATTTTGCAAACTTTTCTTGTTAGCCCATTTGGTTAACAGGGATAGATATGGAAATGGAAAGTGAGGCCCATAGGATTTCAAAATAGGTAGGGAGTCACGCTCAAACACTTAATATGAGATTCTGATTTGACCAGTAAAAATCTTTTTACCTTGGCAGAGGGTGCTTCTGTCAGACGTATAAAAAGTTTATTGAGGCCTGCAACAGGGCTGAAGGAATAAACAAAATGGCTATCCTAGAAGGCAACAAAAGAAAATTAATCAGAATATATATGAAAACAACCTCATGTGTGCCAGGAATGTAAAGTAAATCATTAAAAATCTATTAAAGTAGGCTTAATAGCAAAGTAACTCAGAAGAAAGCAAGATTGTGTTATGATTCAAACCCAAGAAGATCAAAGAGCAACATTCAAGTCTGTCACATTGAAGATACTTTAGAAAAGGTATGAAGAACTACCTTGGCGCTGTCTTTGAAAAGTTATAAGCAATGTACATATGTACTACATTTTCATGTTGACAGAAAGTCACAACTGAACTCTTAAAAAATTTTTTTTGTTATCTTTATTTAAATTTATTTTTATTTATTTTATTAAAAACAGAGTAAGAAAAAAGAAAAACAGAAAACAAATACAAAACAAAAATAAAACAAAAGAGAACATTGTCATGTGTCCAGCAGAACATCAGGGAGGATTCAAAATATAGAACAGTAAATTTCCAGTTCAAAAAGGATATATAAAAAATTAATATTCATGAATGCTCATCTTTTCTTCCTTGTATACAGTTTATTCTTTTGTTCTCTGATGCACACTTTTTTTTTTTTACTTTATTCTCCCCCTTCTTTCATCTCCATCACTTCCCCCAAGCAAGCCATAGCTAAGACCCCTCCCTCCACATATCTTTGCTAACTCTCTTTTGTTTTAATTCTACTCCTTAACTTGCCTTGCTATTATTAGCCTCCTCCCATCCTTGGATCCCTCCTTTGGCTTCTTCTCCCACCCTTTGCTTCCTCCTCCGTCCATTCCTCTCCCCTTATTTCTTTATAATTTTGGAGGATGCTATACCGTTCATGGTATACAGATAGTGTTGCCTATTTAACCCATTCCCAATGTGAGCAGATTTTCAGAACTATGAGCCCCCTCCCCTTTCTAATGAGTCTATCTCTATTCTTCTGTATCCCATTTGTATAACATAATTATTTTAACTCTGCCTCAATCTTTCTTTTGAGCTATTCTATTGCTGATGTCAGTCTTAAAACACATGATATCCAATTCCATATAAAAAACAGAAAACAATTTGTCCATGTTAATACATTCTTTGATCTTGGATATTGGCTGTCATAAGTTAAACTTTCTACCAAGTTTGCGTTTGGTTGATAGAGAAAATCTGGAAGTTCAATGAATGTCCATTTTTCCTCATTCAATATTATGGATAATTTTACTGGCTATGATATATTTTTGGAATATCATATCAGCTTATGGCGAGTTCTTTTGACTATTTGTATATATAATTCCAGGGCCTGCAGTCTTCTATTTGTGGTTGTTGCTAACTCCTGTACAATTCTAATTGTAGTTGCAGTGTATCTGAAGTTTTTTTCTTGTTTCTTACAAAATTGTCTCTTTGATCTGGGGTTTGGAAATATGGCAATATTATTCCTATGTGTTTTCTACAAAGGATCTCTCTGAGGTAGTGATTTGTGGATTTTTTCTATTTCTACTTTTCCCTCATGTTCTATCACTTCAGGACAATTTCCTTGGATTATTTCTTGTATTACTGTGTTAAGGTTCTTTTTTTGATCACAGACTGTTGGAGGACTGGACTATAGAAAAAACAAAAACTTTGTTTTGTGGGCCTTTAAATAAAGAAACTTCAAAGCCCTGGGTGAGGGGGATAATCGTCCTCAGCTACCCCATCTGGCCCACAGGCCGTAGTTTGAGGACCCCTGCTGTAAACTGTCTGGGAAGTTCAAATTTCTGTGGTTCCTGCTGAGGGTCCAGTCAAACCAGCTAAACTGAGGGGTTCCCACTTGGTGAATCTGCAGAGCTAGCCCAGCTGTGTTTCCATTTCACATTGGTTAAACCCTAGCCCCAAGTCTTTCTTCTGAGCTTGGGTTGTATTAGGAAGATTCCAGTTCTGCTCCAAATCATCCTTATTTTTCACCAGTCTATGTTCACCACTAGGCTTATGGGGAAAATCTAGAGAGCTTGAAATTTATTGACCTATTCCTCTAGCTTTCCAGAATCTTCCCCTAAACTTGAACTCTTGCCAAAACATTTCAAGAACATTATTAGAATCATAAAGTGAAGTCATTTGGGGGTTTTGTCTCCTAGGCAATTAAGAGAATAAAATAAATGATTAGAAAGCAACTTCTTAACAGAGGATTTACTGAGGAGAGGGGTGAAGAAGAACAAATACTTTGATTTAGCGTACATTTAGTTATTTTTCTAAGCCTTCTACATCTCTATATAGTATAAGAACTAATGTCTAGCATGATTACCCTGAAGTGATAAATGGTTATCAAAGAATTACCTAATTATTATCATCGGATTATTTATTTGCTAAAGTAGAATTCTAGACAAATATCAGGATATTGTATTTAATTCATTTTTTCCCCTGATTAAGTGACAGCTTACTCATTCCTTGAATACTGGTTAACCAAAGATTTACTATATATACTTTTGTTAATTAAGAAATTTGAAAATGTAAAATGCAAAAAAAAAAAAAAATGTGCCTTTCAGTATTAAACAGTATCACGAAACCTATTTAACTCTTACAAATACTATTAGGAAGACTAAAAAATGTAATTTAACTCAATTACATATACACTAATCTTACCAGAAATACAGGAAGTTGAAACTTGTCATTCAAAACTACAGCTTGTACACTACATGGTCCACAAAGTCGAGCAATGACTTCCTTACCAAAAAAGTTTGCATGGAATATAAACAGAAGAATTCCAGAGCCTAAATAAAAACAAACAGACAATGAAATCTCTCTATACACAAACTCATAGAATGAAATAAGAAGCCAATTCTCTAAAAGTACCATAATTTTCTTAGAAATCAGTTTAAATAAATTCATCAGGAATAACAATGATTGAAAATATAAAGGAAAACAATAAAAAGGGAAAAGGAAGGGACTTTAACTGATACCTAATCCCAAACTAGACTGCAAAACATAATCATCAAAATAATTTGGTATTAGTTTAAATTAGAGACATTAATCACTGGAACACATTAAATACACAATTTGCAAGGGAAAAAAAACTAGTAGTCTAGTGTTCAATAGATCAAACTGGAGATAAGATTTCACTATTTAACAAAAACTGCTGGGAAATAATTGGGGAAAAATAGAGTTTAGATGATGTCCTAGAGAGATTTGTAAAAAGAAGAAAAGGACACACACACACACACACACACACACACACGCATGCGCGCATGCATGCATACATACAAACACACACACAGACACTGCTTATAGAAGTTCCTTTTATAGTGAACTGCAAAGGGGTGCCCATTAATTGGAGAACAGATAAAGACAGTATCACAATGTCTTAAGTGACAATATTACTCGCTTACAACACGAAGAATGACAAAAAGGACATAGTTTTAGAGAAAGCTGGGAAAATTTTTAAGGACTAAAGTAGAATAAAATAAGCAGAACCAGGAGATTAATTTATACAACTAATTGTAAAGACAACTTCAGAAGAATTAAGAACTCTAATCAATGCAATGACAAACCCAGATTCAGAGACTCAGGGCAAACATAATTTGTTGATATGGCTAATGTGAAAATTTACTTTGCTGGACTATGAACTATGTAACCATAAGTTAACAAGACCTATCTTTTCTTTTTCCATGGCCAGCAGGAGATGGAAAGAAAGAAATTAAATTGCATTAGTTCCAGAATATGGTAAGGAGGATTTGTTAAAAGTGATGATAGTGGGAAAAGAAAGAAAGACGTGGATGTTAAGTACTATGAAAGCAGAATCCTCAGAACTTGGGAGCTGAATGGCTAGAAATGATGAGGAGAAAGAGTGAAAAATAAAACAAGGAGAAAATATTTAAGAATGACCATAGTGTTTACATGCCTAATTAGACACATCTCTTGCCCATGCCTGTGCAGATTTTGGATATCAAAGAAAGGAGAATAGAGAAGGACAGAAAAGCAGGTTATTGAAATCAAATTGTGTTTGTTCAAATTCAACAGTTCGCAGTGATATGGACCTTGGGTAAGTTACTTACTTCTTTGAAGATGAACTTCTTTATTTATAAAATGGGAATAATATTTAAACAACTAATTTCACAGGATAATTTTTTTGTAAACTCTAAATTGTTCAGTAAAACCTTTGAACAAAAAGGGGCACTTGAATTGATCCTTGAAGAATACTACAGATGATGTCAAAAGCTGGAAGATGAGGGAAAGATATAATACTGAGTGTTGTACAATAATTCATCTCAATGGAGAATATATAAAGGGAGGACAAATTAAATTGGAATGAAGTTTTGAAATCTAAATGTCTCTCAGAAGACTACTTCACCTTCTACTATGCTGTGAAAATAGGCTCATTCACTCCGAGTTCCCTCTTCACAGTTTTAAAAACCTCAACATCAAATCCAATTTTCTTCTTCATTCCAGTCTCTGAGCTGGCCCTTTTCTTTGTCAACACCAACTTCTCCACACCACCCCTTGCCATTCTCTCCGTGACCTTGCTCTGTCAAATCACCTATTCTCTTTCACCTTCAATCTCTTCTTATTCACTGGCTTCTTCCCTGTAACAAATAAATGCAGCTTTAAGAACCCTTTACTTTGAGCCTTAGCCCCTTGAAACTAATATACTATTCCCTTTTAGTCTGTCACATTCATTGCCTTCACTTCTTTACCACCCACTCATTTTCCGCTTTGTAATTTAGCTTCCAATTCCATAAGACAGCTGCAACTGTTTATTCTGAGATGATCAATGATATCTTGACTTCTATCACCAATAACCTTTTCTAATAAACAAAAGCCCTCATCCTTTTTGACTTTTCTTCAGCTTCTGACACTACTGACCAATTATCTTCTCTCTTCCTTATCTTACTGGTTCTTCTCATTCTACTATATTCTACCACCAAGTATAGCTGTCTTTGGCCTCTACACAATCAGTAAGCATAACCTCTTCCAAAGATTCAATTATTGCTAAGGCATGATTGCCAAATTTACATATTTAGTCCTCATCTTTTTCTTGAATTCAAGCTCTGGAAAAATGAAGGAGCTGATATACTACTGGCTCAGAATTAGGAAGACCCAAGTTCAAATCCTGCCTCAGACATTCACTAATTGTGTGACCCTGATCAGAATATTTAACTTCTGACTTTCTCAGTTTCCCCAACTGTAAAATGAGGATCATAACAGCACTTACCTATTAGTTTGTGGTGAAGATCAAATGAGATAATATTTGTAAAATATGCCTGGCATATAGTAGACTATCCCTTTCTCCTTCCTTCTCCACATCTATCATTACTGTCATCTTACAAGCATCTCAATCTCAACACATTCAAAATAGATGATCTTTTACCCTAAATTTATCCCTCCTTATTTTCCCTTGTTTTGTTGAGAGGACCAGCATCTTTCTAATCATCCAGATTTACAAGTTAGCAGTTAAAATTTTAACTTTTGTCTCTCCCTAATCCAATACAATATCATCAATATTAGTCTTTTAATTCAACCTATAAATGTTTCTTCACTCCTCTCATAGAAAACTACTTCATTCATCTCACCTCACTAACTTCAGTGAGCCTTCTAATTGTGCTTTCTCCCATACATCCTTTACAATATCTTCTTTTAAGCAGTGGTTAAAACAATTCTTTTAAAGTAAAGTTCTAAGAGAACTGTTTGGTTCTGCAAACATATATTCTAGGATATACTGCAACATATCTAACATATATGGGACTGCTTGCCATCTAGGGGAGGGGGTGGAGGGAGGGAGGGGAAAAATCGGAACAGAAACGAGTGCAAGGGATAATGTAAAAAAATTACCCTGGCATGGATTCTGTCAATATAAAGTAATTATTAAATAAAAATTAAAAAGAAAAAAAAGAAAAAAAAAGATTAAATTGAAAAAAAAAAAAAAAGTAAAGTTCTGACTATATTATTCCACTGCTCAAGAAATTTCAATGGCTCTCTAGTGCTTTGAGAAGAAAATAACATCTATTTTGTTTTAATTTTTAAAGCCCTTCATAATCTAGATATAGCCTGCTTTTACTTCCCTCTTAGCATACCAGAGGGGGGAGAAGTCCTAGAATTAGAGGATGCAAACTCAATCCTATCTCTGATATTATCATGGTCAAATAATTTTAAAGGCCCCTTCTAGCTTTACACTCTCAGTAGAAATTACATTGTAGTCAAACTGTTGCTTTCACACTATTTAATTGAACTGGAATTTCAATATTGTAAAATATAACAAAAGTAATTTCCAACCTACTAGAACAGGAAACAAAAAAATTCATCTCCAAAGAAACCTTCCACTTAATGTAAGGTAAATCTACTTTTATATTTGTATAAAACACTTCAAATGTCCATTGCTCTTCAATATTTAGACTTGTATTGTTGAACCAGTTTAATAGTTTTACATACATATATATATAGGGAGCGGGGAAGAGAGAGGCTAAAGGGGGGGGAGAAGAGGGGAGTAAAAAGAGGAAAGGGAGGGGGGGACAAAGCGAGGGAAGAGAGAGAGAAGGAGAGAGAGGATCAGAGAGGACAGGAGAAGAAGGGGGGGGGGGAGAAGGAGAAGGGGGAGAGAGAAGGGGGAAACAAGGCGAAAGAGAGAGGAGGAAAGAGAAAGAGGGAGAAGGAAAGGGAGAGGGAGATAGGGAGAGAGAGAAGGGGAAGAGAAAGAGGGGGAAGGGGGAGGGAGGGAGAAGGGAAGGTGAAAGGAGGAAGGGGGAAAGGGAGGGAGAAGGAAAGGGAGGGAGACGGGGAGGGGGAGGGAGAGATGGTGTAATGTACAGAGCACTAACCCTGAAGTCAGGAGAACCTGAGTTCAAATCAACCCGCAGACACAACACTTCTTAGCTGTGAGTCCATGGCCAAGTCATTTAAACCCGATTGTTTAAAAAACAAACAAAAAACCCAGAAAGAGATTCACAGATATATATTGTGTAAGTAGCATTTCTGATATTCAATTTTTATGTTGGTGCCCATGTTGTAACAGTGATTCACACAAACCCAATGAATGTCAAACCTGGGGTTAGTCTAACCCTGTTATTACAGATAAAGGAACTGAACTAAAAGAGATGAACAGATTTATACAATTAGCTAAGGACAGAACTAGAGCTATAAAACTAATTCCCAAGATTCCAGTTCTGTCCCTAATTGGCTCAGAGTGAATGTAAATAGCAGTTTTTTTCCTTCTGTTTTGACCAGAAACCCAGAGGGTCTACTCCTCCCAGATAGTTTTGTTTTGGTTTGGGTTTTTTGGACTAGGTAAAAGGCCATTCTCTGCCTCATTTCTTACCTAGTATTAATTAATCACTGATAAGGCATTGTCTCATTTCAATTGAAACCTATTAAAAATCTTAGCTAAAAAGGCCAAGGTGATCTATTGCATCCAAGTCCATTTTGATCTATACTTGGCCACTGGACCCAGATAGGTACAAAGGAATGAGTGAGACTGATGACTTCGCACAATTCTCCCTCACTTCCATCTGATTCGCTTATATGTCACAGCATCACCTCCTTGATGTCATGGTCCTTTTTTAAGAACAAAGGATAAATAATAATTTGCCTTTTGCTTGGTATGTGCCCTTACTTCTGCCCCTTAATAACTCTAGCTATCTTTTACCTCCAAAAGGAGGCTTTTCTTGTTCCTTTCTAATTATTAGTGGTTTCTTCTCCTGTCCCTTATCTCAGTTATTTAGTATTTAATTATGTTCTCCTTTGTACCTCTAGTAGATTGGAAGCTCCAGAGCAGTGTACAGTGTCTAGGACCATAATACATTTTTAGCACAATAAATGCTCATTGACTTGCTGACTTTGTATCTCTGGTGGCTTGGCTTATTAAACACTTCTTGTATTGAATAGATAAATGAAAGTCCTAAATTACAGGTGAAGAACATGAATTTTTGAAAAATTTAAGTGAATGTGTCAAAAAGTCACATAATCACAAAGATGTGAGAGATGAAGGGAGAGTATAGAATGCAATAAATATTTGTCTGGACATATTCAACATGCAAACTGAGTTGGATTGACTATACACATTTGTAATGAATTTTCTTTTTCTTGTATTCTTAACTGGGTGGGAACAAGTAGGCTGCTGTTGGAGTAAGAATGAGAATGTGGATCTTGGCTGATTAAAACAAAATAATTTTTTTCAAAAGAAAAAAATTTAAAATAAAATAAAACAAAATACATGAGAGCAGGAATGATTGCTGAAATAAGGTCCTAGAGAAGATAAGAGAAGACAGAGCAATAGCTTTTTCTGACAGGAGAAAAAAATGATTAATAATGCTCACAAATTCTGAAGAATGGAAGAGGGGAACTGGGCCAATTCCCATTAGATAGTTTCAAACTCAGTGCTGTTAGAGACTATTTTCTGTAAGGAAGGAGGCAGTTAGGGGATTAAAGAGAAAGTAAATGATTTTAAATAGTTGCTATCTGGAATAAGAAAGGAAATCCTTATAAATATAATAACAAAGAACATATAACATCATGGGCAAATAGTAGTGATATCAAAAACTTTAATTAAGGTACCATAAACTGCCACCATAAACAATTCACTCTCTCTCACTCATAGTCTATTAAATTTTTCTACATTGAAACTGATAAAAAAAAGAACACAATTCTCACAAATCTAATCAAGTTTTCAACCAATGATTTTTCTGCAATGAAATTAACAACCTAACTTCATTATTGGATTACTGTTAACACTTGAGAAAGACAAAAGAAATATGCCAGGTTATATGTGCCACATCTCTATCCCTTCACAGACTCAACAATACGTCCCACTTCTTCCTTTGTGGAAACCAAAAAAAGTTGCTACATTCTTGCAGTGTGTGTCTACCCAATGTGATGGCTAAAAAAGGCCTTTATCTTTCTGTCTGAGCAAGGGAAGTTACAATATTACACATGTGGTGCTAGAAGTGACCTCAGAGCACTAAATCCAAATCTTTATAGATGAGCCTGATACTGAGATGTCAAGTGACTAGCTCAATCACAGTGCCATTGTTGTTGTTTGTCTTTTGTTCTCTAAAAGGACCACAATATCAGGGAGGTAATGCCATGACATGCAAGAGAGCTGGAATTAAGGGAGGGAGGTTGGGCAAGGTCACCTGCTTCACTTTCTCCTCCAGAACCATCTGGATCCAGGGGCAAAATATAGATCAAGACAATTGGAGATGGTCCTGGATGCAATGGGAGATCCTGATCTTTTTAAGTTAAGTTAATATGGGAGCAATCTGCTAGTGGCTGTTGGGGATCTAATTCTGACCAGCAGAACAGATCCCTTCATGTGAGAGAATGATAATGATACAAGGAAACTGAGAGGCAGTTGTATTCTCTGACCTCTCTTCTCCTCTTCCCTCTTGCCTCCAATTTATTCCATTCCCAATTAACAAAGAACATCTGGGTCAGTAAAGACTGCTTTGCAGTTCCTTCAAATATGTTATGATTCACAGCTATGGGGGTTTTCTGCACTTAAGCATGGTCTTTAACATAAGATCTTCAATAGATCTCAGTTTGACTAAGATGTCATAAGAACAAGTCAGGTCTGCCTGATCCTAAGAGCAGCACTGCCTGGCCATCTTAATTAATTGATGCCAAGCTGTGCTTTGCCACTTGTCATTTGACTTTAAATAGATTGCGCCTTATCAAATTTGGTAGATTCATTTCTTGGTACCAATTTTACCCTTTACTTGAAAAGAACTTTTTCTTTCAGTCTGTGTGTACAGCATCACTGCTCTCCCAATGAGATGTGCTTTTATTTCAAAGCTATTTTGTCACATTGGGCATTAGTCAGCATTTTTGCACTAATTATCCTGTACAACAAACTTGATACTATTTGAAAACTGCTATCATTGACATCAAACTTTACTCATCTGCAACCTAAACAATGTTTAAAGAATCTAAGTCAGATTGCATGTTTGGAAAAATTAAAAATTAAAAAAAAAAAGGATCTAAGAAAGAATCATAGTCCCAAGCATTGGAGGGGTCTCTCCAATCCCTTTTGCACCCCGTTATATTCCTGACTTCAGAGAGGGAAGGTTTCAGATTCTGATTTCAAATAATTAGTCACATATCTACTAAATAGAAGAAACCTGAATGACAGGTTTTCCTTATGACAAAGTTTTAAATAGAAACTGTGAACTGGATAAATGTTTTTTTTTAAAAAAAAAGCAATTTTTAAAGATAATAATGAACATAATTTATTTTTTAAAAGGTGAAAATACTGATTTAAGAATAAACAACAAAAAAGTAGGCAATTTAATTAAAAAAAACTGTTAAATTAATTGATTCATTGAGTTAATGAAATGGATTTAAAATGCAACATCTACTCTGAAAATTAAACTCAACATTTTACTGTTAGCTAATAAAAAGCTAAATCCACTATCTTATTGTAATGTGAAGACAAGACTATTTTTTCCCCCTTTATTTTCCTTGTTATTTAATTTCACTGGTATCTTTGGTCTATATGTAACACCACCATTTCCAAAGTATCTTTTGGCCCTTTCCTCTCCATTTCAAGAAGTCCAACTTTTCCCATGTAATAAATAAAAGGGAAGAAAATAACAGTTCAGCAAAAATAACCAACACTTCAACAAAATCTGACGCTTTTTCTTTGTATGTATATATATAAACATATACACTCATATACATTTCCCACATCTATAAAAAGGGGGAAAAGGAACATTTCCTCATTTCTGCATTAGGGATAATTTGGTCATTAAAATTATAAATGAATGAATTTAAAAGTATCTATTAGGTACTTTCTATGTGTAAAACATTATGCTAAAAAACTGAGGATACCAATAATAAAATTAGTTCTCTAAAAGCTCAGTTTTATGGGGAAAACAACACATACAGATGCATTATGAAGCATTCTGTTTCACTTTTTGATTCTTTCCATCTGTACTGTAGTTATTATACACGGAACATTCCAAAAATCTTAGTGTAATTTTAAGCTTGATTAGCTTAAAATCATGAATATTATTATCTTCTGCTTACTTCATTGAGTCAGTTCATCTAAATCTTCCCATGCCTTTTTGAATTTTTCATATTCATCATCTCTTACAGTTTATTAATATTCCACTATATTCATGTCCCACAATTTGTTTAGTCACTGTTAATCAACGAAAATCTACTGTGTTTCCAGTCCTTTTCAACAAGAAAAAAAAGCTGCTGTGAATATTCTGTCACATATGGGACCTTGTTTTTGTCTTTGGTATCCTTGGGGTTTACTTCTAATAGTGGGATCACTGAGACAAAGAGTATAGTTTTTAGACCTTGGGTTCTTAAAAGATAATACAATCACTAACAAGTTCTACAAAGCTGGAAATGGAGACCATAGGCTATCAGTTATTTCTTGTTCTCCCTACAATCATCTTGTCTTTTTTTCATATATTTCTCTTATATTATCTTTTATAAGCTTTATCTGTATAATTTCTCATTTGCAACAGACTATAGCCTGCTCACACCTACAATGTCCCCTCTATTGATTATTGGGTAATACTTGACTTCACTTCTTTAAAAACTCTAGTGTATATGTAACAGTCATAAGCCATCATCAAAAAAAAAAAAAATAGCAGTTAAAAATATAAGCCTTCCATTCAGGGAAAGGTTTGGGGTTCTTAAAGAGAGTATGTAATTTTCTAAAGACAACCCAGTCTGCTCTGTGTTATTGGTAGAAAACTATATCTACTGCCTAAAGCCAATATAGCTATCTGCTATTTGCCATAAGACTAGCTCCCAAGAGACTAATTTTGGGGTAGAGTGGGGTGAGTTCATGACTATTCATAAAACAAGTAAGAGGCTGGAATATTGATCAAAGGTAAGTCAATTATTCAACTCTGTTTTTTCCCTTTCCTCCTTATATTTCCCAGTGAGTTTTCAAGAAAATTCATGACTAGGCCTTTTTTATAGTAACTTGTCATTCATTTTTATTTTGTATTCTTCTTTAAACAACACTTACTGGGCACTAACATGATGGCTGGCATTATTTTCATCATTCCTCTTTTATCTCAAGTGACATCTTCCATCTCCACAAAGTCAAATAAACAAAGTAAAGAAAAACTAACAACAATTAAATGTATAATCAAATATTGTGTCTACTCAAATCCTGCATATTTGTATCCTATTCATTTTTATTCCTCTGAACTACATAATGAAAAATTTTAATTATTTCAAAGTCCAATTAAAAACAATACCTAGAATTTACATGCTGATTTGCAAAGTACTTTATAAATATTATATCATTCAACTCTCCCAATTATCTTGGAAGATATTATTAGCATTCCCATTTCACAGATGACATAACTGAAGCCAAAAAATATTAAGTGACTTGCTCACGGTCACATAGCTAGAAAATATCAGAAGATGGATTTGAATGCAGGTCTTCCTGACTCCAGGTCCTGTACTTTATCCACCATTTAGTTTAAATTTCACATTAAACTTATATTTAAAGGACATATAGGAAAAATTCTCCAATATAAACTGTTATTATCATTGTTTTTACAATAAAGTAAATCTCAATCATCCATGCTTGATTTTATCTCTGCCTTCCCATAAATCTCCTGTTCTGTTTAATAGATGTGCTAGGGGCCTTCCTCACATTCTCTGGATTACAATGAAATCAAAAGCATGCACTAAGAGACAGTCATCAATTATCTCTCACTTTTACTGTAAGTATGACTTAACTTTCTTTTTTTTTTACATAATTTCTACTGCATAATTTCTCATTTATAATGTGTTGCAGCATCTTTATACTCACTATACTCTCCACTGTCCTTTGCATGATCCTAAATTTCAATTCTTCAGAAACTACAATGGTCCACAACTCACAGAACCACCACCAGATATATATAACTATATAACACCACCAGAAGATTAACAATGTTTAAAATAAAAAAGAGGGCCCTTCATTTCTAGTCAAAGAAATATGCAATGTCCCAGAGGCAATAAAACTTGCACTTTTTTTTTTCATCTCTAGACTGAGTCAAGTATCTATATTGTGTGTTCAAAAAGTATGTAACAATACATTAGCTCCATGAATTTTTCATCTAACTGCAAATTATAGTCTGATGAAACATTCTTTAACCTAAACTTCTTCCTAAATGAGAAAAATTTTAAAGAGTGATTATAGCTTTCATTTAGGAAGCTTTGAAATACTCTGATGATTGAAGATATCAAAAATAATGCCATGTACAAAAAGAAATATCTAGAAGACTACATCATCTTTGTAGAATAGCTCTTTAATTTGAATTCCACAAGGGGTACTTTCCAGCACGGTGGTACACATCTATAGCAAACCTATTCATTTTCAGCCTTAATAACCAGAAAAGTGTCAACAGTAATTTCTGTTCCTATTAGTATGATTACAACATATTATGGGAGGCAGCTGTTGGAACAGACTGGTACTTTGCCACACAAAATAAAATGCTTTCTATAGTCAAAAACCAAGTGTCTATACTTTTCTTAGATCTTTCAGTCAATTGCATGCTTGTAAAAATATGGTCCCTGTATCCTTTACAGAAGTTGTTTGGCTATTCCAACATCTTTTTCCAGAATGTCCTCAATGCATGTAATAATAATTTTAAAGGGAATATTAAATATGGATTAATAATTATCAATCATCTCAGCTGCTTTTTTTTTTTGGTCTCAGTAAGTTATCAAATTTTTTCCATGCCTTCTATTATTTTCCTCTCTTAGATAACTTCATAATAAACACTCAAAATTATTCCACCTTTGCCATTATGCTCTTTTGGTTATACCTAGTTAAGCCAATTGACTTACTACTCTGTTTTATTTCATTTCTCATAAAGTATATACACCTAGAAATACCTTTGGGACTGAATTATATTATTAAATGACTGAGTCATTTAGGAAGATACTGTTCCTATAGGAAGATACCATGTACTTTTACTGCAATCTATAGTTCGTATAAAAGAAAACCATAAAGGGCACCTTCTGGTATGTTCTGTGGTGGTTTGTAATTAAAATCGGTTGAAAAGTCTGGACCCTCACAAAGGCGGTGACATGCTATTGGAAACACAGGCTCTAGGAGGGCAAGCCGAGCTTCAAAATAATCCCTTATGGTTTCTTCTGCCACTCTTGAAAGCCTGAAAGAAAGAGAAGACACAATTACCAATGTTAATCTGGATAAGTTTTTCTGCATTAGAATCCATTAAAGTTTATATTTTTAAAAAGTGATTGATGATTAAAACACGATATTTAAAATCAGATTAATTTTCCATATTTCATATATCATAGTCAAGTGTTACTTATTAGTGAAACAACCTCTTAATAGAAAGATCTTCGAATTTTTATCACTTTATCTCCTTAATAAACTTTATCTGTTATTATTAATCAAAGTAATAATTCAAATTTTGAGAGAGGACTGAGATGTTCTGAATGCCTAAATATGAATACTAAAAGCAATCCAAATTTGAACAAAGCTATTCAGAAATTTAATTTATATACATTTACAAAGGATTTACTAATAAACAGCCTCAACAAAAGGAACATTTAAAGTTTAAAGAAAAACCTTTTAAGGCTTTTTAACATTTTTAAGGACTTTAGCAAACAGCCAAGTATATACAAATGTTAACTCCTGATTTCTTTACAAAAACAGTTACCAAATCTATAGCAGACCTTTTCGAAATTCTTATCAAAGAAATGATTGTACATGGCAGTAATGAAATCTTGTTTCTTTTAAATTAATTTTTATTTTTTTTGTCAATTTCATGTAAGCAAAAATAAACATTAAAAAAATCTTTATGTCCATGTTCTCTTCCTTTCTTCCTCCTCATTCCCTATCCTTGAGAAGTTAAGAAATTTGACATAGATTATATATGTACAATAATGCAAAATATTTCCAAAATAGCCATGTTACAAAAGAAATCAGATCCCTACCCCTGAAAAAAACCCAGAATGGTAAAGTTTTTAAAAGTTCATTTTTTATATTTTGACATATTTAACATGGATTAGACTACCTCCCATCTAGGTAAGAGGGTGGGTGGAAGGAGGGGAAAATTTGGAACATTAGGTTTTGCATGGGTCAAAGTTGAAAAATATGCATGTTTACAAAACATTTACAAAATAAAAAGCTTTAATATAAAAAAAAAGTTCGTTTTAATTTGTCAGTTCTTTCTCTGAGGTAAACAACGTTTTTCATCATTTGTACTTTGTAATTTTCTTGGATCACTGTATCGCTGAGAATAGGTAAATCATTCATAGTTGATCCTGGTACAATGTTGTTACTATTGTATACAATAAATGTTCTGCTGGTTCTCCTCACTTCACTTTACATCATCAATTCCAATAAATCTTAACTTTTCAAAAAGCATCCTGGCTCATCATTTCTTATGGAACAGTATTCCATCACAATTATATACCACAATTGTTCAGTCATTTCCCAATTGATGGGCATCCCCTCAATTTCCAATTTTTTGCCACCACCAAAAAAGAGCTGTTATAAATATTTTTGTATATGTATAGTTCCTTTTCTTTGATCTCTGTGAGGTACAGATCTAGCAGTGGTATTGCAGAAAAGATTTTAATAGTACTTTGAGAATAGATCCAGATTATTCTCCAGAATGGTTGGATCAGTTCAAAACTCACCAAGAGTGCAGTGGTGTTGCAATTTTTCAAATCCCCCTCATCTAATCTGATAGGTATGAGGAAGCACTTTAAGGGTGTTTTAATTTGCATTTCCCTAACCAATTGTACTTTAGAACATTTTTTCATGACTATAACTAGATTTGATTCCCTTCTATAATTGCCTGCTCATAGCCTTTGGTCAATCAATTGGAAAATGACATATTTTTTATAAATTTGACCTAGTTCTCTTTATATTTAGAAATGAGATTTACTTTCCTTCTAATCTTGGCTGCAATGGTTTTGTTTGGACAAAATCTTTGTAATCTGATATAATCAAAATTATGCACTATACATCCCTTAATGCTCTCTACTTCTTGTTTAAAATTCTTCCCTTGCCCATATATCTGAAAGGTAAAATATTCCATGTTTCTTTAGTTTGCTTATATCGCATCTCCCTTTATATCTAAATCACTTACCCACTTTCACCTTATCTTGGTATATAAGGTGTGTAATTGGCCTATACTTAAATTTCTGCCAAACTGCTTTCCAATTTTTCCATAAAGTTTTGTCAAATAATGATTTCTTTCCCCAACATCTTGCATCTTTGAGTTTATCAAACACTAGACTACTAAGGTCATTTGCTACCATATATTGTATACTTAATCTATACAACTGATTCACTACTCTATTTCTTAACCAATACCAGATTATTTTGATGATTACCACTGTAATCTAGTTTGAAATCTGGTACTGCTAACCCATGCTAAACTTGTCTTTTTTTTTTTTTCCATTAATGTCCTTTGATATTCTTGATTGTTTGTTCTTCCAGGTGAATTTTGATTTGTTCTGAATCCATTTTCTTCCTCTGAGTTCACATTTTGATCTTCCTTATCACCATGGTAATTTTCTATGGTTAGGTTCTTTTTTTGTTTGTTCATTTTTTTCAGTCTATGTTTTGACTTTTATTTTAATGTTAAAGTAGTATTCTGCTCCCCAGTTGGAGGAGGCACTATTCTAAGCTTCAGATCTATTTTGCTACTATTTTCAAAACTAGTTCCAGGGGCCTATAGGTTTTCCATACTTCCAAGCTTGTTGTATGATTTAAGGAGATATGTGGTCATTGCTCTCTTGGCCTGTACTCTGGTCTTTATCCATGAAGGAACTTTGTTATACTGTAATTATTAGCTTTAGCACTCCTCCTAGACCTGGGACTCTGACTCCTATAATCTCGCTCTCCTGTAGCCACAATTGCTAGTGCTTCTCTCTGCCTTGGAATTGAGACCAGGGTCTTTATTCTCCCATAAGCAACCACAAGCATTCCTCTTCACCCTAGAACCATGACTAGGACCCATGCTCCCCACAATTACTATAGATCTTTTTGACTCTGGGACTATGATCCAGCTATGTATGGGCAATGCAACAGAGCCCTAAGCCCAACAGCAGCATAATGTCCTATGCAGTCTCCTTCTGACCAGTTGTACAGCCATCTCCTTTCCCTCCCCCTTCCCCCTGCCAGCCACCACTATCTGTGGGCTGAGTTCCCAAAGCTGCTATTGCTGCCAATGAAGCTACCTCCAATGCCTTCTGCTGGGCCTCTGTTCCACAATCTTCCCTGTGTTCCTGATATCCCCCCACCCCCACTAGGGACAGCACTTTCCTTTCAACCTTTTCAACTGTCTTAAACTGGAAAATTGTTTCAATCAACATTTTGTGGGTTAGAATTTCCTAATCATATTGAAGAAGTTTCTTACCCCCAGAATATAGGATATATCCAATTTTTGCACGTTTATATAATCAATAAAGGAGAGCTTTAAAAAGCACTGTCTGATGTTCAAACAGGCAACTATTCTCTCTTCTACTGACCTTTCATACATATATTTTATGGGTCTAATTCTGATGACTACCTAGAAGAATCAGATAGTGACCTGGATTTCTGACAATGCTGATAAATGACTGAATTCTGACTAACCTTGACTTACAAGCTACAGCTATAGGGAAGTCACACTTCAACTTGTAGATTAGGTCCTAAAATCAATGTGTAAGTCACAAAATGATTTAGTTAAAATTACCCTTGAAATGACTCACAACATACATTATATAGAATCTTTAAACAGCTATAGCTAAAAGGGGGCTTGAAGCTCTCTGAAGTAAGGCATTCTGTATTAGAGAATGATGAAGCTGAAATTGTTACTATAAAATAATTGAAAATAAATTTTATTTTTCATTAAAAATGTATATTTTGTAATTCAAATAAATGCCCCCAAGTCCCTAAATATGCATACTTAACTTTAAGCATTTTTATTTGATACTTACGTTTCTAAGTGACTCTTTAGCAGGTCATACACCAAGACATTATTACACTGCTTAGCAAAATGCAAAGCACTATTTTGATGTTTTGACAAAATATTACAATCTGCTCCACATTCAATCACAAGTCTTACGATATCCGAGTTTCCTCTTTTACAGGCCTGTAACAGGAAAAACATTAAGACAAGTAATTTTCTTACAATTTCTTCAAGAATTTCTTCAAGGGAAGAACAGGATTTGTCAAAAATAAGGCTCAGTTTATACTTGACTCTTCAAAATAGATGGCCTTCAAAAGATATTTTTGTCCTTGACAATAATGATAAAAATAATAAAAGATGTTATGGGCCAGAACTTGAAACAGGGTCACTGGAATTGATAGAAACAATGCTTATATACTTGGTTCACACCTTTGGGAGAGTTCACACATTAGCTCACATATGAGAGTTCACACTTTTAAGAGATTATATATTAGGAACTCCTACAAGCCAACTAGAGACTTAAGTCAGGATTCAGTGGAGGAGATTCACAAGTCACAGTTCCCACAAGCCCACTCTCTTGAAGGAGGAGTCAGATCCATTCAACATTCCACCATTGTGCTGGCTGGAGGCTTTGGATTCAGAGGGAGCTGGAGGCTGAAGATGGCTGCATTTGAGGTGATTATTACACTGAATTCAAACTAAAGCTGCCTCCAGAAGCTCCCCCAAGAAATCTGCTCCCAGAGAGTATTATAATTTAGAGAAGAGAACATTACATTTTGGTGCCCCATGTTGGGATAATCACCTCTCCCAAAGGTGTAAACTCCAAAGATGTGAACCAAGTACATAAGCATTGTTTCTATCAATTCCAGTGACCTAGTACCCTGTTTCAAGTTCTGGCCCATAACAAAAAGCTAGCATTTATAGTACTTTAAGTTTTGTAATACTTTACAAATATCTCATTTTGTCCTTGCTGAACAATCTTTTAAGTAAGTGCTATTATTACCTTCATTTTACAGATAAGGAAACTAAGGCAGACAGAAGTTAAGTAATTTGGCCAGCATCACAAACCTTAAGTATCTCAAGATAGATCAGAACTGACTCAAAGTCCAGCACTCCATTGTGCTAAAAAGCTACCAAATGCCAGGCTTTCTTGGGAAACACTCAAGATATTTTCATTCTACTAGACTACTGTTTTTAAGATCACCCACATGGTTGTCAAAAGAGCCAATCCTTGACAAAAGCATTCTTGTTAGACTAGTTGTCACACTGTGATTCTTTGACTATACTATGTGGAATCAAAAAATAATTTCCTATTTATCTCAGCAGTGATTTACTCTGCCATGGACCAACCTAAATATAGTAAATCTCAGGCAGCATTGTAAAAGATGGAAAAATTGGATCAAGACAGTTTCATTGCATCTAGAACAGAACACAGATAACAAGTTGAATTTCTTTCTTGTAAAAGAATTTCAGGCTACAACTATCTGTGTCTTTATTCATCTTATTTATCTTCCTCATCCTTCTCCAGTATACTTTTAGAGGGGTAATTTTTTCCTATCATATAGAATATTTGCACAACTGAATAAAATATTTTACTTAGTGAGAAGACCTGAGTCTAAACCTGGCTTTGATCCTAAGAAGCCGTATATACTTAGTTAAATCTTCTGTGGCCCTTGGTTTCCTCATTTGAAAAATGTAACAGTAACTACTCATTATTTGCTTTCTAGTATATTTTGAGTTCAAAAATTATATGAACAACCTAATCAAACTTTGAAAGTAAATGAAATATTGATCTTCATTGAAGTAGGCACTTAATCAACAAAAACCAATTTGTTTCAAGTGAAAATAAGTTTTACTAATTTGGGGTACTAATTAAGACTCTTCCTGTATTTATGGTAACCTATATTTATCTTCATATAGCCTTCCTGTTTATAAAACATAAAAAAAAATTAATGTCAAAAAATGAGAACAAGAGGTAAGAGAATTGTTTGAAATTAAAAGTTGATAATAAAGCATCTCTAAAGATGACAATATAAAAGTCTAGCTACTTATTAAAAATACTGTTCCTAGGTTATTCTTTTCCTAAGTAGGCACATAATCATGGCTTTTATGGTATCTATCCTCACAGCTAGTCTGTTGCTTTTCTCTTATATGGAAACAAATTATATTAGTTTTGAAGTATCACAGAATAACGTCAAAGAACAAACATCGAAGAGTATAAAAAAATTTTTAAAAAGAAAATCCATCTGGATAAGATGCCCTGTAATGTATGTATATTAAATAAAGTTTGTATTTAGATGATCTTCTCTACGTTTGCCCACAGTGGCATACACATACTATCTAAATCTATCTATCTATCTATCTATCTATCTATCTATCTATCTATCTATCTATCTATCTGTATTCTACT
The DNA here is from genome assembly GCF_016432865.1 of Antechinus flavipes. Taxonomy (NCBI): domain Eukaryota; kingdom Metazoa; phylum Chordata; class Mammalia; order Dasyuromorphia; family Dasyuridae; genus Antechinus; species Antechinus flavipes. The sequence continues at coordinate 466,464,497 of NC_067400.1, forward strand.
TAATTTATAAAAACTTAGTAACATCTGAAGAACTAGTATAATCAAAAGAACCCTGGGTTTGGAGTCAGAAGACCACTTTATAATCTCCTTTGGTGATTTTGGGCAAATCATAAGTAAAAGGGAATGGACTTTTGCAGGTCTGTTACATTGTTTCTAAAGCCTATGATCTTATAATGAAATAAATTAGTAAGAGATGAATCATAATTGTCATGATTCACATGGAGTTTGTTTTTAAGAAGCATTTAGTGATTTAATGGAAGTGTTCATAGATTTTTCTCTTGCTGAGAGTTTGTTGTAATCTGCATGTTTATAGATTCTTAATATTTATACATGTTATCTACTTTAGAGTATATTAATAGTAATCTGAAAAATACAAAGCTCAATACTGATTCATAGACCACTACATAGCATTTCTAATCCTTCTGGGTTTTTTTCCGCTTGCATTTTTGACTTCCTTCAAAGGTTAACTGTATATTATTTCAAAGTCCGATTCTTCTTGAGCAGCAAAATAACTATGGATATGTATACATATATTGTATTTAACATATACTTTAACATATTTAACATGTATTGGTCTATCTGCCATCTGGGGGAAGGGATACGGGGAAAGAGGGGAAAAACTGGAACAAAAGGTTTGGCAATTGTCAATGCTGAAAAAAATTATTCATGCATATATCTTGTAAATAAAAAGCTATATATTAAAAAAAAAATACTAATTCACAGAATCTCTTTGAAGAAATTTCCAAATCTGAGTCTAATCTGTACTTGAACAAGAATACATATTACAACATAGCATGAGTGATGAGTCTATATACATGCTAGTTAGCTTGCAGCTATCCAAGGAGGAGCAGCCCACCGCTCAAGGCAACCCATTCCACCTCTGAATCATTCTAATTGGTAAGCTTTTCCTGACCTTAATCCTAAATTTGGCTCTTTGAAACTTCCATCCATTTGCTCTTATCAAGCAAAAAAAGGCTAATTCTTCTAAAACTAGTAAGCCTACTTTTTGTTTTCTCATCTTAGATATTGATACTAGAGACAAGAACTAGTTCTGTCTTCTGGTCCAGTGCTTATTCCCACATCTCATGATACCTAGATGAAATATATGAAGTCTTAACTTATTGTGCAGATGCTACTAACAAAGAAAAAATCCAGAGTCACAGACTTGGAACTTCAAGAGATTATTTTCAAGTTTAGCCCTTTCAATCTTATATATCAGTATTCTATAATATGTCCTTTCAGTTCCAGATACCTGTCTTTTACCTCCCATGTACACTATGCTTATTTTTGTGACTAAGTCCTTATTAATAAGAACAAATTATTCTACTAATATTTATAGATATGCCTAGTATATATAGCTTCTAGTGATGATTTCTTTCTTAAAAAAAAAAAAAAAAAAAAAAAAAAGGCAACCAGGGTTAAGTGACTTGCCCAGGATCACATAGCTTGCAAATGTCAAGTGTCTAAAGCAGAATTTGAACTCAGGTCTTCCTCCCAAGGCCAGCACTCTATCCATTGCACTATCTAGCTGCTCCACAACTTTTTTGGGGGGTGGGGTGGGGAGGGAAAAGGGGTTGTGAAGGGTAAGGGAAGAGACAAGCAAGGTTAAGTGACCTAGGGTCACACAGCTAGTGTCTGAAATCATATTTGGATTCAGGTCCTCCTTACTCCAAGGTTGGTATTCTATCCATTGTACAACCTAGCTGCTCTTTACAGCTTCTACTCAAACTCTACTCAGATACCAACAAACTCAGAACACTGGTAATTTTGAGTTTACAAAAGCATTCTACCAGAAGACATTCTCCAGGAGGTTCTATCAAGTTGGAAAAGTCCCAAGTAGGAGGTCTGGTGATGAATTATATATCTGTTGTCTAAAAATCAGGCTATTTAATTTTGGAGAAGTATTTAATATTATGTGCTGAGAACTTTGTTGTTCCCCCAACCCAGGTCTATCTTTTCCTTAATTCTTCCTAAACTTCAGGATTTATCTCAAGTCCCACCCACTTTTTGAATCTTTAACTACACTTATTTTTCCCTTTGTTGACATCTCTTAGCATTTATCATGTAGATTAAAGGTTCTGGCATGACATAATATATGTAGTCTTTCTCTCTAGGGAGTCTCAGATGTGAAAGCTTCATTTAGCCACACAAAAAATAAACTATAAGGAGAAAATGCATCATATATTATTTTTTTGTTTGTTTCTCTCACACAGCATTAGCACCATGCTGATATAAAAACAAGAAGACAAAAAATTTAAAGAGGGGTGTGTGTGTGTGTGTGTGTGTGTGTGTGCATGTGCAGTGTTCTAATGAAAACATATATTGAGATAGGAGGAGAAAATTAGAAAGAAAGCAACAGCCTGACAGCACAAATAAGGAATATGAACCAAATCTAAAATCAAAATATAGAAATAAAATTTTGGTTCTAAAAGTGAGGTTAAAGTAGTTTACCAAAAGAAAAAGAAAAAGAAAACTCTTTCTTGTTACAGATGAATTAATAAGACTTAGCAATGCAAAGTGACTTATCCAAAGTTACAACAATAAGCTGCAAAGAAAGGATTTCAATCAATCAGTCATCAAGGCTTTATCAAGTTCCTACTCCTACTTAACACTTTGTTAAGCTCTGGGAATATAAAAACAAAATTTTAAAACACTCATTGCTCTCAAGGATTTAACAGTCTAATGGGAGATATCACATATGATATACAGTGTGTATACATATTATATATATGCAGTTTGGGGAAAATGTGTTGACAACTCTGGGATCAGAAAACATCTTATGTAAAATGACTGACTCCAAATCAAACACTACTTTGACTCTACCACACAACATCATACCAGCACGTTAGACAAATTATTCTCAATGATAAATATAAGAACAGATTAAAAGATATTATGTGAATATGAAAATGTGTTTTGCATACTTTCACATGTATAATTAATAGCCCATTTTTTCCTTCTCAGTGGGAGAAGGAAGGGAAAGAAAAAATTTGGAACTCAAAAAAAATTTTTAAATGAAAGGTAAAAACAAATTTACTTTTAAAAATAAAAATAAAATGTATGTGACTATCAAAAAAGTTAAAAACTTAATAATCAACTCTATGAAATCCCACCACGATGCCTATATATTAAGAGTATGTGAAGACAAAAAGAAAACTTCTATATACACCAAAATTTTTGTGACTTCATTTTTATTAAGTGTTTTTTCTCTCTCCCTTCTGCTCCTCCCCTCTCCCCCAATTAGGAGAAAGTGGGGAAGAGAGGATCATAGCAATATGATTGCCAAAAAGAAAAAGAGCATCACTTAAACATTTTTTTTCACGTGCAGAGAGGAAGAAACACAGGAAAGGAGGACAGCTCTAGAAGTATCCACATATTACATGTGTCTGCTGCACAAAACAGAGGGAATCAGTTTCACATACAGTCTGTCTTTCATTCTGTTCTATTCTGCATATGGAATTTCCTGTCTGATCTGGTGTTTGTTAAGAATAGGGGAAAAAAAAGTCACAGCAGTCTTCCTGGTGATAGAGAATTGAAATTAAAGAAGATGTCCAAAAACAGGGGAAATGGAACACTGAATATATTTTCAAATCAGCTAGATGCAATGATATGTTACTGAATTGCTTTTCTTTCATCCTGAAATTTTTATTCATAGTTATAAAGGATGACTTGCTGCACAGGGATGGGGAAAAGGATACGATACAAAAACCATTACTGATAAAATTTTTTCTATAACATCTCTCTAGATTAAACCTAAATTTACCTCCATAAATTCTAAATATTTCATCAACTTCCTTATTGCCAGTATTTAAAATATTAGTATGAATGTTAATTTTTATTTTGCTTTTATTTCTGTTCTTTCTGTCTTAAGAGATCTTTCTTGTCTTTTTATTTGTTCTCTTTTTATTCTAACATCTAATTTATAATATATCACATATTCTACTATGTGAAAAAAGTATTACCTTCATTAATGCAGTTTCTCCATTACTCTGCTGAACATTCACAAAAGCTCCAGCTTCCAAAAGAATAGCCACCGTAGTTAGAAAGTTCTTTGAAAAGAGAAAGTCAAATCGAAATCCCAAAGCCATTATTTTTGTACTTAATAGTAAAAAAAAAAATTATAATTTCATTATTTGGCAATAAGAAATATAAAATAAATCCCAAGCAATTGTCTATTATTCATAACAGCTTCATTTATGATTATATTTTTATGTATAAAATATGCTAGTTTCTAATGGACAGATTTATCTTAAGTAATACCATGGCTTCTTTGGGGAGATATTATTTTGAGTATTTCATTAACTGCTCCACAAAAAGTCCTTAGTTTGTAAGATGCATTACAAACAAATATAAACTAGATCATTATTAGTAGACTAAGTAGCTGTCATTTCAATACAGAGCAGAGATACATGTGACTGACATTTTGGGAGTACCCTTATAAAAGAAACTTCTTCCTGGATCCAATGGCAATCAATCTTTACAAAGATTACTAAGTTGAAACCACTGCATTAAAAAGTAACTAACCTTCTCAGCTGCGTGAATGAGAGCAGTGGTTCCATTTTTTTGTCTACCATTAACTTTAGCTCCTTTCTTGATAAGGAGCCTGAGTAGGTCATCTTGTCCTCCTGCTGCCGCAAGCATCACCAGTGTCATTCCACTAGAGTCCTTTATTTTTAAAGAAGAAGAAGAGTTAAACTTTAATCAGAAACTTTTAAAGAACAAAAGGCTTTAGAGATGTGTTATAAATTCAATTTAAAACAAGAAACTTCAATGATTATTTATTAAGTCAAGTGAATGAGTCCTGGTTATTCTGTTGTGTCTAACTCTTCATAACCCTATGTATGTCCTCATATTTGAATGTAAGTAGTTTATTAGCAATGTTCATTTATGTTTACTTTTTCACATTTCTCTTCAATTCTGTCTTCAAAGTTTCTCCATGACTCAGGAATGCGTAGAAATGTTCAATTTCATTAAAGTTCCATTTTCCCCCTTCCACTGCTTAATACTCAGTTTTGTTAAGTTAACCTATATTTTTTGTTTTCTATTTTATTTCTATTCTAAGTTCTTTGCTCCTTTACAGAGTGCCTGCTACCCTGTATGTGATTCTGACTATGTATGGTTTCTTGGTATTTTAAATAAATTCTTTCAGAATGCTACCTGCAATAAACTTTCCTTGGCTTGGAAACTCCAGATTTTGACTACAATGTTATTGGGAGTTTTCATTTTGGAGTTGCTTTTAGGAAGGACTAGTAGAGTCTTTCTACCACTTTGTCATCTTTTAAGTTTTCTTGAAATAGGATGTCTAGGTTCTCTTTTGGGTAATTGTGTTCAGGGAGTTTACTGATTCTTAATTTTTTCCTCCTCTGATCTGATTTTCAAGTCACTTTTTTTTTTTTTTTTTTGGCTTGCTATGAGATACCTTATATTTTTGTTTATGATTTCAAGATTTTGACTTTATTTCTTATTGCCTTAAGGAGTCATTGGTTTCTCTTTGGTCTATTCCACTCTTCAGAGAGTTTGTTGCTAGAGTCAGGTTTTCTACCTCTTAAACCAGGTTGTTAATTCAAATTTCAATCCTTTCTTCCAAAGTTCTTTCCCCCCTCTTTTTCCCCCATTAGAACTCTCATGTCACTTATAAAAATATTTTAAATCCCTGCTTTACTTCTTTGAAAAATTTCTGAATTTGTGTCCAAGCTTTGTTTTTCTTTGAGACTGTCTGCAGATGTTTTGGAGTCATTCTTCTGTATTTGTTTCTTGAAAATCCTTACTAATATAAGTGAATAGCTCATTACAATAGTGAAGTTCTTTTTTTGTTTGCCTATTCTTCCAGCCTATTCCTTGACTTTGGGATATGATATTAGAGCTGGGCCCTCTGTCACTTCTAGAGGATGTTTCTGGGCTGGTCCTGTTGCTGCATTCTTGAGGTACTGGGTAGTGTGTCAATTCAGGGACAAGCTAGAGACATGCAAGCTTTCAATATTTTCAGAATGATCTAATCCAAGACACAGACTGATTGCTGTTTCCCTGCTCTGAGTTCTGAAAATTCCTGACTTGAGTTTTGGGCTGGGCAAAAGTAGACTGCTATGGAATCTGCCCCATCAGCCAGCTGAGGAGTTTACTGGTTCAGAGTGACAGAACTGCGGGATCCCTGCCCTAGTTGTTCTTCTGCAGGCTCCATACTACTCCAGAAACTGGAAATGAGACCCTGGCTCTGCAGGTTCTAAAATCTGAGTCACATAACTACTGCTTGCTCTTTTTCAAGTACACTGCTTAGGGTAGGCAACTGCTTCTTACCCCCAAATATCACTCATACACAGGTTTCCAATCCAGGACCTGTAAAAGGGTAGTTGGCAACAAAAACTTTCAGTTGGCCAACCTGTTCTTACCATTGGGCCCCACTATAGTTTTGGTACTTTTTATCCTGTTGCACAGCCTCTCCTTTCCAATGAAATTTTCCTTTCTCCAGTGTGCTGACAAAGGCTAGAAAAATGACTCACTGTGACTTTTTATTTTATTTTCCCATCAGGATTTGGCCCAGGATTTCCCATCAGCATCAGATCCTGTAAGAATCTAAAAACTGCGTTTTTAGATATGTTTAGAGAAATCTGAGTAAACATCTGCATTACTTCTTTCCTACTACTCTCTGCCATTCTGGCTCCATCTTTGACTAAGGAGTTTAGATAAAAAGAATTCTTTTTTCATTTTAGATATACCTAATTTCTTAATTTTGAGGGAAAACATTTTTGCTTGAGGTATCTAAATAAAAATGAGAAAGCCTAAGTGCATAATGTTCTGATAAGTATCAAAAAAAAAAAAAAAAAAAAAAAAAGGAAACAAAATTAACTAAATCTGAAACAGAAAAAAAGATCAAAGTTCTGACAAAAAGGAGAAAATTTAGTGAAAAGGTTGCATTAGGCAGAAATAATGTAGCCCAAGTACTGAGATTTATTGTAATAAGGAAGAAAGAAAAACTTTTAGAAAAGCCACGAGACAAACAACATTTTAAAGAATACTGGTAACTGTCTTTGATGTCACACATTAACTAGCTGATAGGAGATACATTTCAATAAAATTTTCATAAGAATACCATACTCTAACCTCTTGGTCCAAATTGTAGTCCTCATTTGAATTAAGTGCAATTTTCACTGTCACATAGTCTCCATTTTTCACTGCATCCCTCAGTAAGTCTAAAGAAGAAAAAAAGTCAATTTTACCAATTCTAATATCTGGATTTTTTATATTACCAGCCACATTTCTTGAATGATATCTAACAATTTCAAAAGTACTTACTACTTGGTATAGCATCCGCTGCTGTAAAAGTCTCATCTTCCCCATTCAGATGCTTTTGAAAATCTTCTAATTTCATCCATTCCAACTGCAAATCCATTCCCAAACTCAAAACTTGCTGCCTGTCTGTTATATATGCAGATGACTTATTATCTTTTTAAAGATGATCATAATATCACAGATATTCCTATTTTTCCATCTTATGTAGAAACTAAGAACTAAGTCACAAAGTAAAATATCTATATCTATATAGATATATCACATATTAGAAAATTCTGTTTTACTTACTTTTACTGACTTACTTTAAAATAAAACTTACTTTTATTGGCTCCTTTACTTAAAATAAAAATCAAAAAAGTGAGTTTTCCTTTGAACAGAATATCTGAATCTCAACTTTGCCATTTAACACTTGGGTGACACCTTGGGCAAATGACTAAAATTTGTGTACCTCAATTTTCTCATCTGAAAAGGAAGGGACTGAACTAGATGGCTAAATTTCCTTTCTAGCTTTAAATCTACAAGCCTATAATATTTAAATGTAACAATTTCAGCAAATTGTTAGCAGCACTGATACTTGATTAGGTTGGAAAAAGGAATAAACTATAGGATAGCCTCAAATAATTCAGTTAATAGTAATAGTGCATCTTGAAATTATTTTACCTAGTTATTAAAATATGAAAATGGCAATTCTTGAAACCATGAGATTTAATAAGCTGACTTTTCCTCCCAATGACCAACAATGCAACATAATCAGTAGTTTTTTTTTTGTTTTATTTTGGGGGGGGGGCACAAAAAATTTAAGATTTGTAGAAATGTGTACTTAAGATAATAAAGGAACTTTTCCTAATGAATTTTCTAATCAACAAAAACTCATAATTGTTAACCGTTAAGATTTCCTAGTAATGAGAAGTCCTTTATTAGCCATCCTTATCTTTTACTATACAAGAGCTCAGATTTTTTTTCTGAATAGCTAGATAACTTGGCTCTCCAATCTTTGCATGTGGTTCATGAACCTGCCTAAGTCTTCTCTGCTGCTGCTTTTCTTACCATTTCGAATGTCTTTACATCAACTGCATACCAAGTCTCTCTCCTTACTTTAAAATATAGAATTTCTTACCTTCCATAAACTTTTTCCTGATTAACTCTACTAGTAGTTTTAATCCATTCTGGCAATATTACAGCTTTTACAGCTGTGACGAGTTATGAATGTATTTGTTTATAATAGTATTATGTAGTCAAACTTTTATTTCTACCTTCAGCCTCCCAAATTTGTTTGTTTGTTAGTTTCTAAACTTAATGAACATTATGGATATGTATGTGCTTATTTAATTCTTGTCCATTAGCTGAGTCAGAGTTCAGGATATTTGCCTTCTTCAACTTAAATTATTGGTTTATATTTTAAGCTAGGTCTTAGTCTATCTTACCTTCTTGACTTTAGATAGAAATTAAAATGAAAGAGAAAACTAGAAAATGTAAGGGGAGGGGGGACTCCAAAAGCTTTTATCTTCTTTTTTCTAAGTACCCTACACAAATGGTAAGATTTATAAAATAATAACAATAGTAACTTAGTTGGCTTTTGATAGACTTGTAATTTATGACTCATTTTTCATCATACTTACCAGAATTTTCATCCATTTGACACACATTGTCTAATACTTCTTGATCACCTTCTGCAGCTATATAAGCCCATGTATCAGTTTCATCCCTTGTACTTCTTCTCTCTTTGTATAACTGTTTATTTTCCTTAGTTCTATAGTCTTCAGTAAATGTTTCTTCTCTTTTCCGATTATTCTCTGAATAGTCTTTTTCTTCTGGTGTTAATGTAAATAAATCAAACGCATTCCTCATTTCTTTATATGCTAGTATATAATAAAGAATTTTACAACATCAAATTACAAATGCTTGTTGCAAACAAATAATAAAATCCTGTCTTATGGATGCATTAGGAAAAACTGTTGTTTCTACTTGCTAATACAAATGAACTGTGATAAAGAAATACCCAAATTCATTACCAGAATCACCAAACAACTTCAGTAGATCATTTTTATTGATTGTCCAATATCCAATAAAGTTCATGACGGTAATTGGCTCTTCTCCTCTACCTTCCATGACCACCTCTTCCTGCCATCAAAGGACTCTGGATTCATATGGACTAAATTTCATCGTAGAACTTGACCTCAAATGCAAAATCTCTCTTTTTTTAGTTTACTGCCCCAACTTGGATTAATTCAGACTTCTAAAATAAAACTTTCTCATAGCTCATGTCTAGGATGTCCCCAGAAACCACAAAGGCATTTATTTTATAAATAATATGATTAATGAGTATAAAATAGTTTTTATTTTACTCTATAGAAAATGCAAAGGATGCTAACTAAAGCCTCAAAGGAGCCCATGAATAAACAGTGAAGCAAAAAAGTGAATATAATCTACCATAATTCCTTAGAAAGTACAGATGCCTAGTTCTATTTTTTAGCACTATGAAAAATAGGAGTCAATTTGTCTTAAAAAGGATAATTTATAGTAAACATTTTAAAAATAATGTTAATAATCACATAAAATTCAATTATTTATACTCACTCTTTATTCCCTTTTGCTCTTTTTTCCCTCTTTCTTCCTTGTCAGAATCATATCTTTTCTGATATTTTTCTTTTACTTCATTTTTCCGTGTTTCTTTCTCCTAACAATGAAAGCATGATACAAATGAATTAGAAACTGACAATATTTACTAAATAAGGTCCTTTAAACAATGTAAAACATGGCTTCAAGGCTAAGGAGTCTATTTTCCTATGATAAAATTACAAAATCTTAAATTTTTTTTCCTTATATTTTCCCTACAATTCTGGACTATCCTACCATTGTTTATAGGTAAAAAAAGACATACTCATAACATTAAATAACAATGTTTAATCACATATCCCATCAGATTACAAAGATGGGAAAATACTGTAGGGATTCCAGCAAAATAGGAATGCACTAACAGCAGTTTGTTTTTCATAATCAACACTTTTTCTGCTTTGTTTACAATAAGAAAAATGAAATATTTTAAAAAATATAACCATGCTAATTTCCTGCTGTTAGAGTGAAAAATGATTCAGAATTGTTGAAGAAAAGTTAGAATTTAATTTATATGCTGACCTAGACATTTCACTATTGCTGCTCTACACCTAAAGATAGTTATAGACAGTAGGAAAAGACCCATATGTAGAAAACTATTCATAGCAGAGTTATTTGTGATAAGAAAAAATTTGGAAAGAAATGATGTGCCCAACAACTGAAGAATGGACAAGTCAAATCATGATATATATAAATGTACAAGAATATTATCACATCCTAATTTACAAACATGAAGAATTCAGAAAACACGTGAATGCCATAACATCAAAGTTGAAGGACATATCCTTTTTCTCTCTGTTAATAAAGGAACTGGTTTCAGTAAATGAACTTTGCAGATGTGTGTTTGGATGTTTATTAATAAGAAAAGCATTTATATATCACTTAAAAGTCTGCCAAATGCTTTACAACTATTTCTTCATTTTATCTTCATAATAATCCTGGGAGGTAAGTACTATAATTATTCCCATTTTACAGGAAACTGAGGCAAACAGAGATTCAGTGACTTGCCCAGAGTCATATAGTTAGTAATTATCGGAGACCAGATATGAACTAAGGTACTCCTGATTGGAGAGCCAGCACTTTATCCACTACACCATCTTACTCTGTAAAAAAGCATTTGAAAGTATCTAATTTATTGAAACAAAATTTATTAAGTAAATTTTTAAAAGTTCTATGAAAATCAATGAAGCTAGAATAAAAAAATCACTAACGATTAGGAAAAAAATTATTTGCATCAAATATCTCTGATAAAACTTTGATATCAAATATAAAAAGAGATTTAATACAACTATTTAAGGCTATCAATCATTCTTCAATGAATAAACATTTTTGTTAAAAGGGTATGAACAAATAGTTCTAAATAAAAGAACTATGAACTATATGAAAGATCAGCCCAACTAACCACCAAAAAGAAAAAATATATATTCCAACCATTCTAAGATTTCACCTCAACACCAGTATTATAGGAAAGATGACAGAAAATAGAAACTGTCAATAGTGGGGAGTGCCTATGGGAAGACAAGATAGGTAAAACTCATCTACTGCAGAAAGGGCTGGCAACTGATTCAATGGTTCTGAAATTATGCTAAAAAAGCAAATAAATGTCTGTAGCCTTTGGCCCCCCAAAACACACTTCTAGATATGTATTCTCCCATGAAAGACAAAGATTCCATATACATTCAAATATACATCATAAGTATTTGGGGGAGGTTAAGGGTGGCAAAAAATTGGAAATAAAATAGTTGCTGACAAATTGGATGATGGCTAAATAAATCATACTATAGCAGTGTAATGGCATATTAATCACTGTTCTGTAAGAAATGAAAATATGAAGAATTTACTTAAGTGTGGAATTAAATGCATTGATGCAGCGTTAAGTAAGCAGAACTAGGAAAATGATATATAAAATGTTTAAGAATATAGATATAAAAGAAAACAAAAAGAACTCCTGAAAAGAAAAACTAAACGAATATTGACTTGTTTCTTACATTTTAAAAAGAAAGCTTTAGACTTCAATGACTGATTCAAAAAGGTTGAAAGTTCTATAAACAAATTCACGTCACAAACTATGGCACTTCTGCCCTTTGCTTTTCTTCTATTATTGTAAGATAATGGCCAATGTGCAAAGGATAAATTTTTGCTATCTTGAAAGGTTTCTCAGATCCCAATAAAGTCTGAGCCCCTAAGACCATTAGAAAACACCCAAAATATTCATGGAATGAATCAGTCTTTTGTTCTTCACCTTAAAGTATCGATTTGAAAGCATAGATACACTTTATATCTTGCTTCCCCATCAATTGTGACCCTAGAAACCTTAGGACACAAAGAAAATACACATAAAATTAGGGGATAGATTTTCTGCACAAAAAGGAAAAACAAGGAAATCATCTTTGGAGCTATGGATTTTCTTGGACTACCTATCTCTCCCCACCTCTATCCTCAACTTCTTCCATACACACATCTTCCTACCCCTCTACCCTCATCTTATATTTTTTTCATGTACTTGGAGATTTGCAGCATCTCCTATATAGCTCACCTGAAGTCTCAGTTGTAGATAACAGTCTAACTTTTACTTATAAGCTCTTTCCCTTAACAAAATGGATTATTTGCTGAAGGGGGAAAATCACTCATTTGGAGTTCCAAAATGCAGAAATTAAGATGGGCAAAAAAAAAAAATTAAAAAAATTGATAAATCCGTCTTTTCATTCAAAGGGGAAAATCCTATAAACTCAGAGAACAAACAATAATTCAGTCTCTGGTTAATAGTCTAGGGAAAAAATACTTGGGGGAAAAAAAAAAAGAATACTGTGCTATTTTAGGTATAAGCAAAAACCCAGGCTGAGAAACTACAAACATTCAATGCTCTCAAAGTAATGTGAAATACAGGATGAAGTCTGAGCACTTCTTTACTAACCTAAGCTCTGCAAGTTCCTGACCTGTAATTTGGTCTGTCTCTGATTAGAGTTCCAGTAGATTGCTGCTGGACCCAGTCATTTCAGTTAGATGAAAAGCTCTACAACTTCAGAATGACAGAATTGAAGGCTTCCCTGTGGTCTTGTGTTCTTGTCTTGGTTTTTCAAATGCAAGCTTTACACTGGCAAGTGGCTGAAACCCAAAACGTGCTCTGTTTCCCTGGATCAGAGCCATACAAAACTCTTACTTGCTTCTGTGCTTGTTCCTTGATCAGTACACAGCTGAGGGCCCATGACTGCGCCTTATCTGAAATCAAACTTCTTAGAAGATTTAAAGTAGTTGTAAATGGTTCAAAGTAAATGTGGCAGAATGTCTCCAGTGGAGCCACCAAGGGATTTGTGTTTGACTTTGTTCTGTTTAACATTTTTATCAACAAATCAGATAAAGACAAAGATAGTGTAAGCATTAACTTTGCATGTAACACAAAGCTAGCTATCAGAGTGGATGAGGGCATCAGGATCCAAAAAATTTTGATAGGCTAGAACATTGGGCTAAATTTAACAAGAAATTCAAATGCAATAAATATAAAGTGTTTAAAATTTACTTCCTAAGTTTAAGATAAATGAAAAAAAAAATTAGTAAGCATTTACTATACGGCAGGAACTGTACCAAGCATTAGGAATAAAAATACAAACAAGACAGTCCCTGCCCTCCAAGTAATTATATTATGGCAGCTTTTATTTTTTTCTTTGAACTGGAAATTCTGGATTTTGACTATGTTGTTATTGGGAGTTTTCATTTTAGAGTTTCGTTGAGGAGATGACCAGAAGAGACTTTCTATTTTTTGCCCTCCGGTTCTATGAAACCTGAGCAATGTTCTTTTACAATTTCTTAAAATATGTTTTAAACTCTTTTTTTGGTTATGGCTTTCAGGTAGTCCAAGGATTCTTAAATGATATCTCCTCAATTTGTTTTCCAGATCAGTTGTCTTTGCTATGAAACAGATGCCTCACATTTCTCTCTTATTTTTGCAGCCTTTTTTTGTTTTGTTTTGTTTTGTTTTATTACTTCTTTTTGCTTCATGAAGTGATTAACTTTTTGGAGGAGCCATTCTAATTTTCAATGAATCCATTGCTTAGGTAAGGTTTTGTACCTCCTGTGCCAAGCTATTAATTACCTTTCCAATTCTTTCTTTTATAGTTCATGATCATGTCTTTCCTTATTATATCCACTAGTACTCTCATCTATAAAATAATTTTAAAGTTTTTAAAGACTCTAGCTTCATTTCTTCCAAGAATTCTAGGTGAATTTGTGCTCAAACTGTTTTTTTTTTTTCTTTAAGGTTTGCTTGTAGATATTTTGGAGTCATTCTCTTTCTTTTAGATTTGTGTACTGAATATTCCTGTCATCATAATAGATTTTTATGATAGGATTTTTCATTTGTTTGCTCAGTCTTCCTGCCTACTTTATGATTTCTGGTCAGAATCACTATACTTCTTGAGGGAATGTCTGAGCTGTGCCTGTGTCCTCTTGAGACCTGTTGTTGCTTTCTCAGGATATTGGGTACTATGTTATTTCAGGTATCAGCAAAAGCCCAGTCCTCAGTCCCTCAGTGGATTTGTAACACAGCACTGGGTAGTGAGTGATAGAGCTAAAACACTTATTTCTGTTCCCTGCCCAAGGTCAAGCTCTTTTAAGGGTCTGAGATCCAACTTTTCTTGACTTTCTTGCCCTCTTCTTGAAAAATACCATGCTTCTAGTTAAGCCCCTATTCTCAAGTGTCTACAGATTTACTTATTTCCCTTTGCTGATCTGTAGCAGAAAAAATGACTCACTGTGACTTTTTTTTCCTTGGATTGCCCCATCAGGACTCAAGTCTAGTGCATGTTTCAGATCTTTGTGGAATAGTAACAGGGGAGAGCTGAGCTGAACTTCTTGTGCTATTCTACTGTCTTGGATGTCTTCTAATATTACATTCTTACAGAAGACAATACATATAGGGGACTAGCGACCAAGGAGGAATGTTTTAGATAGTCAGAGGGAATGCTAAATGGAGTCACAGGGCAAAAGACTGACAGATCCTTTTTAGGAATAGTAGTATTGATTTAGTATTGATTTGGTTACAGTTCTAGAGCTAGAATTAGAAAAAGTGGCGGAAGAATAGCAACATCTTGAAAATGGTAAAGTTAGTCTGAGACTAGCCAAGATAAGGTGAATAAATGTTCAACAACCAAAGCCCCAAGATTATAAAAATGGTAGCAATTACTAAGAAGTAATATGCCAAAATATATACTATGAAGACTTAACTGGATTTCAAACTCATTTTGAGTCAGTATTATAATAAAACAACTAAAAAGGCTAGAATGATGCTGAACTTCCTCATTAAATTGTAAATCCCCTTAGAGCAGGGACTGTCATTTGCCTCTTTTTGTATCTCTAGCACTTACCAAGTGCCTGGTACAAGCACAAGAGGATAACCTCTTTTGTATTACAACCAGATGGGGAAGGTTGTCAAGATTATGCTAAATGAAGATCAATTAAAGAACTGGAGAAGCTGAGCTTACATAAGAGAAGACTCCATAAGAGAAGACTTATAAGAATAAGTCAAGACATATTACTCATCTCTAAATATCTGGGAGGCGTCAAAGGGGAAGAGTAAAAAAATAATATTCTGTTTGCCATTAGAATGTAGAACCAGGAGCAACAGGTTTAAGTGGCAGAGAAAATGTATTTTATGGTTGCCACAGAAAAGCAGGGGAAACTTATGCATCTTTCTGACAGTTGTCTGAAGTTACTGGGACCCAACCTCACACCTAGGAGGACACGACACACCCCAATATTCTTATCACAGATGCACATATAATGCCCACTTTAAACTAACTGATGGATGGATTTTATTTTAACTTGTACAGAAAAGCATGGAGAAAATAATTAACACATTATCTAATGGCAACACCACAGCTAACAAAATTTTCTAGAATTTCTGCAGAGAGGCACAGGAAAGAAATAAAAAGCAAAAGAGAAAGAAATACAAGAGTAGAATTTCAGAAGACAAACATTTCCCCAGGTATTATCATTACCATCATCTTCATAATAACTCACATGTTTATAGTGCTTTAAAATGTACAAGTATTTTCCTTATGACATTCTTGTGAAATATATGTGTATCTGTATTTTATAAGTACATAAAAACAGGTATTATTATCTCCATTTTATAAATGAGAAAACTGAAACTCTGACATTTAAGCCCAAGGTTATATAGCTTGAGAGGATTTGAAGTCAGGTCCTGAAGTCAGTTCAAGTCCAACAAGTTTCACTGTACTTTACTACTATTCTGCAAGTCATTTCAACGGAACATAGGAATGAAATCCAATCTGACACAGCCGGAGGAGGGAAGTTTCTTTACATTATATGCAGATTCATATCTCTCTCCTTTAAGAGGGTAAGAGAGTGAATCATTGTGCTGGAGGCACATGGTCTTGTTAGAGACGTTGGATGCCATTCTTCTTCATTGAGCTTATGGGAAAACTTAATAAGGGAATAATGATCAAAATACATATAGTTGTATTTACTTCCTCTTTGCCATTTCTGGAAAATTTATAAGAAGATTTATATAAATTAGAAGACCTAAAGAAGTTGGTAGAATAGACTTTTCTCTTCAGAAACTAGTAACATTTACACGGTGCTTTACAATTTGCAAAGCATTTTACATATATTATCTCAATACCTGTATTATTCACTGAGTTAAAAAAAAAATCATTCTGCTTCAAGTCCCTTTCATTATGCGATTATAGATGTACAGATGTAATAGATGTTACCTATTACTTGGCTGAATACACATATTACTATCTTAATGTGTTTTATTTAAGAAATGCCAAAGTACGATTTTAAGATGGACAAAAACAACAAACTAAACCAAACATATAATTACGTTAACTTTTTCCTTTAAAATAATCTAACAGAAGTGTCATGCTGAAAGACCAAAAATAGAAGGCAGGAAAAAGTAAATACTAATATTTATAAAAATAAGATAGTCAATAGCTATTCAATCAAAAATTAAAAGAATATCTATGTGATAGCTCTTTGGAGCCAGGTAATAATTAAGAATATTATTTTGTTCAAATATTTTTTCTAAACAAATTCCTCTAACAAAATTTGAAACTAAGCAAACAAGTTTCTTTCTACTTGTGCTGGAAATGGATTTTATAAGATTAAGAGCAGGAAGTAGCTGAGGAAAAGCAGGAGCCAGCCAGCTTTTAAAAGTCTTTCTGTGAGCACTAATTTAGAAACGAGTCCCAATGATAACCCCTTAAAATTCCTTGATAACCCGATGCAAGAAATACTGCTTTTATCTGGTCTTATTCTTCTATTTCACTGTTTTCTCTTTGGTATACACAAATTTTTTTTTCCCTAAATTATGTTCCCCATATAGTTGATGCAAGCAACATCCTTTTATTCTTTAATTTTCCTCTTCTAGCATTGAATGACTTACCTCCCCAACTGAATCAGTAGACCTTCGACCTCGTTCTTCACTACCCAGTTTTGTGCTCTTCTGAATTTGAGCAGGTGTAGATGCTAATTTATCTATCTCTATGGAACTTTTGACTTTTTCTTGATTCTTTTGCTTTTTGTATAAATTTTTCTTCTCTGAGTATGGGTCCTTATTTTCAGCTTTTCTAATCTCTTCTTTACATTCTTCAACTTTTTTAAATTTCTTTTTTTTCCTTTTAGTTTTAGTATCAGCATCTTCTTCAGCACTTGCTGTATCATCTGGTTGTTTATCAGAAATTACATCTTGAATTATATCAAGTTCTAACTTATCCTTTCCACTTTTAAATTTTTGTTTGTCTCCTTTATTATCAAAAGGCAAATCTTCACTGTCATCATCAGCCAACTGAGAAAGTGAATCATCAAATGTACTTGATTCAGATTCTAACAGAGAATCACTAAGTCTCTCTCTCTTCTTTTTGCTTTCTTTAAAATCATCTCTTACTTTTCCCTTTGAGTCTCTAATTTCACCTTTTTTTACTTTCTTTGCTTCTTTTAAATCATCTTTTTTGGTCTTTTTGTACTCCTTTGAATCTTCTTTGGATTCCAAAATTCTTTTCTTAGACTTTGAATCAAAGACCAAATTTTCTGAGGAAGTTTCCAGTTGTGCTTTATTCTTATCTTTTACTTTACCAGATTTCCATTTTCTTTTTTTCAAATCATCAGGGCTTTTGTCTTCTCTGTGCCGTGACTTTTTCTTTTTTTTCTTGGGAGAAATGTCCTCTTTTGTTTCACTTTGCCAATCGCTGTCAGATTCTGCCTCAAATATGTCATCATCATTCAAAACTAGTCTCTATAAAATAAAGATATAAAAGGTTAAAATACTTAAATCCTATTTTGCTTTTTACATTTCTTCTAACTGACTTCCAGCCTAAAAAATTTCCAAAATAATCAGAATAAAATAAAAAGTTTACAAGAACAAAAGAAAAAAAATCTTTTTTTTTTTTTCATTTTAAGGCATAATTTTTTTTTTTAATTTGAAATGCTGGTCAAATAAAAGGGAAAAAGTCAGTCAACTAAGAATAAACATTGATAAGGATTAAAAAAAAAGATGTCTCTGGTTGAATTGGGTAGCAAAAACTAAAAAAACATACAGAAAGTCATTATTATAATCAATAAGTAACAGAAAACTTAATATCAGTTTATCACTTATATT
The DNA here is from genome assembly GCF_016432865.1 of Antechinus flavipes. Taxonomy (NCBI): domain Eukaryota; kingdom Metazoa; phylum Chordata; class Mammalia; order Dasyuromorphia; family Dasyuridae; genus Antechinus; species Antechinus flavipes. The sequence goes on from NC_067400.1 coordinate 466,483,014, forward strand.
CTATTAACTATTCTATCATCAATTTTTAAAAGAAATTTTACAAAGTGACATACCATTTAAATTTAGTTGATGTCCATTCTTCTTGGTTACTAATATCTGGATACTAGCCTTTAGGAATAATATTCTATCTAAATCATACCAAAAAAGTAGAGAATTTTGATTCCCAGAAAAGCCTCTGAAATTTGTTGCCATAGGACAGAATTTTTTTAAATTTAGCTTTGAAGGAAAAACATAGCAACAACATTTGGCAGTGAAATATAATTTAAATTTTGTTAAATATTCTAAAGTATTGCCATTTTTAATGTGGAGAACAGCATCTCACATAAAAATCTACAAAATCTGTCAATTGCGGATAAGTAAAACACGAAACAACTTCTAATATGTTTCTAAAAAATGAAGAGCAAGAACAAATTTTATTTACCTTTTAACTTTTATTATATAATCAGAAATATGTTCTCATGCAAAAAATAAGCTAAGAGATAATAAAATCACACTTGACAGCACAGAACAAAAGTAAAAGTTACAAAAAAGATCTTCATACCCTTTGAATAATTCTACTGTTGAGAATGTGCTCTGAAAGTGTTCTCATAAACAAAAAATGTTATTTATTCAAAGTTTTCATAGAATGGCTTGATGTATAATTTGTCAAAACCTAAATAACCAACAACAAGGAAATGTGTAAAAAATATATAGTAAATCAATGTAATAGAACACGTACAATTAAGACTGAAAATTAATAATACAAAGAAATTAATAACACAAAGTAAAGAAAGTTGAATGATAATATATATATTTATACCTATATAACAGACTATATGAATATAAGTGGACAAGAAATACTAACAACAATCTCAGAGGAAGTAACTAAAAAAATTAACTTTATGTTAATTAGTATACATTTTATACAATGAAATTAAATATAAATAAGCTTATAAAAAGTTGCTAGTTATATTAATGTTCATGTTAAGCTTTTAATAAAAACAAAAGAGAAAAAACAATTAGTAAATAAGAAAAAAATTTTAAAAGTGGGATTAAAAACACTTTTATTAACTTTCAGTCTATCTTTTAGGTCTACATAGAAGAAAGAACAAATGAGAATTAAAAAACAGTAGTAGCTAGAAGAGTAGTATTTAATTTAAATCTATTAAAATGACATCTCTAATCATGATTTTGAGATAATAATTTTCACAACTTACCAATAAACATAAATTTTTAAAGTATATGCCATAAAAAGTTAACATTCTCTGAAAATCAGTCACCTTCTTTGCCAACTAAAACCAGTACAGAATGATTAGGAAATGCTATAAGCAGGACATAAAGGATTACTCTGATGATTGGCAGTCTCAGGAAGTCAGTTACCAAAGATCAGATCCCTTAAATTGTTTATATCAAGGGTGTCTACTGAAATAAGGAAAAGAAGGGACAACAAGGGAGAATGGGTCTCTACTGGGAACTAACCCACACCTTAAATACTCATGACACACATTCTGGATGATACATAAATAGAAAACAAACAAAAAAAAAAAAAACACTAGAAGCAGCTGCCAAAGTTAGCTGAGCCTTACAAAGGCTCAAAATGTGGGAAACTACTTGTAGGTATAAATAACCAACTTTTTACCAAAGGTATGCATGAATATATTAACAAGTAGAAGAAAAATGGCTGGAAAACAAATCATACTAAGGACCTTCTTTAAAGAGACCCAATTCACTAAGCTGGATAATATGACTCAGGACAAGAATACTGAGTGGAGGTATGTAGCCTTGCTCATTCAAAAGTTGAAGGTAATGCATAAGTACAAGTAAATCAGAAATTTGAAAGTTAAAAGACTTAATACTCTTAGAAGAAGTTAAATTTTGCTTAAGGTATTAATTCTGTTTAACCATTCAATATTCTCTTTAAACATTTTCTCATATTCTATTTTTTTCTTATCTTGGAGTCATATTCCATTTTCTTTAAGTTTTTCCATTTGCTGATGTTTTAAATTTCTTATAAAATAAAATACAGTCAACAACTGTGGGAAAGGTTCACATTCACTAATAATAGGAAGCAGACCCTCAACTTCAGAAGGTCCAACTAAACTCTAAGTTGCCTAATTATTGCCCCAGAACACCTAAAATCCATTCAGATTGCTTGATTTGTTCAAGTGGCTTGAGCTAATGATAGACATCAGCATCAGGTAAGATGGAAGGCTAAATAAATAAACTACTATTTCCCTGCCACTGTTTTCTAAGAACTTCCTACCCCTACCACCTGGCTATATAGCCTGAAGTTCTTAACACTGTCATTTGACCTACTTACAATAACAATGAAGTTGTCTGCCTGGGCATTGTCATATACCTTTCTGGTGTCTTTTGCTTTCTAGTGTCTGGAAGCTGAACTTCCTTGTGTTGTCTTCTCCCAATTAGAGTTGGTGAACATGACCAACCTTTCTCTTGACCTTCAGTCCCTCATCACCAGTAATCTAGTGAACATTTCAAGTTCAGAATGGCCAAATGTAGAACTCACTCTCATCTTTCCCTTAAAGCTGTCCTTTAAACGTCCCTATTTCTATGATCAATCTTGGAAGGGATGTAGGAAAATTGGAATACTAATATATTACTGGGGAAATTGTGAACTGATCCAATCATTCTGGGGCCAATGGAACTATAAGAGCTATAAAAATGTTTATATTGTTTGATCCAACAATACAATTACTAAAAAGAGATCAAAGAGAGGAAAAAAGGGGAAAGACCTAGTTGTACAAAAATATTTATAGCAGTTCTTGTGGTGGCAAAGAATGGGAAATTGAGGGAATGCCCATCAACTGGGGAATGCCTGAACAAGTTGTAATATATGATGGTAATGGAATGCTACTGTGTTGTGTGTAATGACAAAAATAAAAGATTATTTCAAAAAAGCCTGGAAAGAACTGATAAAAAAAATGTAGTGAATAGAATCAGAACATTGTATATAGTAAAAGCAATACTGTATCATAGTCAACTGTGAATTACTTAGCTATTCTCAGCAATACAATGATCCAAGACAAATTCAAAAGACTCATGATGAAAAATGCTATCCACTATACTATAACATATTCAACATGTATAAGGCTCCTTGCCATCTAGGGAGGGGGTGGAAGGAGAGAGAGTGGAAAGGGAAAAGTTGGAACAGAAGTGAGTGCAGGGGATAATGTTGTAAAAAATTACCCATGCATCTGTACTGTCAATAAAAAGTTATTTAAAAAAAAAAAAAAGAAAAATGCTATCACATCTAGAGAAAGAATTGATGGAGTCTGAATGTAAACTGAAGTATATTTCAGAAGAATACTATATTCACTCATTTAAGGGGAGAGGGCTTTTTTTTTTGGAGGGGGTTGTGTCTTCTTTCAACAACACAACTAATATGGAAATAAACTATTTACCATCAGGGAAGGAGAAGGAGGAGAGAATCTGGAATTCAAAATTTTCAAAAATGAATGTTAAAAATTGCCTTAACATATAACTGGGAATAAAAATAAACAAACTTCTCTGTTTCTGTATAGTCTCCCAAGTTTATAATTGTTCTGAACTTATCCTCAATCCATATAACCAATTGGCAACCAATTTCTATCTCTAACACATTTCTCTTTCATCTCTTCTCTTTTCTCTACTTATACTATATATACATACTAATACTACCTTATGAGTATGTATTATACACACACACACACATATATATAAAGCTCTGTGTGTGTGTGTATGTGTATGATTAGAAAGCCTGTCCAAATAACAGGATTAGTCAACTTCTAATCAAATATCCTGAATATGTCCTTTTATTTACAACTTCAAAAGTAAAATTTCACATATTGACTTTCCATATAAAAAGAAACAGAGATCTATATATAAACAATGTTTATCCAGATCTTGTAGACATCTTTAATTAACCACATAAAATCATAGGTAGGTGTGCACTCACACTATAGGCTAGACCAAAGTTTTTTTCATTTACAACTCTTCCTCAAGAAATTTTTATGTGACTCTGGGTATATAGGTTTATAAAATAGGTATACAATTCAAACACAATGACAATAAATCAATTTCAAAAGCCCCACATTCCGTTATGAAGGTGGAGTGAACTATACTTTAAGAAGCTGAAGGCGAAAAGGTAGATGCCTATTGCAACTGCAGAGAGAAGAACTTGGTAGATGAAATTGTTAAGTGGTTATTTTGGTCACAAACACTTAGATGTTTAAGTGATCAACCTGTCAAATGTTCATTATTTTTTCCTACAATGTAAGATTCTAGCACATCATTATATCAAACGGATAGTGTGAAAAGCAATCTTTAGGAAGCATGCACTACACAAGATGAGGCATTCAACTTGAAAAGCATGCTATGCTAAATTTCTCACTTAAAAAAATGTTTAAGGTGCCAAATTCATGTTTAAAATTATGTATCATGCATCATTGTTCACCTACCAAAATCAAAGCTAATAAGCAAAGTGAACTAGAGATACTAATATATAAAAACAAAAATTTGACGTTGGAATAAGTAACCCGAGAATTGGTAGGATAGGATTCATGGCTCTGGAACTACACAACTTATTCAAAAAGGAAAAGGATAGGTTAAAGGAAAAGTAGGGAAGCTGGTCACAGAATAGGACTGAAAACTGGAAACCATAATGATAAGCACAGTGAAGAATACAGGGGTGAAGATCAAGAGGCAGAAACAGATGTTATACTGTCACATGAATGTAATACAGATCACTTGTACAGAGCAGAAAAATAGATGAGTTACAGAAAAAGATCACAATCTTGGCATAAGATATGATTATCATAGTGGTAGGGAAATAGGTACACTAATACTAATGATGTTGGTCATGCTTGAAAATAATTTTGAATTATGCAAATTAAATAGCTAAAATGTTCATATATTTTGAGCTAGAGATTCCACTTCTAGGAATATATTCCAAGATGATCTTTGACAAAAAGGCTTCAATAGCCACTAAGCTGTTTACAACAGTATTTTTGTGGTAGCAAAGAATCATTAAAAAATAAAATACTCAGAGGTCAAGAACTGGCCAAAGGAAATGTGAAACCATGAGTATAATAGAATATAATTGTGCTATAAAGAATGAAAAATGTAGAGAAGCACAAGAAGACTTACAAGACTATACAAAATGAAGTAAGCAGAGCCAAGGAAAAATATGCAGAATAATTACAAAAACATAAGTGGAAAGAATACAAAATAACAAAAAAAATATTGCAAAATTTTGAATTAATTAATAAACTTGACCCTAAAAAAAAAAAGGCAAAACAAAAAGACAATTCCCTTCACTTCTCTAATGTGTCTTTGGAGGAGAGAAAGGATATAGATGTGGACTGTTATATATTTTTTTCAATCTGATTGGCTTTGATAAGTTTTTTTGTTTTCTTTTTTAAGAAATTTCTCTGTTATAAGGGATAGCTCTGAGGAGAAGAAAAGGAATAACATAGAATATTGTAAAAATAAAAGACAGCAATAAAAATCTATTTAAAAAGCAGAGCAGCTAACAATTTATTATCTTGCCCTAATTCAAGAATCAACAAAGGGAACTGTCATTCTAGATCTGATTGTCACCAACAAAGTTACTCTTTGCAGGAGTGGTAATGATACAATGCAGGAGTGATAATGATACAACCTTAAGGAGAAAGGACTTCTCGGTTTTAGAATGTGTGAAAGAAAACAGGAAAGTAATATACCTAGATTTTAGCAGAAAAAAATTCAACAGGTATAGGGAAAGAATAGATAGGATTCAAATTGTGTAAAATCATTCCAAAAGAAATAAGAAGTTCTAAAGAATGGACAGCTGAAGTCAATAGAAAAAGTATTTTTAAAGCACCTATTATGTACCAGCACTGCTTGGAATTGAGGGTAAAAAGATAAAAATGAAATACATCTTGCCCTTAAGAGGTTTATATTTGGCAGAGGCCAAATGTACATCTGAGTAAAAATAAAATTTCAAATAACATGGGATGGGGGACAAGCAGGTAGGAATAGGAAATGGCTGGGTTTTGACAGAAACAAGGCATTCAAAGGGGCAGATCTGAAGAGGAAGTGTGTTTCAGGAATGAAAGTAGGAAAATATAGAAAAAGGAGGACCTGTCCTAAATAAACAATGTCAATGCACAGAGAAGCCACCAATTAACTTAGATTTAATTTTAAAAGATATACATGGCAAAGTCTATTAAGTATAGTGCTATTATTAATTTAGGAAATACCTAAACAAATTGTGATCCATGAATGTATTGAAATATTACTGTGTTATATGTTGAACATAAGAATCATGGAAAATTTTCATGATCTTACACAGTGAAATAAGCAGATCCAAGAAATGGCATAAACAACAACAATGTAAATGAAAGCAACAACCACAAAGAAAATAAATATGAATATCACAAAATGACAAAAAACAACCATAGCTCCAAGGAAAAAATAAAAGAGGAAACTTTCTCTCAGAGAGAGGAAAAAAGATGAGAAAAATTTTATTTTTGTTAAAGTAAAAAAAAAGGTATTATTAAATGTGTATTTTAAAAGAGAATGTAATTTGCACTTAAGTAAAAAAAATGGAGATTAATAAGGAATAAACAAAAAAGGATTGAATGTGGGACTGAGGTTTGATTTTGTTTTGTTGTTGTTATATTAGAATAAAGAGAAAGGCTAAAGAGGTATCAAGACCTCTGCTTGGGAAGAACAGGTAGATGATTCAGGAAACAAAAAGAAAAGTAAAACCATATTCTTGTTCTCTGCCAAGGCAATTTTATCTTTTGGAATGCAAAGGGTAGTACAAATATGGTTTAAAAAAATTAAGTTACTTAATTATCAAAAATGAATACTCAAATCAAAATCTCATTAATGATGTGTAATTCTCAGAATTTTAGTGTCTAGATTACAATAGTCCCTAGTTAATCTTCAGATCAAATTCTCAGTTATTCAACCAGTCTTGTTAAGTCAAGTATAACTTCAATAAGCATATTCTGTAACATGACCTCATTGTTGCCATAACATACTTTCCTTCATATGCAATGATAATGTTACTGACCCACATAAGCAGAATATGAACTCAATCAAACTTGTCTTTCAAATAATGGTAATGGGAGATATCCTGAGGTATCCATATTTTTTTAACCTGTATTTTCCAATGATCAAGGGCTTATTTTGTGACATGACTAGGCATGTGATTAGGCATGCAATTTACAACCTTGGAAGAGAGTCTTTTATTTTTTTTGTGTGTGTGTTAATACTTATTTCCATAGGGTTATATTTGATGGGACAAAATAATATATGAGATTATATACTATAATATACTCTTTTTGGGACTTCTAATTGTTCAATCCAAATAACATCATAAAATAAAACTGATTATATTTTAACAGAAAGGAAATTAATAGTTAGTGATGTGGAAGCATTCTGAATAAGATATCTCTATTGAGACCAATTACTTGCTAAAACAAAGATAAAAACCAGTACCAAAAAACATAAAAATGAAAAGATAAAGCTAAAAACATAGAGGCAACTCTGATTTGAATTGAAAAAAAAAAAATAGGAGAAGTACAAAAGAACATATACTGAAAAAGACTATTAATACTTTCTTAAGAAGTTTAATTGCTAAACCAATTATTTTAATGAGATCAAAAGATTCTGCAAAGTGCCTCAGCTAGCACTTGACCTCTCTGCTGCCAAGTAGACATATTAGAGTAAGTTTAAGAATGGTTCAGTGCATAATTTTATGATCTTAAAAAAAAGGGAAGAGAATGAATAGCATAACCTCAATTTATGAGGTTCGATCCAAATTAACATCATAAATAAAACTGATTATACTTTAATAGAGAGAAAATTAATAGCAACAATAGATACTAACTAGCACAGAGCAATGACCATGAAACATTAATGTTTGTGAACTTTTTTTTTAAACAAAAAGTTATGTTTAAACTTGTAAACAAAAACTAAAATAATCACATTGAACAATGATTATGCAGAGGTACTTTCTCACATGAATCACATAGACAACTTGATTTCATAGCAATAAGGATTACAAGAATAATAAATTCAAAGGCGTGAACATTGGACATCAGTTTCAACATTACTCTCTTCCTAAATTTGCCAACAGTGAAGAAATAATTCATTTAAATTTCCTCTTCATTTCATGATACTGAAAAGCAATGAAATGGCCAAAAGTTAAGGAGGAATTATAAAAAACATTTAAGACAAATCATTCTTTGGATAATTTTAAAATAGCTATATAATATATATTTATAATTCTGACAAAAGAGTTTTCTGGTAAGTAGCTGTTACTTAGAAATAACAGACAGCTATAAAGAAAAGCACAGAAAACATAGACAAGTATAACATAGAAAATATAATACCTGTATATCCTTCTTAACCGGTTTAGTTTTGTTATCAAAAATTTTTTTCCTAAATTCAAGAAGAACTTCTTTGCAGTCCTCAAGATGAACTTCTGGCTCCCACGTATCATCATCGGAAGTGTACCCTTTCCACCGAACTTTATAAAGAATTTTACCCTGCAATGAAAAATTAAAAAACAAAAAACACCTGTGTAAAAAACATGCCAAACCAAGATTATCTACTCATTATTCCTTAATAAAATCACTTACCAAATTATAATTACTTAGTACATGACAAAAGCTGAACTAGAGTTCTGTTTCTAAATGGATGTTTTTAATTATACACACTATCTTAAACAATATATTCCTTGCTATATTCTGAATAGTGTAATTCCACAGTAATGTTCAAGAAGAAAATTGTTTACTAATTTTGATGACCTTTGAAAGGGGGTCAGGAAACATAGTGAGGGAGAAATTGGGAGTGGGAAGCCTTGGGCACCCTAAATTCTTTTACAATTTTAGCTAAGTAAGTTTCATTTTTCTCAAGAGATTATAGAGTAGAATGTGAACCAAACTAGAGATCACACCCCACTATGGCACCATGGCGAGAACATCTACTCAAACATGCCATGTCCCCCTCCTATAATAACCTCATTCTATTATCCAGGGTTCAATTGGTTAATAATTCCCCCAGGGAAGAGTATCTCCCACTTTTCTTTCTCCCTACTAAAAGACTTCCTATTATTACTCTCCTATTTTTTTATATATTTCCATCATTTTGTGTGGTCCCCTTTTCACTGTCTTTCTTCTCCTGAATTTATGATTTTGATACTAATGATACTAATTAACATCAATATATTCATTATTTCTAACCAACAAACATCTGTCAAGCATCCACGGTGTGTAAATCAACATTGTAGGCCATGAGGGACAGATACAAAATTTAGGAAAAGTCATAGTTATTGGCATCATGGAGGCTAATATAATTTAAGCTCCAAAATATTCCTGGCCCAAATTAACTTGTGAAACAAAGGTACAGAATTTGTTCATATCTTGAAAACCAGAAGTTTAAGTACAAAAAGTGTAACAGAGCTTTTTCTTGAATTGTATATTCTTAACTTCTGTGAAATTCTTCCCTTAAAACAACAACAACTTTGCATCTTCAAATTAGCAAAATAAAGTTAATATTTTAGAGGCATAAACAATCCAATTACTTGATGAAGTAATAGAGAGATACTGACTTGGAATAGAAGAACCTAAATTCAAGGACTCGTTCTACCATTTAATCATGTTAATATGATTTAAGTTACTAAACTTCTTAGAATTACACATATATAAACATTTGAAGATTTTAAAGCTGACTTGATGTCAGACTTAAATTAGATAACTAGGCTGACTGAGATATTGTTTAACTTGAGGTTTATAATCTAATTGTCAACATAAGACCTGCTATATCCCCTTCACTCTTTTCTTTTTTCCTTCCTTCTTCTTACCTCAGGTTTCCCTTCTTCTACTTTCTTCCCTTTTTCCTAAAATATTCTGTACTTGGCTTTTCAGCTGAGTTTTTGGGCATCATTTCAATGAACTCTCCTTCCTTTCTGTCCCTTCAAAAATCTGCTGAGCATTCAATCCAAACAGCTGAGGGTCCATGAACAAAAGTCCTTAACCTCTCTGAGTCTCAGTTTCCTCATTTGTAAAATGGGGATACTATCATCATCACAGGATTGTTGAGTCTTTAATGAAATAACACACATAAAATGCTGAGTAAACTTTAAAGTGACATTAAACCTCAATGATCATTTTTATTATAGTGATTCTTTAAAGGAATACTCCAAGAAGCATCTGAGAAAGATCCCAATATTCCCTTCTACTAGAAGCAAAAAATATCAAGAGAAATAATAACTAAGTTGTAGAGAATTATTTGAAGAACACACATGGTGAGTGACTAGACTAGAGTTATAAAGCTATTAAATATATTAGAGGCAGAATCTGAACCTAGGTCTGTCTGAGTTCAAGCTCAATACTCTATTCATCATGCCACAATGTATATAGTGCTTTACTGATATTAAAATGTCATAGTATTGTATTGTATTATGATGAATTTTGTGATTCTACAGATTTGGAATTTTCTAAAACATGTGATCACTAAGAGTTGCATAGGAACTGAAAGCTAAACAAATCAAGCACAAAATGATAAATATATTTAACTAATCAATGCAAAAATACATATGCCTATTAACTTGGTTTTTGCTAATACTGAATAGAAATGCTAATAATTTTTGTGTTTTTATGTTTGTAATTCTACTGTAGCTCCTCTCAATTAGTTTTGTTAATGGATTCTTAGGGGTTTCTAAGTAGACCACATCACTTGTAGAAAAAGGATAATTGTATTTCTTCTTTGCCAGTGTTTCTATTTTTTACTTAATTTTCTTGTCTTATTTAGGACTCCAACAAATAATAGTAGGGAGGGAGAAGCAATTCATTTGGACACTACTGAGTTTATAGACAAAGGGATAACTAACAAAACAAAACACATGACAGACACATTAGGAATATTAAACAGCTAGCAACTCAACTCCCACATAGAAATTGTACTCAAGTTACTTTCCCATATGTCTATGTTTGATGTTACTAAAACTAAAGCTGATTCTGTGTTGGCAGATGCTTTATACATTTAAAATAAGGTAAGTGGAGCAATGTTCAATAACACAAGGAAACAAGTTAACAGTTACTGTCAAAGATCTTCAAAAATTTTATCTTATACTTACTAATCAGGTAAATTAAAAACAATTTTAACATCCAGAATTGCATATATTCCCTAATGCATCAAAACACTTCAAACCAAGATCAATTTATATTTTATGCTATCTTTCTTAGATTTATTATGTGCAACTTCCAATTTGCTTTTAAACCAAATTCCAACAATCAAATAAGAAAAATTACACTCTCTTATCAAGCAAACATACCTACTTTAAATTCAGTACTATAATAAAGTGACATTTACATAGCACTTTACAGAGTATCACACATATATTGATTCTAGCAACATTGTTCCTAATTTAAAGATGCATGTTGCATCTTTAAAGATTAGATAAAGATGGCAAAGATAGAATTTAAATTTGGGTCCTCCATCTCCAAATCCAAGGAATAAATATTCTTTTCATTACCCTATAACTTCATCAAAAGTAATTTGATAAAGTCCATTAAAACTTCAGATTCTAATATGCTGTGGTTTAAATCATGTACCTCCAAAATGTTAAAACAAATTCTATAGTGAGTATGAGAAAGTATAATATAGTCCATAAACTTGTGGACCAGAGTTTACTTATTCAAGAATGAAATGTGAAGTGCAGTCAAATATGTACCAAGTTACTATAAAAAAGCCTAAGAACTCAGTGCAGTGGATATTTTGCTAGTAAAATTTGTTATGCGTATGATACTTTAGATATACATAGCTTTTTGAATGAAAGGTTTGGATACATGGCCTTTAAAACCATTTTTGCAAATTCAACTTTTGTTGAAGGGAACAACCCTCTCTTGATCCCAAGCTCCTCAGACTGACATCACCATTTCCCCCCTTCTCTTCCTAGGCAATGAAAACTTCTGTCGATTCTCTCTCCAATCTATCTAGCATCTGCCTTTCCTTCCTATCCTCCTGCCCTTACTTCATCCAGGTTCCTACCTCTTCTTCCCTGAATTCCTTCCTAGCCTCTTAGTAAACTCTCTCTCCCCTTTTCAACTTATCTTACTGAAAGGTTCCTGTATAACAGTCATTTAACACATGGATCTCACCAAGGCATTCCCCTATTCAAAAGCCTTTTGTGGCAAAGACTCATTGCTTACCAAAACCCTAACAAATTCTTTTGTGTGGCAATTAAGGCCCTCCACAATCTCATTCCCAAACTATCTTGCCAGCCTTCCAATCAAATCAGACTACTTCAGTTAGTCAAATAGCATTTATTAAATATCTACTCTGTGCAATCACTGCTAAGACTGTGGATAAAAAAGGACAAATGGCAACCTCTGTCCTCAAGGAATTCACAATCTAATGGGAGAGGCAACACACCAAATGTTTTTTTTTAAGGCTATATATAGGATATATAGGATAAATGGACACTAAAATTAAGAAGGATTGGAGAATGCTTCTTATAGAAGATGAGATTTTAGTTAGGACTTAAAAGAAGCCAGGAAAAAGAGATAAGGAGGAAAAGTGTTCCAGATGTAGGGGACAAGCAAAAAAAAAAAAAATACCAAGAAATCATAGATGGAATATCTTTTTCATGAAGCAACCAGAAGGCCAATGTCCCTGGACCAAAGAATAAGTGGTAGAGAATATGGTATAACTGAAAAGATAGGAAAGGGTTAGGTTATGAAAGGCTTGAATGACAAACACAGCAATCACTTTATTGGCTGAATAGAAGATGGAGTGGAGAGAGATTGAGGATGGCAATCCCATCAATAGGCTACTACAATATTGAAGTGATGAAGGACTGTGCCATTGTAATGGCAATAGCAGAGGGGAGAACGTGAGAGGGTACAAAAAGTGAAATCAACAGGCCTTACCAACAGATTGGATATGGGAAATAAGAGGAGTCAAAAATGAAAACTAGGTTGAAAGCCTGGAAGACTAGAAAGATGGTTGTATCCTCTATAGTAAGAAGAAAATTTAGAAGGAAGGACAGTTTAGTGGTAAAGATAATGATTTTTGTTTTGGAGATGTTGAGTTTAAAAAGTCTACTGAACACCCAGTTCTAGTGTCTGAAAAGCAGCTGACACTGAAGTTCAGCAGAGATTGGGACAGGGTGAGAATCATTACCATTTCCTGATCCTTTCCTATTTCTTTTGCTTATGCTATCCTTTGAAACTGGAATGTTTTCTTACATCTCTGCCTATTGAAATACTTGCCTTGCTTCAAGAGTTAATTCAGATGACACTTCTTCCAAGAATCCTTCCTTGATCCTCAACTTACAACAAACATTTATTAAGTACCTGTTTTGTCTTGCCTCTGACTCTTTGCTCACTCTAATTCCTCCCTTTACCTGGTTGTGTTTTTTCTAATCATTTAAATTTCTATAAGGATCTTTCCCTTTCAATAAATTCTTTTATACCATTTTGACAACTCATTATTGCCTTGTAAAAATGAGCAGTACCAACTCCAAAGGGCAACTCTTTTGAAACATGCACCTTTTGTACCATATATCTCAGTTTCCCCAAAAGGCATATCCTTTTGTTGAACATGATAAGATGTTCAACATATGCTTGAGCGTTAAAAGAAAAATAAGAAGTTATATTAAATATTAAAATGGAAAGCATGAATTTATTTCGTATTCTTAAAGAGGGCTTAATTTACTTCTTTAAACTTTTTAGAGCAGTAATATATGTGCCCTACCATTATTATTCAATAAATAGAGGACTGACTGTTCAGCCAATGGGGCTGTGATGATGTGGTTGAGAATTAAAAAGAACTAAGTTCAAATCTTCCCTATAATATGTATTAGCTGTGTTACAACAGACATGCTTTATAAGCCTGTTTTCACAGCTATAAAATGAGGATGATAACAATAACCTATCTCACTGGGTTGTAGTGAGACAGATTAAGTCAAAATTAGGATTTTCACCATACTCTACTTTGTTAATTTTCCTAAGACTTTAGGCATTCATGTATATAAATAGAAATAGAAATAATTTTATATATATTAAGTAAATTCCCTATATTTTCTGTGATACAGATCAATATCATCAACAAAGACATTGTATAACCCCTATATTTAAGGTATTACATACATATATGCACAGATAATATAAAGAATTTTAAAACAGTTTACTGGAGCCAACACAATCAAGGAAGGCAGCATAAAATAGAATTAAATGCCTGTTTAGAAAAATGCCTGGAAGGAGAGGAAGGGGAGAGATGATCATCATTGGCTGGGGCTATTCTATCATTTCAAACTAAAGATTAAGAGTCTAGTCTTACCTTTTAATAATAATTTACTTATACAGCCTTTTGATTTATACCCTTAACGTTGTGATTTCCTCAAAATGTTTAGAAGACCCCAATCCACTCCATACTTTCTAGACAAGTACTACTGTCATCTTCTTCCACTCCTCATCATATACTATGTTAAAAATAAAAACATCTTCTTATCCTCAAGAGTCATTCTTAACATTCAAAATCCTCATCCAGAAATTAAATATTTTACACGTTAACTTATACTAAGCCCATCATCATCACCACAGACTCCTCCTTTGCCTTCCTATTTCCAATCCATTCCATTCGTTAAGTGAAAAGATCTTCAAACTTTACTTAAATATCACCTCTCCCACTCCACCTGCCAAAAAGCTCCAGAGGCTTCTCCCTGGCTCTTTATATATTTCTGACTGTCTACACCTATACCAACCATGTACCAATGCACCCTTACAATGATATCTTTACTGCAAACTCCATTCCCATTTCAGTGACTCATGTAAACTCTCGACAATCTTTTATTAAGCACCTACTATGAGCCGGACATTGGGCCTACGACCCTTACTCCCCACCCCCTCCAAAAATAAATAAATAAATAAAAGGAAATAGTTCCAGCTCTCAAAGAGCTCACAGTCGAATGTCCCATGCCAGAAATTACCTCAGCCCTCTGCTGGACAATCAGCTCTGTCTAGAGACTTAAGTCCATATAGAAAAAGCCCATCGGTGTTATCCCAGATCCGGCCACTCCAAGTAATTTCCCCACTTCCACGCCCCCAATACTTTGACAAGGTTGTGCCAACGTCAGCCCCTGCAAGGTGGGTTGAGAGGGTGGACGGAGATGGGCGTCGACAGAACCGAGGTAGGGGGTGAAAGGAGGCCGGGCTGGCTGGACCCTTCTAGGCCTGAGCCAGAGGAGCGCCACCCCCATCCCAGGGAGGCTGGGCCCTAGCGGGGGGTCGAGGCCCAGCAGCTGCCATGGCTGCCCCGGGGGAGCCCAAGAGGTTTGAAAACAAGAGCCAGCTCTTTGCTCAAGTCCACAAAAGAGAAGGAGCTTGGCTCGACTGGCCTAAAGCCGTTATAAAGGTCCCGTAGGCTCCAGGGTCCCTCTCCGCCCCCACGCCCCTCACTCACTCACCCCTTCGGTCTTCACGTCCAGGATCTTCTCCACCTCGAACACATCTTCTTCGTCTTCCTCGCTCTCCCCCACAGTCTCGGCCGCCCGCACGACGTCGTCCTTCTCCAGGCCTCCCGCTTCTTCTCCCACTCCTCCTGACGCATCCTCGCTACAGCTATCCGAACCTGAAGCGGCGGCAGCAGCGACACTGACAGCGCCCCCGCCCGCACTAGCCAGAGCCGCCATGATGTAGGAATTTCAAACCGACTGAGGAAAAGTGGCTGCGACACACGCCTCTCCGGGGTGTCTCGCGGGGCAGGGGCCGTCACCAATTGGCTTTGACGGCCGAGCCACGCCATAGCGAAAGAGCACCAATGGGAAAGACTCTAACGCCCTGGAGGAGGTAATTCTCCAGAGCCAATCATCGTGCACGCTGATGGAACGGGGGCGGGTCCGACTGCGAAACTCCGGAGAGGAAGGCGGAGTCACGAGGACCACATGGGGAAAGCGGGAGGGGTTGATGGCCAACTGGGCGGAGGAGAAAGCGAATAAGTGTAGGGCTAATCAATTGGGAAGAATAAGCCAGCCCTAAAGTTCTTTTAAGGAAAGGCTGAGGGGAAAGAAAGAAGACAGGCTTTTTCTATGGAAGAAGGGAGTCCCCAGTTGAGAGGGGCTGGGTTGAAGATGGGTCGCTTTGGGGAGAAAGAGGCTGAACAGAGCGGGTACCCAAGTGTGTGGTGAAGTTTGAGGTAGCTTTGCTTCGGACCCAAAGGGCAAGAGGAAGCGCTGCTAACTAAGGGGCGGGACTGGTGCGCTGTCGTCACAGCTAGGAGGGGCTAGAAGGGTCTATACAGGGCTATGGGGCGGGGCTAACTTCGCCTCGAAGGTCCTTAGGTTTTAGGGATGTGGTAGACAGTTTGGGGGTGTGGTCTCCCTAGCCAGAGTTTCTGAGATCTCGTCTCTCCTTCCTGGCCTGCCTGTTGTATGGACAGTTCTTCCCCACCCCCCCACCTGTGTTTCCCCCCAGGAACAGCAGTCCTCTACCTATGTTAGCGCTTCTCTGTGGATCATACCCAGGAAACTTGAACTTAAAACATTTCATCCTCTTTTCTAAGTTCTTAGGACACTCTGAACGTCCGGCCCACTTCGAACTCTTTCAGTCCTCTGATCCCACACTTTATCCTGAATTCTTAAAGCAGCAAGATGACCCGAGAAGCAAGGCCCCTTGCCTATTTCAGAGAGCATAGCTTGGGACAAAAGTAGAACTTGTGAATGAGATCAGAATTAGCTTTGGCTGAATCACTGCGGTTTATATTCATTTCTCACAGGTGTAAACAAAATCATTTAGATAAATCATTAAAATGGTGATATTGTCCAGCGGTAGTCAATGGGAGGAGAAAGGTGGTTGGGAAGAGGTATTTTTGTTATTGTTTATAACCTTCACTTGATTAGACCTTTCAGGAAAAATGGTAGCAATTAATTGAGAATTGGCAGAGTGATAAAGGCAGAGATTAGATACAACAAAGATGTATTTATTGCTCACTTAGGGAGAAGAGATGGTGTGATTTGCCCTCAGTGGACCAGTTCATATAACTAAATGCAGTCAATCAACAAACCTGAAGTGCCCTTCTACGTGCCAATCATCAGGGGATAAACTCTGGGAATACAAAGAAAGCAAAGTCCTTGCTCTCCAGGAGCTCACAGTCTATAATGGGGAGAGATAACATGAAAACAACTTACATACAAACAAGATACAGAATAATAGAGGGAAACATTATTATTAAGAGGGTTTTATTTCCTTCCTATCCAGGATGAATATATATATATATCACATAGCAAGTAAAATCACTTATCCAAATCAATAATCCAAGTCAATAATAAAACAGAATTCAGAGGAAATATACATAGAAGAATATATATACCATACAATACAGAAAATGAATGAGATCTCCCTTTGGAACTGAGATATGAATATCAACAAAACGTCCTAGATTGCACTGAAGAGAAAATTCCTTGAAGCCTCTAATTCTACATGTCAATGTTTTTCCAAAGTCTTTCTCTTTATGGATTGGAGAGAGATTGGAATGGCATTTCTACTCTGTTGAAGATAGCAGCTGGAAGAGCCCAAATCTCTCTTTTCTCTAATTCTAACCATAACTCTGACACAGGTACACAGCACTAAATAATCAAACTCTTCAAATTAGCAAGTCTTATACATGGTCATTTGAACCAAGGATTAGACAAGAAAGACAGGGATCACTTACTCTCTGACTTCTGAACCACTTTCCTTTCCACTACAAATTGCAATCTAGGGGGTAAGATCAAATGTATATAATCCACAATTCAAAAACTATTTGCAGAAGTTGCTCCTTATTGGTATAATTTGATTTCTTGATGCTCCAGGCCTGAAGAAGGTAGAGCTTTTGTCAAGCTTGAGAGGAAAAACATAGTTTGATCTTGTGGATTCTAGCTTCAGTCTCTGAAAAAACATTGTCTTGGGAAAGAAGCTGACATTTTAAGAAACAAGCTCTTCAATCATGTCCCTATCCCCTTGCTTACTATAGAGACTTAGGGAAATTTCCCTTGGATAAGATCAGAGACTCTCTGGATTGAGCCAAAATATCTTGCTCCCAATAAAAGAACTTTACTCTGTGTATTTTCAGCTGTATTACTTCTTTGGTTTCGATTTGCTATTGGTTTGGATAAATAGATTGATTTGTCATTGGCTAAATATATTCTTTGTAGCATTTGGTGGGAAGGGTGCCAAGTTTGGCAATGTGGCCTAGAGCACTCCTTCCCCAGTGGGATTAGGAGTTCAAGCAGAACATAAAAATTATTACCTCTACTCTTATATAACAGGGCACATAAAATTCCAACTCGGAATCCTTTCTCTGAGGAAAGCAGAGGGAGTAACCCCTGCTTCTAGTCCTAGCAAAAATCTCAAAATAGCTTTCTGAGAAGGGTGGGTAGAAGAGAGCCTAGGGATAATCTGTTTATGCCTCCCTGTGAATTGCATCTAGACAGTTCCGGATGGATACACAAAACCTACATGGGAAACACATATCACCTCTTTACAAAACAGAACAAGTGCACGAGGCACAGAGAGTCCTAGGGCAGAGTCATTATAACTTTTTAGGACCTGCCAGATCTAGGTACTGCTACCATAACCTCTGAGAACTCCATGTCCTCTGAGACCCTAGAGTAATATTTTAATAGAAGCAGTACAGAATAAATGCTTGAAAACCATCCTTAATTATATGAAAAGAACCGCCAGGAAGATAATAGCAAAAGTGCACAGCAGACAACAAAAGAAAATCTACAAGGAAGCAAAGAAAAGATGGATAGTTCCGAATACAATGTCTTCTATTGCCATATATGCTTTTGTAAAATGTAAATTTATTGTTACATATTTTGAATCTTTATGTTCTGCTGTGCACATGACAATGTTTTTTCTTTTTTGCTTTTCTATTTTCTAATTGAGTTTTTAAAAGTTAAAATAAAAAATATTTAAAAGGATAATAATATGTATAAAATACTTTCAGGCTTCCAAAGCATTTTGTAAGTTATCTCATTTAAGATACTAGTTTCTTGATGCCCTTAAAGACATCAACAAATTCTAAAAAGTAATGAATAGCAGCAACTCTTTTAAAAGTTTGTAGGAGAAAGTGTTCAAAAAATGAACAAAAAGGGTCCAATGCAGTGAAATACTGTTAATTAAGATAAGGGGGGATAATTAAGACAAAATAAAAATACTCAACAGAAAGCTGGACCTCAAGATACACTAAAATGGATAATGGGCTATATTAGATATTATAGCTCTAGCCACTTTCCTATTTGCCATCATATAGATTCAAGACACCTAAACATAGAAGTACCAAAGAAAAGTCACTGAATAAATATTAACTTAATGTTAATTAAATAGATCACTGCATCAATCTCATGCCTTAGCCAAGAAACTGTCTCGGTAGAATTAAGAGTTAAATCAGATTTGGGAATAGAAGCAACAGAGAATCCCTTGTTCCCATATCAGTTATTGCATTAAACCGCCAAAAGGAAGATTGACTACAGAAATTTAAGTGATGGGATCTTTACTATACAATAGGGAAAACATTGTGAGGTGCTCACCCATTTCCCCATTTTGTGTTAGATGCAGACAGGAGGGGATTTAAGGTATCCTTTGCTTTATCCCTTTAGGTCAGTTGTTAAGAATATCATCTGTAATCTCTTTGAAGAAATAAGTTTTGTTTGTGAGATCTCTCTCCTCTTTGTTCCCTAGCATTAGAATTAATTTGCCAAAGAATTACTCTTTTGGAGATTTACCACCAAAAGAAGGAATCAAAATGGTTAGGAGAATATGATCAACCTACTTTATTTTGAAAATCTTATAGAGAAAAAGAACTAATGAATGGGCACTCTGAAGGAATTCAAAGATAAATGAAATTAGCCAAAATATCATGACACAAAATTAAGAACTGAATATATCTAAGAAGTCTCAGGTTAAGCTGTTGATGAGATTCAACAATTGGAAATGCTCTAAATCATTATTGATTAGAGAAATGCAAATTAAAATAACTCTAAGGTGACACCACTTCACACTTCTTACATTGACTGAGATGGAAGGAAAAGATAATAAATGTTGGAGGGGATGTGGGAAAACCTGAATACTAATGTATTGTTGGTGGAATTGTGAACTGATCCAACCATTCTGGAGAGCAATTTGGAACTATGTCCAAAGATCTATCAAACTGTGCATATCCTTTGATCCAGCAGTGTCTCTTTTGGGGTTGTATCCCAAAGAAACCATATGAAAAAGGGGGAAAGGGATTCATATGTGCAAAGCCCTTTTTGTAGTGGCAAGGAACTGGAAAGTTGCCCATCAGTTGTAGAATGACTTAACAAATTATATAGTACACAAATGTAATGGAATATTATTGTTCCATAAGAAATGATGAACAAGCTGATTTTAGGAAAAAACTGGACTCTCATGAATTGATTCTAAATAAAGGGAACAGAACCAAGAGAACTTTATAAATAGCAACAATATGACCAACTGTGATGGACTTGGCTTTTTTTTTTTTTTAAAACAATGAAGTGATTTGTGGCAATTTCAAAGTGATGGGAAAAGCCATCAGCATCCAGAAAAAAAACTAAGGGGACTGAATGTGGATCAAAGCATAATATTTTTACCTTTTTGTGGTTATTTGTTTGTTTTTTCTCATTTTCCCCCCCTTTGCTCTGATTTTTCTTGCAAATGACAAATATGGAAATATGGAGGGTTGCATCTAGTATACTTATTTTTTAATACACATTACTTTATGAATCATGTTAGGAGAGAAAAAATCAGGACAAAAGGGAAAAACTATGGAGAGAGTAAAAAAAAAAAACACAGAAGAAAGAAGTGAACATAATAAGTACTGATTTACATTCAGTCGCATTTCTTTTTCTGGATGCAGATGGCATTTTCTGTCCAAAGTCTATTGGGATTGCTTTGGATCACTAAACCACTGAGAAGAATCAAGACTTTCATAGCTTATCATTGCACATTCTTGCTGTTATTGTGTATAATGTATTCTTGGTTCTGCTTGTTTTGTTCAGAATAAGTTCATGTAACTCTTTCCAGGCCTTTCTAAAATCAGCTTGGTCATCTTTTTTTTTTTTAATAAAACAATAATATTTCATTATCTTCATATACCACAACTTGTTCTGTCATTCCCCAATTGATGGGCATCTACTCATTTTCCAATTCTTTGTTACTACAAAAAAAGCTGCTACAAACATTTTTTGCATATGTGGGTCCTTTTCCCTCTGGAAATACATTTAGAATAATTATACATGTTTAACCTATATTGAATTGCTTGCTGTCTAGGGGAGGAGGGAAGGAGAAACATTTGTAAAACAAAGTTTTGCAAAGGTGACTGTTAAAAACTATCTTTGCATATATTTGGAAAAGTAAAAAAACTATTTAAATCATTGGACTCCTTGAAATCCATGACTCCCACAAAAAAAATCCTGAAAATTATGTTTCAAGAAATAAGAAATGAAAACTATTCAAATGTACTATAAGTAAAGATAGACTCCACAATATACTTCATGAAAGAAATCCTTAAAGAAAATGTCCCAGTAATGTCATAGCCAAAATCTAAAGCTCTCAAGTAAAGATAAAACACTATAAGCATACGGAAACCACAGTTATGTTCACATAAGACCTGAAAGTTTCTACCACAAAAATGAGGAAATATTGAGTGTAATATTCGAAAAAGTAAAAGAGAATAATTTTACCCTGCAAAGCTGAATATAAACAAGGGGAAAAGATGGATCTTTAATGGAGTCCAATGATTTAAATAGTTTTTTATTTTTCCAAATACATGCAAAGATAGTTTTTAAGCCTATTTTTATATTGTTTCTCCAATTAGGACTTGAATTCCTACAGAGTAGAGTTTGCTTTTTATGGTGCTTGTTATCATTTATCTTTTTTTTGTATTTCCTGCATTTAGTACAGTTTCTGGCACATAGTAGGCACTTGATAGTTCTTGATGAAAGAAATGATTATTTCTCTCTTATATTTCTATCTAATTATTGAATCAGGAGCAAATATTTTCCTCTTTTCTACCTCCTCATCCAGAAATCAACCAGTATGGGAAATCTCTCTCAAAATCTTAACCAGACTCAAGATCTGAAACAAAATCAATAAAAGAAATTCTAATTTTAGGCTAATGAATGGATCCTGCTCATGCTATTTACTCAGATCTGGGAAAATGTGAATTTTGTCAAACAGGTGATAGGGAAATTGATATCTCTTTAACCAAGACTGTATGATCCAAGCCACATACCCCAAAGACCCTTATTTTAATATAATCTACCTTCCATTAAATTTTCATTCTCATTATCTGTTGGATTGACCAATCCAAGTTGATTTTCACCTTTAGATGCATCCCTTTATTGATTGTTTTCTACCTATGTTCAATAAAACTGATTTATCCAGAAATTCTGTCTCTTGGGATTTTTAAAATGTCACAATGATTTGACTAGACCATCTAAAATGTACAAAGGAAGACGGAACCCACATATGCATACATATACAGTTGGGTGTAGAAATGAACTCAAACTCAACAAGGGAAAAAAAAAATTGAGGATGAACTGAGAGGAAAAGGAAGAAGGAAAACACCAGAGAGGGAATAGCTGCAAGCAAAACAAACTTCCTGTTCCTGGAAGGAAATTAAAAGGGAAAAAAAGGAATAACTAGAATGTAAGAGGGTACCCATCAATTGGGAAATGGCAGAAAAAATTGTAATATATGATATTATTGAATATTGTTGTTTTATAGGAAATGACAAAACATGATTTTAAAAAATCCTGAGTAGTATGAACTGATAGTGAAGGCAGACCAATTGATACAAGGACAACTTTATAAAGTAAAATAACTTTGAAAAATTTAATAATTCTGGTCAATCCAAGGATCAACTATGTCCAAACAGCCTATGATGAGGCATGTTACCAATGTATTAATGGACACAAAAAAGTATGTTTAAAATTTTTTTCTTTGTTATTTAGTTCTACCCTGTGAATTTAAAAGTTTTATTAAAACATTTATTTTATTTTTTCAATCTGTGTATTATTTTTTTATTGTTGTTGAGAGTTGTGGATTTTTTTTCAGCTTCCTCCATAAAATGGGAGTAGTAATACTTGTAGTGCTTACGATGTCATAATTCAATAACTCACTGTCACTGAAAGACAAATTAAATCAAGTGAAAGTACTAAAAAATACTGAAGGCTTAGACTATTTCAAATATAAAGTTTATTATTTTCATTGAATTTATGTACATAGAACGAAAAGTTTTAATTTTATGGTTCTTACTTCTAAATACAATATATTCAATATTTCTTTCCTATCCAGAAAACAATGATTTCCTTTAGATGAATTTAGTGACAACATGAAATGTTTATTTAAGATTAAGCATTCAAGCATTCAAAACAAAGAATTAATCACACCAAAATATCAAAGTAAATTAAATTTCTATATCACAATTATTTCTTTTTTTTATTGCCAACAGATAACATTTGCTTATTATGAAATAGCTTGTTTTATCTAATTTTCAAATGCCTGGCTTATGTACTGAATATAATCATAACTTAAATCATATTTTAATCAGTTTCTATTCAATTTAAGTACTTTACAAATTGAAACATGAAAAATCAAATACAATTTGACAAACTTTAGCCTTGATTATAATTAAAAACTTTGTGAAGAGGAGATCTGGTACTTATTGGTTGAATTCCCAACAGCTGTTTAGTGGCAGAATCCCAGTCTTTACCCAATTCAAGCCTAGAGCAAAGAGATGGATATTGTGCTTCTGTTCTTCTTACCCATTCCACTGCTTTCTTTACTGAATCAAAAAAAATCCAGGACCTGCCACAGGATCTAATAAAAAATGGAACTGTTAAATCTCAAAATATGGCTATATAAGAAACCAAGCTTGTGGTTTAAACATTTTATATTAGAAGAAATTTTATCATCAATGAAAAAATTGAGAGTACTATTTTTACAATTAAGAACTGAAACAAACAACTAAATTGTTTTGCCTGTCCTTCAAATCCTTTCATAATAACAATATACTTATACATTTTGTCCTTGTCTCTGCCATAACTCTTATTCTCACATCTGTCTAACTGCTCAGAATAAATTTCTAAGGTCTTTACATTTCCCCATATCCAGCCATCTTTCAAGGTCATATTTAAATAACAATTTCTCTGTTAATTCTTCACAGACTGTTCTAGCCCATATTGACCTTTTCCTTTAATTCATATTGCATTTATAACCAGTATAACAAGTTAGCACTTAATTAAAGATGGTTTATATTAGAGAAAAAATAGAGATCTGTGAAGAATGCCAAGGATTTCCTTCAAGAATAGATTTTGAAAGTTTGCTTTGTTTTGGGCAAGGCTTAGGGCTCATGAGTAATTTAAGAATGTTAAACTTTTCTATTCTTTCTTTTTTTCTATCTATCTATATTGCAGTGCTTTATACTTTGCAACCTACATAAAGTTCTAATTACTATCTCATTGTGGTATAGAATTGAGCCCAAAAGTCTTGAAATCTAATAAAGCTGATTTTACCATATGTAGTTCAAGAACAGACACTATCTACTCTAAAGACTAATCTAAATATAGAGAGATTTATCATCTCTTAGAGGATGGCCATATAATGATCACATTCTCTGGCAACCTATGAAATAGAAACATTTCAAAACTTCATTTCATTGATAAAATATTCCCTCCAAGATTCCTGCTATAACAGAGAACTGATAGACAAATTAAATCAGGAGTTATAATAAAGCATCTAGCTGCCTTTGATGAAATCAAGTCACCTAACTCAGATGAACTCTATCCTGGGGTCTTAAAAGAACTGGCAGATGTAATTGCTGAGCTTCTATTGAAATATTTGAAAGAACACAGAAATCAAGAGAGGTACCACAAAATTAGAAAAGGGAAAATATCTTGATTTTCAAAAAACGGAAGCCAATAGAGTCTACAAACTCTGGGCCAAACTCAAGTTTGACATCTGTTCCTTAGAAAATTCTAAAATGGATTCTCCAAGAAATTGTTGGTGAACATTTAGAAGGAAACTTAACAGTCACAACAGACTGATCTCATTTCCTTTTTTGATGGATTACTATACTAGTAGATGAGGGAGATTCCATGGGCATAATGTATTAGATTTTAGCACCACTTTACTTTCCCCTGACACAATTGAGGTTAAGTGACTTTCCCAGGGTCACAAAGCCAGGAAGTGTTAAGTGTCTGAGACTAGATTTGAACTCAAGTCCTTCGGACTCCAGTGCTGGTGCTCTATCCACTGCACCACCTAGCTGCCGCTAGCACCACTTTTGATAAAAAGAATCTCATACTTTTTTGGTAGAGAAGATGGGACTAAACAATAATTCGATCAGAAAGATTAAAAAACTTCTCACATGGTCTGACCCCAAGAATAGTTATTAGTGGTTGGAAATGGAATACCCTGCTGTATTTGGCTTATGCTGTTTAACATTTCTATCAAGATGGCTCAAAGTTTGGTGGAATAGCTAACACAATAGATAACAATAACCAGTGTCTAGGGCTAGAGTACTGGACTGAATCTATCTGATGATGAAATTCAAAAGGGATAAACTTCAAGTTTTGCTCTTGAGAACAAAAATCATTTCCACAAATATAAATTGGAGAAGGCATAGTTCTACATAGCAAGAATAATAATTACAGAGCATTTCCTTTCCCTGCCCCCACACCTGGATCATTGTTGTTTGTTGTTCAATTATGTCCAATTCTTTGTGACTCCATTTGGGGTTTTCTTGGAAAAGATAGCTTCTATTAAAGATAAGAAAACTTGAGGCAAAGTTAAGTGATTTGCTCAGAATCATACAGCTAGTAAGTGTTTAAGGCCATATTTGAATTAGCAGCTTGAATCAGAAATATTCTGCACTCTATCCACTGAGCCATTTAGCTGCTTCAACCCGGATCATCCTCTCCCACAAATGAATACAGAGTCCAGAAATAGAGAGGTGCCTTATAGTATTAAAGGACATGTGATGTGATCAAGACAACTCAGAACTCAGGAGGAACCTGATGCTTCTTCTCTCTCCTCGTCTCATGAAGATCACTGAACCATGGTGTAGTATGAGTGGGGAAGAAGTTGGATAGGATCCATCTAGGACACAGAACTTCAGCGGGATAGCAATCTCCATGGGGCTTGCTCCTCTAGCATGCTGCATCTCTGCTGGAAGAGTCAATGCACTAAACTCCCTGGCTTAGTTACAGATAGCTCTCATTTCTACCACTCCGGTTTGCCTGAGTGCCACTGTCTGAGATCCTCAGCTGAAAACTGACTGAAGCCTTTCTGATTCTGCTACTTTTGGGTCTCACTCCTCACTTTGCTTTCATTTCGCAGGAGAGAAGGGAAAGCTTCTCTTATTCTTCTTGTTTCAGAGCTCAGTTTCTTTGGTGAAGGACTTTGCCATACCTAAAGGTAATCTGCACATTATATTCCCCAGACTTCTAGATCTATGCAAATGAATGGCAGGTAATGATTTCCCAGGTTTTTTGGTTCTGGATTCATTGCCAATTCCAGGCTTTTCACTAACCATCTCTGGTTCCGTCAAAAGTGTAGAATGTTTTATTTGCACTTGAAAAGGGCCTCAATCATTTTTTCCCCATCTCTATCTTTGCCATATAAGACTTTAAATTTAGCTGAAATCTAAAAAATAATGATTTATGTTTTATGATATTCTGGACATAGTCCTACAATATAGGACATAGGAATTTACCTCTATATAATCTTAGAAGAATAGCTAATTCTATATTGCTTTAATATTGCTTTTGCAAAGTATTTTACAGACATCACATTTGATTCTCATCATAATCCCGTGAAAGGTTACGTGACTTATGTTCCTAAAGCATACTGAGTATCAGAGATGGGATTTTAACACAGATCTCTGCTTACCATGCTACTTTCAATGTCAAGTAATAACATTAGACTATAAGAAAAATGTTTCACCTACTTAAGAAGAAAAGCTGATTCCAAGGATCATATAAGTACTCACTTACATAGTATATGCAATAGGGCAAGAGGAAGTGCCAATTCTCCATCCTTTATTCAAATACATTTCCAAAAGATCTCTACTTGCCAATATTTATTGACCTAATCATTCTTACTACATCTGCTGCATGTCCTTGAAAGCAATACACTTGATTATTTTAAAATATTACATAATTCAGATTGGCTTTTCTTCAATCATTTTTTAAAAATTGAGCATCTTATTCATTTAGAGAGGTTAAAAAGGATGTGAACTAAAAAAAAGGTTACTTGGTTTGCCAATTAGGAAGTCAATAGTACCTTTTGACAAAGCAATTTCTGCAGAGTGGTGATAACAGAAATCACATTATAAGGAGGTTGAGGAATGAATAGGATGTAAGGAAGTAAATACATCAAATGAAGGCAACTCAAAAAGCTTCAGCATGACAGCAGGAAGGGAGAAAGGAGGATGTCTAGGGGGTGGTGCAAGGTTTTTTTTTTTTTTTTTAAGATTGTGATAAGTACTTACTAAATTCTATGAGTTAGACAGAAGCAGTTTGTGAGTCTTATTTTAATAACATCTTATGCTTAGAGGTTGAAAAAAGTTAGAGGGGCTAGAAGTAGAGAGACCGAGATGCAATCATTTGTTGAAAAACCTGTGTAGTGGACAAACTGTAGTATCACGGATTTAGGGATCATCTAGTTCAGAAGTGTCAGAAAAAGGAAAGAAAGGGGACAAATGTATCTTAGTCAGCAGTGTATTTGCTTCTCCCAGCCATCAATCTGGTGATTAACCATAGTAATATATATCTTTGGGAGGCAAGATTTGAAATCCCTGTCTATTAGATATCTTTATGTGCTTAGAATTGTAGAAAGGCTTCTGAAAGCTTCAACTAATTAGTGTTTAAATATAAAATTGAGTTGCTTCTTGAGAGTAGGGATTATTTCATTCTTAGTATTTGTATTTCTAGCATCTAGCAGGATTCCTGGCTCATAGCAGGCATTTAATAAATGCCTGTTGGTTAATTGATTACTCCATTACTCTAAAGCATACCTGTAAGCAGCTGAGTCATCTAGTTTCAACAGTGACTTGACTGTGATCCCTTCTAGTTCCAACTTGGTTCGAATGAGCTGTAGCACTAGAAAGGTGGCAATCAGCTGTAATACATTTTCTTTTCCTTTGGAACCTAAAAGTATTCACAGTTATTACCAATTGAGAACATTAATGACACTAAAAATGTGAAGACATAATAGTAGATCATGAGACAATATGCAGAACAACACTCTGAAGAAACAATTTTCTGCAGAATACAATAATTTAATGTCTTTAATAAAAAGAATATGCAAAAGTGATACTCACTATGTTATATTACCACTAAGGCAGCTAAGCTCAGGCTATTTGGCCAAATTCAAACATTGATTATAGACCTGCTGATGGGCTTTTTGTTGGCTGTAGACAATCTAGTTAAGTTCAGAGATTCTCAATGTTCAAAAGGTGGCTGCAGTTGATGGTGAGTTTTTTTTGGCCATAGTAATTCAAAACTGAATATTAAGGAGGAATGATTTCAATCTCCTTTTGTATAAGACTACCAAACCAATTAAATCATAGATCATTAAAAGTAAGTTCTAGAAATACCTGAGATCACATATGTATGGTGGTGAAGGAGCATTGAGTAATCAATCATTCTTTCTGCTAATGAAGAAAGTTTTATTCAAACACCTAGGCTTGATCTCAAAATTACATGTTCAAAGGTGCTTTTTAAAAAAATTGTAATGTTTTAATTTTTCAGCTTTTGTTTTAAGCAAGAATGTCATTATGTGCTAGTTACTTTAGCAGTCTACCCACTCAGTTTTAAAAAATTTTTATTAAAGCTTTTTATTTTCAAATCATATACATGGATAATTTTTCAACAATGACTCTTGCAAAACCTTGTGTTCCAAATTTTCTTCTCTTCCTCCTACCTCCTTCCCTAAAATGGCAAGTAATCAAATATATGTTAAACATGTTTAAAATATATGTATTTTATCCATATTCAATATATGTATCCAATATATGTATACATATTTATACAATTACCATGCTGCGCAAGAAAAATCAGATCAAAAAGGAAAAAAATGAGAAACAAAACAAAATGCATCAAAGTGTTTCTTAAACTTTTTGTAGTTTAAACTAAAGAAATATTCACTTTATATCAAAACAAGATTTACTTATAGTAGAGACTTTACTTATAGTAAAATCTTAAAAAATTGTTTTCTAAAATGCCTACTTGTTAATTTTTTTCACTTTATCTTTCTTGCTTTTTTGTAACATGTTTAATCTAGAAATATGTTACACATGATTTTATTTGTATAATTAAGATATCGCTTGCCTTTTCAATAGGTGGAGGAGGAGCTAGGAGACAATTCAGAGCTCAAAAAAACCCCAAAACACTTTTTGAAGGAGAACTAGAAATTAAGTGTTTGCCCATCAATTGGAGAATGGCTGAATAAGTTATGGTATACGTATACCATAATACGAACATAACATTCATATTATGGAATATTATTGTTCTATCGGAAACTATCAGCAGGATGATTTCCGAGAGACTTGCAAAGCTTACATGAACTGATGCTACGTGATATGAATAGAACTAAGAGAATACTGTACACAGCAACAAGATTATGTGATGATCAACTGTGATGAACATGGCTCTTTTCAACAATGAGGTAATTCAGTCCAATTCCAATAGGCTTGTGATGGAAAGAGCCATCTGCACCCAGAGAGGATTGTGGGAATTGAAATGTGAATCACACCACAGTATTTTCACCATTTTTTATTGTTGTTAGCTTGCTTTTTCTTTCTCATTTTTTTTCATTTTTGATCTGATTTTTCTTATGCAGCACGATAAATGTGGAATTATGTATAGAAGGAGTGCACATGTTTTAACATATATTGGATTACTTTTCCAATGGAGGAAGATTGGGAGAAGAGAGGGAGAAAAATTTGGAATAAAATGTTTTGCAAGGATGAATGTTGAAAACTATTTTTGCATCTATTTTGAAAATAAAAAGATATTAAAATAATAATTTTAACAACTTTAATAATAATAATAATAATAATAAATAAAATACCTACTTCTCCAAAATAGTATTCAAAGTCATGATTAGTATCTTTTATAAAACAAACTACTGAATATTAAAGCTACTTTGATCTGATTATGAAAAAAAATTCTAAAAGCATAAAGGCTCTTTCATTTCTTCTAAACTCTACACAGCAATCTTGTTACATAGAAATGGACGGGGCTTTTCTAATCATTATGTTTTTTAATTCCCTAACCAGATGCTTCCATAGGATCAATGAAAAGGAAGAATAAAGAGTTCATAGTTAAATATGGCACCTCAGTATGGAAATGATGGAGAGAAGGATTAAGTATTATTTCTCTACTGTTTACTTTAGAGAGAGATGACTAGCTAGGAGAGTCTAAAATCTGTTCCTTCTACGATGCAGTTAAAATGGCCTCCCTGTATTTCTACAGATAACAACATTCTAATCTTCTGTCTCTGCCTCTGACCAACCTGTCCCTTGTGCCAAAAAATGCACCACTTAGTAGAATTTGTCATTTTCTTTAAAGCTCAGACCCTTCCTTATTTCTCTCCTGGTTACTATTAATTACCTTACTTTTATATTAATATATGTACATATTGTCTCCTTCAATGAAATTTGAATTCCATGAAGACAGAGACCATTTCCCCTTTGTATTTTCAGCGCCTAGCCCAGTGCACTTAAGTGTCCCTCATGCCTGCATGTGCATGTTATCTATCCCATTAGAACATGTACTCCTTGAGAGTATGGATTGTTTATTGCCTTTGTATTCTTGGTGCCTAGAACAGAGCCTGCCACACAGTAGCTACTTAATAAATGTAAGTTATTGTTATTTGGTTGTTTCTTTTCCCGAACTAAAAATACAGACAACTATGGTTTCTGAAACTCATATTAGTCCAATTGGTCTGACAAAGGGTCTTTTTTCTCTTTTGTGAATAGCATAAAATATTTGAAATTGGGAAAGTTCCAGAAAACTCAGGAGGTATAGTCACCAAATCCATGAGACAGCTCATAGGAATGAGGTGATAGGCAGAAGAAAATATGGAACAAATAAAGAGAGAAAATTAGACAATGGAGAAAAAGACAAGGTAGATATTGTGGAATGGCAATGAAGTCTAAGGGAGTAAGGGAATAGCTAATAAAATGAACCAAGCAGGGGCAACAGAGGAAAAGGAGCTTTTCCTGATAATGTCTACATTTTCATAATGTTGTTCAATTTTTGGCCATAATGACTACAACAATATAAACATAGAGAGTATTAAATGAAAGCAGATACTATAATTATATTGACCAGTCTTGGTAAAGTGTTTTGGAAGTGTCTCAATATCTACATGAAGGAGGAAATAAAGACAGTAGGAAATATTTCACAGTGTCAGATGCTGTGCTGGATTTTGCTTAATTTTTTTTTTTTTTTTGAGGGGGAAGGGATAGGTTGGAATGGAATGGAGTAGTGCATGCACTAGAATGACTTATGTAAAAAGAAAACAAAACAAAAAAAAAATGAGGAGACAACTAGCTAAGGATAAAGAGAAATGGCACTGCCAACTTCTCCTCTGACCCCTACTTCTTATATTAAGTTCTGGGTTAAATTGTGATCAAAATAAAGAGCCCATGGCATTGATAGTTTGATTTTATTAGTAAGCATTTGGCATAATAACTAATAATAATAGCATTTATATATAATTTTAAGATTTGTAGATCACTTTTTATACATTATTTTGCTCAATCTTCACAACAATCTTGTGATGTGCAATGATTATCTCCATTTGATAGATGAGGAAACTGAAAGTGAAAAAAGTTAAATAATTTGGCCATGGTCAACATAGTTAAGTAAGTGTCTGAAGTAGGATCTGAACTCAGGTCAGTGTGCTATCCACCATGAGACAGAAAAATTTTGGTGGATAGGCATCGTGATGAACATGAGGGTGTTAGCAACAAGTAAAAGGCTGAGTTGAGCTCTAGGCTGTTTACTGGAGACAAAGCTCAGGGATTCAAGGTTAACTCAGTACTTAATGTACTACCTTAAATCATAAGGTATCTGGACTAGACTATGAGATAGAAAAGCTGATGGCAGGTAAAACTCAAAGAAACTTTCAGCAGCATGGCTGGTTCTGGGATTCATATAGTCTCAGAATCTCAGTGTTGAAAGTACCATAATATTCATTTGGTCCAACACATGCCTAACTAGATATATCTTCAGTAACAGTCTAGAGAAATAATGATTGAAACTCCATTTGAACACCTTCAATGATGGCAAACTCATTTCCCTTCAAAGGCAATCCATTTCAGTTCTGGAAAACCCTGATTGTTAGGAAGATTTTCATCTTATATAAAGTCTAAATTTGACTGATTGCAACTTCTATCTTGTCTTCTGACACCAAATAGAATAGACTTAATCTATCTTCAAATTCATATCTTTTCTAATACTAGAAGAGAAGTTAGGTGGCACAGTTGATAGAGCATTGGGCTTTAAGTCAGGAAGACTCCTTTTCCTGAATTCCAATCTGGCCTCAAGACACTTATTGCTGTGTGATCCCTGGCAAATGACTTAACTCTCAGTTTCCTCAACTGTAAAATGAGCTGAAAAAGGAAATGGTAAACCACTTCAGTATCTTTGCCAAGAAAATCCCAAATGAGATCATGAAGAGTTAAACATGGCTAAAAATAACTCAACAACAACAAATATTTGAAGATAGTTATCACATTCTTCCTAAATGTTCTCTTTACTGGGGTAAATATCCTGTTTCATTAATTGATAATAGTCACACAGTCTCTGGTCTTGGAATCATTCTAGCCACCCTCTGCAAAACATACTCCAGACCCCAAACTCTGGCCCCAAGAACTGAAAATAGCACTCTATTTATATTCTAACCATCTTAATGTATAACAGGACTATCACTTGCTATGTTATCCCATGATCACAATGAGTTCAGGCCCTAATGAAGTCTAGCATAGAGTATTGCAATAGTTTAATTTCTGCATCTCACAACTTCCCTCTCTGATTCATGCTCAACATGTCTGTCAAATTAGTATTACTGAAACAACAGGCTAAACTGCCATTTTTCCTATTCAAAAACTTCAGTGGCTTTCTATTCCTGGGATAATATGCAACTTCCTCAGGCTGGTATTTTCTTTCTTTATAAATGTTTTATTGATGCTTCCCCCTCCTTCTTCTTTCATTATTACTTTTTAGTGTTTTTTTTTTTACCCCACCCCCTTCCTTTCTCTGAGTTCTGGTTAGAACTTAGAGTCAAGTAAACTAATCAACAGCACATTGTCAATTGAACATTTAAAGCACTTTCAATCTAGCTTTAGTCAATCTTTACAGATTTATTCTTCTTTCCTCTATATTCCAACCAAACTGGCTCACTGGCTGTTCTTAGGATTTTTATTCTGGCTATCATCTCTGTACCACAGGCTGCCTTCCTGCCAAAAATATTCTCCTTTGCTTCCTAAGATGCTATCTTCTTTTCAAGGTTCAGCCAAAGTGTCATCTTTTAAATGAAGCCTTTTCTGATGTCATTGTTAATGCTTTCTCTTCTCAAATAATCATCTATTTAATTCTCTATGTCCAAGCTGTAAGCCTTCCCAGTAAACTTGAAGACAGAGATTATTTCATTTTTGTATTGCCACGAGCTAAAAGCATGCTTTGCATAGAAGAGCTT
Source organism: Antechinus flavipes (assembly GCF_016432865.1). Taxonomy (NCBI): domain Eukaryota; kingdom Metazoa; phylum Chordata; class Mammalia; order Dasyuromorphia; family Dasyuridae; genus Antechinus; species Antechinus flavipes. The sequence goes on from NC_067400.1 coordinate 466,516,745, forward strand.
AATTACCTCTTGACCAATCACAAATAGACAAAGTCAGATATCACTGTGGGTTATTACTTCTCAGCATTTCTCCCAAGTAGTGAAATTCAGCCAAAGTCTATATTTAGCCTAGAGACTAGTGGTAGTGGTAGATCTGTCTTTATTAGCATTCTTTTGATCACAGGACCATAGATTTGAATTTGGAAGGGACATCAGAGATCATCTAGTTCCACTGCCTCCTTTTATAATTGAGAGAACTGAAGCCTAGAGAGATGAAAGGATTGCTCAAGGTCACCCAAGCAGTAGGAACAGAGAAAAACTAAACCCAGATCTTCTTAATTCCAAATCCAGCCCTCTTTTCACTGTACTACCTTTCCAGTCCCCAACTGAGGCCTTCAACTTCAAGAGACAAAATTTATATCTTCTACCTAACAATACAACTAGAATATTAACAACATTAATCCTTTAACTAATCTCAAACTATTTTAATATTTAAAGATTTTAAAGGCAAACACAAAAATGCATTTATTCTGAGTGCAGAACACCAAAAAATTCCTTTATAGTTAATATAAATATAACCATTCCTTTTGATGAATACTAGAAAGGAACTGAGTTTACCTAGGGACTGAATGCCTTTTTGCACAAGAAAGGTGTTTAAATCATTCACATTCAATTTTAAAATAAGTCCAAATTCAGGGTTAAGTTTCCAAAAGCCTTCCTGTAAAATTAAGCAGAAAATGAGAATTAGAATTTCATCTCATAATAAAAAAAACTGATGAAATATATATATATGTGTGTATATATATATATATATATGTGCATGTATATATATATATACACACATACATATATATATTTAATTCAATCAAGATTTTTTAAAATGTGTATTCTTACAGTGTTAAAATGGATACGAGTGCAAGAAAACTTATTAATGAAAATATGACCCCAAAGTATAATTTTTTGAATACCACTAAAATTAAAGTTCTCATAGCATTATAAATAGGAAGGTTTTTTTTTAAATGAATCTGGATTTAGGCATATCAACATTTTCAAGTTTAATGTCTAAGTATCCATGTTATATAAATTATTGGAAACTTTTACATGGCCCATATAAACTCTGGGCATTCTGATCTCCATCCAAAGGGAAGGGTTCTTAGTGGTTCAGAGTTAAACAGGCAGAGATACAGATTAAAGATATTTATGCAGGTCTGAACTTCAGAATGTTACTGGTGTGATCAATCACTTATCATTGGTGTTACCAAAAAATTAATAATTATAGCCAAAGAATTAGGTTTTATTACTAGTACAGGAGTTGAATATAGGATGTTCATCTGCTTAGTCTATGATAGGATGAGTTTGTGATTATTACTGCATTTGGAAATATACCTATATTCTAAAGAGATGGTGCATGGAAAAAAAAAATATATGTATACACATGCATGTGTATACAACATATATTTTATATATAATATTTAAGATTGTTCTCATAATAAAGGCTCTATTTGCCTATAGTTCATACTGAAAACCATATATAAATAAAAAACTTACATTTAAAGTTTTTGTCTCTCTCAAAAATAGAAAATATGCCTTATTCCATGGCCTTTTTCACTGATCCAAATTTTCTATAAGAGGTTCAGTAGCAAATCATAGAAAGATGTAGAGGAAAGACAAATACCTCATTCTGAAGATTAAAAACCCTAGACCAAAACACCAAATTCTCTTTAATACTCCTCAACCAATTTTCTCTGGGGGTCACATCAGTCTGATGTTTTTGTATCTGAAAGGTAAAAATAAAGTCTGTAAAAGAGTTCTTTCATGGTAATGATTATATAGATCTTATCCAAGTTTATTTATGCTTCCAAAACATGTTGCTTTACCTTAGCAAGTGATGGAGTAACATCTTGTACTATGGAATTCTTCTCTGCAAATGAGAAAGCTGTAGAGACTATTTCTTTTCTAGTATCTCTGGACAGAGAAAATGGAGGCTGATGGGAACATCGCAGTTGTTCATCATTTTTCATTCCAAAAATACATCCATGATTTGATTCAACACCGTACATTTTTTTTCTAAGCGATGATAAATTCCCATAATCAACATCCGGAGTGGATTCATAACTCTCCTTAAATACTGAAAGTGACTTCTTCATTCTTCCAGGTCTTGGAAACTCAAGTAAATGAGGCCTAGAAATAAATGCAGGAGCCCTAAGAAGAGGAGGAGGAGGAGGAAGAGAAGGAGGAGGGAGAGGAGGAACAGGAGGAGGACAAGGAATAAAAGAAGAGCAAGAAAGAGAAGCAGAAAGAGGAGTTGGACAGGAAAGAGAAGAAGATAAAGGAGGCAGAGGAGGAAGATCAGAATTAGGATAAGGAGCCCCCAAAACATTACCTCCTTGTTGGACTAAAGGAGAAGGAAAAGGAGAGTTTGCAGAAAGAAAACTAGGAGTAGAAAGGGTACTAGTATGTAAGGCAAAGCCTGAACAAGATTGGGAAAAGGAGCAACCACCCGGAAGAGGAGGAGGAGGAGGAACTGAAAAGGAAAGAGTGAAAGAAGTTGCAGAGTCCCAATCCTGTTTTTTATGTTTATTAAATAAAAATGTCATGTCTGAATCTTTCTTAGTTAGATTTAAAGGCCTGGCATGGCCATACTGATCAGAAGCAAGAAGCAGCTTTTGAGATGGAACAGAACAGTTTTCCTCCATAGAAGAATACAATTTTAATTCCTCATCATCCTCTGTGAATAGTCGAATCTCTTTTTCTGGTTTGTAATGGATAATATGTGGTGCTGAATGTTTCCTCACAGAAGTAATGTCTGAAAAAGTATCCCTCAAACCTAACTTAAAAACAGCTTTAACATTTTTCAGCTTCATTCTTCTGTGATGTTTCTGTTGAACCTGTGATATTTCATGAAGGAAAGGGAAAAACAGAACAAAATACAGAATTTCAGTTTTTCAAGTGGTTGAACAACTATGTCCTCTACCAAGGAAAGAATATTTGAGTAAGGTGATTTCCAAAGTCATCTAAATTAAGACAACAGGCAGCAAAAACACAAGGTTCATAAGCTATAAATCAATCCTTTTAATATAACACATGAATAAGACACTAAAGGTTTCCTAAAGATTAGTTAGTCGTTGAATTCTGCCCCTCCTCTGTTTCCTACTTTTCCTTCTAATCTTGGCTGCTTGGTTTTGTTTGTGCAAAACCTTTTAAATTTCATGTAATAAAAATTTTCTATTTTATCTTCTATTATTCTTTCTATTACTTGTTTTGTTATCCATAGATCTAAAATTTTTTCCATACTCACTTAATCTGTTTAGAACACTCTTGAAGGCTAAATCATGTATCCATTTTGAACTCATGTTGGTATATGGTATATAGTGAGAGATGTAGGTCTATGCTTAGTTTCTGTCAGCCTTTTTTCCAATTTTTCCAGCAGTTGAGTTCATAGCCTAATAGCCTGAATCTTTGGGTTTATAAAACATTAATGTGCTGTGGTCATATTTCTGTATATTGTATACCTGATCTATTCCATTGATCAACATATTATCTCTTCCCCAATACCAAATTGCTTTGATGATTACTGATTTGTATTATAGTTTGAGATCTGAATGTTAGGTTTTTTTGCTCCTTTTTTTTTTTTTAAACTTTGATTCCTTTAATATTGTTGACCATTTATTAAGTTCCTTAAGATGAATTAAGTTATTCTTTTTTTTTCCTAGCTCTATAAAATAATTCTTTGGTAGTCTGTTATCCCATTGGTATGACATTACATTGACTCAGTCAATCCCTAAGCAATTAATGTTTTTTCCAGTATTTAGATCTGTCTGTATTTGCATGAAAAGTATCCTATAATTGCTTTCTTATAGTTGTATAATGTGTTCATATAGTTCCTGTGATGTCTCGGCAAGTAGACTCCTAAGTATTTCATTGTCTTTAGATGAAATTTTTCTTTCTATGAATTCCTGTTGGATTCTGTAGGTAATATATAGAAATGGTGATGATTTGTAAAGGTTTATTTTATATCTTACAACTTTGCTAAAGTTCTGAATTGTTTCAACTAATTTTTTAGTTGATTATCTAGAGTTCTTTCAGTAGACCGTTATATGTTCTCCAAGAGTGATAGTTTTGTTTTCTCATTGCCTATTCTTTTTCCTTCAATTTCTTTTTTGTTGCCTTATTGCTATAGATAGAATTTTTAGTATAATATTAATAATGGTGACAATGAACATCCTTGTTTCATACCTGATCTTATACAATAAGCTTGCTCTTGGTTTTAGATTGATACTGTTTATCATTTTGAGAAAAGCCATTATTTCTTTGCTTTCTAATATATTTAATTGGAATGGGTCTTGTATTTTGTCAAAAACTTTTTCAGCTTCTAAGGATAGAAATGTGATATTTTTACTTTTGTTATTAATATAATATTATGATTTTCCTAATATTGAATCAACCCTACATTCTTAGTATAAATCCAAACTAAATGTAATGTATTGATATTTGTAATATATTACTATAATCTTCTCCATAGTATTTTATTTAAAATTTTTCCTTAAATATTAATTAGGGGAATTACTTTCATTCTCTATTTTTGCTCCCTGGGTTAGGTATCAAAACCAAATTTGCATTATTAAAGGAATACTAGGACCCCTTTACTTATTTTTCCTTTACTTATTTATTTACTTATTTTACTTATTTTTTACTTATTTTACTTATTTACTTTATTTACTTATTTATAGTTTATCTAGTATCAGAATATAGAATTGTATTTGTTCAGTAAACATTTGGTAGAATTCACTTTTAAATCCAGCTGATCCTGGGTACTATTTCTTAGGAAGCTCATTTCTAGCTTATTCAGTGCCTTTTTCTAAAAGAAGAGTTATTTAAGTATTCTATTTCTTCTGGTATTCTGGCTATTTTTATAAATATTTATCCATTTTATTTAGATTGTTTATTGGCATATAATTAGGCAAACTAGCTTTTTATAATGTATCTAATTTCATCTTCATTGGTGGCTATCTTCACTTTTTCATTTTTGATACTATACTAGTAATTTGGTTTTCTTCTTTCTTTAAAATATAGATTTCATTTTTTCATAAAACCAATGCTTAGTTTTATTTATTTATTCAAAACTTTTTATTTTCTATTTTATTAATCTCTTCTCTGATTTGTAGGGTTTCTATTTTGGCATTTAATTGTGGATTTTTAATTTGTTCTTTTTCTAGTTTTTTTTAATTGTGTATCCAATTCATTGATCTGCAAGAATTGAGATATATAAAATATTTGCCCCAGGTTCTGCTTTGGCTGCATCCTTCAAATTTTGATATACTATCTTATTGCTGTCACTTTTAAAAATAAAATTATTGTTTCTATGAATTATTCTTTGACTCACTCATTCTTTAGGATAAGAATATTTGATTGCCAATTAATTTTTAATCTAGTCTTCAAAGGTCTTTTACTGAATGGAATTTTTACTGCATTATGATCTGAGAAAGATGTATTTAATATTTATATTTTTCTGCTGTTTTCTGAGATTTTTAATGCTTTACTACAACTTATTTTTGAGTTTTGTGAAGATGCCACATCTACCTGAGAAAAGAAATGTTCCTTTCTATTCCCATTCAATATTCTCCAAAGATCTACCATATCCAGTGTTGCTAAAATTCTATTTATCTCCTTATCTTCTTTTTAAAAAATTTATTTTATGGATAGATTTATCCATGTCTAAGAACACAAGTTACTTAATAGTATAGTTTTACCATGAATTGAAGTTCCCCGATCATATACTTTAACTGTCTATTTTCTCTTATAATTGATTTAACTCTTCCTTCAAGAATTTGGATGTTATATAATTTGGTGCATATTAATTTAGTACTGATATTAATTCATTGTCTTTGATCCTTCTTAGTAAAAAGTAGTTACTCTGATTATCTCTTAATTAGATCTGTTTGTGCCTTTGCTTTGTCTAAAGTCATAATTGTTATTCCTACCCTTTTCACTTCAATTGAAGCATAATAGATTTTTATTTTACAGCTCTTATTTTAATTCTCTGTGTCTTTCTGTTGCAAGTGTGTCTCTTGTAAACAACAAATTGTTGGATTTCAGTTTCTAATCCATTCTGCTGGATATATAGATGACACAGTGGCTAGTGTGCTAGGTCTGGAGTTAGGAAGACTAATCTTGTGGAATTTAAATCCAGTCTCCAATACTTATTGGCTGTGTGATCCTGGGCAAATTGAAAACTCTTTGTAATAGAATATTACTATACTATATTATACTATATCATACCATACCATACTATACTATACTATCTATATGCAACTGAAATGATTAAACATTAAATTGTTTCTTCTATCTGCCTCTTTTATGAGTAAGTTCATCCCATTCACATTCACAATTGCGATTATTAAGTGCATTTCCTTCTACCCTATTCTCTTCTACTTATTTTCTCTTTAAAAACAAAAATCAAAACCAAAATCCTGTGCCCTCTTCAAAAGGCTGTTTAGCTTTTGGCCACTGTGCCTCTTAAAATAAAAATCAAAATAATCTTAAGGTTTCACCTAATACCCAAAAAATTGACAAAGATAATTAAAAAATGCAAATGTAAATGTTGGCAGGGTTATAAAATGATAGGTACATTAATATCTTATTCTTAAAGCTGTGAAATTATAGCCATCCTGGGAAACAATTTGGGATTATTCAAATAAAGTGACTAAAATATCCATACCCTCTGAACCAGAGATTCCATTACTGACCTTTTAAACCAAGGAAGCCATCAAATAGAAAAATGTCCCCGGTATACAAAATGCTTATAATAGCCCTTTTTGTGATAGAAAAGGATTGGAAACTAAGGAGATACCCATCAATTACAGAATGGTTAATCAAATTGTGATCATATAGGTGTAATAGAATATTATTATATATGAATTATGTATATGATGAACAGAGAGAAGCTTATGAGTGAGAGCAAGTGAAGTTTTCTCAAAAAGTCTATGAGATAGAGTAGGTCAGACTAGGCCTAAGTTATGTGATCCCTATTCCCAGAGGTCTGCAGGTTATAGGAAGTCACATGATCTCAAGGCTAGAGGTCGCTAAAGGTCAGAACTTAGGTCAGCCTCAGGAAATGACAGGAAGTATTCCACAGGACAGTGGTCAGTGATGGTTACTTCCTTTTAGTCCTAATGACATAAGGGATGGGAAAGGAGGGCTGGTAGTTTTGGAACCCTATTCTCCTCAAGAATGGGTTAAAGAACCAAAAAATAATTGGAAACTAAATAATCTCATACTAAAGAATGATTGGGTGAAACAGCAAATCATAGACATAATTAATAACTTCACCCAAGAAAACGATAATAATGAGACATCATACCAAAATGTATGGGATGCAGCCAAAGCGGTAATAAGGGGAAATTTCATATCTCTAGAGGCCTATTTGTATAAAATAGAGAAAGAGAAGGTCAATGAATTGGGCTTGCAACTAAAAATGCTAGAAAAGGAACAAATTAAAAACCCCCAGTCAAACACTAAACTTGAAATTCTAAAAATAAAAGGAGAGATCAATAAAATTGAAAGTAAAAAAACTATTGAATTAATTAATAAAACTAAGAGTTGGTTCTATGAAAAAACCAACAAAATAGACAAACCCTTAGTAAATCTGATTAAAAAAAGGAAAGAGGAAAATCAAATTGTTAGTCTTAAAAATGAAAAGGGAGAACTCGCCACTAACGAAGAGGAAATTAGAGCAATAATTAGGAGTTACTTTGCCCAACTTTATGCCAATAAATTCGACAAATTAAATGAAATAGAAGAATACCTCCAAAAATATAGCTTGCCCAAACTAACAGAGGAAGAAGTAAATATCCTAAACAGTCCCATCTCAGAAAAAGAAATAGAACAAACTATCAATCAACTCCCTAAGAAAAACCCCCCAGGACCAGATGGATTTACATGTGAATTCTACCAAACATTTAAAGAACAATTAACTCCAATGCTAAATAAACTATTTGAAAAAATAGGGATTGAAGTCCTACCAAACTCCTTTTATGACACAGACATGGTACTGATACCTAAACCAGGTAGGCTGAAAACAGAGAAAGAAAATTATAGACCAATCTCCCTAATGAATATTGATGCTAAAATCTTAAATAAAATATTAGCAAAAAGATTACAGAAAATCATCCCCAGGATAATACACTATGACCAAGTAGGATTCATACCAGGAATGCAGGGTTGGTTCAATATTAGGAAAACTATTAGCATAATTGACTATATCAATAACCAAACAAACAAAAACCATATGATCATCTCAATAGATGCAGAAAAAGCATTTGATAAAATCCAACATCCATTCCTAATAAAAACACTTGAGAGCATAGGAATAAATGGACTTTTCCTTAAAATAGTCAGGAGCATATATTTAAAACCATCAGTAAGCATCATATGCAATGGGGAAAAACTGGAACCTTTCCCAGTAAGATCTGGAGTGAAGCAAGGTTGTCCACTATCACCATTATTATTTAATATTGTATTAGAAACACTAGCCTCGGCAATAAGAGTCGAGAAAGATATTAAAGGAATTAGAGTAGGCAACGAGGAAACCAAACTATCACTCTTTGCAGATGATATGATGGTATACCTAGAGAACCCCAGAGATTCTACTAAAAAGCTATTAGAAATAATTCATAATTTTAGCAAAGTAGCTGGATACAAAATAAATCCCCATAAATCTTCAGCATTTTTATACATCACCAACGAAACCCAACAGCAAGAGATACAAAGAGAAATTCCATTCAGAATAACTGTTGACACCATAAAATATTTGGAAATCTATCTACCAAAGGAAAGTCAGGAATTATATGAGCAAAACTATAAAAAAGTCTCCACACAAATAAAGTCAGACTTAAATAATTGGAAAAATATTAAGTGCTCTTGGATCGGCCGAGTGAACATAATAAAGATGACAATACTCCCTAAACTAATCTATTTATTTAGCGCTATACCAATCAGACTTCCAAGAAAATATTTTAATGATCTAGAAAAAATAACAACAAAATTCATATGGAACAATAAAAAGTCGAGAATCTCAAGGGAATTAATGAAAAAAAAAATCAAATGAAGGTGGCCTAGCTGTACCTGATCTAAAATTATATTATAAAGCAGCAGTCACCAAAACCATTTGGTATTGGCTAAGAAATAGATTAGTGGATCAGTGGAAAAGGTTAGGTTCACAAGACAGAATAGTCAACTATAGCAATCTAGTGTTTGACAAACCCAAAGCCCCTAAATTCTGGGATAAGAATTCATTATTTGATAAAAACTGCTGGGATAATTGGAAATTAGTATGGCAGAAATTAGGCATGGACCCACACTTAACACCGTATACCAAGATAAGATCAAAATGGGTCCATGACCTAGGCATAAAGAACGAGATTATAAATAAATTAGAGGAACATAGGATAGTTTATCTCTCAGACTTGTGGAGGAGAAAGAAATTTGTGACCAAAGATGAACTAGAGACCATTACTGATCACAAAATAGAAAATTTTGATTACATCAAATTAAAAAGCCTTTGTACAAATAAAACTAATGCAAACAAGATTAGAAGGGAAGCAACAAATTGGGAAAACATCTTCACAGTTAAAGGTTCTGATAAAGGTCTCATTTCCAAAATATATAGAGAACTGACCCTAATTTATAAGAAATCAAGCCATTCTCCAATTGATAAATGGTCAAAGGATATGAACAGACAATTTTCAGAGGATGAAATTGAAACTATTACCACTCATATGAAAGAGTGTTCCAAATCATTATTGATCAGAGAAATGCAAATTAAGACAACTCTGAGATATCACTACACACCTGTCAGATTGGCTAAGATGACAGGAAAAAATAATGATGAATGTTGGAGGGGATGCGGGAAAACGGGGACACTGATGCATTGTTGGTGGAGTTGTGAACGAATCCAGCCATTCTGGAGAGCAATCTGGAATTATGCCCAAAAAGTTATCAAACTGTGCATACCCTTTGATCCAGCAGTGTTTCTATTGGGCTTATATCCCAAAGAAATACTAAAAAAGGGAAGGGGACCTGTATGTGCCAAAATGTTTGTAGCAGCCCTGTTTGTAGTGGCTAGAAACTGGAAAATGAATGGATGCCCATCAATTGGAGAATGGCTGGGTAAATTGTGGTATATGAATGTTATGGAATATTATTGCTCTGTAAGGAATGACCAGCAGGATGAATACAGAGAAGCTTGGAGAGACCTACATGGACTGATGCTAAGTGAGATGAGCAGAACAGGAGATCATTATACACTTCGACAACGATATTGTATGAGGATGTATTCTGATGGAAGTGGATTTCTCTGACAAAGAGACTTAACTGAGTTTCATTGGAGAAATGATGGACAGAAACAGCTACACCCAAAGAAGGAATACTGGGAAATGAATGTGAACTATTTGCATTTTTGATTTTCTTCCGAGTTATTTTTACCTTCTGAATCCAATTCTCCCTGTGCAACAAGAGAACTGTTCGGTTCTGCAAATATGTATTGTATCTAGGATATACTGCAACATATTTAACATATATAGGACTGCTTGCCATCCTGGGGGGGGGGGGGAGGAGGGAGGGAGGGGAAAAAACGAAACATAAGTGATCGCAAGGATAATGTCGTGTAAAAATTATCCTGGCATGGATTGTGTCAATACAAAGTTATTATTAAATAAAATAAAATTTAAAAAAAAAATTGATAAATGACGGACAAAAGCAGCTACACCCAAAGAAAGAACACTGGGAAATGAATGTGAACTATCTGCATTTTTGTTTTTCTTCCGGGTTATTTATACCTTCTGAATCCAATTCTCCCTATGCAACAAGAGAACTGTTCGGTTCTGCAAACATATATTGTATCTAGGATATACTGCAACATATCCAACATATAAAGGACTGCTTGCCATCTAGGGGAGGGGGTGGAGGGAGGAAGGGGAAAAAAAAAATCAGAACAGAAACGAGTGCAAGGGATAATGTTGTAAAAAAAAATTACCCTAGCATGGATTCTGTCAATATAAAGTAATTATTAAATAAAAATTAAAAAAAAAAAAAAAGAAAAAAGAGGAGGTCCCGTAGAACTGGACCACTGACAATATGATTAGTTAATTAATAATGCTTTAATTAATTAATGATGCTTTATTATAACTATTTTGATAGAGATACATATAAGAACTGGAGTTGTAGAGAGCTGAAACTCCAAAAAGGAATGCTTGAATCAGATAAGCAAGCACTTAAGGCTAATTACCTATTAGATGTGACACAATGACTCTATTTAGCATATATTTGGATAAATGGCCCTTCTCACAGTTGATGCTGGCTCAATGTTTGGTGTTAAGATAATCATATGCAAGGATTAGAGAACAGGGTGAGAGAGGCCAGAGTTACTTGGTGGCAGGAGAAGGAAGAGAAAAGCTGGAGACTGTGGACTTGAGAATCTAGGAGAGATCTTTGGCCAGCCTTGTGGCAGTTTGCCTGTCCTTCACTTCTCCCCCTAAAGACCAAGGACTTTAATTCATCCTGACTCTGATTGACCTTGAAGCCCTCCACAGAGCTAGGCAGTACTCTATATGGACCTGTGATGTTATTGCTACATGAAATTTTCAGATGCAGAAATTCCTACTACCACTGCAAATTACTATGTCCTCTGTAATTTATAGTGTTCAAAGAGTTGCCTGGAGCTCTGCTATTAAGTGACTTGCCCAGAGTCACCAAGCTAGTACATGTCAGAGGCAGGATCTGACTTTCAGATTAGCTTTCTATTCCTTGTGTCTACTATCTTTCTGTTTTAGAAAATAAACAATTTTTTTTTAACTTTATTCTTCTTGAATTTTTTTACCTTTTTTTTGGTCTTTATTTTCTTTTACAATATGATTATTATAGAAATGCTTTACATAGCTACAGATGTGTAACTTGCACCAAATTGCTTACCTTCTCAATGGTGGTACAATGGAAAGAGAGGGAGAGAATGTGAAACTCAAAAATATAAAAATGAATTTTAAAAACAGTAAACATATTAAAAAAACATTTTTCAATGCAGCTATGATACTGTGGGGCTGGAACAACAAATTAAAAGCCTTGGATCTATATTTTCAATCTCTTGTTTCCTGCTAGATGAGTTAGGGGTGTGTTACAAAGAAAATTATCAGCTCTTTCTCTTTAATATCAGTCTAAATGATATAATTCATATCTACTCCTCTGAAATGTCAATTAGCTAATAAACATTTATTAAATGTGTACTTTGTGCCAAGAACTATGCTAAGTGCTAGAAATACAAAAAGAAGCAAAAGATAATCTCTGCTCAATATCTTTCTATTTTTTTATTTGTGTATTATTATTACTATTATTATTATTTGCTGAGGCAATTGGGGTTAAGTGACTTGTTCAGGATCACATAGCTAGGAAGTGTTAAGTGTTAAATGTCTGAGGCCAAATTTGAACTCAAGTCCTCCTGAACTTCAGGGCTGGTGCTCTATCCACTGCACCACTTAGCTGCTAGCTCAATATCTTTTTAAAAGAGGGAGACAGCAAAGAAACAAATATGAATAAAGAAGAAAAAGTTATATACACATATATATAAAAGCATATTTTTATGTGTGTATATATATACATATGAAAAATAGGAAATAATTTTATTTATTTATTTTTGCTGAGGCAATTGGGATTAAGTGACTTGCCCAGGGTCACACAGCTAGGAAGTGTTAAGTGTCTGAGGCCACATTTGAACTCAGGTCCTCCTGATTTCAGGGCTGGTACTCTACCCACCGTGCCACCTAACTGCCCCTAAATAGGAAATAATTAAAAGAGGGAAGGTAGTAGAATTAAGAAGTATTGGGAAATGTTTTCCTCAGAGGATGAGATTTTAATTAGGTCTTGAAGAAAGCCAGGAAAGTCAAAAAGATTCCCGAAGATGAAGAGAAAGAACATTCCAGACATGGGGGACAGATAGAGAAAATACCTGGAGCCAAGAGATGGAATATTTTTTATTTGAGGAAAATTAAGGAGGTTAGTGTCACTGGGCTGAAGAGCATGTGGTGTAAAATAATCTGTAAAAAGATGGAAAAGTAATGAGATAGGAGAAGGAGTTAGGAAATGAAGGGCTTTGAATGATAAACAGAAGATTTTGTGTTTAATTCTGGAGGTGATATGGAGGGGTATGTATGACATGGTTGTATCTACACTTTAGGAAAATCACTTTGGCAGTTGAAGAGAGGATAGTTTGAAATGGGGAGAGATTTGAGACAGACAGAGCTACCAGAAAAACAGCAATCAAGATGGTAAGATCTGGACTAGAGTAGAGGCAGTGTCAGAGAAGAGATGGAGGCATATTTGAGCGATGTTGAAAAAGTGACACCAACAGGCCTTGGCAATGGCCTGGAAAGACCATGAGGGGGCCAGGATAACTCCCAGATGGTGAGCCTTAGGTACTGAGATGATAGTGTTGTTCTCTACAGTAACCGCCAAGTAAGAGGTTGAGAGGATTTAGGGAGAAAGACAATAAGCTCTGTTTCATGCATTTAAAATATCCTCTGAATGTCCATTTCAAGATGTCTGAAAGATTGTTAGAAATGTGAAACTGTAGGTCAGTAGAGAATTTAGCCAAGAAAAGGTAGATTTGAGAATCACCAACATAGAAATGCTCCATTGGAACTGATGACATCACTGAGTGAAGTGCTAGAGGGAGAAAAGAAGAAGGCTCGACCCTGAGGGACACCTACAATTAGAGGGTATAAGAGAGTATATAGGGAGGTATGGTGATGCATAGTGTCAAAGGCTGCAGAGAAGTTAAGGAGAAAGAGGACTAAGAAAAGGCCATTACATTTGGTAACTGAGAGATTCTTAGTAACTTTGGAGAGAGCAGTTTGAGTGGGATGATAAAGTCAGAAGTTCAGTTGTTAAGTGTTAAGAAGTGAGCAAAAGGAGAGGAAAATAGAGCACTAGTGTAGATGGTCTGGCCATACAGGTAGAAGAGAATTATAGAATGATAGTGGGGATGGAAAGATCAAGTGAGGGTATTTTGGTGATAAGAGATACATAGACATGTTTCCATGTAGAGGGGAAAGAGCCAATAGTCAGTGAGATATTAAAGATAAATGAGAGAGTAAGGATGACAGAGGGCCAGTCTACTGGAGGGTGTAGGACAGAATGAGATCCCTTGTGGAAAGGTGGGCTTTGATGAGGAACAAAGCTGACTCATCATGTGAAATATGGGTGAAAGAGGAAATAGTAGTAGAAGGCATCTAAGTGAGATGAAATAAAGATTGGACAAAGGAACTCACAGCAAACAGCTTCAATTTTTTGGTAAAAATATGAGGCAAGGTTCCCAGATAAATGGGTGGGGGAGAGGGGAGCCCTGAGAAGTTTGAGAAGGGATGCAAAGATTTGGAAAAGCTGCTATGGGGAATGAGACAGTGAGCTGATTAAGAAGGTGCAGAAGGACAGCCTAGTGACAAAGAGAGTCAAGTTGAGATTCTCTCCATTATCATTCATTTGCAAGAGTGGGAGTCATCTAAGGCTGAGGCTTGCATGGTAGGGTACAATTGTTCATAGGAGAAGGAAGCCAGGGACTAAAGAGAAGAAAACAGTGTAGAGCTTAACTGAGTTGCCAAGGGATCAAAAATGTGGAAGAAAGGAGAGAGTGCCTAGTGTGTGGGGATGGCCTGGGAGAGAATCAAGGAACTGAGGGATTGGAGGTCATGATGTGAAAAGGAACTAAGGTTTGGTAAAGGAAGGCAGATGAAGAGGCAGGTAGTCAGAGAAGGATATTTCAGAATTCTTGAATATGAAGGTGGTGTATTTGTGGGTGATGGCAAGATCCAGGGCTCATCTAATGGAAGTGGGATGAAGTAAGTAGGTCATGGGAAGTGAGTTGACTGAAGAATTGAGTAGTGAGTGTGTTTGATGGAGAATCAATATATGTGTTGAAGTCTCTTAGTAGGAGACAAGAGTTTAAAGAAGAGAGAAAAATTGTGAGCTGGGTATAAAATTCTTTTAGGGAGGAAGGAGGGTGACTTGGATATCTGGACAAAGTCTACTTGGATTTTGATAAGAGTGGGAGAGATAAATAACATGGACCTTGGGGAGAGAATCTGAAAGTGGCAACGGGAAGCAAGCAACAGTTCAACTCCCCAGTGAACTGAGAGGAATAAATAGAGGCGCAGACTATACTGGGTGGCCAGAGAGGCAATCCAGAGGGAACAATGTAAGGACTAAGTGGTGTTTGACTGGGATTTTGGAATAGTAGGGTTCAAGATGATGAGGAAAATGGGGTTCTGAATCATCGGTATGTGTAGGTCTAACCAGATGAAAAAATGTTCATCACTGAAGGCAGCATTCCTCTTTTTATAGAAGAGGTTGTCTCCTGCTCAGACAAGAGACAAGTACAATATGAAATGGAATACACTTGGTTAGATAATCAAGAGGAAAACCTTATTTCACTACTCCTCTTCACTCTAAGGGCTGGGATTCCATTGCATTTATTATCTGTATCATCTATACTAGAATTAATCATGACACTTTTATATTGTTCTTTAAATGGTTCACATGCAATACATGTATATATATGTAAAACATATGTGCATAAATACACATGTAAAACATACATATATGCATAATATATTTGTGTATGCTATTGTGTTATAAGGAATGATGAAGGGATAGTTTTAGAAAAAATCAGGAAAGACTTTTTATGAATTGATGCAAAGTGGGAAGAATTATTTATACAATAACAACAGTATTGTAATGACAAACAACTTTTAAAGACTTAGGAACTCTGATCAATACAATATTCCAGCCTCAATTCCAGATAACTCCTGATGAAGCATACTATCTATTTTCAAAGAGAGAGTGCAGATTGAAGTTTTTTTTTTTTTTTAATACATATATGTTTAAAGCAGGAATTTGTTTTATTTGACTATATGTATTTGTAATGGTTTTTGTTTTTGCTTTTTCAATAGGGAAAGGAAGGTTAGAGGGAGAAAATTTGAAACTGGAAATAAAATAAAACTGAATTTTTTAAAAAAGTAAAGTTGTGGGAATAAAATACAATTTGTGTGGGGGTGTCCACTAACAAACTTGGCTCAAGAAGGTCAATTTTGAAAAATTGCATTAAGGCTTACCTTCATCGTTATATTCTCTGGCTGCT
The DNA here is from genome assembly GCF_016432865.1 of Antechinus flavipes. Classification (NCBI taxonomy): domain Eukaryota; kingdom Metazoa; phylum Chordata; class Mammalia; order Dasyuromorphia; family Dasyuridae; genus Antechinus; species Antechinus flavipes. Next base: position 466,532,904 of record NC_067400.1, read on the forward strand.
CCACCTCCCAATCCATGTATGGCAGAAAATCTACGTCTTCTGTGGTGATAAGTTCCAAAATATTTGGATTATTAGAATCCAATGATATATTGCCATCCTGAGTAAAAACAAGTATATTTAGAACTAATTTTTATAATAGAGCTTTCATGATACCATAGTCAGAAGACAGAAAACACTAAATCTCAAATTGGGAACACTCTTAAAATTAGATGATGAAATCAATAAATGTCACCTTCTAAAACTGAAGCTAATCAAAATAAATCCATGAAATTAATCAACTGCAAAAGTGGATGAACTATTTCCATAACTAGATAGCTTTAAAACAATCAGGAAAATAACCAAAATATAGCTTACTGAAGTCAATCCAATTCAACATGTGACAATTAGATGAGGGTTTATTTTCCATAAAGCAACAAAACTCAAATTAGAAAAATATAAAGAAAAGAAATTAAAATCAGAAAAAATGAAATTAAAACCTAAAAAATGGAATCTAAGGATTAGGCTGACATGGAACATGGGCAAACAAAACTTAACGGGAGAAACCATAAAATTAGAATAATGGGGAATCAAGGGAAAGACTTGCATTTCAAATGACAGGGTATAAGAACAACTTGTCTATTAATCTAAAGTACCTATTAATTTAAACACCTGTTTTTGCAAGAACATAAAATAAAATCTTTTCCTGGATTCATCAGTGAAGCAGAGGGGTTCTTGGCAAAGCATTTTGTTTCTTACAGACAAACTTTTGCTTATGTATTAAAGGCAGGAATTTGGCTAGGCAAGGGTCTTTTCTTCTTTGTGGTCTTTTCTTCTACTGTTCATTTTTAAGAAAGAACAAAACAGATTTGGAGCTGAGGATTTTTTTGGGGAGGTGGAGGGTGGGGGAGGTTGGTCATCATTACCAAACTCAGAGAATTCCTGGAAATGTGACAAAATGATAGCATATACAAGGAAATTAAATAGGGAGTAACATGGACTTTCTTACTCTAAGAATGAAGTCTCTTGCAGAAAAACTGCTTTTGGAAATCAATAAAGATTCTGAAAGCAGTAATTAGATGGGGTGATTCTAACTCTGTGAGTGAAAGAGCATGGTACTTGGGACAAGGAATTACCTTCTGGAGAGATACTCGTTTCCTGTTATGGGCCAGAATTCTAAACTTGAAACAAGGATGCTTACAAGATACCAAGTGGAATTGAGGAGGCAATGGCTAGTTTAGCATGGTTCAGTATGATTGATTTAATCCTACAACAAATAATGGTTTCCTAGTGCTATAATTGATTTATACTCAGTGTAGAGCATATAAGGTAGGAGCCTCAGCTAGGTTGATTCAGAGATTCAGAGAGGCAGAGACAGAGAAGACAAAGGACTGGCAGCAGGAGCTTAAGCTTCCAGAACCAAGGGGAGAAATTTAATTCAATCTTCGATCTTCCTGGTGGTGGGCCAGTTTTCAGCCAAGGCTCAATGGAACACCTATTGAAAGTCTTTCTGTTTGTATCTGGAGATAACTTCAAATAGTCAATTTGAGTAAGGGAGGGTCTAAGCACCCCATCCCATGCAGGAGATAAAAAATTGAGGAATGAAGGTTGACTCCTAGATTGTGAAGATGGTCGTACCCTCCATAATACTGGAGAAGTTAGTAAGAGAGGAGGATTGAGTGGGAAAGATAATGAATTCAGTTTTGTACATGCTGAGTTTAAGATGTCCATGTGGCATCCAGTTTGAAATTTGTAATAGGCACTTGAAGATGTGAGACTGGAAGTCAGGAAAGAGTTAGGACTAGAAATAACAAACCAGAGAACTGATGAGATAAAAAAAATTGAAAAAATAGAGGAAGAGAAAAGTGCTCAGGTCGGAGCTTTAGTGGACATTTATAATTAATGGCAAATCCTGCATCTTGAAGATCCAGCAAAGGAGACTAAGAAGGAATGATCAGACAGGATCAAGCAAAACCAGGAAAGTGTGTTAAGGAGAAGAGGGTGATCAAAGAAACTACTCTCCTTATTGTGAGGAAAAGGGAGCAACTCAATGGAGATTATATTTCAAGTCAGAAGCTAGAAGCAGAGAGGAACTCTGCAGCCTCGTGACCAGTGAAGCTGTACTTGACAGTGATCATGAAATCAGCAGGTTACCATTATGCAGTGGCTTTGTGAGATCAAAAAAAAAAAAAAAAAAAAAAAAAAAAAAGGCGCCCCCCTCATGGGGTTACACACTTCTTATGTAGAAATACTACTAGTCTTACAGCTCCAGAGGTTATGTATTAAAGGTGAGGAGTTTGGCTAGGCAAGGAAAAGAATTTGCCTTTTGGTCTTTTTTTCTACTGCTCGTTTTCCAGAGAGTTGTCTCCAATTTAAACCTAAACTAGCTTATTCCCAAGAAATGCTAAAATGAGCCTATTCTTCTTCTTCTTCTTCTTTTTTTTTTGGTTGCTGAGGCAATTGGGATTAAGTGACTTGCCCAGAGTCACACAACTAGGAAGTGTTAAGAGTCTGAGACCAGATTTGAACTCAAGTTGGTGCTCTATCCACTGCCTCACTTACCTGCCCCAAGGCTCTTCTTTTTCTTCTTGTTCTTTTTTTTTTTTTTTTAAATTCTTTTTCTATTTATTCTTTAGTAAGCATACTCAGGTCAATTCTCTCAGACTATACTGTTTGTATGGAATGGCTAATCTTCTCTGAGACTTTTTTTTTTTAAGATGCCTTTTTCTATTTAACAACATGTGGATCAATTGATATGTCTTGAGACTGTCTTAATTAGCATATTTTTAGATGATTCTGAGACCTGGTCAGTCTGCCAGATTTAACTTGGCTTTTCTTTGATCCCTCCTTGATTCCTTCCTGATTCTTTCCCCTTACTTCATGGATCCTGCCTCTGCTCCCCTGAGAATTTAAAAATTGTGTTTCCCCAAGAACAAGTTGCTTATTCAGTATCACTGCCTTGCATAGTTGTATTTGCTTGAGCCTGTGAAGCTATTTTGACATAAATAAAATAGCAAACCTTTGTAATCTGTAGTGGATATGTGACTTATTTCTTCAGGTCAATTGAACTGTAACTGAATCTCTAATATACTATTTTTATATAATGTTATTTTACAATTAGGCTCTCCCAAATTTATTTCATATTACCACTCCTGGTACCTTTTTTTTTTTTTAACCACTTCATTTGGATGATGACCACACATCTTCTCCATGTATGTGCTGGTCACATGTGTTCCACATTTCCCATTAGTGTTAGAATTTGGGGGAAAATGTGTTCCAGTCTCTGAAGGAAATAGTTTATTAGAGTGCAGCTGAGTGACATAGTAGATAAAGCACCAAGACCTGGAGTTAAGATCTGAGTTCAAATCCAACCTCAGACACTTATTATTAATATTATAACTGCTGTCAACCTCATATTCCTCATTTATAAAATGAGAAAAATAACAATACTTAGTTCCCAAGACTGTTGTAAGGATCAAATGAAATAATAGTTGTAAAGTTCTTAGCATAGAGCTGACAAGTAGTAAATTAACATGTAAAATGTTAGCTATTATTTTTATCATCATTATTGTTTTTATTGATGTTATTTTTCTTATACTCTTTTGTTAAATGCTTATGTTAAATTGCTTTGAATTAATTGTATCTTCTAGTTAACTAATAAATGTAAACATATCATTGTGATGTTTTGACCTATCATCTTGATTGAATTAATTTGGAGTGTGCCTGGACTTCTATCTCCTACTCAGTTGCGTAGAGAATGGTCTCTTTGGGTTTTAGACATTAAGGATTGTTTCTATTCTATCCCTTTAGATAAGGAGGTTAGGATGATATGAAAAGATTTGTCTTCTCAGTGCCCAGTGTTAACTTAGCTGAGCCCTATAAAAGATATTGACAGTTTTGCCACAGGGAATGAAAAATAGTCCTACTATGTGTCAAATATATGTTGCTGCTGCTCTTACTTCAGTAAGAAAAGCATTTCCTTGAAGGGATGTCTACCAATTGGAGCATGGCTGAATAAATTGTGGTATATGAATGTTAAGGAATATTATTGTTTTATAAGAAATGACCAGCAGGATGAATACAGAGAAGCTTGGAGAGACATACATGAACTGATGCTGAGTGAAATGAGCAGAATCAGGAGATCATTATACACTTCAACAACAATACTACATGATAATCAATTCTGATGGTCGTGGCTCTCTTCAACAATTAGAGGATCCAAATCAGTTCCAATTGATCTGTAATGAACAGAACAATCTACATCCAGAGAAAGAACACTGGGAAATGAGTATGGACTACAACATAACATTTCCACGCTTTCTGTTAATGTTTGCTTGCATTTTTGTTTTTTCTTCTCAAATTATTTTTATCTTCTTTCTAAATCCGATCTTTCCTATGCAACAAGACAACTGTATAAATATGTATACATATATTGTATTTAACATATACTTTAACATATTTAACATGTATGGGACTACCTGCCATCTAGGGGAAGAGGTAGGGGGAAGGAGTGGAAAAGTTGGAATAGGAGGTTTTGCAAGGGTCAATATTGAAAAATTACCCATGCATATGTTTTGTATATAAAAAGCTATAATAAAAAAAATAAAATAAAGCATTTCCAAAAGTTATTATATTACATGGATGATATATTGGGATGTGCACCTGAGGAGCAAATGTTAGAAGCATGATTACAAAAGACCATAGAAACACTAAGGAACTACAAATTGCATATAGCTCCAGAAAAAAATTCAAAGGCATGCTACTTTTCAATATTTAGGATATGAAATATATCCTAAGGTATTGGAATACATGGGAGCCACCTGATAGTGGGCTGCCGGAGATCCAACACACAATGGATCTTCTCTTGTGAGAGGATGATACAAGGAGACTGAGAAGCTGTTGCTTTGTCTGACCTCTTTCCTCCTTCCTCTGCCTCCAATTTATCTCATTCTCAGTCCATAACACCTGTGTCAGCAAAGACTGCCCTGCAACTCCTTTAGATGTTATGATCCACAGCTATGGAGGCTCTTGGAGAATTGACCTGTCCTGTAACACTAAGATGCTTACAGTACAAAAACTTTCTTTAAGAACAGAAAAGTTGAACACCTTAAATGACTTTCAGAAATTAATAGGAGCTATCTAATGGATGTGTCCAGTGTCAGGCTTAGCTACCTATCAATTACAATCATTATATGACATTTTAAGGGGAGACAGTGCTTTAAACTCACCATGCCAGCTTACAAAAGAAGCTCAAGAGACTTTGAGAGAAGTTGAACCGGCTTTATCCAATGTGGCTGAAAAAGTCACTCAAAAACCCTTGGAAATATCAGTTTTTGCTACAAAAGAGGCACCCACAGCAGTTCTTCATCAAGGACACTGTGATTGAGGGGTGAACCTCCCAGCACAACCAGACCAAAGCCTTACTCCTTACCCAGTGCTTGTGGCTAGAATTTTATTAAAGGCCATTAAGAGAGTAGTACAATTATCTGGGATAAGACCTGAAAAGATATACACCATTTACACCAATACACAAATTAATGTATGCTGTGAAACCATCCCAGAGTGGCAAATTTTATTGGCCACAGATCCACATTTTACACGCGTCTCCATTAAAGATTAAAGATACATAATCGGTGATGGATTCTTGAAGAAAAGGTTTTTTAAGGTTCCTCTTAAAGGACCAACTATCTTTACAGATGCATGCAAATATAAGATTTGTGCTATATACTCTCGTGACTTAACTATAAAGAGAGTAATCAGAACTCCTTTTCAGTCCACTCAGCAAAATGAATTGTATGCAGTCATGCTAGCTCTTATTTATTATCCAGGAGATATAAATATAATATCTGATTTGGCCTATACAGTAGGTGTGGTACAAAGAATTGCCACAGCCCAAATAAAATTTGTAGCTTCTAATTTATATCAGCTCTTTAAGGAATTTCAAGAGCAAGTGAGAAAGCATCTAGGTAAGATTTATATTTTTCATGTCTACTCTCATCGTGGAGTTCTAGGTCCTATTTCTTGTGGAAATTCAAAGGCAGATCGCCTTCTAACCATGTTATTAACCAATACTCCTTTATTTCAAGTAGCCCAAGAATCTTGTTCTAAATAACATCAGGCTCCTCGAGTTTTACGTTTGCAATTTGGGATAACAAAAGAGGAAGCTAGGAACACAGTAAAAGCCTCTATAGCTTTCCCCTCCCATGCTCCTCCAGGGAAGAACCCTCGTGATTTGAGACCCAGTGAAATTTGGCAAATGGATGTGACCCAGTATAAATCTTTTGGTCGTCTGTCTTTTATCCATGTTGTAGTAGACACCTTTTTTCAGGATTTACTTTTGCAGTATCAGCAGCAAAAGAGACAGCCCTAGTGGTCACTGAATTCCTTAGATAAGCTTTTGCAATTATGGGTGTGCCACAAGCAATAACAACAGATAATGGACCTGCATATACTTTTAAACATTTTGTACACTTTTGTGCACAGTATCAGATTTTATACACCACTGGCATACTTTTTAATCCTCAAGGACAGGCAATAGTAAAGAGGAGAAACAGACATTAAGATGCTCCTCCAAAAACAAAAGAAAGAGGGAGCCACAGGTAACCCTAGAGAACTTCTAAATTTAGCTTTTAATACCAGGGGTCCTCAAACTACAACTCGCAGGTCAGATTCGGCAGCTGAGGACGTTTATTCCCCTCACTTAGGGCTATGAAGTTTCTTTATTTAAAGGCCCACAAAACAAAAGTTTTTGTTTTTACTATAGTTTGGCCCTCCAACAGTCTGAGGGACAGTGAACTGGCTCCCTATTTTAAAAGTTTGAGGACCCCTGCTTTATACGATTAACTTCTTGATTTTTGTCAAAGATGCACTGGCTCCAGCAGACAGGTTTTATAACCCACCAGAAGGGCAGTGTCCAGTGTGAGCAGCTCCACTACCTTTAGATAATCGCCAGGTGAGACCCAGAAAGTGGTGAGTGGAAGGGACTAGATAGGTTAACTGCTTGGGGGAGAGGGTTTGCTTGTATCTCTACAGGTGGAGAAGGAATCAGATGGGTGCCAACAAGCCATATTCACCTTGTTCATTGTAGAGAGATGGAGCAGACCCTTGAAACAAAAGAGAAGACCCAAGAAATATCGGGTGGTTCTATTGCTGATTATGCTCACCACTGAAAGAGCCTGGCAGTTATGGCGTTTGACTCATGGACATCAAAAATTGTTAGACTTGAAAATCCTCAGGAATCATTGGATTTTCTGAGAAATGTTAAGAGTGTTGCAGGATTTCAAAATCTGCTAGAATCATTGGATTCCCTAACACATAAAAGGACTGTTGCAGGATTTCAAAAACTTGGGGGGATCATTAGATTTCCTGATATGTGAAACAATGGACAAGATTGGTTTTGGACTATCTCTTGGCTGCTGAAGAAGGTGTATGTGTGACTGTTGTTTACATACCCTCCTTTTAGGATTTCTGGCAATCTTTTACAACACCATGTTGATTCATATTGTTATACCGCTACTTGAGTATACAATTCATGTTTGTTACACCACATCTAGCCTGCACTGACTGTGGGAGAGTCATCACTAATAGCCTCTGCGTTATTGCTATGTGCTTGTGTAGTACCTCCCATGCTGATGGGTTTGTGTATAATAAGACCCTTCAGCCCAGAAACCCGCTAGCAACCCCCACTTCCCTTTGGTGCTTTTCATCTCCCTTACTGAGATGTCAGGGAGGGCATGATCATCTCCTTTTTAGTGCTTTCACCTCCCTTTCTGAGAAGTTGGGGGGAGGGGTGATCACCTCCTTTTTGGTGCTTTCACCTCCTTTCCTGAGGAGTCAGGGATGGCATGACCACCTGTGTTCTAAAACAAAAGAAAGTGGGAGATGTAATGGGCTGAAGCTCAAGTTGATGCAGGGAGGTCCCAAGCACGTGAGGCTAAATAGTAATTGGACGACACTCTATTAATATATGCTTGGAGAAAGAATGGCCCTGCCCACTCTCTGCAAGTTTTGATGTGTTGTATAGGAAATGACGTAGAGACGATTTTGGTGGGTGGAGAGAGAGAGAGAGACAGAGAGAGAGAAGAGAGGCTGCTGGTTAGGTTCCTGTAGCAAGTGCTCTCACTTCCTTCCCCCTTCACCTCCACAAAGAATAAAGATCGATTTTCCCTTAGCCTGAATTCCTGACTCTGGCTGATTTTAAAATATGCGGTCATCACATGGTTCCATCTCTAATAATGTGTGCCACTGAAACAGCCTGGCTATTAACCTTATGTGTATGGCTACTGATTTATGAACATCAAAAACTGTCAATGAGACTGCTGCAGGACTTCAAAACCTGCAGGAATCATTGGATTCCCTGACATATGAAATAATGGACAATAGATTGGTTTTGGACTATCTCTTGGCTGCTGAAGGAGGTGTACATATGGTTGTTAATTATATACTATCCTTCTAGGACTTATGGACACATATAATTCCTCATATTGCTTCATGTTGTTTGTTACATCACTGCTAGCCTGTGTTATATTACTATGTGCTTATGTAATACCTCCCATGCTGATGGATTTATGTATACTTGTTTCAAGTAAGATCCTTCAGCCCAGAGGAAACCTAACAATATCTGGCTTGACTCCCCATTTCCCTTTGGTGTTCTCATCTCCCTTCCTGAGAAGTCAAGGGAGGGTGTGACCACCTGTGTTCTAAAATAAAAGAAAGCAGGAGATGTAGAGGGACGGAACTCTGGAGAAATACACTTGAAACTAGGATACTTATAACAAGGTGTTAACTCAGTGTGATTATTGAGATGATGGTTCTCTAGTTTACATATACTTAGTATTTGATATGGTGATGTAATGGTTCTACAATTCACACATACTCAGTATGCTGTAATGATGTAATTGTAATAACGTATTTAAGGGCTGAGAGGATTGGAAATAGAGGTGTTCCATCTTTGACCATCCTCCTGGTGGCTCTCCTGCTTACTTCACTCCTCCACTAAGACCAAGACTGGTCCCGAGATCCTCCAGAGCTAGTGTAGACACTACAATTTTGGGCTACCCATATTAGTTCTTCAGACAAAAATATCCTTATAACCAATTCAGTAAAACTGAACAGTGTTCTGCAATTAATCAGAACTTAATAATTTGTTGAATTCTAATCAAAGTATCCTATTTTTATGGGAAAGTCTAGGAATCAATGATCAGCACAGAATGGTTTGCCTTCCATTGGTTCAGCTAACATAAAATGATTACCCTTCAAAAATCAATACAAATTTCCTACCAGGTAATCCTGCCATCAAGGTAGTATTCTTCAGATCCTGAATGTAATCCTAGTAGACCACCATATTCTATGAACTAGGTTCCATGCTAGTATTCTAGCTTTTATAAAGCTTAGGCAGCCAAATATATAAAGACAATCATTAACAATAGATAAGACCCCCCAGGTTGTCTTTCTAATTGCCAACCATCATAGGAATGAACTGTCATATTTTAGTAGGCTCTATTAACAGGCACCTATTATTGCCCACTGGAGTCATGGGGATAGTCTACCGCTTCTACAATGGTCAAGAGATTAGCCTCAATCCTTATGTCTAGTAACTTCCTCACTAGAGGAGAAAAATATTTGCATTACCTGTCTTAAAAGAATGTGTTTAAGAAAAGACTTTTATAGCTGGAAAACTCTACTGGAATGTGAGATGTTGGAATATTCTATTAATAAAATAAAAGGTATATAATTATTAATAATAAATCTATGCTTTGTAATATTCTAGAAGATATGTTTTTTAGCAAAATGTCAAAATGTTAGTTTTCCTACTTCATCACATAAAGTGCATGACAAATTTAATAACAATATAATTAAATATAAATAATATTTAATAGACCTATTTGCTTATTTTATTATTTAGATAATTAAAATAATTTAATTACTTATTAACAATAATACTTACCCTTTTCTCAACTGCCACAAAACTTGTAAATTGTGTTATAATAGAGTTCTCCTTGCTGAGTTTAATAATCAGAGACTTCAAAATTTGCTTCTTCATCTAGGTTGGAACATTTTAAATAGATAGAAATATTATACTAAACAGATGTATTTGTATTTAAGGTATATGAATAATTCACATAGACATACATATTATGTTCTTTTTAAATTCTGGTTCTTATTACTTCTTTAATGAAAATTCTAGAAAACTGTTTTCCCTGTAGATAAAGAAGTATGATCTCATGTTCAGAAAGAACATTGGACTTGAAATCAGAACATATGGATTCAAGCTTTGGCTTTCCCACATTCTTCAATATGTGATAATCTCTCAGCTTTGGTTTTCTCATCTATAAAATGTGCACAACACTACCTGTTTTACGAATAAAATAAGAATGTATGTGAAAATGTTTTCTAAACTGTAAGTTTCCATGCAAAAAAAAGTTTTCTTCCAGATTTTTCACTTTCATAAGATAAGTGACTCTGTCACCCATCTAACAGATCTGATAAATCATATAGAAAAGAATTGAATCAAATAAGAAAAGCTGCCTAATCTCAAAAAAAAGACTAAAAAAATCTTTTAAATAATTTATCAGTTCATCAATCCAAAAGTCTGATAATTTAGTATTAGGTTAATGTAAGCTCTCCCTCCCTAAAAGTAACCATTGCCTCCCTGGAGTTTGACTTTCCCACATTCTTCAATACGTATGTCAACAAACATAACAGCTCTAAATTCTCTCATTATATAATCTTCTTTAAGACAAATTTTTTCACCCTAAAAAATACATTTATTTCTTTATTCCGATTCCCTAACTTCACATATTGCTGGCTATATCAGTTTAAGATTTTCTAAAAATCAAGGCATACTTTATATAGAAAGAACAAACCTCATGTTTTGTTTCATCCTCATGAAGTATTCCATCTTCATAATCTCTGATGATAGCTCTAGCTGTTAGCTTGTGAAGCATCTACATTTTAGAAGCAAAAGAAAACACATAACTTCTTTGATTACTACTTTACCTTCTAGATTTTTTATTATTATTATTATTTTTTTTTGCTGAAGCAATTGGAGTTAAGTGACTTGCCCAGGATTATACAGCTAGGAAGTGTTAAGTGTCTGAAACCAAATTTGAAGTCAGGTCCTCCAGACTTCAGAGATGGTGAATCTATGCATTGTGCCACCTAGCTGCCCCAACCTTCTTGACTTTTTAAAAGTCATTAATTAATTTCCTTAGTTCTTTAATTTGATTATTCTTTATTATAAGCAAGTAGCAGATTTGTTGTGTTTTTTTTAAGTGTAACTAAGAATTTTTATTTTATTTTATTTTATAATAACTTTATATTGACAGAATCCATGCCAGGGTAATTTTTTTACAACATTATCCCTTGCACTCGCTGCTGTTCCGATTTTTCCCCACCCTCCCTCCACCCCCTCCCCTAGATGGCAAGCAGTCCTATATATGTTAGATATGTTGCAGTATATCCTAGATACAATATATGTTTGCAGAACCGAACAGTTCTCTTGTTGCATAGGGAGAATTGGATTCAGAAGGTAAAAATAACCTGGGAAGAAAAACAAAAATGCAAATAGTTCACATTCATTCATTTCCCAGTGTTCTTTCTTTGGATGTAGCTGCTTCTGTCCATCCTTGATCAATTGAAACTTGAGTTAGGTCTCTTTGTCAAAGAAATCCACTTCCATCAGAATACATCCTTATACAATATCGTTGTTGAGGTATAAAATGATCTCCTGGTTCTGCTCATTTCACTTAGCATCAGTTCATGTAAGTCTCTCCAAGCCTCTCTGTATTCATCCTGCTGGTCATTTCTTACAGAACAATAATATTCCATAACATTCATATACCACAATTTATCCAGCCATTCTCCAATTGATGGGCATCCATTCAATTTCCAGTTTCTAGCCACTACAAACAGGGCTGCCACAAACATTTTGGCACATACAGGTCCCTTTCCCTTCTTTAGTATTTCTTTGGGATATAAGCCCAGAAGTAACACTGCTGGATCAAAGGGTATGCACAGTTTGATAACTTTTTTGGCATAATTCCAGATTGCTCTCCAGAATGGTTGGATTCGTTCACACCTCCACCAACAATGCATCAGTGTCCCGTTTTCCCGCATCCCCTCCAACATTCATCATTATTTTTTCCTGTCATCTTAGCCAATCTGACAAGTGTGTAGTGGTATCTCAGAGTTGTCTTAATTTGCATTTCTCTGATCAATAGTGATTTGGAATACTCTTTCACATGAGTGGTAATAGTTTCAATTTCATCATCTGAAAATTGTCTGTTCATATCCTTTGACCATTTATCAATTGGAGAATAAGTAGCAGATTTGTCTCTAAGACATCCAAAGCTAGGAGGATATCTGTCCAGATGTTCTCTGAGGAAAGAGAAAACAGTGTAACCTAAAGATTCTTTTCCCTCTCTTTAAAGGTTATTCATAAAAAGAATTGACTTTAAGAAATTACTTAGATGGCCCTTAGTATCTGTTTTTTGTTTTGTTTTTTTTTTCAAAGTAATACTACACTTTTATTTATTTAAAATTATTTATAAAATTTATTTTTAATCATCAAAAAATCTACTTAGTCTCCTTTCACCTTCATCCCTCCAAACTGAGAAAAGAAAGAAAAACAAATTCCCTATTATAAACATGTTAAGCAAAATGAATTCCTATATTGGTCAAGTAAAAAAAAAATATTTATACTCTGAGTCCATCATCTATCAAGAGGTAGATAACATTTCATCATGGATTCCTTTGGAATCATGATTCTATATTGCACTGATCAGAGTTGTTAATATTCAAAATTGTTTGTTTTTTTCAATAGTACTCTCACTGTATAAAACACTTGGTTCTGCTCACTTCACTCTGCATGATTCACATAAACCTTCCTAGGTTTATCTGAAACCATCCCCTTCAACATTTCTTATAATAGGACATTCCATCATTATTTTAAATTGTAACATTCTCAGTCATTTCCAAATTGATGGGCACACCTTCAATTTCTAATTCTTTACCACCACCAAGAGAGCTGTTATGAATATTTTTGGGTCTCTTTAAAGTTTGTTTTGTTTTGAACTACTATTTCCCTTAACTTATATTCTCTCACCTATGCAAATTTTTAGTATTTGTTTTTAAATTTTTCTTTCCCTTATCCCACTCACAATTAAGTAACCATTTGTGGTTATGCAAAACATTTCCATATAAGTCAAGTTGTGAAAAAAAATCCACAGCTCTCTCACCCTAATGAAAATTAAAACTCTCAAAAAATTAAGTTTAAAAAAAAGAGCGATAAAGAGAAAAAGAATGCTTCAATCTGAATTCAGACACAATCAGTTGTTTCTCTCAATATGGATAGGATTTTTCATCATAAATCCCTCAAAGTAGTACTATGTGGATGATTGTGCTACTGAGAATAGCAAAGTCATTTATAGATGGTCAATCCAGAACACTGCTCTTACTTTGTATACAATACATTTTACTTTGCTTAAGTTCATGGAGGATTTTCCAGGGTTTTTTTTTTTTTTTTTCTGAGAGCATCCATAGAATTTATTCATAGACTAATTATATTCCATCACAACACATACTTCAGTTTATTGAGCCATTCCCTAATTGATGGGCATCCCCTCAATTTCCAATTTTTTTTTGCCTTGAGACTGCTATGAATATTTTTGTACATATAGGTCATTTCCTTTTTTAAAAATTTTGAATCTCTTTTGGTATTCTTAAGGATATGCATGAATTTATAGTCCTTAGGGTACAGATCATATATTTTGATATTTATCAAGTGGAGCATGGCTCTTATTTTTTTTAAATATTTGACTCATTTTAATATTACATATTGGGGGAGCAGAGCCAAGATGGTAGAGAGGACACACAGGTCTATCTAAGCTCTCCTTTATCCTCACATAACTTTTTTTATGAAACAGCCTCAGAATTAGTGCTTAATTGTCAAAAAGTCTGTTTTTGCTCATGGAAGGAGACCATAACTCAGGCACAACATCATAGGCAGTGAGAGCCAGTGAAAGAGCTCACATTGAGCAGCCCTGAGGGGGGCAGGGTATAGTCTTTGCTAGTGGAAAATTTGTGGGGAGAACTTTATCATAGTATCGACTACTCTGCTCCGGCAGCAAACCAGTGGATCAGTGGAGAGGTGATAAACACAGGGGATAAAGATTGTAACTCCAAAGGCTAGAATTTCTTGGGGCTGGCCACACCTACCCAGCACCAGGAGGGATTCAGCCCTTTCTCAGAGTGTAACTGCTGACCCCAGCACAGATGCTAATCCCAGTGCAGACACTAATCTCAGTGCAGATGCTGATCCCAGCATAGCCATTGCTGTCCCACTGCTGCTTCACTGCTACTTCCTGTGGTCTGTTGAGGACCTTCCCCAAAAGTAGACTGCAGGGTTTTATTATTATTTTTTTTTTGTCAAAATGAGTAAAAAGGCAAAGTGGGCTCTAAGTATAGATAGCTTCTATACTGAAAGAGAGCAGACTTCAAACCCTGAGGAGACTAAAAGCAGATTGTCTCCAGATGAAGCCCCAAATGGTGATACAACCTGGTTCCCATCACACAAGGCTCTCATAGAAGAAATTAAAAAGGCTTTCACAAGAGAGCTAAAAGAAAAATGGGGAAAGGAAAGGGAACCTTTGCAAGAGGGTCTGGATAAGGCATCCTACTCATTAAAAGATAGAGTGAATAGAGAAATGAACTCCCTGAGAAACAGAATTAGTGAATTGGAAAAAGAAAATAGTTCTCTAAAAAGTAAAATTGGCGAAATGGAAAAAAATTCCATAGAACAAAATAGCTCAATTAAAAAAAGTAAATGAAGAAAATAATTCATTAAAAATCAGAATTGAACAAATGGAAATGAATGACTCAAGGAGACACCAAGAATCAGTCAAGCAAAACCAAAAAAATGAAAAAATAGAAAAAATTGTTAAATAACTACTTGGGAAAAAAACAGATTTGGAAAATAGATCTAGGAGAAATAATCTAAGGATTATTGGAATTCCTGAAAATCATGATAAAAAAAGAGCTTAGACACTATTTTTCAGGAAATCATCAAAGAGAACTGCCTAGATATTATAGAAACAGAACGTAAAATAGACATTGAAAGAATTCATTGATCATCTACTGAAAGAGATCCCCAAATCAAACCTCCAAGAAATATTGTGGCTAAATTCCAGAACTATCAAACCAAGGAAAAAATACCACAAGCACCTAGAAATAAAGAATTCAAATACAGAGGAGCCACAATAAGGATTACTTAGGATCTAGCAGCATCCACATTAAAGGATCAAAGGGCCTGCCATCTGATATTCCAAAAGGCTAAGGAACTTGGTATGCAGGCAAGAATAACTTACCCAGACAAAATGAGCATTTTCTTCCAGGGAAGAAGATGTACATTCAATGAAATAGGTGAATTCCATCTATTTCTGATGAAAAAAATGGAACTAAACAAAAAATTTGACTTCTAAATATAGAACTCAAAAGAAACATAAAAAGATAAAAAGAAATCTTGAGAACTATATTTCTGTTATGAGTATACATAAAGAATACATGTATAAGGTTAGTTGTACACTATTTCAAAGTTCAATTCTTTTTGTACAGCAAATAATTGCATGTACATGTATACATATATTGTATTTAACTTATACTTTAACATATTTAACATGTATTGGTCAACCTGCCATCTGGGGGAGGGGGTGGAGGGAAGGAGGGGAAAAATTGGAACAAAAGGTTTGCAAATGTCTGTTAGAATCCTTACAAAGTGATGTCAGTTGCCTAATTTAGCATGGCACTTAGCAAATTCTCTAGTTCACTAATGTATTTAAGTACTCAATGGAGTCAACACTTTTGGGAAATTCACAAGTCAGTATTCAGTATGAGATTCACAAGTAAGAAACCCATAATCCCATTCTCAGCTCCCATAATCCCACTCTCTCTGAGGAGGAGTCAACCTTTGAGAGATTATATAAGAAGCTGACAGAGACTCAGTCGGGAATTCAGTTGAAAAGATTCAGAGTAGAGGAGCATCAGTTCAGAAGAAGCCCACTCTTGGAGGCGGAGCCAGATTCATTCATCCCATCTCACACCACCGTGGTGGCAGGCTCTCCTCTTTCGCTTCTCCACTGAAAGATAAGCCTCTAAGAAAGCTAACCGGACCCAAGGAAAGAGACAAGACTTGGAAGGAGAAAATAAACGTTTGGATCTTAACACCTAACTGCATTTGGAGTAATTATTACTCTGAACCGAAACTAAGGCTGCCTCCAGAAAAACCTCCCCAAGAAACCTGCTCCCAGAGAGAACCATCATATATTAGAGAACACCACATTTTGGCACCCTGAATGTGGGACTGACAGGCCCCTCAATGGATTTTAGTGGAAAAGCCTCCGATCCTGATCTCAGTGGAAAAACCTCTGACCCTGATTCCAGGGGGAAGTCCCCTCAACCCAGAAATTAAGGTGAGTACAAGAAAGAAATTTTGTTAAAAAAATTAAAGTAGAATTTCAGCTAAGATGGGACCGATGTTTAGAAAACAGCCTTCCGTTTCTGTTCAAGGAAAATGGTTAGAGAGCATTGTCAAAATTGTGAAAAGCCAAGGTTTGATTATAATTTTGCAGCAGATCACTGAACTTTTAGAAACTGTAAAGCACATATGTCCTTGGTTCTCTATGGAAAAAGAATTGTATCTAGAGGAGTGGAAATTAGTAGGAGAGGATCTTTGTTAATTCTATAATAAAAATGGATCTGACTCAATTTCCAAAGACATACTTAATACATATAATTTAATACAACTGGCTTTAGGAAATTTTATAAGTGTTAAAATAAGGAAAAAGAAGAAAGAGCAGGAGGGGGGAGGTGCCAACTAAACTAGGTGAAAAGGAGGAAGAATCAGATAAGAATGGAGTTAAGTACAACTTGGAGTGTGATACTTCACAGTGGGAGAAATAAGATCATTTCTCATCTCATGACTCTCCCCCCTCAATTAACCCTTCATGGGTAGAGGGAGAAGGAAGAGGGAGAGAGGCAGTGATGCAATCAGAACCACTTATTAAGGAGCCTGTGACAAGATTAGAAAAAGCATTGATTAAGGCAAAAAATGAAGGAGAAGATATACTGATTTTATAAATGCATATCCTGTGATTGAAGAGCTTGACCCTTCAGGTCAAAAGGGAGAAGATATACTCCTTTCAATTTGGAAAAAATTAAAGATTTGAAAAAGGGTTGCACTCTTTATGGGGCTACATCCTCTTATGTTAAGATGTTACTAGATAATTTGTCTTATGAAATCTTAACCCCGAATGATTGGAAATCCATAGATAGAACATGTTTACAATCAGGACAAAATTTGTTGTGGCTTTCAGAGTTTCATGAATTATGTAGGATTCAAGCTCAATGCAATAGGGAAACAGGAGCTAATGTACAAATTGCTTTTGACCAACCAGCTGTGAAGGTCAGTATGGAGAGAATTCAGAATAGATTTATTATCTCATACCAGTGTATGAGCAAATTTCTAAGGCTGCAATAAAAGCTTGGAGTTCGCTCCCTGGACAGAAAGATGGATGTAAAGCCTTCACAAAAATAGAGTAAGGTCCCAATGAACCTTTTGCAGATTTTGTGGGACGTTTGCAAACAGCTGTAATAAGAACCATTGGAGATAATGCAGCTACAGAAATAATGACCAGACATCTGGCTAAGGAAAATGCCAATGAGGTTTGCAAAAGAATTATATGGGGACTAGACAAAGATGCTCCTTTAGAGGAGATCATAAGGCGTTGTGCTACAGTGGGCACAAATGCTTATTATGTACAAACTATGATGAACATGGAAAGACAGGGTCCCTCTTGGCAAGGGAATTCTAGAGAAACTCGTCGATGTTTTCAGTGTGGAAAAATTGGACATTTGAGAACCCAATGTAGATATAGATAGAGACAGAGTGAGAGGACAGAGTGAGAGAATAAAATCCAAAACCCCATGTCCAAAATGCAACCAAGGCTTTCACTGGGCCTCAGAATGACCCAGAGAAATGAGGCAGAGCCCAATTCCAAGATATCACTCAAAAGACAGGTGGAGCATGATGGCAGCTGAGGTTACACCCAGAGAGTCTTTAGAAGGTCAGGACTCTGATGTGATCAATCAGCTTAAAAATAGTTAGATAGCAGAAAGTGTGATCAACCAATAGAAAAGCAATCAGGATTGCAGTTGAGGAGAATACAGGATTTTTAACCCAACAGGGCAGTGTCCAGGGCAAATAGCTCCAATATAATCGCCAGGTGATGTGGAGAAATCCAGAAAGTGGTTAATGGAAGGGACCAGATAGGTTCACTGCTTGGGGAAGAGGGTTTGTTTGTATCTCTACAAGTGGAGAAGAAATCAGATGGGTGCCAATTAACCGTATTCGCCTTGTCCATCAGAGAGAGACAGAAAGAGAGAAAAGCCTCAAAACAAAGGAGAAGATTTAAGAAACATCTGACACTGAAAGAGTATGGCTGACAATGAGACTGTTAGAAGAACTTTATCTTCAGGAACCATTGGATTCTCTAACACAAGATGAGACTGTTTGATGAGACTATTGCAGTACTTCAAAGCTTGCAGAAATTATTGGATTCCAGGCACATGAACTAATGGACAATGGATTCCTTTTGGACTATTTCTAGGACTTATGGACATGTATAAATTCTCATGTTGATTCATGTTATTTGTTACATTACTACTAGGCTGTGTTATATTGCTATGTGCTTATATCATTATGTGTAATATCTCCCATATTGATGAGTATAATGCCTCTCCTATTGATGGATTTATGTATACCTGTTTCAAGTGAGCCCCTTCAGAAACCCGCTAATCTAACTTCTTTGGTGTTTTCAACTCCCTTCCTGAGATGTCAGGGAGGGTGTGACAACCTTCTTTTTATGATGTTTTCATTTCTTTTTTGAGTAGTCTGGGAAGGCATGATCACCTTCTTTTTGGGATTCTCACCTCCTTGAGAAATCAGGAAGGTCATGACCACGTTATGTTCCAAAACAAAAGAAAGCAGGAGATGGCTTGTAAGGATTCTAACAATTGCCAATGCTGAAAAATTACCCATGCATATATCTTGTAAATAAAAACTTATAATAATAATAAAAAAATACATGTATAATTTGGTTTTACTGTTATAATATAAAAAGAAGCTAGAGATGGAAAGAAAATTTTACCATAAAAAGGGAAAAATGGAGGTAATACTCTCATGAAGAGGCAAAGGATACCTATTATATCTGAGGGAAAGAAGGGAGGGGGGATGAACATAGTGTGAATCTTATTCTCATCAGAACAGGCTCAAAGAGAAAATATTAGACATTAGATTTACAGAGAAATTTCTCCCACCTCATTGAAAAATGGGAGGTAAAAAGCAAAAAGGGAAGGAATAAGCGAAATAGAAGGGAATACAGAAATTGTAAGGGAAAAGTTTAAGGAAAGGGGAGGGACTCTCATGGTGGGGAATCCTAAAGAGGGAAAGCTGCATGAGGCAAATGGTACTCACAAGTTTAATACTGGGGAGGGGGTAAAGGGGGTAAAGAAAGAGAAAAGCACAATCTGGGGTTAACAAGATGGCAGGAGGCAAACTCCCCCATAAAGTAGAGGTGGATAGCAGATGGGATTAAAAGTCAAAATCCTATAATATGTTGTTGACAGGAAACACACTTGAAGTAGGTAGATACATACAGAGTAAAGGTAAAAGGCTGGAGCAGAATCTACTATGCTTCAGGTGAAGCCAAAAAAGCAGGGGTAGCCATCCTGATCTCAAATCAAGCAAAAGCAAAAACTGATCTAATGAAAAGAAATAAGGAAGGGCATTAAATCTTGCTAAAGGGTAGCATAGACAATGAAACAATATCAATATTAAACACATATGCATCAAGTGGTATAGCATCTAAATTTTGAAAGGAGAAGTTAAGAGAGCTGCAAGAAGAAATAGACAGCAAAACTATAACAGTGAGAGAACTTACACTCTCAGAATTAGATAAATCAAACAACAAATTAAATAAGAAAGAAGTTAAAGAGATAAATAGAACACTAGAAAAATTAGGTATGATAGATCTTTGGAGAAAACTAAATGGAGACAGAAAGGAGTACACTTTCTTTTCAGCAGTTTATGGAACCTATACAAAAACCGACCATATATTAGGACATAAAGACCTCAAATTCAAATGCAGAAAGGCAGAAATAGTAAATGCATCCTTTTCAGATCACAATGCAATAAAAATTACATTTAATAAAAAGCCAGGGGAAAATAGACCAAAAAATAATTGGAAACTAAATAATCTCACCCTAAAGAATGATTGGGTGAAACAGCAAATCATAGACACAATTAATAATTTCACCCAAGAGAATGATAATATTGAGACATCATACCAAAATGTGTAGGATGCAGCCAAAGCGATAATAAGGGGAAATTTAATATCTCTAGAGGACTATTTGCATAAAATAGAGAAAGAAAAAAATCAATGAATTAAGCTTGCAACTAAAAAAGCTAGAAAAAGAGCAAATTAAAAACCCCTAGTCAAACACTAAACTTGAAATTGTAAAAATAAAAGGAGAGATTAATAAAATTGAAAGTAAAAAAAAATTATTGAATTAATAAATAAAACAAAGAGTTGGTTCTATGAAAAAAAAAATAGATAAACCCTGTGATGAATTTGATTAAAAAAGGGAAAAAGGAAAACCAAATTGTTAATCTCAAAAATGAAAGGGGAGAACCTGCCACTAATGAAGAGGAAATTAGAGCAATAATTAGGAGTTACTTTGCCCAACTTTATGCCAACAAATTTGATAACTTAAATGAAATGGATGAATATCTTCAAAAATAGAGCTTCCCAGATTAACAGAGGAAATTAGTTAAACAGTCCCATTTTAAAAAAAAGAAATAGAACAAGCTATTAATCAACTCCCTAAGAAAAAATCCCCAGAACCAGATGGATCTACATGTGAATTCTACCAAACATTTAAAGAATAATTAACTCCAATGCTATATAAACTATTTGAAAAAATAGGGATTGAAGGAGTCCTATCAAATTCCTTTTATGACACAGACATGGTACTGATATCTAAATCAGGTAGGAAGAAAACAGAGAAAGAAAATTATAGATCTATCTCCCTAATGAACATTAATGCAAAAATCTTAAATAAAATACTAGCAAAAATATTATAGAAAATCATCTCCAGGATAATATATCATGACCAAGTACTTATACCAGAAATGCAGGACTGATTCAATATTAGGAAAACTATCAACATAATTGACTATATCAATAAACAAATTAACAAAAATCATATGATCATCCCAATAGATGCAGAAAAAGCATTTGATAAAATCCAACACCTATTTCTATTAAAAACACTAGAGAGTATAGGAATAAATGGACTTTTCCTTAAAATAGTCAGTAGCATCTATTTAAAACCATCAGCAAGCATCATTTGTAATGGTGACAAACTGGAACCATTCCCAATAAGATCAGGAGTGAAACAAGGTTGCCCATTATCACTATTACTATTCAATATTATATTAGAAATGCTAGCTTTGGCAATAAGAGTCAAGAAAGAGATGAAAGGAATTAGATTAGATAATGAGGAAACCAAATTATCACTCTTTGCAGATGATATGATGGTATACTTAGAGAACCCCATAAATTCTACTAAAAAGCTATTAGAAATAATCCACAACTTTAGCAAAGTTGCAAGATATAAAATAAATCCACATAAATCCTTAGCATTTTTATACATCACTAACAAAATCCAATAGCAAGAGATACAAAAAGAAATTCCATTTAAAATAATTGTCAATAGTATAAAATATTTGGGAATCTATCTGCCAAAGGAAAGTCAGGAACTATATGAGTAAAACTACAAACACTTTCCACACAAATAAAGTCATATCTAAACAACTGGAAAAATATTAAGTGCTCTTGGATAGGTCGAGCAAATAGAATAAAAATGACAATACTACCAAACTAATCTATTTATTTAGTGCTATACCAATCAGACTTCCAAGAAATTGTTTTAATGACCTAGAAAAAATAACAACAAAATTTATATGGAAGAACAAAAGGTCAAGAATTTCAAGGGAAATAATGAAAAAAAAATCAAATGAAGGTGTCCTAGCTGTACCTAATCTAAAACTATATTACAAAGCAGTGGTCACCAAAACCATTTGATATTGGCTAGGAAATTGACTTGATTGATAAGTGGAATAGGTTAGGTTCACAGGACAAAATAGTCAATAACAATAGCAATTTAGTGTTTGACAAACCAAAAGACCCCAACTTTTGGGATAAAAATTTACTATTTCACAAAAACTGCTGGGAAAATTGGAAATTAGTGTGGCAGAAACTAGGTATGGATCCACACTTAACACTATACACCAAGATAAGATCAAAATGGGTTCATGATTTAGGCATAAAGAATGAGATTATAAATAAATTAGAAGAACATAGGATAGCTTACCCCTCAGACTTGTGGAGGAGGAAGGAATTTGTGACCAAAGAAGAACTAGAGATAATTATTGATCATAAAATAGAAAATTTTGATTATATCAAGTTAAAAAGCTTTTATACAAACAAAACTAATTCAGACAAGATTACAAGGGAAGCAATAAACTGGGAAAACATTTTTAAATTCAAAGGTTCTAATAAAGGCCTCATTTCTAAAATATATAGAGAATTGACTCAAATTTATAAGAATTCCACTGTTAAATGGTCAAAGGATATGAACAGAAAATTTTCAGATGAAGAAATTTAAACTATTTCTACTCATATGAAAAGGTGTTCCAAATTATTTTTGATCAGGGAAATGCAAATTAAGACAACTCTGAGATACCACTGCATACCTCTCAGATTGGCTAAGATGACAGGAAAAGATAATGATGAATGTTGGAGAGGATGTGGGAAAACTTGGACACTGATGCATTGTTGGTGGAGTTGTGAATGGATCCATTCTGGAGAGCAATTTGGAACTATACTCAAAAAGTTATCAAACTGTGCATACCCTTTGATCCAGCAGTGTTTCTACTGGGCTTATATCCCAAAGAGATATTAAAGAAGGGAAAGGAAATTGTTTGTGCAAAAATGTTTGTGGCAGCCTTTTTCATAGTGGCTAGAAACTGGAAATTGAATGGATACCCATCAATTGGAGATTGGCTGAGTAAATTATGGTATATGAATGTTATGGAATATTATTGTTCTGTAAGAAATGACCAGCAGGATGAATACAGAGAGGCTTGGAGAGACTACATGAACTGAAGCTAAGTGAAATGAGAGAAACAGGAGATCATTATACACTTCAACAACAATACTATATGAGGATCAATTCTGATGGAAGTGGCTATCCTTGGCAATGAGAGGATCCAATTCAGTTCCAATTGATCAGTGATGAACAGAACCATCTACACTCAGCGAAAGAACACTGGGAAACAAGTGTGGACTGCTTGCATTTTTGTTTTTCTTCCTTTATTTTTACCTTTCTAAAAACATATTTTATATATTTTATATATTTTATATATTTATATAAAATGTTATAAAAACACTTTTATAAAAAAGGTTATTTTTATCTTTATAAATCCGATTTTTCTTGTGCAACAAGAGAACTGTATAAATATGTACACATATATTGTACTTAAGATATACTTTAATACGTTTAACATGTATGAGACTGCCTGCCATTTAGGGGAGGGAATGGAGGGAAGGAAGGGAAAAGTTGGAACAGAAGTGTTTGCAAGGGTCAATGTTGAATTACCCATGCATATGTTGTCAATAAAAGGCCATAATAAACAAATAAATGAATACAAAAGAAAAATGTAATGACTTAGGCAGTACTGAAAATTGAGATAATCAGGAAAGACCTTTTCAAGTAAGTGGTACTTGAACTAAGCTTTAAATGTTTTAGGACTTCCAAGAGGCTAAGGAAAGGAGGCATAGGATTTAAAAATTGTTGAACTATTTACAGCCTCACCAACATTAGCATGTTATAATTCATTACATTCATTGTTGCCTTTGTCAATTTTCTGGGTGTGAGATAAAATTTCAATTGTTTTATTTTATACTTTCTTAATATTATTGATTTGAAGCAAGTTTTTAAATGGTTATTGATAGTTTGATACTGCTTTTGAAAGCTGCTTTTGGTCTCATACATTCAAGAAAATTTCCTATATATATCATGGACACTAGATTTTTATTTCAGATATTTTTGGCTAAAAATCTCCCCTCCCCCCAAAATTGATGATTTCCCTTCTTATCCCAGCTTCATTGATTTTGTTCTAGCAAAAATTTTAAAATCTGATGTAGTATCCTTAGTGGTAGGTATGAAAGGAACCTCTTTCCATGCTTTCATTTTTAAATAATGCAATTTTTTGGTGGTTGCTGTTGAACAATCATTAGTTATACATGGTGCAACTGCTGGCCTAAACCTAGTTGTACTATACTACTTTAAGTAGTATTCTTCTCATCAGTACTTGTTTAAGTAATCTATCTCACTGATCTAGTTTTCTATTTTTTAATGACTACAACTGGATTTAATTATTATTGTTTACAATGAGAGGATCCAAATCAGTTCCAATTGATCTGTAATGAACAGAACCAGCTACATCCAGAGAAAGAACACTGGAAAATGAGTACGGACTACAACATAACATTTCCACGCTTTTTGTTAATGTTTGCTTGCATTTTTGTTTTTTTCTTCTCAGGTTATTTTTACTTTTTTTCTAAATCTGATCTTTCCTGTGCAACAAGATAACTGTATGAAATGTATACATATATTGTATTTAACATATACTTTAACATATTTAACATGTATGGGACTACCTGCCATCTAGGGGAAGAGGTAGGGGGAAGGAGAGGAAAAGTTGGAATAGGAGGTTTTGCAAGGGTCATTGTTGAAAAACAGCCCATGCATATGTTTTGTATATAAAAAGCTATAATAAAAAATAAAATTAAAAAAAGAAAAACATCATTACTGTTTACAATATAATTTTATTTTAGAAATGGTATGTTCTTATAATTTCTCCTTTATTCACTATTTCCCTTAAGATTCTTTTGTTCTTCTGTATGAATTTTATTATTACTTTGTGCTGTTCTGTAAAGTTGTAGCATGAAACCTGTAAATTAATTTAGGTAATAATGCCACTTTTATTATAATGATGGAGCACAAACATGAGTTCATGAATTATGATTATCATTCCAGTTACTTGCTTTCCTTTCATTTTGACATGAAGGTTCTTTTGTATTTCTAGTAATATAGTTTGAGTTGTGTCTCAATAAATCTGCTTCCAGAGATCTTGTAGTTTTTATTATTTTGAATGGGATTTCTCTTTTTATCATTTGATGATTTTTATTTTTGTATTATTTTAGTGCTTGTGGTATTATTGGACTTTTTTTTATCCTACTATTTAGTGAAGCTATTAATTATCTCATTTATTTTCTTCATGGATTCTCTGGGGTTTTCTAAGAAAATCATTATGCTATCTGTAAACAGAGATATTTTTCTTTCCAATTTGCACACATTTAAGCCTTTGATTTCCTTATTTTGCCATTGCTTTTGCAAATGTGAAAAACTATATCAAGTAATGAAGTGGAGACAGGCTATTGTTGCAAAAGTTTTCTGTATTCCTCCATATATATATATATATATGTTACTTATTGACTCATGGATTCATTAACTGGACTCATGGATTCATCTGGTTCATTATAATTTTCAGAGAGTCTGTTGCTTCAGCAAAGTTTTATATTTCTTGTGTCAAGTCATTACTTCCTTTTTCAATTCCTTCTTCCACACCTCTCATTTCTTTTCCATCTTTTTCTCTAGTGTTATTATTTCATTTTTAACAAAAATTTAATCTATTAAAAATCTCTTACTTCATCTCTTGCAGGAATACAATATGAATTTGACCCATGCCAAATTTTTCTTTGAGACATTGCTTATAAATATTTTAGAGGCATTCTTTTTCTGACTTTGTATGTTGAGCATTATAAACCAGCAAAGTTTTCAGCTAGCTTTATGGTGGGATTTTTTTTTTTTGTTTGGTCAATTTTTCTATTCTACTTCCTGACTAAAGACTGTATTAGGTGAGTCTCTGCCCTTTTAGAGAGAATGTCTGGGTTGATTTTGCTATTGGTTTCTTGAGGTATTCTAGGATAGTTCAGAATCCTGACTTGAATTCTGATTTGAGCAAACCTAACTGTGGTTTTACCCTATTTAGAGTTCTAGTAGTCTGGATTCTGCCACCATCAACCAGCTGAAAACTTTTCTGGTCCATAGTGAAAGAAGGGAACGCTTTTCTTTGTTCTTGGATTCATGCTATGATAATCAATCACAAGCATAAGTCTGGACCAGAGAGCAGAACTGAGACCTTGTTCTCTTCTCTTCCTGGGTTAAAAACCACACAGCTGCAACTTGATTCTGGATTTTGCTTCTTGTCTGGTACATAGCATAGTATTTTATCCAAGATAATGAGCAACAAAATTGTCAATTATTCTCTCTTCTTGTACCCTCCACAAGATTGGAACTCTTTTTGTGGGATTTGGAATTTCTTATTGCTATAGTGCATAGATTCCTGGTGCTGGAATTCTTTGTGTGGCCTTTCCTGGCTAGACCCCCATCGCCAGTGTCTATAGACCTCTTTGTCTATCTTCCTAAGCTGATCTAAGGTAGAAAAAAATGAGTTATCATTTTTTCCTCGATTTTCTAATTACAGCTCAGTTTCAGACTGAATTCAGAATTGGGAATGCTGTATGGGGGTGGGGGTGAAGGGAGTTCAGCTATACTGCCTCCTGATATTCTACCTCTTCTAGAATCTGCTTTCAATAAAGTTTCAGCTCTTTCTCCCTCTTAAACCATGGCAGTTTAAAAAAAGCATAGTTGCATAAATGAGATTTTACTTATCAAAAATAAATAATTCCTATATTATTACATAGATCATTCATAAATATATAGAAAGCTGCCTAAAACATTTATGAAGCAAATATAGTGTTAATTTTACAACCACTTAAAGATAACACTAAAAAAGAAAATAAAGACAAATTTCTCTGTTGAATAAATATACTTAATGAAATATTAGTTTAATACAGCAACATGTTAAGAAAATTATTTATCATGATCAAGTAGGTTATATCAAGCAAGTTATCTAATCTTTCTGTGCTTCAGTTGGATAATGATAATAACACTTATACTTTAGAAGGTTTTTGTGAGCAAAGGACTTTATAAACCTTGAAATATAATTTAAAGGTGGCTCTTTCTTATATTATATTGAATAAAATTTAATTTTCTTTAATTGAGAAAGCTTGTAAATTAATGATGAAGTCAAGCTGGACATGAATTTTACCTAAATAGATGAATAAAATGTGGGTTTCTCAATATACTACTGTTAAAACTAAATGTTTATAGGTTTAGAAAAATGAACTCATTTGTCCAGATAATTACTTCCCTGAGGGAGTTACTTAGATTTTAATATGAAACTGAAATTAAAATATTAAATACACAGTGTATATAAAATGACTATATGTTTGTTAAAATATAAAATTATGGGGGCAGCAAATGGTGCAGTGGCCCTGAGTTCAAATCCAGTCTCAGACAATTACTACTTATTGAGCAAGTTACTTAACCCTAATTGTCTCACAAAAAAATTATGAAAATTGATTACTATCACAGGCATATATATGAAATTATGAATCTTACAGTTCCAGTTGTTTTCTGTAGTTCAGTAGTTGATACCATTGTCTGAAATTCCCTCTCTTGAATTAAAGCATTTAGGATGGCCTGAAGGACATTAAAATAAAAGAGAAAGCTAATAACTTTTCAGAACTCTACATTCCCAACCCCTTAGTTACTGATACTTTTGGCAGGGATAATACTAATGATTAACAATTAACAATCTGCCAAGTGAAGAAGCAAAAATCACTTTTCCTTAGTTGTAAAACATATTCATCAAAGGGAAGAGTTTTAAAACAAGCCATGTATTAGTTGGTTAAATAGTCAAACATACAACCTGTGCTTCTTTGGACCACTCCATACCTGTGTACAATGAGGAATGAATCCATACACAAGCAGCCTATCATTATTGAATAAGGCCTGGATTTGTGTGGGAGCCTGAATGGGCTCTGGTGAATTTAAATTCAGTTGTTGCCATTTAACAGACACAGAGCTGCATCCTGGAGAAAATATTCTTGTCATCTGGTCTTCAATCTATTTTAAAAGAAAAAAAAAATAGGTTAGATCTTGATTTTACTTCACAAAAAAAGAACTTTCATGCTAAATTTAACATTTATATTTTTCCTTCTTGTTCTATACAGAATGAAAACTTTGGGGTAAATTTGACAAATGCCTCCTTAAAATGAGTCCAGTATCACTGTTACCCACTTTACATATGCAAAGGTAACTTCAATGCCTCTAGTGGGCATTAATTTCTCTAGTGGGCCTTTAGTAGGCAATCTTCACATCATCTTTTAATTACGATATTCATTCTAATAATACAAGTATTATATAACTTCAGATTGCTTGTATGTTGAACATTATGAACCAGCAGTTTTCAGCTGTTTTTATGGTAAAATTAATCGATTTTTATGGTGGGCTTTTTAAAAAAATTTGCTCAATTTTTCCATCCTTTTTCCTGACTGTAACCTTTATGTTAGGTGAGGCTGTATGCTCTTCTAGAGAGAATGTCTGTAAAGTTACTTAGTATTTCTGTACATATATAAGATTTAGGGGTAGAAAGGATGTGAGAGATCATTTCTAGATCAACCCCTTCATTCTACTGAGTGGGAAATTGAGATTCAAAAAGTGACATGCCCAAGGTCATATAAGCAAAAGGAGTAGGATTTGGACCCAGGCTCTGTCCAAACAGGTTATCTTTCCATGGTATCACCATTTAGGCCAAATGATTACTAAGGTTCTTTCTAGACCTAAACTTCTGTGATACTAAAGCAGGTGATTCAGGGAATTCACCTAAAGACTATTCTGCCCCCTATCAGATTTCCATTTCATTTTTTCTCCTACAGAGAAGAAAAAAGAATTTGGTTAACCTTTATTTTTCTGGATAGTAATACTGTCTAGTCTCTATTTAATTCTTCTCTTAGGCCTATACTGTTCTAAACACAAAAAAAGAACATCTCATTTTTCAAAACATTAAAAAAAAATTTTAATTGAATTTTATTTTTATACTTGACTAAAAGAGCCCAAACTTCCAAAATTAGAAAAGTGATCCTAAACATAGTCATAAGTTAGATTTACATAGGGCTTTGAAACTAATAAAGTGCTATTCTAACAAGATCCTTTAAATATGATGATTCCCATTTTATAGATGAGGAGACAGCAGTTCAATGAGTTTACAGAGTTGTCAGATCTGGAATTTAGTCCCAGGATTTCTGATCACAGGATCATAGATATAGTAAGAAGGGCCTTCAGAAGCCATCTAATTCTTTTTCCTTCATGTGGAAATTAAAAGTGATAGATGTAAAGCTGAAAGGGACCTTTAGCTCCTTTTAGTTGAACCCCTTCAATTTTTAGCTGAGGAAACTGAGATTCAGGGATGTTTAATTAACTTGTTCACCCTGCCAGTCTCAGAAGCAGAAGCCCCCAAGTCAGGGCTGTTTCCATTATATCACCATGCTTCCTTCCTTATTCTTAGGCAAGACCTCTTACCCTTTCACTAGAGTGTGGAATGTCCACCCATAGGCGGGATAAGGCCCTGGAAATTATTTACTGAGGCAAGTACAAGCAGTGATGAGCTGAAAAGCTAGGTACAACAACCTCCCATTGCTTGAGTTCTCTAAAGTTGATAATTTTGTAGGGCCCATAAATTATGTTATAAATAATCAAACAGCCCTTGGCAGAAAAAAAGGTTCTCCACTCCTGCCTTATACCAATCATAATGGACTCCACAGTCCTTTCTTATGGTTCACACAAGGTATAATTACTGAATAATAAAAATTGGTTTTTGGTTTGTTTTTTTCAAGGAACTCTCGTATATATTTTATTATAAACTTATTGTTTGCTATGTATCAAACCAGAAGGTTGAGGTGTGAAAAGAAAAACAAAATACAAAACAAGAACAAGAATGTTAAGAAAAACAAGAACCTTGCTTTCAAAGAACATACATTCTTGAATAAATGAAATGCGTCTCCTGTCTGATTATTTTACTCTATCATGTGACCAGATCACTGGGTTTTCTTTTCTTCTTAATCTTCCTTACTTCTTCTTCAAGATGCAGAGTCAAGAAGACCTACATTCAAATTCACTTAAAACATTTAATAGCTGTATGAACCTGGACTTTCTAGCCTCAGTTTCTTTTTTGTAAAAAAGATGAGATTTGGCTTTGACTCCATAGTCTCTTCCAGCTATAAATCCTTATGATCCTTTTTTTTTTTTTTTTTTTTTTTAATAAGGCACATGAGAAGAGCAGAACAATTTTCTTTTTGGCCTGATTCCCTTTAGTAATAATATAAATAATATTTCTTAAGTATTCTAATTTTGGAAATTCATGCTTACAATCCACATATAATTATTTTTCATTATAACTTTTTATTGACAGAACATATGCATGGGTAATTTTTCAACACTGACCCTTGCAAACACTTCTGTTCCAGCTTTTCCCTTCCTTCCTTCTACCCCTTCTCCTAGATGGCAGGCAGTCTCATACATGTTAAACATGTAAAACTGTTTTGTTTTTTTTTTTTTAACAAACTTGCGCCAACGATTATAACAGTAACAAATGACACTCATACACTGCTTTAAGGTTTCCCTGTAAGCCTGCATGTAAATTACCATTAAGTCCATTATTATTCTCTTTATACACATGAGAACAACTGGAGTTCAGAGATTAGATGGCTTGTCCAAGGTCACATGGCTAGTATCTCAGGTGGGATCTAAGTTTAGGTCTTCCTAACTTTATACACAGTATTCTATTCACTACATTAGCATGATGTCAGAACCCATACATTCAAATGGATGCTGTTTTGCAAAGCCTCTTCTTTGAGAAACTGCATGTATTTCAACAATGCTGATATAATTTGGACTCATTGGAACTCACTTTGGAACAGCCTCAGTGCCAGTTTATAAGCCATGAAAAAGTCACATATTGCTTCAGAATCACATTTCATTTGTCACCCCAAAGAGAACCAGTCATCTTCTTTTCAGAATTGGCTTTGGATGACTTTTATTTTAAAATTATAAGTCTCTGTCATGTTAGAAACCTTAGTGTTATCTTTCCATTTTCGCCCTTTCAACTCTCATAGCCAATCAGTAATGGATTCTTATTAGTTCCATCTTTGAAAGTTCTCAAATCCATTCTTTTTTCTCTATTTCCACAACTGTCATCCTCGTTCAGATTCCCGTTACCAACCTTCTAAATATTACAAGGCTTCCTACCATGACTTACCATTTCCACTTTCTGTCTCTGATAATCCATATGTCACATGCTGCCAGTTATCTTTATAGATCTGATCATTTTATACAATGTGCAAGAATTAAGAGTTTTTCTTTTGCTTATCATTCAGAGTCTCTATACGTGGCACTTTCTTAGCCTTTCAGCTTTAATACCACTCTTTCATGTACTCTATGTCCCAGTCATACTAGTCTATTTGCTGACTCCAAACCTACCCCAAGCTTGCCCATTTCTCTACTCTGTGCTGTGGTTCACACTGTTCCCTATGCCTTACCAAGACTGAGAATGTCTAGCTGTTCTTTAAAGCCCAATTCAAAAGTCACTTTCTCTAGGAAGCTTTCCTTGATTGTTAGTAACCAGCTATCCTTCCGCTTCAGATCTGTATAACACTTTGTTCTCTCATTGACTTAAGAGATTCTTCTGTCTTGTTACTTTTTTACATGAGATAGATTCCTCTTCCATGAAAATTCTCTTCTGATGATCAGCCATGATGTAGAGATAACTCTGGACTCTTGAAAATTGTGCATGTTAAACTATACTAACCTTCCTCTTGAGCTGGAAATGCTTAAAATATGAACCTAATGCTGGACTCAATAACATCAAGCATTAAGCCCTTCCAAATATGCTAGGATCTCTGATGGGTACTAGTGATACAAAAAATAAAATTGAGATAATCCCTGCCCTCAAGGAGTTTATATTTTATCAACGGATATAAGTAAAGACAGAATTAAAACAAAATAAATACAAAATAATTAGAAGAGTATTAACCACTTGGGGAATCAGGAAAAACCTGCTGAAGAATGTGGAACTTGAACTGAGCACTGAAGGGAGCTAGTGGCTCAAAGAGGTGACAGTAAAGAGGAAGAATATTCCAGACATTCTGGGGCAGCAAGGGTAACGGAATGTTGTGATAGAGGTATAGTAAGTGCATCAGTGGAGCTTGAGTGTGTAGGGCAAGGAAGGGAGTGATGGGGAACCAATTTACCTATGTGTGCCAGTGCGAGAGAAAAAAGCCAGATCGTAAAGTGGGGGTCTGTATTTGTTCTGGTGGTAGTGGTAGAGAGGCACTGAAGATTCTTAAATAGAAGAGGGATAGTTAGATCTGTGCTTTAGAAATATTAATTTGATGGCTTTATGGAAAATGGATTAGAAAAGGAAGAGACTAGAAGAAGGGAGAAAAATTAGAAACCTCTTGAAATGGTCCCTGAGTAATGAGGCCCTGAATGAGAGGAACACTGAAATGAACAGAGAGAAAGGAACAGATGAGAAGGCAAATAAGAATGAGATGTCAAGGGTGACTTCCAGGTTGCAAACCTGGATAGCTACAAGAATTCTGGTGTATTTGACAGAGGCAGGGAAATTAGAAAGTAGGGTAGGTTTAGAGAATGTAATGAAATTTGAGAAGTCCAGTCAGTGTTGGATATTTATTTAATAAGGATCTGTTGGAATCCTTACTAACTGCTAACTAATTAGAGTTGATCTAATCTTACAAGAAGATGTTTTGGGCAGAACCTGAAACAAGGTACTAAGTGGAACTAATTAATACAAGGCTTGTGTTCACACCTTTACTCATTGGAGTTCAATGAGTTCACACCTCCCTTGAAGCTCTTTGGGCCAGAGAGCACTATGGGAGAAAACCCACAATCCCTCTCTCTCGTATCCCACAATTCCTCCCTCTTGGATAAAAGAAACAGACAGAGGCTCTCGGGGAGATTTCACCGGAATGACATGAAGACTGGAGCTGGCTGGAGGCAGAAGAAAGCAGAGGCAGAGGCTGAAGGACCAGACCTTTGGATTTGGCGACATTCGGAGAGAGCTCTTGGAACCAAGCAGAGAGATAGGCCTCTAAGCTAACCGGGCTATATTGGAGATAATAAAAGATCTGAACTTTTATCACCTGGCTGCGTTTTGGGAAGAAGATCACCACATTTTGGCGCCCCAACAGGGACTGACAAAATCCTGATTCCAGGGAAGGCATCCAGAGAGAACTTTTATATTTTAAAGAAGAACAAGAACCCAACATTTGAACTCCAACAGGATCAACACAATTAATAATCATCAATGGAAGGTGAGCAAACAACTGATTTTTTGGCCATTTTTTTTTTTTTTTTTTGACAATTCAGGATGACTATCTACCAAACAGATGAGGGGATTGATCAGTGTCAGTGGAAAGAATTCTTACACCAAAGAAGTTGGGGATCTATAAAGGACTGAAGTTATAACTCCTTTCTCTCTATTAACTATAAGACCTATGAGGCTAAGAACCAGAGCTTATCTAAACTTTATCTTCTCCAGGTCTTAGCATAGTATAGAAAATTTAATAAATAAACACATATAGAATAGTTAATATATATTTGTGGAACTAAATGGAATCTTTAGAAAAATGTCAGAAAACAAAGTTAAGAGTG
Organism: Antechinus flavipes; assembly: GCF_016432865.1. Taxonomy (NCBI): domain Eukaryota; kingdom Metazoa; phylum Chordata; class Mammalia; order Dasyuromorphia; family Dasyuridae; genus Antechinus; species Antechinus flavipes. The sequence continues at coordinate 466,566,699 of NC_067400.1, forward strand.
ACAGACTTTACATGAATGACATTTGTGAACATTTTGTAAGCATTTGTGGAATAAAAGTATTAAAGGACTTAAATTCTATTATTACTTAGATATTAGAACCCAGAGATCCATTTCACTATTGTACAAGATTTCAAAACATATATAATTGTAATATTTCATAATCCCATAAACATACTTGAAAAAAAGAATGAAAAGGTGAAGAAACTTACCTGTTTTTTCCAACTATATTTAGATTTTGTGTTAAAGTATTCAAATGCTCCAGCACCATACTGGGACAAAGCCCTTAGGATATGACGATTTGCTGTGGACCTGGTCAAATTTTAAAGATTTAGTTTCAAAGATTCATGAAAATAATTTCAAAAGTCTTTACAAATTAAAATGCCAACAAAAAAGTATATGGTACCAACAGATAGTGTCATACCACCTGAGTGGTTTTGGGATTTATAATTTAAAAGAAATAAAATAAAATATTAGGGAGAACATATGTAATTCAAATTCCTCAGACTAATGGATGGGCTGATCTTTTTTAACAAAGAAACTGAAAAGTAGTGATAACAGATGGTCTTTTAGATCTTACTTCTCTCTAAATAAGAACTAGTCTCTTTTCAACCAGAAGTAGAGGTGGGAATGAAATGATAATTGCCACTTACACCTACTCCCAAATAAGGCCTATGGTGAACCCAAATACCAAGGGAAAACAAACACCTTCTCCATCCCTCAATTTCTACAATCCTAATCTTCTCCAACCTATCTGACTTCTTAGTCTCCTTTGCTGATCTGCCATCTATTCTATGCTTTCTACTCAAAGAACTATCTCTGAGGTTCTTCTTTCTATAGTCTTTCCCCTAGGTATCTCCTCAGCTATTACTGGTTCTTTTACCAATTCTGTCCTAATTCCCTAATTTCAGTCCTGTATTACCAATAGCCTGTTGGCCACACTCCCTTCCCCTCCATTTTCCATTTACATAATGATTTTTCTAGCACTTACCCAATTCCACATGTAAATAAGCGGGTGTGTCTAACATTTCTTTTTACAATCTGCAATGTCAGGCTCTCATTCTGAATATGCCCATCAGATAAAAGAAGTATGTTGCGCATCCCTTGAGAAGGGTAGAGTAAGTTTAAAAAACGCAGGATTTTCCAGAAGTCAGTATTTCCCATGGTAGGTGTAGCAGACTAGGAAAAAATGAAAAGAAAGTAGGTTTTATAAACACTGTAAATTTGCTACTCAATATTTCTTTTTTGGAGTATGTTTCCTTTTTTAGAGAAGGGATCCCTAATTTTTTCATGAAAGATTTTTTTAAAAATGACATATTTGCTACTTTGCCTAGGAATAAGAGCTAAACTAATATCATTCCATTTCTGCATTATGAACTTACAAAAAGCAGATTCTCACATTTCCTTTTAGACAATAGAATATACAAGTATTTTCTTTGTGCCTAAATTAAATGAAAATGAATTTTTTTGTTGTTTGTTTTTAATAGTTCATCATATACTTAACTTTAAATGTCCACAAAACCAATCAAACTTAGATTTGCCACTAATTAAACTTTTTAAATAAAGCATACCAATGTAAATTTACCTTTTCCCCAACTTATAAATTATCTAATTAATAGCCTCTCCAGCTAATACTATTTTAAATATAAAATGAAAGCGCTGGTATCATATGCTATTTTTAATGGCTTTATAATTATTCTTAATTAGTGGATGTAATCTTATTTTAGAGTGAGAAAATAGGAAAAAGATATTTCCCTTGAATAAAAATCACAGTACTCTTTGTGTCTGATAGTCTCAAATTGCACATATACTTCAGACTCTTTACAGACCAATTGTTCAGGCCCCTTGTTTAACTGGTTTACCTCTCCATCTGTAACAGATCTCCCGCCTTAAGTTGCCTCTCAACCAAAGATACTAAAGTCTGCCTTCCTGCTTACCTATGTGTGACTATAACATCTTTTTCTCCTTCCTGTGTCTTTATATAATGGTTACTGTCACATACCGGTTGTACTACTTTTTTCCAGATAGGAAAAAGTATAAAAGCTACATAAGTAAATGGAATAGTAGCAGACAACTTAGCAAAAACAGGGATGTATGCCCAGGACCTTAGAGGCAGAAATCCTGGGAATGCCACTGAAATTTCATATGCAAAGAAAGACTCAGGATATTAAGAAAGAATGTTTTACTCACCATAATGAACTCTGTTAGTTCAGGATTGCTTGTGGAGTACTTAGGATATGAAAATAATTCTGTATAACCTGTAAAATGAAATTTGTTTGAAACTTCTGTTAAACATCCAGCCATTCTGGAGAGCAATTTGGAACTATGCTCAAAAAGTTATCAAACTGTGCATACCCTTTGATCCAGCAGTGTTTCTATTGGGCTTATACCCCAAAGAGATACTAAAGAAAGGAAAGGGACCTGTATGTGCCAAAATGTTTGTGGCAGCCCTGTTTGTAGTGGCTAGAAGCTGGAAAATGAAAGGATGCCCATCAATTGGAGAATGGTTGAGTAAATTGTGGTATATGAATGTTATGGAATATTATTGTTCTGTAAGGAATGACCAGCAGGATGCATACAGAGAGGCTTGGAGAGACTTACATGAACTGATGCTGAGTGAAATGAGCAGAACCAGGAGATCAGTATATACCTCAACAACGATACTGTTTGAGGATGTATTCTGATGGAAGTGGATCTCTTCAATAAAGAGAGCTTTAATTGATCAAGGATGGACAGAAGCAGCTACACCCAAAGAAAGAACACTGGGAAATGAATATAAACTGCTTGCATTTTTGTTTTTCTTCCCGGGTTATTTATACCTTCTGAATTCAATTCTCCCTGTGCAACAAGAAAACTGTTCGGTTCTGATATATTGTATCTAGGATATACTGTAACCTATTCAACATGTAAAGGACTGCTTGCCATCTAAGGGAGGGGGTGGAGGGAGGGAGGGGAAAAATTGGAACAGAAGTGAATACAAGAGATAATGCTGTAAAAAATTATCCTGGCATGGGTTCTATCAATAAAAAATTATTAAAAAAAAAAAAAACTTCTGTTAAATATTTATTCTAGTAACTTCTAGTTGCAGTACCATTATGTGGTTCTATTTCTGTCATTTAAAAATACCTCACATATTTGTTTATGTACATTTATTGGGTTGGGCCTCACTTTTAGGAAACTGTATATATAAAAATCTTAATTTGTAATTGTAACAGGAGACTGACTTATAAGGGCCAATCCTGCACATATGCGCAGGAGACTTATAAATATTTGGTGAATCCATCTCTAGAAGTTAGTGATGATGTGGAACAAAGGTGTATAGCTCTTCACCAAGTATTGGCAAATGTTTAGTTTGTGATTGTTTCCTGTCAACATGGTGGACAGGTGAAGAAGGATCTTTTGATTAGGGGTTGAACAGAAACTGAGCTCATACAAAAGGCCCTAACACAAAAATTCATTTTTTCCTTCCTATTGGCCTTGAGATAAAAGATGTCTCTGATCTCTGGAGAGCTAATGGTAAGGGATGAATGTATGGCTGTTAAAACAAGTCTATATCTGACATGGGGCTACCTCCCATTTATATTTTCTAAACATTAATAAAGGGTTTTTGAAACTTTGAAGAACAAAGAACAAAGGTCTAGTTCAGGCTACCATATCAAAATTTGCAGGTCCTGAGATGAGAGCACCAACCATCCTGAGGAATAATCTGCTCAATTCAGCTCAGTGGCAAAGGTATGAGGGATCTTAAGTAGCTTGAAATCTAATTTTGAAGTAGCCCCCTCATTCTGTCTATATGTCTAGACTCAGTAGCCACTACTGAGTCTGGTGGGGATGCCTGCATAGCCACCAAGGGGCTTCACAATTCATCGCAGCAGAAGACTGGGCCCTCCAGTGAAGAAAGATATTACAATTCAGCATGAGCAAACACAAGTGAGCTGCTCGTATCATAGAGATTGCCAGTCTTGTGAGGAGCTAGCCTGGCTGAGCAGCAGAGTCCTTCATCCACCATCAGTATTGTGCCTGCCCCACCACAATGCAGAGAGCACCCTTCAGAAAAAAAGAAAAGAAAGGATCTAGAAGCTCTGTAGCTTCATCATTGTGATGTTTCTTAGCCACATATGTTCCCTCCACATATGTCTCATTATGATTGTGTTTTAAATTCATGTTCACTCTTCTCCCCTTTTGCTTGGATGTATTTGTGGGAGAATGTGCCCCAGAGGTTGGGTTGACTTATTGAGTCAAGTAATTACAGACTAAATTACTAAGGAACAGCATTTTCTGGCTGCTTGTTAAGCAAGAGTCCACTAGCAGAGGCACAGATGAGGCAATATTAGGAGGCTATCTGCCCACAGTGTTCCTCCTACCCTAAAGTACTAACAACTAATCTTGTGGAATTCCAGCCTGCCTGTACCTATGAGTTAAACAAGTGAGACTTGAGAGTTATTTAAAAAAAAAATATAAATTAGAGAGTGATAAAAGGATTCACTCTTGGATTCCTTTCAATATATAATTTTGTCAACATATTTATACCACAAAATCACTCATTTAGAACTCAAACATTATATAAAACAATCTCAAATAGCCCTTTATGTTTCTACAAAAAGTAAGAGCTCCATACTTTCCCCTGTGGACTTCCTTAGCATTGATATTACTTGGCCAATGGTGAGGTTCAGGAGAAGCTTTAACAACTGGGCCTTTTTTAGAATGGAATAGGCACATGGATTGAGAGAGCACTGAGCTCCATTCTTTCCTGTATCATGTGTCTTGACTCTTCTTTACAATCAGTACCTGATCCTTTCTCTTGTGTTAAGGGCCAGAACGCTGAAACAAGGATTCTTACAAGGTGTTAAGTCAGTGGAATTGATAAAGACAATGATTATCTAGTTTAGCATGGTGTTCTAAGTTCAGTATGATTGAGTTAATGTTACAACAAATAATGGTTTCCTAGTGATATAATGATTGGTTTATACTCATTGTAGAGCATGTAAGCTGGGAGCCTCAGCCAGATTCATTCAGAGAGAGCTAGGGAAGACAAGCGGACTGGAGACTAAAGCACAAGCCCTTGGACTCAGACTCATTCATCCCATTCATCCCATCTCACACCCTGTGGTGGCAGGGCTCTCCTCCTGCATTTTCTCCATTGAAACCAAGACTTCGGAAGGCCTTTAAGAAAGCTAACTGGGTCCCAGGAAAGGAAACAAGACTTTGAAAGAGGATTGATAAAGAATTTGGACTTTAACCCTTGGCTACTCTTGTGGTGATTAATCTGCTGAAAAGAAGGCTGCCCAGAGACTTACAGAAAACTGATCGAAGAATATTACACTCCTGTGATTCTTTGAGTGTCCCCACCTGGTGTAAAAGGTTTTTACATATCTTTTAATAGCATAAATTCTTCAAATAACTATAATTTCACAGTGTGCCCAGGGGGTTTTAACCTTTTTTTATGTTATGCACCTTCTGGCAGTCTAGAGAAACCTATCAAGCCCTTCTTTGAATAATGTTTTTAAATAATGGAAGGAAACACTAAATTTAAATTAGAAGTCGGTAAAAATAAAAATGATTTTTCTTTTTCCCATTTAAGTTCATAGACCTTTAAATTAATCTACAGACCCAAGTTAAAAATCCCTGTGGTAGAGACTCAGAGAATCCCAGAGTTGGAATTGATCAGAATGGTCATCTAATCCACCTATTCCCGGACAGGAGTTTTTTCTACAATATACTCCACAAACAACATACTCCTGTTTCCAGTTAAGATTTCCAATAACAAAATACTCACTATCTCTTGAGGTAGCACACTATATACTTTCTGACAACTTAACACTTGGGCGATTTAACCTTGTGAGTTTTCTTGTCAAGGTAATTCATGTCCTTTTAATTCTTTTATCCTTTAAAGTTAATATAGAATGTCACACTGTCAGAAATAACAGAAAACTTACTTGTGCCAAACTTGATAATATTTACTTTTTGATTCTCTTGGACAAGAGACAGAGCATGTAAGGCAATCTGCTTAGCTTGCAGTAATATTGAGCCCTCCATAGAATTGGAACAATCCAGACAAATAATAACTTCATTGGTATAGGCCTTTTCAGGTAGTGCAGTGCTAAAATCTGGATGGAACACAAGCATGCAGGCCTAGAAGGAAGAAGGAGACAATGTCAAGAAAGTGACAGATTCATCTCATAACTTCAACTGGAAATGAAAAAGTCTTTATTATGGAATTATTTTACTATTAAATTAATAATGAATTATTAAATTGGTATCCAGGTTTTTCTCCTTATTTAAGAACAAGCTTCTGTAAAAAGTCAGTCTCTGAAGGACATGATTGATGAGTAAGACTGCCCTAGCCCTGAAGGAATATGCTCTACAATCTTGGGCAGGACCTCGCCTAACTAAGAGGCCTAATTTCTATTAAGAGTATAAACAGAATCTAATTGGAGAAGAGTTCTTATCCCAGAGGAAATGAGATTCTGACCTTGAACTCCTCCATTTAGGGTGCCAGTTTAGGGTGATCCAGCTCATGAAAGAGAAAACCAACTAGAGTGATCTGAATGGAGATAAATTTCTTTGACCAGATTGTTGAAGGTAGGTGAATCTCATGATCAACCAATGTTCTCAGCAGGAGAAGCTGAAGACTCCTACCCCACATTTTCATTAAATGTCCCCCAAAAGGGTTGATTTCCACTTGTCAGAAGCATTCCTTTTTACAAAGGCATTTAAGTCATTCAATGTTTCCATCAGTTTGTGTTTGGTTACCTAAAGAAACTACTGACCATCAATTTATTGACTGCCAGCTACCTAATTAATAAATTGACTAATTATCCAGAAAATCTATCTCTTGGGTTTCCCAACCATTAAAGCTATGACTTTCAATTGGTCTTTCATTCAAAAATAAAAATAATTTTTACTTTGCTAATTGAAGAATTGCTAGTTGAGGCATAAAATTTAATTTTAAAAGACCCACAGAATTCTAGTTTTAAGTTCCAAAATGAAGAAGACAAAATTAAGCCAGGCAACATAAAGAGGGAATAGGATTACACAATAAAATAGCAGAGTGAGGTGACCAAAACCAGGAGAACAATTTACGCAATAACAATATGAAAAATTAATTATTTCTCTCATACTTAATAATTAATTATTGAATCGAGACCAAGGTTTTTCCCCTTTTCTACTGCTTCATCCAGAAATCAACCAGGGGTAGAGATCTAAAAAAACAATTAAGAGAAGTACTTAAGTTTGAGTTCCTGGGTGTATATCTACTCAGTGTTTGCTGGGACAAGTCTGGGAAAAATGTAGATTCTCCCTTTTGTCAGACAGGTGATAAGGAAATTGATTAGTTAAGATATGGATAATATAGGTCACATATCCCCAAACCCTCATTTTAACACAGCCCACTTTTCATTATAATATTTCCTGTTGACCCATGAAAGTTGATTTTAAAAAATTATATTATAATTAAATATACATATATATATATAGATCTGGACCTGATATTTCTATTGAGTGGATTAGCCCAGGACCACTCCCAGTAGCTCAAACTTAAGTGATCTCATTCAACTGGAAATCTAGGCCTGGAGGCAGTGAAGGAATTGAAGAAATCTCATTCAATGGAAGCCCTACCTTGAGACTGCCAATAAAATGACCATTTTGAACTCAAATCTTTGCAGAAGTCTGAAGTAGGAATTATGCTTTGCCAACAAAGCTCTCTTCTTGGCAAAGCTTCCTACCAAGAGTCCTGCCTGTTGTGAAAAGACCCTCTTCTCAGTGATAATCTTTGTTATTTCTCTGCCAGGACCTCTTGCCACTGAGGAGTCTGTCTTCCTAGCAAAGCTGGCTTCTCAGTGCCAATAAACTTCCCTTTTGCCATTCAGACTTTTCGGATTCATGAATTCTTTCATCTTGGACCTGTGCAACAAGGGGATTCCCACTCCAATTCTCACAACTCTCTGCACTGCCACTAACCATATCAGTATAGATTGGTTTTTATTTTCGTTTTTGCTTTTTCCTTTGTATCCCTATCAATTTCTACAGCCCATGGCAATGTTTAATAAATGTAAATGTCTAAAAAAAGTTTAGAAAATGTTTAACAAATGCTTGTTGATGGATTGATAAAAAAATGGAATTTTAGTGTGCTATAAGAAATGTTGAATAATTCACAGAAAACTTGGAAAATACACAAATTGTAGCAGAGGAAAGCAAGCAGAACCAGGAAAACAATAGACATAATGACCAATACTATAAATAAAAAAAAGCCAAGTGCTGTGTAACTACAATGTCCTGTCTTGGCTTACAAGAAGAGATATATAGAAACCTGACTCCTTTTCCTAGAAGAAATGAGAGAGTGTGGATGGGAAATGTGGCATTTTCTGCCACACATGGTTGCAAGGTACAGTGGTATTATTAATGAACTGCTTTTCTTTACTACTAAAGAAGACTCATAGAGTAGATATCTACAGAAATTATTATGATCTGAAAACAAAAGTTATCAATAAAACTTAAAAAAAATAAGTAAGGAAGTTCAATTAGATGGTCTATTAAGTTCCCATCTTTTTTAAAACCCAGTCATTTACTTAAGCACTATGACAGGAGTTCCTTGATATCTTGAAGAATAAGGGACAACTGTCTATTATGTTAAATGACAAAAAACAAAACAAAACAAAACAAAACCAAAATCAAAAGGAACCCTTTGCAATTTCTCCTTCAAGATTGAGTCCCCCATAATCATACTGAATTTCAGAACTAGAAAGTACTTTAGAAATCATTGAGTCAGAGGAATTAGTTACAGAATTCAGAACTGAAAAGGATCTATCTAATCAATCACCTCATCTTTTATAGCTTAAGAAAAATGAGACTTAAAAGTTAATCCAAACCTTTCATATTACAAAATAATAGAATTTGATTAAATTCAAGAGAACATATGTTTATTAAATGCTTACTACTTGCAAAACTGTGATAGGTAGTAGAAATACAAAGATAAAAACCAAGTTCCTGTTTTCAAAGAACTAAGAATTCCCTGACATTCTGGGAGCAAAATGATACTCAGAGATATATATCTAATGGCAGAGACAGTATCTGGATCCAAAATTAAAATATATTCTGTCACAGAAATTAAGTGAGCATCTTTATACGAAGATAAATTAAAGATGGGAAAGCACCTTGGAAGTCATCCAGTACAATGCCCTCATTTTATAGATGAGGTCACTAAGACTCAGAATTTTTAATAACTTGCTTCTGATCATACATGGAATAAAGAGAAGATCTGGGAGATGAATCTAGGTCTTTTGACTTCATTCTTCATACCTAATTTTTTCCCCCTCTTTCTTCAAAGAAAGTCAATACCAAAATCAAAAGAGTTAGGCATAGCTAATATATAATTAGGCTATAATTACATATGGTGAGAAGTCACTAATATTCTTCTATTTTATAGGCTTACTAAATTAGAATAATGTCACAGATATGGTGTATTTTATTTTTTAAAAAATCATTTGTCAAATAAATAAATACTTTTAAATTTTAAAAGATTTTTTAAAAATTACCTGACACAAATCTCCCATGTTATCTTTGTGGGTTAAATGGCAAAACTGAGGCTTGGTTGTAAAATAGTAAGATGTATTGAAACAGTTATTGTCATCTGACAAACATCATTGTCAATCTAGATAAAGACCTCTAGGGGGAGACTACAAAGCTCAGTGCTTGACTCAGATTCCTGTCAATTTCTGATCAATCACAAGCAGCAAATATTTATCAATTTTGCAGATAATACAAAACCTAAAGATATAGCCAACAATAAGGGACAGAAAAAAGATTCAAAATTATCTCAACAGGTTAGAAAATTGAGAAGCAGAAATTTGGTACAAATAAGAATCTTGTGATAAGAATTACGAGAGCTAGCAACCCCAATGTTCTACACCATTTGCTTCTGCTAGTTTTAGGGCTTGCTGGCAGAGAAACTTGTATCCTTCATGACAGGAGTCAATCTCAAGGATCAAAGGAGAGGAAAGATGTTGTTAATAATTCTAGAAGGCAGGTGTGTGTGTGTGTGTGTGTGTGTGTGTGTGTGTGCATAGTATGTGTATATACAGAAAGAGAAACAGAGACAGAGATAGAAATGAGATACACAGAGAGAACCAAGCAATTTAGCTATTTAAATAAAAAAGAAGCAGAAACAAAAAGATAGATTTGCCTTATTTGAAAGGAATGGATTAAATATTTGTTAAATAGTATAATTATCTTGAAGTGCAAAGAAGTGGGACATTAGGAGAAATATTGGTAATGAAAAAAGCCAAAAATTATAAATAAAAGCTTATTCTGAAAAAGAAAGTATAGTAAAATTTTTTAAAAATTTAAAAATAATTTGGAAAAAAGAAAGGCCAGATGGGACTAAAGGTAAGGTAGAATAACACATTATAACAAGAATATCATACCAAGGAAATCATTAATCTGAAATGGAAATATGGTGGGCCGTATTTGGGTAAGGATCAATGGCAAGACAAACAAGAAATATTGCAGGGGGAGTTTAATCTGTTATACAAAACCATACAATAAATACTCAAAATATTGTTCAGCAAACATGATTGTCAATTTTTGTAGTTGATAGATCTGTCGTAGTGAAAAATGACAATGAATTCAAATGAAACTGGAATGTATATAGTCATTTTTTCTTCCAAAGTGTTTTTTTAAACAGTTACTTTGGATAATAATTTTTTTTTTCAAATAAAAAGAGATTTACCTCACTTTCCTTGTTTGGGTGCTTTTCAACCCACATTCTTGGGAGGTAAACCTCTCCTATGTGGATCTGGAGAGAGAAGCCTTTGCTGTCTAAGGTACTGTTATCCAAAGTACTGATTACAGCTTTGCAGTCTGTTTTCTATACAACAAAAGAAAAATATAATAACAGTTGATTTAATTGAATATGTCCATTTTGTCACTCGTAATATAACATGATTTTCAAAGCATAGTTTAAAGGAGAACAAAAAAATCCTAAAATGATGGGTTTCTGATCACTTGAAAACTATGAATTCTTAGGGTAAAACTTTCATTTCAGTCATTTTCAGGTATTTCATAAAATTCAAAATTTTATAGCTCTCTACAAAGCCAAACCAAAGTAAAAAAAAATAACACTTCTACGTCATTAGCTACATAGATTAATCTGATTCAGAATATAACTGATAGTCACATTTTAAAAAATCTTATAAATCTTACAATTTAAAAAATCTTACAAATGAGCCTCACTGATGACAACATTGATAGGATATTTTTACAAGTATGAAATTAATTTAAATATAGATTAAAAAGTTTTTTAAGACTTACATACCTTTACTTTGAGCTTGTGTGTGTCGCTGCTAATTAGCTCAATTAAATGTGGCATCTCAATTGATATATTTAAGGAGAATCTATCAAATATAAAGAAAAAAGGATTTTGATTTAGTAGACAGAAATACATTGCTTTCCTTCACATATGCTATATTTCAAATACAAGTTGCTACTCAGATTTTATATGCTAGTGACTTGTGCTCCTCAAATTACCCTGTATTTATTCTGAATATATTGATATGTGCCGTTGTCTCCTCTCTTGACTGTAAGTTTCTTAAGGAAGGGATTGTTTCATTTTTTTTTGTATCACTAAAGACACAGTGCTTAGTACCTAATAAATGTTTAATAAATGTTTCTCGATTGATCACACCCTCTATAAATTTGTGTAAGCTATCTCCCAAGTTCAGACTGCATACTCTTTTCATTATTCTGTCAGAAGCCTAATCAGCTAAACTGCATCTCCTTTACAGAAAATTATATGATTCCCTCCATCTGAAAATATTTTCTCGCCCTTAAAATTTTGCCAGAACACTTTGAAGCTCTTCTTTGTTTCTATGACACTCTTCCTTCTATTAAATACAGTGTATTTCAAAAGGAACTTTAAAATATGAAACTAATGTCCACTAAATTCAGTCACTGAAAAATTAAGACTTTATATTTTAGGTACTTACTGTTGATGCAATCCTACTTCCTCAATACAAACTTTCTTTACTGCATCCTATCAAAAATAAGAATATGATCATATATCCATTTTCAGGGTATGCCTAATAGAATGACTGGGATATAAAAAAATGGTAGGTCATTGTCACATCAAGTAAACAGCTAGAAATATTAATAATGCTGTAAGTTTGCAACTTTGCAAATCTGTAAATATCATGCATTTTCCTCTTGTGGAATAAGAGTCACTATCAAACTAATTTTTGATTAATATTACTCAGAAAGGTTAATGAAATAACAACAGTTAACTTTTGCATAGAGCTTACCAAACACTTTACAATTATTATCTCACTTGATCCTCACCACAACTCTGAGAGGTGGATGCTATTATTCATTCTATTTTACAAATAAAGAAACTGAAGAACACAGTGACTTGCCCAGAGTCACAGAGCTGTTAAATATCTTGGGCAGGGATTTGAAATAAGGTCCACCTGACCCCAGGCCTGATGTTCTCTCTGCTGTGCCATCCTAATTGCTACTGATATTCAAAAAAGGGCAACTGAAAATAGTTTTTTCTCATTTTTCTAACTGACATGTATACTAAATTTTGTTGTCTTCAGGAAACATTACCTATTTATATCAAGGACATAAGATTCCTTTTAATAATTAATTTAAGAACTATAACTTCAAAGCAAATATCACTTAAAATGTAATGCTAAATATACAAACCTGCAGATTTTCATTTAAAGCTTTGTCCTGTTGCCACGGTGCTACAGTAGCAGGCATGAAGAAGTTGGCACATCCATGATGAAAACTGAGCTCAGTAATATAGGTAATTTTGATAAGAACTTTGGCCTGTGGTGGTAAGTTTCCTATACTCACAGTGAAGACATCCTGAAATGGAAACATTATTCACTTTGAAAACCAAAGACCTAGTCCAAATTCATTATTTAATAATGTTCTACATTAATAATCAATTCAAACAATTAAGACATCATATATAGCTTCTGGAAAACACTTCCTAGGAAAATGGGGATAATGTTTAAGCTTATTTTGAAAATTCAAAATTTCACTGAGGTTAGCACTTCTTCCACTAATTTAAACTTTGGTCCTTCTTTACCTTGGTAAGGGAATTATTATTGTAGCCAAAAAATTCATCACCTCTAATGTAGTGAAGAAATAAGTTTTTCTGAATTTAGACAGGCTGGCTTTTAGCTAACACAAAGATTATTCATCTCTATGCCCCTATATGAAGTATATCCAGCTTAGTAGGACTTGTCAAAACTTCTCTACCAAATGGCTACATTAATACTTACAGTTTTTTAACCCAGATCAAGACCTTGTTCTGTTAGTGAACTCACTTACTGTATTTTTCTGCTACAGAGAATCTACAGAGAATCTTCACACTCAAAGTTTTCAATCAACCATTGGACAATTTTGTTCTATTTGTGAAGTCTGATGAAAATATATTCCTGCTGCCCACTAACATTAATCTTTCTTTTCCTTTGGGTAAAGATTCACCTCCCCCAAATTGTATTGCAGTTGAGAACTTTGTTCATGAAGTAAAAATTTATTGAATTTCATTCTCTGTAGCCTTGGAATATAATTATTTTGTGCTTCCAGTTACCTTATCTTTTGCCATCGCAGAATAATTAACTACCCCAAAATATGGCAGTTTGGGACAACAATTATAAAGATTCTGATTTTCTTACAATCTCTCTAACAATCTTGTTTGGCTTTATCATCATCTGTTTATCAGAGACTCTTGGTCCAGACCAGTGATTTTCCTGGACAATTTCAAGAATTCCATAGTGGACCTTAAGAGAGGCAAATAGAAAACTCATCTGCCAACCATTGTCTTTGTGGCTCACCATAGAGTGCTGAGAGGTGAAGACCTTTTCCATGTGCCCCTAGAAGAAGTATTTGTCAGAAGTGGCTTCTGAACACAGGTCTTTCTGACTACAATATCAACCCTTTCCATTATTTACTACCTTTCAGAAACTTGACTATTAAAAAATTACTTCCTCTGAACTCAAATTTTCTGTTTGTTTTTCATCCATTCATCTTAACACAAAGTCACATCAGTGGACATAAGGATGGAATTGTCATATTGATTTCAATCAACACTAGAAACTTAGTTATTAAGTTACATTGTCTATATCCTAATATCTTAAACTATGATTTAAGACCCTATATGGAAACTCATAATTGAATGTGGGGATTGTAAAATTGTGGTTATTAGTAAATGTTTGATCTGTATAACTATTTTATATATTTATATAAACAGGATCACGTAACAATTTCTAGGACGAAAAGGGGTCACAAGTGGGAAAAGTTTAAAAAAGTCCTGGTCTATGTAACAAAAACACATTTCTCTTATTTTTAATTTAGCATTCCAAAAACAACAATTTGATATTATCTTATAACTTCCTTCTCATTCTTTTGGAAAGTCAATGGGGTTTAAACCCAAAATAATATTAAACCATCTAAGATAAGAAGGAATTCATTAAAGTCACAGACTACATTTGTTATTTAGTACAGAACTGCAGATAACATGTCAAAAGGGCACTGGAAATGCTAAATTTTTAGGCGAGGTTTCTCTCTGATAACAGAAAATAAGAGTTTTTCAATCTAAATACTTTTAATTTTTACTTTATAGTAGGTATTACATATTTTAAAGGATTTAACTTTTTTTTTTTGCATTTTTGATTAACATGGCAACCTAACAAATTAATAGCATGCCATACAGGACTATCTTGATCCATCAAGTAAGCTCCATGGCCTTGACTGATGGCTTCTCTGTATTCCTGATGGGCTTCTTTTTTTTCCTTGACCTAAGAAAAAAAGCATTTTAAAAAGTTATGACAAATATAGAAACTTCATTATTTCATGTAGTAGTTAATTGTTCAAACTCAAACATTAGAAATGCTTATTTCAGAAATGAATAGAATCTGAAATGAATGTAAATTTGAAAAGCAAGCCAATATGTATAAAATCACTACTCAGAAACCCATTACACTGGATAAATAAAAAAAGTGTGTCTGCAGAGAAAGCAGAACGAGTGAGTGTAATTCATTATTCTTTACCTCTCCTATTATATGCTTGCCATTGATGAAAGCTTCAAACCCACACACTGCTGCTTTGTCATCCAAGGGAAAGACATATTTTGTTTCAATAGGCAGATCACTCTCATTGGTATATGCTTGAAACACAATTATCTAGAAATAGAACAAGAGCCATTTTGTTAATGAAATGCTTTTAAAATTTGTTTTTTTGAAAAGTGGCCAACATAAACTATGCATATTTGGGGGGTTAAATTGTGCAGGTATTAGTTCCAATAAGTGCCTTAGTTTTCTCATAAGTGCCTACAGTTATAATGCAGAACCTGAACCACATACAAAAATGCAGTTTGTTTTAACTTTAAGGAATTGGTGCTTACCTGACAAAAGCTTGGTTTATCCTCATAAAGCTAATACGATGTTTTTTTTTTTTTTTTTAAAAAAAAACAACTTTTCTAGAACTTTATAATTGCTGCAAGTGCAGTGTTCTCTGATCATCCTGACCCCTCTGCTGATTAACAGGTTAGATTTGCCCTGTTTTCTTTCTGACTTGAGCTAGTTTCACTCTTTCATGGCAGGTCAGTACTCTCTCTATCACCACCATATTGGTGTTGGACTTAATACAAACACATAATTGACTTTAGCTCTATTACAACTAAAAACTCCTTCATTATACACGGAAACAACAAGATTATACAATGATCAATTCTGATGGAAGTAGCTCTCTTCAACAATGAGAGAATTCAAACCAGTTCCACTTGTTCAGTGATGATGAGAGCCATCTACACCCAGGGAGAAAACTGTGGGAACTGACCACAACATAGCATTCTCACTCTTTTTGTTGTGGTTTGCTTGCAGTTTGTTTTCTTTCTCAGTTTTTTTTTTTCCTTCTTGATCTGATTTTTCTTGTGCAGCAAGATAATTGTATAAATATGTATGTGTGTGTGTGTGTGTGTGTGTGTGTGTGTGTGTGTGTGTATATATATATATATATTGGGTTTAACATATGTAAACATTTAATATGTATTGGACTACCTACCATCTAGGGAAGAGGGTAGGAAGAAGGAGGGGAAAATTTGGAACAGAAAATTTTGCAAGGGTAAATGTTGAAAAATTATCCATGCATATGTTTTGTAAATAAAAAGCTTTAGTTAAAAAACAAAAACAAAAAACAACTAAGAATTCCTGAACTCAAGTGATTTACTAGGCTTAGTAGCAGGAATTACAGATGTGTCATGCTTAGCTTGATTTTCTTTGTTACAAGGGGGAATTAAATATAGAAGTGGTAGGAAAGATTTAGAAATGATAGTGAAAATTAAAAACTAAAGTTTGACATTTTTTTTAACTTACAAAAAAGGATTATAAAGAAGACTGGGCCCAGTTCTGCCATTTGCTAGAACTGGTGTGAACTGGTTATAAGTCAATTCATATATCTGAGGATTTATATATCTAAAAAAAATAGCCTTAGATTAGATGAACTTTAAGATTCTAACTTGAATTTCTACCATCCTACATATTGTTTATGTTCACTTTTTACTTTTATATATCATATCTATATCTATATCTATATATCTTAAATCCTATACATATTTTCACTTTAATTTAAAGTTCTATCTAATGTTAATGAATCTAGAACTGCTATCTATTGTTCAAGGCATTTTTTAAAGATTTAAGTAATAGAAATTATTTTTTAAAGCAAGAAAATTTCAAACATTAAATTTCTAATTACCAAATTTATATGTACATATATCAAATATATGACAAATTAGCAAATATCTCCATTAAGGGGAAGTAAAGCATTAAAATATAATTATTAGTCATAATAAAAAAGGATAACACAAGTAAGCTTTATAATAAACAAGTGAGAAATTGTAATAAAATTCTTATTTCATATTATTGTTGCTCATAATCTAGTTATTGTGGAAATAAACAATATTTTTTTTTTTACTGGATATGCAGTTTCATTGAGGAAACCCAAAACCACAAAGCAGTATGGTGAATTTTTTTTTATATACATAATTCTAACTCTTTAAGAAGTATTGTAAAAATACCTCATATGGAGGATAGGAGTCCTCCTATGGAACTCTAAAAGATAGAATTGTAGGATTCCTCATACTATGGTTTGAAAAATCCTGGACTAAAGCATTAAATATCAAGACATATGAGATGATAAGAGTACATCTGGCTTTCATTAATGAGTTCAGGTTACCAAGTCTGCATAAACTACATTAAGAGTACAGAATGAATAGGTAGATGTCATGGCTGAACTGCCATCCTTGATCCTTGGAAACTTATAAAGGTCAAAGAATATGAGAGGGAAGCTTTTCCCCCTCCTTTTTGTCTTTTTTAATAGTATTTTATTTTTTCTAAGAAAATATATATTTTCTAATAAATAGAATTTATTTTATAAATTCTAAGAATTTATATTACAAATTCTAAAATTTGTAAAGACAAATTTTAACATTCATTTAAAAATTTTGAGTTCCAAATTTTCTCCCTTTCTTTCTCACTTTCCTCTCCCTAAGACAATAAGCAATTTGACATAGATTATACAAGTACAATCATGTGGACGTGGCTCTCTTCAACAATGAGATGATTTTTAAAAATTAATTAAGTGAAACTAATAGGTTTTGATTCACATTTAGACTCTATCAATTCTTTGGATGTGAAAAATAATTTTCCTAATAAGATCTTTGGAATTGTCCTAGATCATTGCATTGCTGAGAACAGCAGTCATTCATAGTTGATCATCGTAACATGTGACAACATAGCTGCTATCTTGTACAATTGTCTCCTAGTTTTGCTTATTTCACTTTGCATCAGTTCATATAAGTTTTTCCAGGTTTTTCTGAAATCTGCCTGCTCATCATTTTTTCAGCATAATAATATTCCATTACATTTATATACCACAACTTATTCAGCTATTTCTCAATTGATGGATATCCTCTCAATTTCCAATTCTTTGCCACCAGTGGTATAGAGCCACTATAAATAATTTTGTATATCCTTTCTTTTTCTTTTTTCTTTTCTTTTCTTTTTTCTGAAGTAATTGGGATTAAGTGACTTGCCTAGGTTCACACAGCCAGGAAGTCTTAAGTGTCTGAGACCAGATTTGAACACAGGTCCTTCTGACTTCAGGGCTGATGCTCTATCAGCTGTGCCATCTAGCTGCCCCTCTTATTCCCTTTTATACCACATTTTACACATGAAACTGAGGCAAAGAGGGTTAAGTAACTTGCCTAAGTCACACAACTAATTAAGCGTCTGAAGTCAAATTTGAACTCCTGATTCCTGGCCCAGCATTCTATTCAGTATGCCACTTAGCTCCCTTGATACCACTGGTTGGCATATATAAAACAAAAATCTTGAATATGAGGTGGAGCCACATCATATATAAAAATATTTCTAGAAGAATTTTCTGTAGTAGCAAAGTACTGGAAGGAAAGCAGGAACTCTTTTGACTTTTTCTCTATCTCTAACACTTAATTCATAATAGGTGCTTAGTAAATATTTATTGACTGATCGATTAAAAGGATATGCCCAGGAGGCAGCTAGGTGGTGCAGTGGATAGAGCGTCAGCCCTGAAGTCAGGAGGACCTGAATTCAAATCTGGTCTCAGACACTTAACACTTCCTGACTGTGTGACCCTGGGCAAGTCACTTAACCCCAATTGCCTAAGGGGAAAAAAAGAAAAGAAAAAGAAAAAGAAAGGATATGCCTATTGACTTGGAAATTGGTAAACAAATTACAGCATATGAATGTAATACATTATTATTGTGCTATATGCTATGATAAATATAAAAAAATTAGAGAAACTTTGGAGTACTTGTATGAATTGATAGAAAATGAAGTAAAATCAGAGTTAGAAGAAGAATGATTTCTCAAAAGACTAAAATATGATCAAGTAAAACAATACTGAAATACTTCAGAACTTTGATCGTTGTAGTGGTCTATCAGAACTTCAGAGGACTGATGGTAAAATATGTCTCCTATCTTTTGGCAGAGAAGTAATAAATTAGAGGTCTGGAAAAGGGGATAATTTCCAAACTTGGCCAATATGATGATTTATTTTGCTTTCCATACTTATCTGTTACAATGAAGGATTTATTTAGCAAATGAATAATTGGGGAGTGAAAGGGATGGATGAAAAAAAAAAAGAACATTAATAAAAGCTTCTTTTTGGAAGCAATTGGGGTAAAAGCCTTTTTTTTTTTTTTTTTTTTTTTTAAAGAAAAGAAAGCTTCATGGGGAAAGAGGAAAAAAAAAAACATTCCAGCTATAATTTTATAATTTGTGATGAGAGGTATCACAGGACTTACTTGAGATGGGAAAACATGATTTGGATTTTCAAAAAGAGAAAGAATCTAATATCAGGAAAAGCAACATGAAGGTACCAAATGTAGGAAGTAGTACTGGAAGTAGTATAATCTGGAAGTTGGGTAATCTATGGCTATTCTTAGTAGGGTCAAGAATTACAGCTGTGTGGTCCTCTTAATTTGTTACTTGATAATTTCATTTTTTAATAATGATAAAAAAATCCTTTTGCCAGGATAGAAATTGTATTAATATCCAATGATGCAGCAAGGCTACTTGAAAAAAAATTTGGCACCTTAGTCCCTTTCATTTCAGAATAAGACTTATATCCTTGGCAGAGGCCATGAAATTAATAAGATACAAATACTGATCTCATTCCAAGAAGAAATATTTCCAGTTCAGAGTAAAAATGCACAAGGAAAGTACCAAGCTAAAACTATGTAGACTTCTGTTTGTGGGTCAAGGACATTTTATGGGCTAGAAGCCCAGCCATAGATTTTTTTGTTTTGTTTTAAAGTATGAATAATTTTCTCTACTGAAGTTATTTTTACAATGCCTCATTATGACATGAAGGTGATCCTGGACTTTTGAAGGTGATAACAGCAGATACTTGTAAGTCCTTCCATGCTGGAAAAACTGAGTCTAGCAAAAGACACATTACTAGCCTGGTCACCAATTTTTCAGCATGGCAACTCTCAAAAGGTCACCTATTAGGCTAGATTAGAGGTGCTGAATATGTATTAATGGTGGGAGTACATATAAGAAAAACATAGCTATCTGAAATATTGAAATATGATTAATTTAGGACCAAATTTAGGAGCAGAAGTCTTATGAGATTACAACATAAAGTGAAAAATAACCAACCACCTCTCTGATGATAAAAGATCATCAATCAGATGTTAAATAGTATGAATAACATGATCATTAGTTTGCTGCTTTTTGACTATACAAAACAAACTACCCCCATGTCCCCTCCCAAACTGTTATGGGTCAGAACTCTACTTAACTATAAACAAGGATTCTTACAAGGTGTTAAGTCAATGGAATTGATGAGACAATGGTTATTTAGTTTAGCATGGTGATTAAGAGTTCTCTAGTTCAGTACATGTACTTAGTACTTAATATAGTTCTACAAGATTCACACCTATGATAATGTAATTATAAGAGAGCATATAAGCTGGGAGCCTCAGCCAGAGTCAAAACCAGAGAAGACAGAAGGCTGGAGGGTGGAGCACAAGCTCTCAGATTCAGAGAGACATTCCATCTTTGATTAGGCTCCTGGTGGCTCTCCTTCCTGCACTTTGGGAGAGACTGGTACAGACTCAGAGGGACTGAGAGACACATTCCATCGTCCACCTTTGTGATGGCTGGAGGCTGAAGCACAAGCCTGGGGACTCAGAGCCAGATTCATTCATCCCATCTCACACCACCTTGGTGGCAGGGTTCTCCTCCTTAGCTTCTCCACTGAAACCAAGACTTGGGAAGGCCTCTAAGAAAGCTAGCCAGGCCCCAGGCAAGGAAACTAAACTGTGAAGGAGATAATAAAGGATTTGGACTTTAACACCTGACTATTCTCCTGGTGATTACTGAACTGAAACAAAGGCTGCTCCAAGACTTCTAGAAAACCCACAAGAACATTACACCAAACAATACAAAATATAACAGTAATTTAAGTAGATATAATATATTAGGTTTCAGTAAAGCACTCAAAAAGTATCTCACACTAATCTTATAGATAAGATGGGGAATGAGGACTAGGTGACAGTACTATTAGACTTAGAAATGGGTCCATTAGTTGAATTAAAAGCTTAGTCATAAATAGGTTGATGCCTACCTGGAGAGAGGTCTCTAGAATATGCTTGATCCTGTGAAGCTCAATATTTTTGCCAATGACTAGGATGAAGCAATAGAATGTATATTTGTAATATGTGTTAGTGGCACAAAGCTAGTAAGGGTAGCTAACATGGGGGATGACAAGACTCAAAAAGCTCCTTAGAGGCTACAATGATGGGCCAAAACAAATAAATAAAATTTAATAAGTATAACTGTGAAGATCTACATTTTTATTTTTTAAAATATTTTTCCATTTATATATAGAAACAATTTTTTTATTTTCTTTTAAAAATTTTTTTGAATTCCAAATCCTCTCTTTCTTCCTCTTTCATTTCTTCCCTCATTGGGCAACCAAGCAATTTAATATAGATTATACTGGTGAAGTCATGCAAAACATATTTCCATTCGTCATCTTGTGAAAAATACAAATCAAGACACAACAAAACAAACAAACTCCAAGAAAGTTTACAAAAAAGTGTGCTTCAATTTGCATTCAGACTTCATCAGTTCTTTCTCTAGGGGTAAATAGCATTTTTCCTTATAAGTACAATATATTGTTGTGAATGGCTAAGTCCTTTGTAGTTGATCATTGTATAATATTGCTGTTATTGTGTATACTGCTCTGGTTCTACTCACTTCACTTTGCATTAGTTCCTATAAATCTTTCCAGATTTTTTTGAAAGCATCCTGCTCATCCTTTCTTATAGCACAATAGTATTCCAACACAATCATATACCACAATTGAAGAGCATCCCTTCAATTTCTAATTCTTTGCTACCACAAAAAGAGCTACTATAAATATTTTTGTACATATAAGTCATTTTCATTTTCCTTTTTTTTCCTGAAGCAATTGGGGTTAAAGTGACTTGCCCAGGGTCACACAATGAGGAAGTGTTAAGTGGCTGACGCCAGATTTGAAGCCTCCTGATTTCAGGGCTGGTACTCTATCTACTATACCAACTAGCTGCACCAGTCCTTTTCCTTTTTAAAAATCTCTTTGGGATATAGATTTAATAGTATTGTGAATGGTACTGCTGGGTTAAAAAGTATGTATTTTTTGATTGCCTTTGGGATACAGCTCCAAATTGCTCTCCAGAATGGTTGGATGAGTTCACAACTCTACCAACAGTGTATTATTTTCCCATATCTTTTCCAACATTTGTCATTTTCCTTTTTAAACTTATATTAGCCAATCTGATAAATGTGAGGTGGTTTTAACTTGCACTTCTCTGATCAATAATATTTGAGATAATTTTTATAGGGCTATTTTTAGCTTTGATTTTTTCATCTAAAAACTGCCTGTTCATTTAATTTGACCATTTATCAAATGGGGAATGGCTCTTATTTTTATTTATTTATTTATATTAATTTGACTCAGTTCTACAAATGTTTGAAAAATGAGGCCTTGATCAGAGAAACTTGCTATAAAATTTTTCCTCTCATTTTTCTGCTTTCCTTCTAATCTTGGTTACAATGATTTTGCTTGTGCAAAACTTTTTAAATTTAATACAATCAAAATTCTTCATTTATATCCTGTAATGTTCTCTATCTCTTTTTTGGTCATAAATTCTTTTATCCATAGATTGACAGGCAAAATATTACATGGTTCCCTAATTTATTTATGGTATCACCCTATATGACTAAATCATATAATCCACTTTGCTATCCACTTCCATTTTATGGGTAAGTCCATCCCACTCACATTCACTGTCAAATTTTCTTTCATTCAATTCTCCCCCATCGTTTGTCCTTTCTCTCCTTTCACTCTGTTCCTCCTCAAAAAATGTTCTATTTCTGATTGCCTCCCCCAATCTGTCCTCATCTCTATTAGTACCTCCCCTGCTATTTCCCCTATATTTCTAAACCAAATTAATGTGTATATTATTCTCTCTTTGAATCAATCCCCATGAAAATAGTATTCAAGCATTGAATCCCTTATCTTTCCCTTTACTGTAAAAGCTCTTTCACATCTTTTCTTTATGTGGCCTTCCCTCTTGTCCTAGTACATCTTTCTTTCTAATTCCTTAATTTTATTTTTTGGGATATTATCCAATCATAGTTAATTCACACCCATACCTTCCATCTATTTATGTTCCTTCTTTTTTTTTTCCCCCTGAGGCAATTGGGGTTAAGTGACTTGCCTAGGGTCACACAGCTAGGCTGTGTTAAGTGTCTAAGACCAGATTTGAACTCAGATTGTCCTGACTTCAGGGCTGGTGCTGTATCCACTGCGCCATTTAGCTGCCCCTATTTATATTCCTTCTAACTGCCCTAATAACTATAAAGTTCTTAGGAGATACAAGTAACATCTTCTTATGTAGGGATATCAATAATTTAATCCTATTGTATCCTTTCTTTTATGTTTACCTTTTTATATATCTCCTGAATCTTGCTTTTGACGATCAGATTTTCTATTCACTCTATTTTTTTCATCAAGAATGTTCAAAAATCCTCTATTTCACAGACTATCCATTTCCCCTCCAAATTATAATCAGTTTTGCTAAATATGTCATTTTTGGTTGTATTGCTAGCTTTTTTGCCCTCTGGAATATCACCTTCCAAGCCCTCTGATCTTTAATATCAAAACTGCTAAATCTTGTATTATCCTAACTGTGGTTCCATGAGCCTTGATTTCTTTCTTTCTAGTTGCTTGCAATATTTTCTCCTTGACTTGGGAGCACTGGAATTTGGTCTGAGAGTTTTCCCTTTAAAGGGTAATTGATAGAGTCTTTCAATTTCCATTTTAATATCAGGTTCTAAAATATGACGGCAGTTTTTTTTGACAATTTCTTGAAAGATCATTTCTAGGCTCTTTTTTTTTTTTTTTTTTTTGGCCATAGCTTTCTGGTGGTCCAATAATTCTTAAATTATCTTTCCTAAAATCCATTTTTCACAGGTTATTTGTTTTTTCCAATGAGATCTTTCATATTTTCTTATATTTTTTCATTCTTTTGATTGTGTTTTATTATTTCTTTATGTCACAAGAAATCATTTCCAATTGCCCAATTCTAATTTTTAAGGAATTATTTTTTTCAGTAAGCTTTTGAACCTCCTTAACAAAACTACCGATTCTCTTTTCATGATTTTCTAGTATCACTCTCATTTCTTTTCCCAATTTTTCCTCTATTTCTGAAATTTTGATTTTTAAAATCTTTCTGGATCTCTTTAAGAATTCCTTTTGGCCCTGAGACCAATTCTTTTTTTTTTTTTTGACATTTTGGGTGTAGCTGTTTTGACAGTGTCCTTCTGAGTTTGTGCTTTAATCTTCCCAAAGTAATGTACTTTGTTGTTTGCTCATTCTTTTCAACCTATTTCTTGACTTTTAGCTAAATTGAGATCTTATTTCAGGGTGGAAGGCCCACTGTCCCAACCTTCAGATTTTACATGATGCTGTTTTCAGATCTAATTCTTATGGTTTACAAATTTTGAGTTCTTTTGAGGTGGTATGATCTAATAAGATATGTGGTCACTCCTCCCCTGGCCTATCTTCTAGTTACTAGCTAGAGAAAGAAAGTGTGTGAGTTTAGTGTGTGAGTAATCAAAAGAACTCTTTTCTATCCTGGTACTGTATCCTGGCTCCTGCTAGTGCTCCTCTTTTCTCTGACACCGTGATCTAGAATTGCATATGGGCAATGCAATAGAGTCCTGATCCTAGTGCCAGGAAAGAGTTCCCTGTAATTTCCTTTCGACTAGTTGTCCAACCTCTATACTATCTGTGGGCTGGGAGCATGAATTCAGCTGCCTCCAAAGTCTGCTGCTGGTTTGTGAGGAAGGAGACTGCACTGTGTTTCACTCTGCTGAAACAGATCTTTCCTATCAATCTTTTAAGGTGTCTTGGGCTGGAAAAATGATTTACTTTGTTTGTTGATTTTGTCACTTCAAAATTCATTTTGAGGCATTATTTTAATGTTTCTTGGAGGGTAATTTGAAAGAGCTCAGATGAGTCCCTGTCTTTCCTCTGCCATTTTGGCTCTGCTCCAATCTACATTTTTATTCAAAAGAATCATTTTCACAATTACAGGACTGGTGTATTAGATAGCATTCATATAAAAAGGATTTGTCGTTCACTTGTTTCAGCTTTGTTAGATTCTTTGTGACCCTTTTTGAAATTTTTTTGGCAAAGATACTGGAGTGGTTTGCCATTTCTTTCTTCAGCTCATTTGACAGATGAAGAAACTGAGACAAACAGGATCAAGTGACTACCCAGGGTGACACAGCTAGTAAGTAAATGCCTGATGTCAGATTTGAACTCAGAAAGATGAATTTCTGATTCCAGGCCTGGAATCAGGCCTGTCCATTGTACCACTTAACCTGCCCATGAAAAGGATTAGGGAATTTAAACAGATTGTAAATTATCCATGATTCAGATGGTTAATATGACAAGCAGAAAAAGTTAATATGATTTTAGGTTGGGTTTTTTTGCTTGTTTTTGTCTTTGTTTGTTTGTTTTAAGAAAGGCAGACTGTGTAGGACTAGATGATAATCCTCTGTTCTGATCAGACCCCATATAGAATATCATGTTCAGTTATAGACACCATATTTTAGAAGGATGTAGACAAACCAGAATATGTCTAATAAAAAGCAAACAGGATTGTGATAGGATTGGAAAGACCACACTACTGAAGAACTTGTTGAAGGAAATTTGAAAATTTAGCTTGGAAAAGAGACTTAGGGGCTAATAATAATAATAATAATAGACTTCCAGTTTCTGAAGAGCTTTCAAGTAGAAGATGTTTAAACTTATTCTGCTGTGATGGGTGGAAGTTGCAGAGAGACAGATTAAGCCTTGATTTTTAAAAAAATTTCCTAAGATTATTATATGACTCTTCTGAGAGAATGGGATTATGGGTTTTCTCCCATAGGTGACTCTAGGCACTTAACCCTAGGCACACCCCCCCAAAATTAATAATAACTTGCCCAAGTAGTGGGTTCCTAAATGAAACATGAACCCTGAGAAAATAAATGAGAAGGGAACCCAGATGAATTTCACAACTTTTTTCTTTATCCTTTTGAGGGAAAAGAAACTTTTATAGAACAAAGAATTTGTCTCATTTTCTAAGCAATAGTTTTCAGCCTTTGCTCTGTTTTGTCTTGCCAGAAGGTCATGCCAATTTTGGGGAAATCAGCATACCAAAAAGTTCTACATATTGGACAATGTGTACTAGTTTTATTTAAAAAAAAAAAAAAAAAAAGGCCTGTATGACTGCAGGAATCAAATTAGAAGGAAAAAACAAAATCCTTTATTTAGGTACCATGGCTAAAGTGAGGCTTGGAGAAATCAGGAATTAACTTTTCCTTATCCCTCAATCTCCTTTAGTTGTATCTTTCTACTCCCTTTAACGTCTTTCATAATTTGACAGAGAGGGACAGTAGAGAAACGGGTAGGTTGATTGCTTGGGATTTGGGATAAGAAGGGAAGATAGGGAAGCTTTTGGATTTTTCCCTTTCTTCTCTGGATTGCTGGGATCTAGAAGATTGGAATCAAAATTTTTGTCATCAGAATAGCCTAAGTGGAGAATTCATATGGCATAAGGACTTTCCCCCTCATTGGTAGATTACCCATTGGCCTTGAAAGAGTACTTGGGAAAAAAAGAGTTAGATTATCCTTCCACCATCATCTTCTTTAGTAAAAGTCAATCAGTAAAGACATATTAAATTTGTCCTATATGTTAAGTAGTGTGAAAATTGGTGGGAGAATTCAAAAGGCAAAAGTAGACTCCTGCATTCAAGGAATTTCTAGACTGATGAGAGAGAAAATAGGCATGTTTGGCCACAATATATACAAGATAAATCTTACATAATCCACATGAGGAAGGAACTAACATGAAAAAAGAGGAAACAACCCTTGAAGAATGGAGGATTTTAACTGGAGTGGAAAGGAAGTTGGGAACCTATCAGGCAGTGATGAGGACAGAATGAGTTCCTAGCATTAAAGAAATTCCAGTCATAAAAGGAATCTGTAAATTTATCCTATAGGAGGATCAAGGAGGCCATTGCCATGGCAACCCCAAAATGTATGGAGGACAGTGATGTTGAGGAAGAGTGGAGAATTTAGACACATGCTTCCAATGCATTTCCAGTCAGGCTAGGCCTCTAAGCTAACCGGGCTATATTGGAGGCAATAAAAGATCTGAACTTTTATCACGGCTGTATTTTGGGTGATTATTTACTCTTAACTGAAACTAAGGATGTTTGCAGAAAACTTCCCAGAGTGCTCTCTGGACCTAAAAGCTTCAAGGAAGGTGTGAATTCACAAAGTTACAAACTTTACTTTGTGAATCTGGCATACTTGTGAACTCCGATGAGTAAAGATGTGAACACAAGCATTGTATCAATTAGTTCTACTTAGTACCTTGTTTCAGGTTCTGACCCAAAACATGAACTCTAATGAGTTAGCAGTTTGTAAAGATTCCAACAGATTATGGCAGCCCTTTTTGAAGTGGCAAGAAACTGGGAACTAAGTGGATGCCCATCAGTTGGAGAATGGCTGAATTAGTTATGGTATATGCATGTTATGGAATATTATTTTTCTATAAGTGAAAATCAGCAGGATGATTTCAGAGAAGCCTGGAGAGACTTCCATGAAATGATGCTAAGTGAAGTGAGCAGAACTAAGAGATCATTGTACATGGTAATAAGAAGATTATATGATGATCGATTATGATGGGTGTGGTTCTTTTCTATAATGAGATGATTCAGACCAGTTCCAATAATCTTGTGATTATGAGAAACATCTATACCCAGAGAGAGAACTGTGGGAACTGAATGTGAATCACAACATAGCATTTTTACTCTTGTTATTGTTGTTTGCTTGCATTTTGTTTTCTTTCTCATTTTTTCCCTTTTTGATCTGATTTTTCTTATGTAGCATGATAATTGTGGAAATATGTATAGAATAATTGCATATGCTTAACATATATTGAATTACTGTCTAAGGGAGGGGTGAGTGAAAGGGAGGGAAAGAATTTGGAACACAAGGTTTTGCAAGGGTAAATGTTGAAAATTATCCATGCATATGTTTTGAAAATAAAAATTTCCTAAGATTAGAGATGACAAATACTGAAATGGGATGCTTTGGGAAGTAAATGAGTGTCCTCTTATTAGTGGTCTTCAAGTAAAAGCTGGATAATTACTTGTCATTGATGAAATAAAGGTGTTTTATGGTGAGGTATAGACTATACTAGATTGCCTCTGAGGTCCCTTCTAATTCTGAGATACTGTGACTATGATTATATGATCCTAAGTCACTTATTTTCATAAGAGTTTTTTAAAGTTATAGGGGAATCAGGCAATTAGTGTCAGGACCCAACAATGTATGTAACTATAAAAATACTAAATTACTTTTAGAAAACTATACATTTTGAAGAGCTCATCACAATGTAATAAAATTCAGAAGATCTAGCTATTACAGTATTATTTATTAAATACAACACAACAACACATGCCATACCTGGGCTATGAAGTCCATTATTCTTCCCTTGATATGAATCTCTTCAAGAGGGACTTGAATCCCAGAGAGATCTTGAAGGCCAGCTTTTATATTGATGAAAGGGTTGGTATCTGGTAATGCAAAATCTAAATAGTAACAATTTAATTGTTAGTTTTTTAAAGGTGTTTTTGTTTAGTATGATTTTTAATTACCTTGCCTATTACCATTTTCCTTAGCCTAATATGCTTATACTTTATGATATATATAAAAATAGCCATTTGTTTTGAATAGCAGAGGACGAAGGGTAAATAAATACAACTTGCAGACAGCAAAGAACTAGCAGAATTTGCAAAAAAATTTTCTTTTAAATTTTAAGATTCTTGTTCCACTTGTCCCTCTTTTCTTCTCTCAGTGTGTTATATAAGAAAACATTAAACATTTTCAGCATTTTAAAAAATATAGAATCAAAATTCAAGTATATTTCTTGAATGGTTAAAATTTATTCTTTGGTATTGGTATATCTCGAGGACTTGTAAAACTCTATTAAATTCAAGAACACTCTTTGGTTGCTTATATATGTGATAACTCATAAATTATCATGTGACTTCTATAATATTTTATGAGCTTTTAAAATTTATTATTTATTTACTTTTAGCACTTGTTTTCTTTTTAAATTTTAAATTTAATTTTAAAATTTAAATTTTAAGTTTCAGATTCTCTCCCCCTGCCCACACCCTCCCCCCACATTGGGGGAGCAAGCAAAATTACATCAGTTGTACATGTGAAATCATTCAAATATTTCTATATTAGCCATTTTTTTTAAAAAGCAAGAAAATAAAAAGAGAAAAATATTTTTCAATTTTCACTTGGAGTCTATCAGTTATTTCTCTCTGGAGGTTCATAAGATTTTTTCATCATTAATCTTTTTGGAACTATATTGGATCACTATTTTTTATTTTTTTATTTTATTATTATAGCTTCTTATTTACAAAACATTGGCGAATGGCTGAATAAAATATGAGTGTTATGGCATATTACTGTTCTGTAAGAAATGACCAGCAGGATAATTTCAGAGAGGTTTGGAGAGACCTACATGAACAGATGCTAAGTGAAATGAGCAGAACCAGATCATTATACATGGCAACAAGTAGATTATACGATGATTAATTCTGATGGAAGTGGCTCTCTTCAACACTGAAATGATTTAAAACAGTTCCAATTGTTCAGCAAAGAAGAGAATCAGCTACACCCAGAGAGAGAACCATGGGAAATGAGTGTGGACCACAACATACCCTGTTTCCCCGATAATAAGACCTATCCCGAAAGTAAGCCTTCCCCTTCCTGTGTAAGATTCCTCTAAAATAAGCCCTTCCCCTAAAATAAGCCCTTCCCCGAAAATAAGCCCTACTGAGATTGCTACTGTAGTGAAGGTGATCCCCTGCACTACACGCTATATTACGGTACCCTCTGTATGCACTGCCCCTCCCCCCCTGCCTGGGTGAAAGGCACGCCACGCTCCGAGCTGCATCCAATCAGAGCTGCAGCAGTGAGCGCGTCATCCTGTTCTTCCCCAGTGATTTGCTTGCTGGCGCCATTGAGAGCAGTGCCGCGGAGGAGAGCTGAGGCAGGACAACATAAAAACCCGGTATGTAAGCGGGAGTGAGGGGGCATGATGGAGGATAAAAGGGGCATGATGGAGGATAAAAGAAGGACTCAGGGGGCATCATGGAGGATAGAAGGGGCATGATGGAGGATAAAAGAAGAACTCAGGGGGCATCATGGAGGATAGAAGGAGCACTCAGGGAGCATGATGGGTTTAAAACATTATTGAGGGGCATGATGGAGTGAAAAGAAGAACTGATGGCCATAATTTTATTATTTTGTCTGCACGAGTCACCTGTGTTTTGGCAATTCGTTTGGATGGAAAGAAAGCCACACCTCTAATCATCAGTAAGGGCAAGAAAGATAAGATTGAACGTGTATCAGGCATTTACGTTCTTGAAACCGAAAAAGCCTGGGGTACACAAGCCGTTATAAGAAAGTGGGTTGATTTAATGCTGCCACTTGTTATGTGAGGTAACCAAAGAGGTCTGATAATCTGGGATTCAGCCAGCACTCACCATGCTAAAGAAATGAAGAACTTCCTTGCAGAGAGAAGAATAGATCAAGTAATGATTCCTGCAGGAATGACTGCCTCTCTCCAGACCCTTGATATTGCAATAAACAAGCCATTCAAGGGCCATTTGCGCATGGAAGTCAATGACTACGTTGAAAATAGAATGGAAAGAAATCAGCGTGGAAACTTTATGAAGCCCTCTCTGCAAGAAGTCGTGACTTGGGTGAAGAAGTCATGGGATAAAATGACTGACAGCTGTGTCGCCAAGGCACTACGAGCAGGTTACCTGGACAAGACATGTTCATTTAAAGAGAGCTCTATTGCTGGACATGACAGATTGGGTCCACTTCTTCTGAAGGAAACAGAGGCGCAAGACATCCAGGATGGAATTCAGGGTATGGACACTTATGATGATGTTGTTGAAGAAGATGACATGATCATTATTGAATAAAGGTACTTTTTTTTGTTCACATTTACCTGTTTATTAAAATTGCTGTCAATGTTCATTAAAATAAGCCCTCCCCTGAAAATAAGCCCTCTGGGGGGTTTTTCTGTCCAAAAAATTAATAAGACAGTGTCTTATTATCGGGGAAACATGGTAGCACCTTTACTCTTTTTGTTATTGTTTGCTTACATTCTTGTTTTCCTTCTCAGGTTTTTTTCTTTCTTTCTAGATCTGATTTTCCTTATGCAAAAGATAACTGTATAAATATGTATACATATATTGAATTTAACATATACTATAACATATTTAATATGTATTAGACTACTTGCCATGTAGGGGAGGGGGTGGGAGGAAGGAGGGGAAAGGTTGAAACAGAAGGTTTTGCAAGGGTCAATGTTGAAAAATTACCAATGCATATGTTTTGTAAATAAGAAGCTATAATAATAAAATAAAAAAAAAACCCCAAAAAACAAAAGGGCTGCTACAAACATTTTTGCATATGTGAGTCCCTTTGCCTCCTTTAAGATCTCTTTGGGGCATAAGCCCAGTAGAAGCACTGCTGGATCAAAGGGTACACAGTTTGATAACTTTTTGAGCATAGTGCCAAATTGCTCTCCAGAATGGTTGGATCATTCACAATTCCACCAACAAAGTGTTGGATCACTATACTGATCAGAGTTGCCAAGTCTTTTATAGTTGATCATCACTACAACATTGCTGTTACTGTACACAATAGTTATTTTCACTTTACTCTGCATCAATTCATATAGGTCTTATCTTATTTTTCTGAAACCATTTCCCTTGTCATTTCTCACAGCACAATAGTACTCTATCACAATTATATGCTACAATTTGTTCAGCCATTACCCAATTAATGAGATCCCCTTGATTTCTAATTCCTTGCCCCGATAAAAAGAACTGATATAAATATCTTTATACATATTTTCCTTTTTTTTTTTTTTTTTTTATCTCTTTGTGATACAGACCTAATAGTGGTATTGCTGGATCAAAGGGTATGCACAGTTTCATAGACCTTTGGTCTTAGTTCCAAATAATTATGCAGAATAGTTGATGCAGCTTACTACATTCACTAGTTTACTTATTCCTCCCCCCCCCCACACACACACACATACTCCCCTTCAGCACTTGTCATTTCCAACACATGCGAGGTAATACTTCAGAGTTAAATTTTTAATATGCCCTTCTCTAATCAAAAGGGATTCGGAATATTTTAATATGCTTATATATAACCTTGACTTCTTTTTCTGAAAACTACCTGCTAATGTCCTTTGACCTTATCAATTGGAGAATGGTTTTTATTTTTATAAATTTATTATTATGTTTTAAAATTTATACATCTATTCTTAGTATATATTTGAGAAATGAGGCCTTTATCAGAGAAACTTGTGGTAATAACATTTTCATGGGAGGCAAAACCAAAACAGCAGAGAAAAAAAAGATAGAAACCCACCTGAGTTCTCCACAAAATCCCTCGGAAAAACCCTTAAATAATGCCAAAAAACAACTTCTAGAGCAGCAGAATCCCCCAAAAGGTGGGATGAAATAATTTTCTGGGAAAGACAACTTAGATGATCAGAAGGAAAAGTCTGTTGATCCTGGATGAGAGGCAAGCACAGTCCAGCACTGGATGCACTAGCACAGACGAGGCCTCAAATGACAGCAACTGCTTCTGGAGTTCTCAACTCACTAAAGGGGTTGAACAACTGATCAGAAGGAGAATTTGGGGTCTCTTTGCAAGCCCTGAGATAGGACTCCGTTGCTTTGCCCATACTTGAATTTAGGTCCCAGTTCTGGATGGCAGTCCCAAGATGATGAAGAGCACTTGCACACTCCAGCTTGTGGCCATAGTGGAATGGGGGACCTTTATCACAGTGCCATAAGGCAGAAAAGAATGCTTGTGGTGGCTCATAGACTAGAGCAGAGGCCAGGAGAGTAGTAAACACAGATCCACTTAGTTCAAACCACCTTGAAAGAACTAAAAACTTACAGATCCCTAGAAGTATTTCTGAAAACTGCTGCACAAACATATATTGTATCTAGGATATACTGCAACATATCCAACATATATAGGACTGCTTGCCATCTAGGGGAGGGGGTAGAGGGAGGAAGGGGAAAAATCGGAACAGAAATGAGTGCAAGGGATAATGTTGTAAAAAAATTACCCTGGCATGGATTCTGTCAATATAAAGTAATTATTAAATAAAAATTTAAAATAGAAAAAAAAAAAAAGAAAACTGCTGCACAAAATCCCTGAAGCTTGGACTGCATGCCCCACCCAGAAAGCAGAATTTCACTTTAACAAAGAGTTAAAAGTCAAGAAATAAACTGGGAAAATGAAAAGAAAAAAATCCTGATTGTAAAAGTTACTATGGTAACAAAGAAAATGGAGGGAAATAGTATGGGGGAAATAAGGGAAGTAATAGTAAATAAGAAAAAAATTTTGGAGCAAGTTTCTCTGACAAAGGCCTTATTTCACAAACCTATAGAGAACTGAGTCAGATTTATAAAAATAAGAGTCCTTCCCCAAATAATAAATGAGCAAAAGATGAACATTTTTCAGATGAAGTAATCAAAGCTAGTTGTAGCCATTTGAAAAAAATTCTAACTCCTTTTGATTGGAGAAATGCAAATTAAAATAATTTTGAGGTACTGCCTCATATCTATTGCATTGGCTGATAGGAGAAAAAGAAATTGACAAATGTTAGAAGAAATGTTGGAAAAATGAGACATTTGGGGCAACTAGATTGTCCAATGAATAGAGCACTGGGCCTGTAGTCTGAAAGACCTGAGTTCAAATGTGGCCTCAAACACTTAACACTTCTTAGCTATGTGATCCTGGGCAAAAAACTTAACCCCAATTGTCTTGCCAAAAAAGCACAAGAAAACAAGGAAAGAAAGAGAAAAATTATTCATTAATGCATTGTTGGTAGAGTTGTGAAACATTCAACCATTCTGTACAACAATTTGGAACTATGCCCAAAGGAACTAAAACCTTGCATATTCTTTGATTATTACCAGGTCTGTATCCAAAAACAAAACAAAACAAAACAAAACAAAACAAAACAAAACAAAACAAAAACAAATAGGAAAAGAATCTATATGAAATTGAGAGGACACCTATCAATTAGGGAATGGCTGAACTGTGACATGTGATTGTGATATAAGAAATGATGATTGCCATCTAGGGGAGGGGAAAAATCGGAACAGAAGCGAGTGCAAGGGATAATGTTGTTTAAAAATTACCCTGGCATGGATTCTGTCAATAAAAAGTTATTATAAAAAATAAAAAATAAGAAATGATGAACATTTTTTTTTAACAATGAGATGATTGAGGCCAGTTCTCATCACAGGAGCATTGGGTCATCTACATCCAGAGAGAGGACTATAGGAATTGATTGTGGATCACAACACAGCATTTTCACTCTTTTTATTATGGTTTGCTTGCATTTTGTTTTCCTTCTCATTTGTTTCCTTTTTGATCTGATTTTTCTTGTGCAGCAAGATAATTGTATAAATATGTGTACATATTTAACATATATTTTAAACATATTTAATATATATTGGGTTGCTTCCATCTGGGGAAGGGGATGGGAAGAGGGGGAGAAAATTTAGAATGCAGAGTTTTGCAGGGGTCAATGTTGGGAAATTATTCATGCGTATGTTTTGAAAATCAAAAGCTTTAATTAAAAAAAAAGAAATTTTTTTTTAAAAAATCAAGATACTCTCAGAAAAACCTGGGAAAGACTTACATGAGCTGATGCTAAGTTAAATATACTATATACAAAGTAAAAACAATATTGTAAGATAATCAGTTGTGAATGACTAAGCTATTCTCAGCAACGCAATGATCTAAGACAATTCTGAAGGATTCATGATGAAAAAATGCCATCCATCATCTAGCAAAAGAACTGATGGTGTCTTAACACAGACTAAAGCATACTTTTTTACTTTATTTTTCTTGAGGATTTTGTCTTGGTCTAGGTTTTCTTTCACAATATGGAAATGTTTTATATGACTACATGTATATAACCTATATCAAATTGCTTGCCTTCTTAATGGGGTGATAAGGACAGGGAGGAAGGAAGGGAAAGAATTTGAACTCAAAGTTTTATGAATATTAAAAATTATTTTTAAATGTAATTGGAAAAAATAAAATCATAAATAAATAGAAAAAATCCACAAAATTTTCAAGGCAACTCACAACTTATTCACTAAATCATACTCAGCTCACAGGGCATTCCTTAGCTGATAAAATCACTGATTTTTATCTTATTAAATTCATTATGGTAAATAACTTTCAAATATTGTTTATAGAAACTTTTGAATATTTATTTGTGATAAGCAAGTATGTAGATATGTTTGTCCTTTATAGCTACATAGAAATATATATAAGTATATATGATGCATATTTCTTTTCTCTCTACACAGTCTCATTTACTGGTCTCATTATTTTTCATAGGTTATATTACCACCTCTCTGCTGAAGACTCCCAGATTTATGTATTTAATCTGAGTTTCCTTCCTGAGGTTCACTCCTGCAGCACCAACTTCTTATTGGACATTTCAAACTGAATGTTCCCACAGCAGTCTCAAAAGTAACATTCCCTAAAGAGAACTTATTATTGTTCCTTTCAAACCCACGCTCTTTAAATTAAAATTTTGTTTCTGTTGAAGGTATGTACTCTTGGATCTCCCTGTTTTGCATCTTCTTTGACATACTTTTCCTCTTAGTTTTTTCCTCACCCTACACATATAATCAGTTGCCAAATCTTGCAATTACTTGTTCCTCAGCACAACTTTTTATCTCTGTCCCCTTCTCACAGATGTAAGTCTTGAAGCCCATAGGCCAGAATCTTCTGGAGGGAACCAAATCAGATTAAAGCAAAATTGTATTTAAATATTAAATATTTAAAATAAATAAAAATACAACACAATATAAAGTTAATTTGTGGTTTTCTAAGCCAATATATAAACAAAATGGATCTATTTCCATATAAGCCTGATATCTTTGCCTTTGACCTTGGACTATTAGAAAGACCTAATTGGTTTCTCTGCCTCAAATCTCGTCCTGTTCCAATCTATCTTGCAAAAAGAAGTTGCCAAAATAATTTTTATTAAATATAAATCTGATGTTGTCACTCCATGACTCAATAAACTCTGGTAAGCTCTCTTGTCTTTGTCTAGGATAAAATATAAACTTCTATTTAATGCACTTCCCCACGTGACCTCAACTTCTCTACCAACCTGCATTAACGCTTCCTAATTGTACACTTTCTCAGTTAGTCCAAGTAGCCGGAAATTGCTGCTCCTGCTACTCCACTCTCCACTCTCCATCTCTTCTCTCTTTCTCAGTGGGCTGTTTACCTTCTTACCTTTGCCTCACAAAATTTATTTCAAGTCTCAGTTCAAGCACCACCTTTAAGCTCACCTTCTCAAACCCTTTCCTCCCAATTGCCCAGGACTTCCCCTTTGAACTATGTGGCATTTATTATGTACTTAGTATATATGTACGTACACACACACACACACACATTATGCAACCTTCCCTTGCTCCCCATTGTGTAAGCTCTTTGAGAGTAGGGAATGTTTCATTTTTATCTCTCTGAGTGCAAGTAGCTGAAGTGAAGATCTCTCATAACTACTGACTAAAATAGATAAAGCCTGTAGGCCTAAGTTTTGGCTTTTTGAAAATCATGTAGTGGGGGGAAAGAAAGGTTTATAACCTGTCAACATTCCAGTTCCTAATCAGGGAACATAACCTATATAACCAATCAGAATGTATATGTGGGGTACTGGGGGTGCATTGAGGCTTTATCTTGGAATGCTCTATATAAAAGTTGCAAGTGGGCATTGGGTGGCGGCTCTCTCCTGTCTCTGAACACATCCTTTTTGCTCAGAGTTTGGATGCACACTTAGCTCTCGTGAGATACTAAATAAAGCTTTTATTCTATACCTTGAGACAGCTCTGAGAGTTTAATTTTGGATAAAATTGTCTCACACATCTGTTATCTTCATTACTTTACAGAATGGCTAGCACAAAATAGATATTTGATAAATGTTTGATTGATTTTTAAATAGCCCAAGGTTTTTCCAGACAGGAAATTCAGAATCCACTACTAAATTTCAGTAACCTAATACAACATGAAAAAAATGAAATGCTTATTCCTAAGATTTTAAGCATAATTATTAAGTAGAAGGAGGAGCAAGTTCTCTGCAGATATAAAGGAAGTCATATTTTAGTTATTGGAGTACTGCCATGTAATACTCCTTCCATTAATAAAGATACAGATCTGCTACTTTCTCAAAGTTGGACTGAACAACTTTATTATATGTTGGCCATCTTGGTGATAAGCTTCCCCCAACTTGTCTAAAATAGATATATGATTTGTTATCAGTCTAGTACATAAAACTTTTTGTTTTGTAGAAGTTGTGAGAGCTTGCATTCTATTGATTGGCTATTTCTATGTTTTCATGAAGTATCAGAAGAAGTTTAAAAAAAAAAACTGTAATCTCATCAATGAGGATACTTTCTCAAATAATAAATATACTTTACAATCCAAATATGCCAGCCTATCCTGTGTGATTTGTGTTTGCCTTCCCCTACAATTTCAGCACAAGTGATTTGCTCATCATGCTGGGGCTTTATTAGCATTCTCATACAAGTAATTGTGCCTTGCTCTTTCCACTTGACCAGCTCATTTTTTCAGTTCATTAATCTCTTTAACAATATCCTATGTTATGTCTTGCAGCTTGTTCATGCCCACTAGATGGTTCTTTATGGCCTTTGGAGTAACAATTTAAATTCTTTGGAAAGTGATATTGGAGATTATAGTATCCATGACCTGTAGGCTATATATCACAACCAGAAGAGTATTAGTATCTGAAAAAGTTCAAATAGAAGTAACTTTCTAATTACCCAAAATTAATTGAATATATTTTCCTCCTACTTGAGCCTAATGTAACATCTATCTACAAATACTGGGAGAAGAACTCTACAAATTGCTCATTCATCTGATAACTTTGTACTGTATAATAGATATTCTTCATTCACTTGCTTTTCCTGAGCAGGTAGTAAAGACAAACTCTTTCCTGATTATGAATCTCAGCCATGAGGCTTGACACAACCAATTCAATGTCATCTGCAAAAAGAATTATATAGAGGGACTCAATATCCTTAAGAAATCCTTTTTCAACTTGAAGTTGGCCCTGGGTCTTTCCTGCATGACAATACCAACCAGTCTTGCAAGCATATATCTTCCTTTGTTTTGCCTTAACTACTATAAATGATTAGAACGTCAGCAAATATATCATTTCTATTATACATTTTAAGAAATTTTGCATAATTTAGACATATACATGGATGCACCTTGTCAGAGAAGAGTTTTTAAGACAACAAGCTGTTTTGCTGAATCAAATACTTTTCAATAGTTGAAAAATGAGAATACAGGAATCCTGCATTCTCATTTTTTAGTCAACTGTGTTATGCTTTAGAATATCATCTGCAAAAAGCCTGAATATTCTCTTCTAATGTACTCAAGAATTTCCCTAGTGATGTGTATATTAATCTCATAAAAACTTTATTCTTATTGGAAAGCAAGCATGTGGCTTAGTAGTAATGAATGTTCTCTTGGTTGCTCCTTTTTTAACCCCTTCATTTTATCTATTTTTTTCTTTGCTAATTAGTATTTTTTTTCTAATTACACATACAGATAGTTTTCACCATTCATTTTAAAAAATAAGATTTAGGGTTTCACATCTTTTTCTCCCTTCTTCCCCTGCAACTTCTCTCCCCAAGATGGTAAGCAATCTGATTTAGGTTATACATGTACAATCATGTAAACATATTTCCACATTTCCATATCAGTCATATTGTAAAATAAGAAACAGAACAAAAGAGAGAAGCTACAAAACCCAACAACAACAACAAAAATGAAGCTAGTATGCTTCAATTTGCATTCAGACTCCATAGTTCTTTCTCTACATATAGATAGCACTCTGCATCATGAATCTTTGAGTTGTCTTAAATCATTTTTTTAGTTGAGAATAGCTAAGCTGATCATTGCACAATATTGCTGTTATGATATACAATTGGAGCGGGTTGTGGTCCATTGATCTGTGATTCCTTTCCGATTCTCAGCCCCTCCCAGCTGAGGCATATCAGTCCAGGATGCCAGGGCCTTTGATTCACAAATCCTGCTCAAAAGCACCCCTTTGAATTCCAATAGGAGATCTGGGCTTGTCCCAGCCCTCACTGGATCTGAGCCTACTTGGGCTCTTCCAGCCCCCACTGGTTCTGATCTGCTCTGGTTGTCCCAGCCCCCATTCTGACTTGCTTGGATTGCCCAGCCCACACTGGTTCTGATCTGCTCTGGTTTCCCAATCCTCACCAAGACAACCAATATAATGAGCTTCCATCAACTAAGGTCTTTGCAGATGAACCTCGGTGGCTTACTCAGCTGCCAGGACTTTCTGTCCACTGAGAACTGCATTCTCAGTGCAAAACTCCATTTTCCATAGATCTGCCCGCTGGAATAATATTCTTTTCTAGTGTTATCCTTTCCTTATCCTCACCTATTTCTCTAACCAGACTTTATGCTTCTGTCAGGATTTTTAACCTTACTTCCAATCCCTACAATAAACCTCTTTTATCAATCTAGGTTTTCGGGTCTGTAAATTCCTTACAGAGAATCTCTGTGCTGCCAGAAGGGAGTCCCCAAAACTCCCTATCCTTCACCGAATCCCAAGAGGGTACAGGGAAGCCAAACTTCTCCATTTGGTTCCCTGAACCCTGAACCTGCCACTAAACCTTATCATTTAACAACCTGACCACTAGAAATACTAATTTCATTTTGGTTCCCTAAATCTAAACCTCATCACAATGTTCTCCTGATTTTCCTCACTTTTTCAGCATCAGTTCATGTAGGTCTTTCCAGGTTTTTTTTCTTTTTTTTTTTTTTAAATCTGCCTTCTCATAATTTCCTATAGTACAATAATATTCCATTACATTCATAATTAGTTGCCCTTTTTGGAAATCAGGTCTGACATGCTTCTCATACCTTAGTCTATTCTGTTTCTTCAGATTTCTTGAAAATAAATCTTTCAAGAACTTTACCATTGTGCTCCCTCCACCTCCTCTGCTATACTTACTCTAATCCTCCTACTTTTTCCAACTTTATTTTCTTCAGTGCTTTTTCTATCTTCCCTATAACCACTTTCTTGTCTTTTGGTTTTGTTTATAATGAGATTATTAAAATTAGTATGATTCAGTTCTTCCAATAATATTTTGAATAAAGATTTTTTTTGTCTTTTTTGCTGAAGCAATTGGCATTAAGTGACTTGCCCAGGGTCACACAGCTAGGAAATGTTAAGTGTCTGAGACCGACTGTGCCACCTAGCTGCCCCTAAAGATTTTTTTTTTAACAAAGTACCAATAATCAAGACATAAAAAAGCTAAAAATTATGATTCTTAACATCATTAACAAACATTAATAAATAAAACAAAAAATTAACATAACAAAGTTAGCAGTTTCCTAACACTGCTACTTTCTCTGGAAAAGGAGGGGGGAAAAGGACACATAAAGTTGAGGGCCATTTTATAGTTTTCTTTGTTTTGTGGGTCTCCATTGCCCCCAAATTTCATCACCAAGTGGCCAACCTCTGAGTGTATATATGTAAGATTATATAAACTTTTCAGCATAGTTGAATAGCTGAAGCTAGCACTTCATTGATTTGAGACTCTAGGTTTCCTTTATCAAATGAAGAGACTTCTGGCTAAGATTTGGGATATAATTTCTGTAAATATTATCAAACATAGGCACTTTGTAAACGTATTGAAAAAATGAATGAATTCCTTAGAGACTCTTACCTTTAAGTTGTGAATTATCATTTAAAAGCTCAGGTCTATTTTCCTCCAACTCAGAATTTGCACAAGGACAAAAGTCCTTTATTCGGTCTCCACTCATACAAAAGTTAACAAGGTATTTCATTTTTACTTGACTGGTTTTGTATACAACAAACTCATCATCCTAGGACAAGTAAAATAAAATCTTTAATAAATCAGTGGAAAAAATCGCAGTAACAGATGTTTCCTTATTATATATATATTTGTGGATATAAATGTGTAAGCTGTTAGTATAGTCAACCTATGATGATGTGGATTTCATAAATGTGTAATCATAGAAAAAAAATCTGAAGATATAAAGAAGATAGCATGAGAAATACCTTTTAAGAAAATCTTTCCAACCCAACCTTATATTATGCTCCCTTCCAGGTGGTATAGAATAGTGGACAAAGAATGAATTTTGAAGTCAGAAAGACTGGGGGATCTAATTCTGCCTCTGAAATGCATCCTGGTTGTGTCTAGAAAATTACTGAAATTATACTAACATTTTCCCTCTTTTTTAAAATTATTTTTTCTTTCAAAAATACTATTTGTTATACTGGATGACTCTTTGGGAAGGAGAGAAAAAGGGATACTGGAGGAAATTATGATGATATATACAGATATATTTTTAAAAGCATCAATAAAAAGTTAAGAGGAGGGTGAAAGAGAGTGAAGTTACCAACGTGGAAGAGGGAGTTTCTCCACCTGAGAATTTCATATTCAAATAAAGTCCCTGTCCCCATCTCACTACCTTTTATTTTGCGTTTCAGGCAAATAATTACTTCCTGGCCCCCTAAATACACAATGTACTCTTATGTCTCTAAGGCTTTGCTTATATAATTTCTTTAACCTTCTTTTCCCCATTTCACCTGTGGAACTCCTACTTATCCTTTAAACTCAACTTCTTTTTTTTTTAATCATAGCTTTTTATTTACAAGATATATGCATGGGTAATTTTTCCAGCATAAAAACCCACCTTCTTAAGGAAGTTTTCTCTGATCCTTCAATGAACAATGTCCTTCTCTCTTAGTTCTTATATAGAACACTTTTCTTTGCCTTTAATGCACTTGCTAGAAAATAGCAAATATTATAGCTATGTATAATCATGTCTCATCAACTTAGAAGGCAATATAATACAATGGAGAGAGTTCTGGGTTTGTAATGAAAGAGTACAGATTTAAATCCCCATTCTAGCCCATACTGGCAGGATCACTGAGCAAACCTTTTTAAAAACTTTTTCTAAGATTCAGTTTCCTCAAATATAAAATAGGGGTGAGGGAAACAAATGGACCACATAACTTCTGAGTTGCTTATGTTTTAAGTCCACTTAATACTACTTCTACTATCTCCTTGAAGCAAAAATCGTGTCTGATCTAAATTTTTCATCTGCCCCAAGGCCTAGTAGAGTGTTCTTTTGTCACGAATAGTTAATACATGTTTGTTAGATTGTTTCAATTTCAACATTAACATATTTAATTCAAGGAGCTAGAATAATTAAAGACCCTTTTAAAAATATTCAATGGATCCCCTGAATGCATCCAAGTATAAATACCTCAAAGTCTGAGATGATTTGTTCTGTTCTCCGAATTCCACGCACACTGTCATAACCTGGTGGTGGTTCAGTTAATGATAAATCTCGCTTAAGCAAATTCATGCAGCATCCAAGGGCAACATCACAAACAATTAGGAATCGAGTGCCATTTGTTTTATTTGGTTGTGAATATTTATTGCTTGTACTATATGTTAAAAAAAAAAAACATGCCATTTTGTATGTCTTTAAGAGCATTATAAAAATGTAAACATCTTATCAATGGATTTGGTTATATTAGTAAAAAAAATTTATGAAATCCAAGCAAATTGCTGTTTTCTTCTTCCTTCCTTTCTTTCTTTTTTTTGAGGTATATTTACTCTTTATAACAAAACGAAGGGGTGGAGTTTGAACTCATAGCATATAGAAGTTTTCAAGGAGCTACACTGGAAGAAAAAAATCCAAAAGTACCAGATTACACCAACTTAAGGAATAAATGAAACAACAGAGGTCTTTGCTATAATTGAACCCAATGTGTTCATATTTTACAACCAATAATGACCAGTTTCACTTTGAGACTAGAATAATCAGTAAATATGGCTCAAAAAAGAAATAAATGAATGAAGACAGAGAAAGTTCACTAGGGATTGGTTATTTTTATTGGTGAAAATTTTTATAATCAATTAATTTTAATTAATCATGGCTAATTAATTAGTTTTTTTCTTAAGAGTTAAGAAAGTTATAGTCTCATTGGTAGTTTACCTATAAAAAACTGGCTTAATTATCATTGTAAGAAAAATTGATTTGGGGGAGCTGACTAAATTGGACTACATTTCCTCCTACCCCAATTGCCAACCAATTAGTTTAAATAAAGATAAATCTAAGTA
This sequence comes from Antechinus flavipes, assembly GCF_016432865.1. NCBI lineage: Eukaryota > Metazoa > Chordata > Mammalia > Dasyuromorphia > Dasyuridae > Antechinus > Antechinus flavipes. The sequence continues at coordinate 466,610,177 of NC_067400.1, forward strand.
GGCATATAAAGGAAAAAATAGCTTTTCCTTCTAGTCTGATTATGTATACAATGGACAATGATAAATAACCTAATAGTAAATTAAGATTATTAAAAAGCCAATCCCCCTAAATCTATGAAAACAAAAGACATAAGCAAGGCTTGTTGGTACCTACTTGTACTCTTTATTGCTGGGGAGGCTGAGGCTGAGGAACTGAGTTTAAAATTTCTGAGCTGCAGGGTGCTCAAGCTAAAAATTTTCTGTACTAAGGCTAGCATCAGGATGTGAAACCCCAGTGTAAAGGTCACCAATCTTCCTAAGGAGGAGTGAAGTAGTCCAGATTAGAAAAATTGAGCAGGTAAAAGATTTTGTAATGATCCATGATAGAGTCAAGACTGTGGCAGTTTGGACTCTTCCATCTAGGGTAAAAGGATGATACAGCATTCCTCCAAATAGGAATCCAAAATATGCTCCAAATATACTAGTGCAGGCACGGACACAGGCACACACATACACACACACTCTCTCTCTCTTCTCTCTCTCTCTCTCTCTCTCTCTCTCTCTCTCTCTCTCTCTCTCTCTCTCTCTCCAAACACCTAAAAGCCCAAAGACTTAAAGTCATATTCAGTACATTTGTTACTTGGGAGGAAATTTTACAAACAACACAGAAAAAAAAAAAAAGTAAAGTATCTAGGGGGTTCTCACTTATTCACTGATAATGAGAGAGAGAGAAGCATAGATGAGAATACTGTACTGACCTGAGAGAATCACTGAAATATATTCCACTACCAAGATTTCCAAAATCTGTTCTTTCTATTCCATAATCTTCAACCAATCTTTTGGGTAATAGCAATCCTCTATACAAAGAAAGAATGTCATAGTCATATATATGGGAAGAAATTATATTACATCTTAGACTTAAGTAATGGAATATAATATTAAATGTGTGGGATATAATAAATGGAATATAATATTAAAATGATCAGCAAGCTGATTTCAGAAAGGCCTGAAAAGACTTACATGAACTGATGTTGAGTAAGGTGACTAGAACCAAAAGAACATTGTACACAATAACAAGATTATGTGACTATCAACTGTGACAGACATGGCTCTTTTTAGCAATAAAGTGATTCAGGCTAGTTTCAGTAGTCTTGTGATGGAGAGAACCATCTGCACCTAGAGAGACTGTGGAGACTAAGTGTGGATTACAATATAATATTTTCATCTTTGTTGTTTTTGTTTGCTTGCTTGTTTTTTTTCTTTCTCATTTTTTCTCTTTTGACCTGATTTTTCTTGCACAGCATGCATGGTAAGTGTGGAAATATGTGTGGAAGAATTGCACCTGTTTAAAACCTATGCTGGATTACTTGCTGTCCAGGGGAGGTGAAGAGTATAATATTCTTTCTAAAATGTAATGTTCTCTGGTGAGATTTTCTTGGGGTCTCTGGGAGCAGCCTTTGTTTCAGTTCGGTAATCACCACACAAGTAGAGCCGGGTGTTAAAATCCAAATCCTTTATTGTCTCCTTCAAAGTCCTATCTCCTTCACTTGGGGCTCCGCTAGTTTTCTTAGAGGCCTATCTTTCTCCTTGGTTCTGAGAGCTTGAGATCCTGCCTACTTCTCTGCCCTCTGAATCTTTCCGAATCCAAAGGTTTGTGCTTCAGCTTGCAGCCACCACAAAGTTGGAAGATAGAATGAATCTGTCTTTACCTCAGAGAGCTTCTAATACGCTTGTCTACTCTGGCCCTGAGAGCTTCTTGCTTATATGCTGTACACTAAGTACAAACCAATTATTATATCACTAGGAAACTTTATTTGTTGTAGGATTAAATCAATGCTAAACTAGATTTAAAAATTATCTCCTCAATTCCATTTAGTACTTTGTTTCAAGTTCTGGCCCATAACATCTCCTTGTGGATTAAATCAGTCATACTGAACCATGTTAAATTAGATAACTATTGTCTCTATCAATTCCACTGACTTAGTACCTTGTAAGAATCTTTTGTTTCAAGTTCAGAGTTCTGGCCCATAACAGAAGAGAGAGGAAGAAAAATTTGCAACATAAGGTTTTGCAAGTATGAATGTTGAAAACTATCTTTGTATGTTTTTGAAAAATAAAAAGATATATATATATGTATATATATAAGACCAGCTCTAGAGTCAGGAAGATCTGAATTCAAATCTTGTTTCACATTTAACACTGCCTGTCTGTGTGACCCTGGGCAAGTCATTTAACTTCAACTGCCTTGCCAAAAAAAAGAAAATTGTAGTTCATAGACAAACAATTTTTTTAAAAAATACAAACCAAACAAATCTTGATATAGTTCAAGTTGATTATGGGGGGGAAAGACATCAGGGTACAACTTAAACTAAAAAATTGTTCACACAATAGAATTAAATCATTCTATGTTTGGACTATAGAAATGGTAACCTAACTGTTCTCTCTGCCTCCAGGCTCTCCCTACTTCATTTCCCATAACTTTCAGGGTAATTTTCTTCAATTAAAAAAAGAAAATCCTTTTCTTTTATTATTTAATTTCTGTGTGGCTCAGAGAAAACCAATCATTATTCACAAATTCTTCTAAATTTCTTCAAACAAATGAGAAGATTATGTATCCATAGTGCAAAAAAGACAAGAATTTCAAATTGCTCAATTGGTTGAAAAATAAAGACATTTCCATTTTCTAATAAAAATATTCTTATGGTTTAAAATGGGAATAGAGTAGTTAATTTAAATGATCAAAAATACTCAAATAATCTCTCTCTATATATTATTTACACAAATATATTTATATATCAACATGTTGATTTATATATCAATATTTATATATCAACACATCAACAAATATATTTATATATCAACATATATCAACACTGATCTATCAATAGTGTAACTAAAAATTCTTATTTTGTATTATTTTTAAACTTAAATTTAAAAAAATCTATTTGAATAACAAAGATACTGAATATTTCCTTGGTTGAAATGTTTTAAAGAAAAGATTGATTTTCCCATCAGACTTCCTACATATATAATAATAAAATCATTATAGAACTGAGATGAAAATAATTCTCAGGAACAAATAAAAAGAATTCTTATTTAAGTATGAAAGACTTTAACATAAATTTTAAAATTTTGGATGAAATAAAGATAGAATATTATTACCGGGAAAGAATTCCAACAATATTTCTCCCAGGTGTTCCATGTAGTAAGGACTGAACATTGCCAAGCTTGCTCTGAAATTCCACTGTTTCATGAACTCTGCCAATTCGATATATGTTTAAGATGTCCACTAGATTCTTCCTGCAAAAATTATGAGAGGAACCTTCAGACTATATTAGTAACTCACAAAAAAAGACTCAAAAAAAAGACTTGAAGGTCAACTCTACACAAAAGAGATTTTACAAAATAAAATAAATTAATCAGATGACTACTTATGAAGCTCTACAGGATGTGTTTATTTTTATTCTATTTAATATTGGTCCTTTGATCACACATAAATAACTATATTTGTGGTAGATGAGGGTAGATGTATTTGTTGAAAATGGGCATCAAAATGTGGTGAATCTTGTTAAAATTATGAGTACTGACTGATTCTAGCTTTTCATGAATATTTTGTATCCATGGAACAATATTCCAAGAATAATTTCCTTGAAAACTCATTTGCTCTCTTCATTTAAAAGTAAATATTAAATAAATTCTTGCCTTTTGAAGGCCATTAGCACCATAAACTAGTGCTGCATTACCAGATAATGTACTTTACTCCATGTACTATGTAACCCAGAAAACTGAGTCAACTCACATTATTCATAATTCTAAAGTTCATTTTTTTATTGATTATTAGGGATGATTGCCAGACACTTCCTGGCTTTTGACCCTTCCTTGGGATGAATTTCAAACTTCTGATTGTGCTGCCCCTAGAAAGGTCGTGTTATTTCTGAAACTTTGTGGGAATTTCAAAGACCCACATTGTTGCTATGATAGCCCTCTATTAATCTTTAGAAACTCTGATAAGGGATTTTAGTAGAGAGCAAATGAAAAAATGAAGATTAATTACACATCAAATCTGTTTAGGCCAAAAATTATCTGTGTTCCCAAAGACTATTCTGAAGAACCAACAAAAAGTGATAGAAAGAAACACCCTTTACTGTAATATTATATAAAATATCTGGGCATTAATTGATTATAGAATTTAGGAGGATTGTATCGAGGAACTGAATAAATAGAAGCATATCCTTTGCCCATGGTTAGGTAGATTATATATAGCCAAAAAGGTCGATACTTTTCCAGAATCTACATGTGGCCTCATGAATTAGAAGTTTCTTGCAAAGATAACTGTAAATAGCATCATAGGATGGACTTGAGAGACTTTCCCAAAGTGTTGCAAATAGTAAGGTAAGCAGCAAAGCCAACATTGGCATTAAGCTCCTCTGACTGCAAAATCTAGCCCTCTTTCTATTGTACCACAATGCATCATAAAACTAGAGAATGACAAGAGATAGAACAAAATACATAGGATAGAGATTTTTCTAAGTGTGCTTTTGCCAAGTGTACAATTCTAGTTTTTTCATGTCACACTAAAATGAAAAAACAAAATCCAAATCCAAATTGCAGCCCCATCCTTTTTCCTTTGTTTTTAATCCTGATTTTTTTTTAAAGGAAACTGCCTGTGTAATAACAAAGAGATTAATGAGTTATAACACATAAGGCTCAAATGCTCTAATTTTTTAAAATCTCAGGGATGTGAGTGTGACAAAAAAAAAAAAAGGGGAGGTGTATTAATAAGGTAGGAAACCAAACACAGAAGCTCAAAGGAACTGCTGATATCAGAAAAGAAAGAAATCTAATAGCAACAGCAGGCTACCAATCAGGATTTTATTGAAATTACCTGTTACCAATTCTGGTAGTATGTATGGTACTCTTCACATGCATCTGACATACTATCATGTAATTATATAATGCAAAAAACTAACTCTTTTCCTCACCCAGAACTTTTTTGTAATACTTCTTCTTTAACTTTGGAAAATTCTCTAGTATTCTCATCAACGTGCTCAATTTTGCATCTTAGAGCTCGGTATTTGGCAAGAGAAGGTGGGTTAGATCTTGAAAGATTTGCTTCACTGACATTAATCACATCTCTTATGAGCTGTAGAAAGAAATAGTATAAAGTACTAAAATTACCACATAGTGAGTGCATATTATATAAATGCATATATATATATATGTATATATATATATATATATATATATATATATATATATACACACTTTTAATTTTCTAATAATTAAGAAGAAAAATACACACAAATTTTGTAAAGAAAAACTTTGCTTGATTAATTTGTCTTTCTTGTTATTGGCATATTGAGATTCAGTCATATAGGATCCTAGGATCATTGATAGAGCGGGAAGAGACTTCAGAGACCATTAATTTCAATCCTTTCATTTTCTAGATGACCAAATTGAAAATCAAAGAGGATAAATGACTTGACCCATGGTTATACATTTCTCTCTTTAAAACTTTCTCTACCATGGTGTAGAAATCTCTTCACCCCTTCACTACTTCTCCCACTGGAAAAACCTTCCCTCTTGGTCGATTTCTTATAGGACCTCTACTTTCACAGGTCAAATGGGCCTTCATTCTTCTCCAGGCTACATCTGACTCTATACAGGCCTTCAGGACCTTCTCTACCAAACTGCTGGGTCCTTCTTTCCCCTCCCACCCTTTTTCTATTACCTGACACTTAGCATCACTTAGCTGTTCCTTCTGTTCTTTTATATCTTGACATACATTTACAACCTATCTATTCTATTTTACAAGCTTTTGAGGGCAGAGATCATTTCTTACTCATCTTTATATCCATTTGCATACTCTGTACCTTTAAAGCATTGTGCTCTCCATAAATATCTGTTGAATCAGTTGAATGAATATTTGAGACTAAAATGAGGATGAAGGAGAAAATTTAATACTCAGTTTCCTGAGCTGAATGTTCTGTAGATATGAAGACTCAAGGCAACAAGTCACTCCCATTAGATAATTACCATTTTTAGTAACAGTGTATATAATCAGTGACTTAAAAATCTTCAGAACTGGTCTCAAACATAATGATAGGCCATGGGGAGAAGCTTCTATTTTTATGATATTATTCACTGAATCATAAAAATCTTGTATCAGGATATTAGCAATTATATAGTTTAATTCTTTGTTTGACAAATGAGGAAGCTGAACCTGACAAAGGTCATGTAATTAGCAGTTTATTTCAAGGAAATTATTACAAGAGAGTTAAGGACAGGGCCAGGCCTGCAATTTCATTGGTAAAAATATTCTCATGTGAGGAAATTCCTTCTACCAATGCAGGTTGGCATTCTTTAGTTTTAAAGCTTTGCCTAGAATTTGGCGAGATTAAGTCATGCAGTCAGCATGTTTCACAATATAACCAAGTTCTTTTTGATTATAAGACAAACACTCTATCCATTACATCACACTGCCTCTCCATTCTTTTTAATATGGAACCTTTACAGACATATTTGAACTAGTATATCAACATATTTATGAAGACTTAAAAAAAATCTCACTTAAAGAACGTAAGAATCCATTCATCAAAAAATTTTTTTAAGTCTTCATAGAAGTCCTTTTTAATATCTAAATTTAGCTTTAAATTTCAAAGTAGTACCTGGCAGAGATCTTCTTTCTTAGATAGTAGTCTTCTGCTGACTTCATCTTCTGAATTTCTGTGAGGTATAAGTCGGTAAAATTCTGACATCATTTTTCTCAACTCTTCTGTTGTTTCACCCTTGTTTAATGCTGCCTTAACTTGAAGTAGAATTCCCTCAGCTTTGCTTACCTTTAATATAAAATATTATAAAAATGAAACCTTGATAAATAGAGCAAAAAACAACCAAATCTTTGGTAGCCACATTGTAACTATTCATTCTGAAGATGAAAGCAACAAATTGGACTCAGCTTAGAGAAAAGAATTATGATACCAATTTTTCACAAATATTATCATATCTTTAGGAGACTTACTTTTCAAACAAATTCAGAAAGCTATCAGAATCAAATGCTTAAGAACAATAATAGAACTGCTACAGAGTAGAATATGAAGGATCCTATTAAAAATGTGGCACATAAAGTTATTTACACAAACACAAGTACAAAAACAATTTCAATACATCAAGGATATGTGAGTCATCAGAAGAAGGGTTGAGAGCTATACCTCACTCTAAGAATCCTTAACTTATTTATGTCACAGACCACTGAAGCCTCCTTCTTCTCAGAAAAATGTTTTTAAATGAATAAAATAAAACACATAAGAATTACAAAGTAAACCAAGAATAATGAAATACAATTGCCAAAATATTTTTTTAAAAGTTAGTAGAACTTATATAAGGAACCCTTGCCTCAGATTATTTTATGTATGTGACCAAAATCAATCATCTGGAGGTCTGTCCATGGGTATGAACCATTTTGGCTAAGTTGATACTTGGGTGATAGAAACCTATTTCCAGATATGTATTCAAAATCTTTGCACCTTAATAAAACCTCAATACTTATGCTTTGCTGTTATGACCTTTGAGAACTTAAGATACATCAAATTTATTTTCAAAAAGCTAAGATATAATAATCAGCACCAAGGGTTTTCTACTGGTAAGAGATAGTTAGAAATTACTAAATTAGCTTTATTATACAAATCAGTCTCTTATGAATCTAAGCAGAATAAGTCAGTTTCTCCAAAGTCTCCTCCCCACTAAATAAGCTGGCCAGTGAAATTTTATCTCTATTAAATTAGCAGCCATAGAATTGCTCAGAAATTTTTTTCTTTTCCTTTTCATGGTATATGGTGCCTAGCAATGCACTATGCTGTGCTATTAAAATACATATCTTTGTTTCCATTTTATTAACTATCATGTTATTAAGAAATATTGTTCAACCAGGGGGGAACCTCATCATAATTTTAACTTAATAACTCTATTTTTCTACACCACAGGCAGAATTTTACTTCAGTCAGCATATATTACAAATGATCTAATTATTATGTCTTAAGATGCCATTATGAAAACAAAATATTTTAAAAGTGGAACATATTTTCCCCAAATCATTGACTTACATCATTTAGGCTGATGCTATTTGCTGTCTTGAGAAGAATGTTTTCCAGGTGACCAAGAGCTTCTACCCAAATCAACTCCACTAAATTACTCACTTCTTCACTTATAGTATCTCCATTTAACACATCCTCCAACATCAACTAGAACCAAAAAAAACCCTTCAGTTACAAAAGTGCACATGTTTAAAACCAACTTGAGAATGAGAGGGGGATTAAAAAAATAATAATTATGGCCTAGAGTAGGAGAACTAACATAAACATTTGTGGCATTCTACAGCTCCCTCATCCTTGTGCTTTTTTATTTTCTTACGCTTTCCTTCTTTCCTCATCTTTTTTCTAGTTCTTTCTTTTCCCTTCTCTTTTCCTTAGATTTGCTGGCTTTAGGTCCTCCCTTTACACTTGTGGGCATTTCTTACTCATACTAATGGTACTTTGGTTAAAAAAGACATATCCTTACATATCTTATAGAATTATTGAAATCAAGTCGAGTTTGCTGTATATATACATTACCAATATGTTAAGGTTGTTGCAGATTATCCCCTTTGGCTATTATGACCTTTTTTCATGGTGCTAAGAGAAATAAGCTCTTGTTTCTATAGCAACAAGATTTTCTTTTAAATTATTTTCTATTTTGTCAATTTTTCACTTAAATACCTTTTATCTTAAATATATTAAAATAAGTTATTTAAATAATTTGTGATCAGAACAAAAACAAATAAATAAATCAATTTAACTGCTTGTAACTTCTCAGATGCCAGTAGGTTTGCTTCAGGTGGAAAACTTTCTGATCGCAGAAATCCTTGTTTCTTCAATTCTTCAACATAACTTTCATAGTATTCACTTGCATCTTCAGATGTGTTCTTTCTAGATAAATGTCTCCTAGTCTGTGAATTATAGTACATATCAAAGTGTTAGAATAAAAGCTCTTTATTTACCCAGTAGTCACTTATCCAGGAATCTCAACTATCTGGAACACATCCAAAAATTGTCAGATAAACAAAAAATGTTTTTAAGCCCCCAAAATAGATTTCAAAGTCTACATATCAGAGCTCATGCCTATTTACATTTTTTAACATACAATTCTAATAAATTCAGCTATGTGGTTTCCCAATTCTGGGCAAATTAAAACAACAATTGCAAGAGAAGAAGGAAGGGAAAAAAGGACTTCCTCAACATAGGAATACCAATAAAGAGCAAGAAATGACAACTGATAGCAAGTGAACAGGTAGAAAAACTATAAGAAAAATAAAAAGTAATTTAGGATCTGTTGGTTTAGGATTTTGTAGGGGCAAACATCTTTATATACTTTAATAGTTCCAAATGTAGGAGTAGCTAGGTGGCAGGGGGCAGCTAGGTGGTGCAGTGGATGGAGAATCAGCCCTAAAGTCAGGAGGACCCAAGTTCAAATCTGATCTCAGACATTTAACACTTCCTAACTGTGTGACCCCAATTGCCTCAGCAAAAAAAAAAAAAAAGTCCCAAATGTATCACTATATCATCACAGCATATTAGTTGATATTCATAATAATGATCTTGAGAAAATGTTAAATATTTTTTAAGTACATTGTTTATTAAGCCAGGCAAATACTTAATGTATTTCATAAGGAAATCCATTAAATACCCAAAATTTAAAATTTCCAATTCTTAAGGGGGCAAATTTCAGGTGTCTAGAAAATTCACTTAAGTGGAATATCTCATTCTGTAATAATATTAATTATACAGGACACATCTTTATTGCCACAAAATTGATTTATTATGATTCTAGTCCAATCCTACAAATATGCAGCTACAGATTGAGAGAGGGGAAATAAACCAATGAGAAGAAAATAAAAAGCTTCAGAAGATGGCAGCAAAGTCCTTGGGCTCTTGGCCATCACATTTTCTTGCTTACATAAAAAAATCCCCATTGCCCCAGTGGCAGAGTACAGTAGTGATTTCTCCTTTCCCCTTTTCTGGAAATCTCAATAGACAGAGTACTGGAAGAGTCATAAAACATACAAATGAGGCTGGTTCTTCCCAATAATTTTTTTTAGCCCACTAAGTGAGTGGAACCTCTTGACTCTGTAGCAAATTATCTTCAATATATCTCATGTTACTAGTGAGTAATCAGGAGCTTCTGTATCATCTCAATAAGGAACAGCATGGGGTGAGAGCATGTGTCCCATAAACGAGACCAGTGCTCATGCCCAGCTCCATAGGGGGTACCCTCAGGAGGCTCCTCAATCACTACCAAGACTGTAATTTATGTCAGAAATTGCAGAGCCTCTTAAATGAGAACAATAATCATTCAAAAGACCTAAGTCTAATTATGTAGAATAGAAAAATCTGGTGGCTGCAGGATGCTCATTGCACATATATAATATTGCACAATATAAAGTTGTACATGTGACAAATAGAGTTGTCAGTACTGTCAGTACATATATCTCAGAAAGCTACTTAGATGTCTAATAAATTAATGTCCACCAAGAGGTGAAAAGAAAGTTGCATTTGAGGAATTATATAGCACTTTCAAAAAACCCAAATTTCTATCTGAAACAAACAAAAAGTACTATTTTCATGCAAGTTTCTTCCAGTGATATTTTATAGCTCCAGATTATCATGTGCAGAGAAGGTATTTTCTTACATTGGCAGGGGAGTTATCGCTAGTGATGAAATCATAGGCCCATTCCTTATTCTAATCCTAACCATTATAAACAAGCCTGCAAATAATTTGTGATATTCAAAATACTGCTATCTTCTCTAAGTAATTTTCTACTCTGTTCCACAATCCTCCCATCTAATAAGCTATGGCTATCATTGATGATAACCTCATACTATCTTTCCTAATTGTTCAGGGGTGGTCAAAGATTGCACTACTGTATATGAAATGAGTAAGGACAGAGACAGGAAGTTCCCACACAATTTTTGAATGTGTGGTAAATTCTAACAAAAATAGAGAATCTGAATTTCATAATAATTGTATTATACAATTCTTTTGTATCAAATTGTTAATTAGTAAAGTTCTAAGAAGCTAATAGGGTGATTTGTTGATAAAACATGTCCAAGAGATGGACTCTAACAAATAATGAGCACCTATAAAATAGACAAATACCTTAATACCACCTTCCAGCAGAAGATTGGAAGATATAAGAAAAGAAAATTCAGGATGTTCCTGGAAGCACTGCAGTTCCACCACCACCACTTCTTTCTCTCCCTCTGATTTAATCTGGAAAAGGCACAGTATGGTATTTTAAATCATGCCACATTTTATGTTTTTACAGATGTATAAACATATACAATATATACATATACACATACACACATATGCATATATACATACATATGAAGAAGTTTACTTTCTCTGTTTTTTAAAGAATGTTATTGGGTTTACAATATCGGGTTTGTAAATTTCTGTGAAACAATTTTCAGATGCAAATAAGACTAAACAGAGGGGAGGTCTAGTAGCTCCAAGGAGTGAGTGTTGGTGCTGACCTGGAGTCACCCCTTCTCTCCTCTCCCCATTTGTAAGGACTATTTTTGAAATATACTAGTAGTGAGAGCCATGGGGAAAGTCAATGAACCTTTCCATGTTTCAGCTTTCCCAGATTAGAGTTACAGAGAAAGTTCTAATGGGCATAGATAAAGAAGTTCCTACCTGGGAGCTCCATTCACTCATAAAATCACAATTCTAGCTTAATTAAAACAACGACAACAACAACAAACCCAACCATGAGGTGGTATCAAGGTCCTAGTAGGGGCCTGAGCCTTCCATAAAGCAGCAATGTTTTGATGTGTCTTTCTTCGTTTGAGGAATCCTGGATTTTGAAAAACAAAACTGTTTTCCTAAATGCAAATGTGGCCAAAATTTTATATGGCTTTATGAAATCTATCCTTTGAGCTGAGGATATTGAAGCTTTCAAAATGAGTTGGAAAAATTATTAAACAAAATAAATTAAAACAATTATATATATTGGAAATTAAAGTTCTCACTTTTTCTAGGATGCTGTATCTTGCAACTTCAAAATCTTGAGGAATATATGTGATGTTGTCATCTTCTGTACAAAATCTGAAATTTAAACAATAATTTCTTAAATATTAAAGTGTGTTTTTGAGCAGAAGTTTGCATTGGTGTAAAAATTTTTATGGCAAAATCCTTTTTGTGATATTTTTACTAACTCATAAATATACTGATCCATATCCCATTGAAGTGTAAAGAATCTTTAGAAATGAACCAGACTAACCCCTATTATTTATGTGACATGTCTCTATTGTCCATTTATGCATTATCACAATGGTTGAGACTGCCAAATAATCCACATTTCTATCCTATATATATTAAAACATCATGCATTGTAATGGGCTGAAGCTCGAGTTGATGCACTGAGGTCCCAAGCACATGAGGCTAAATAGTAATTGGACTAAACTCTATTAACATATGCTTGGAGAAAGAATGGCCCCTACCCACTCTTTGTGCAAGTCCTGATGTGCTGTATAGGAAATGACACAGGAATGATTTTGGTGGGTGGAGGCAGAAGGGCAGGAAGAGAGGAGGAGAGAGATGGCTGATTGGGTTCCTGTCGAGGCTGCTCACATTGCTAATTCCCCTTGCCCTCCACAGAGAATAAAGATAGAAGATTTTCCCTTAACCTGAATTCCTGACTCTGGCTGATTTTAAAATACACGGTCATCATAATGCATATGTATATTAGACAGAAGTAATGGGGCAGAGATAAATTTTTCCCTAGAGAAGTTTATGTAAAAAAATGTCATACAATGTAAAGAAGAATGAGAATTTGTAAAAAACAGTTTGGTCTTAGGGACCCTGGACAGGTTACTTAACTTCTCATTGCTCTAGGCAATTTTAAGACTAAGTTATAGAGAAAGTGCTATTTTGTTTTAGTAGACAATATTTTCTCTCTCAGGAGGTTCCTGAAGCAATGAAATCATAGGTCTTACATCTATCTCTTCATTATAATCCTCCTTTCAATCTTTTTCTTCCTCTTATGGTTCAAAATAAATATAAATAAGACTAAAATAAACAATTTATGTAAAAAGTTTAAAGTGGGATTTGAGAAAACACTGCACCTTATTTCTCACAAAATCCTTTGGCAGGAGGATGATAATATTTACTTTAGTGGAATCTAAAGAGAGAGAATAAATAAATGCCTTGAACAAGGTAATTTAGTAGTGGCAAAGAGACTGGTAGAGCTGGGATTAGAATCTAGATCTAGTGACTGCTACTTCAGTACTCTTTCCACCTACCTCCTGTAATGTTGGGAAATAAATCAATAGTTCTTCAAATAAAATACGTTAAATAACAGAGAGCCAAATGAACACTGCATGTAGAACAAAATCTCTCAAAAGACTGATAACAGGATTTGGCACTGGCCCAAACTACTTAAAAAGGAGACACTTACCTGAGAGATGCAAGGGTTTTGTTTCTGTGAGACAGAAGACCTGGACCTTCTGCACTAGCTTACCAAATGAGTGAGAGTAGACTGTTTGCAATGGCTAGTAGTTGAACTTGTTTGGTAGCCAGAACTGTTTGTTTTTAACACTACCTGAGAGCATCTCTCTTTCCAATGGTATCCAAGAGTAAATGATTCATTCACTCAGAGCACAGCCACCATGAAACAAGCTGAGGACAGATTTGAAAACTTTCTCTCTTTTTAAACTCTGTGGCCCCAACAGGCAGAACACTTTTAGTTGTTATTTGTTCTTTTCAGTTCTAAGTACAGAAAGTGGAGTCTTTGACTTAGTAGCCCAAGTCATAGGGACATTGTACTCTAGGCCCATCAAGAAGGAACTGAGATTGGTTCTGCACACATATATTGTATCTAGGATATACTGCAACCCATTCAACATGTAAAGGACTCTTGCCATCTGGGGGAAGGGGTGGAGGGAGGGAGGGGAAAAATCGGAACAGAAATGAATGCAAGGGATAATGCTGTAAAAAATTACCCTGGCATGCGTTCTATCAATAAAAAATTATTAAAAAAAAAAAAAAAAGAAGGAACTGAGAAAAGAGGGTTCTGAATACAGGATAAGGGGTGACTTGAGAACTGAGAAAAGAGGGTTGTGAATACAGGATAAGGGGTGACTTGAGATTTGTATGGAACCTCGATTTTAGTAGCTTGGGCACATACCAAACTCTTGTTACAGACTGTAATAGTCTGCTATTGGATGGACAAATAATTAAGTAAATAAGAGTTGCTGAAGACTTTTTAAACTCTAGAGAAAGTCATAATGATTAGAAATGAGTTTATTGGGACAGCTAGGTGGCACAATGGATACAGCATTAGCCCTAAAGTTAGGAGGACCTGAGTTCAAATATGACCTCAGACAATACTTCCTGGCTATTTGATCCTGAGGTAATCACTTAACCCCAATTGCCTTAGCAAAAAAAAGAAAGAAAGAAAGAAATGAGAGTTTACTTATTCTGTTCCATAATCTCTTCATTCTTCTCTGCAGTGCTATGCAAGTCATCCTTGTCCACTCCTGGAAGAGAAGATATGCATTTACTATTCAAAATAATTTAATTGTGAATAGCTTGATAAGATATCTATAGACAATAAATAAGGGCCATAAAATTTGGATCATCAAGACATAGCAGGCCTATAAGAATGTATTTTATAATTCTATTTAAACAATATACAGGCATAAATGTACCTACATTTTTTCTGTTGTACCTGAAGCATATTTTCTGATTTCTATGAAAATGGGTATTTATAATGACACTTACTGGAACTGCTTGATCTTTCAAAAGGAAGTAGAGCGAGTCCTGATGATTCATTGCATTTGTAATTCTCAATACTTAAAAGTTCTCCTTGTTTGAGGCAGTCCCATAAAAAATTTATGTTTGCGATGGAGATATGATACTTCTGGACAGCACTTAGCTCATCAGAACTCAGAATAGCATCATTGTCTAAAATTATATGTGTGCACTAAAAAAAAAAAAAAAGGAAAGGAAAGTCAATTTATTTTGTATTTTGGAATAGCTGACCTGTATGTTAACAATATCCCCTTTCAAAAGCCATATCCAACCCTAATGATTGTTGATAAAAGTTGTGAAATGATTTATATTAAAACAAACTCTGAGGTACCACTTCATACCTATCAGGTTGGTTAAGATGACAGGAAAAAATAATGATAAATATTGGAGGGATGGTGGGAAAACTGGTGGAGTTGTGAAGTT
The DNA here is from genome assembly GCF_016432865.1 of Antechinus flavipes. NCBI lineage: Eukaryota > Metazoa > Chordata > Mammalia > Dasyuromorphia > Dasyuridae > Antechinus > Antechinus flavipes. The sequence continues at coordinate 466,625,429 of NC_067400.1, forward strand.
AATCCAAGCCATTCTGGAGAACAATTTGGAACTATGCCCAAAGGGCTTTAAAACTGTGCATACACTTTGATCCAGCAGTGTCACTATTGAGTCTATATCTCAAAGAGATCTTAAAAGAGGAAAAAGGACTCACATGTGCAAAAATGTTTGTAGCAGTCTTTTTGTAGTGGCAAGGGACTAGAAATTGAGTGGAAGCCCATCTGTTGGGGAAATAGCTGAATAAGTTAGATATATGAATGTAATGAAATATTATTATTCTAAAAGAAATGACCAGGCTGATTTCAAAAAAACCTGGAAAATTTACATGAACTGATGCTGAGTAAAGTGAGCAGAACCAAAAGAACATTGTAAATAGTAACAGCAAGATTATATGATAACTAACTATGATAGATTTGGTTCTTCTCAGCATGGTGATAATTCAAAGCAATTCCAAAAGACTTGGGATGGAAAATGCAAATGCATCTAGTGAGAGAACTATAGAGACTGAATGTGGATCGAAGCAGAGTATTTTCACTTTTTTTGTTTGTTTGCTTTTACTTTTTTGGTTCCCTTTTGGTTTGATTTTTCCTGTAGGAGACAAATATGAAAATATGTTTGAAAGGATTGCACATGTTTAACCTAACATATCAAATTGCTTGCTGGTAAGGGAGGGAGAAAAATTTGGAATACAAAATCTTACAAAAATGAATGTTGAAAACTATCTTTAAGTATATTTGGAAAAATAAAATACCATTAAGAAAAAAATAAATAAAAGTCTTGTTCAAAAGTAACTTTGCAATGAATTTCTCAGATTTAAAAGTCAGCTCTTAGAAAATAAAATAATCTTAGGATACACAAAAATTACCTAAAAGAAAATGCTATCAATCATATCAGGGATTCTACCAGTATTAGAAAACAGCTCACAAAGTTAACTGAGTTTGGAGTGAATTAACTTCTTAGCTCCAAAAAACAGGATTAGATGAGAAGTGAGAGAAGAGCTCACATTTCTGTTTCAAATGCAGATAAACAGTAATATTGTTTTTTTGTAGAATTTTAGTGTAAAAAGAATTTTAGATATCATCTGATCCAAATGGTAAAGAATCTACTTGAAGTTTTAGATCCTTTCTATTAATTAATGAATCAGCAAGGATTTATTAAGCACATATTACATTCTAGACACTGTGCTGTGCATGTGGGAGAATATGAATAATGAACAATCCCTATTTTAAGATATTTATTTAATATTTTTATTTTCCCCAGTTACATGTAAAACAATTTTTACATTTGTTTTTTAAAACTTTAAGTTCCAGATTCTCTCCCTTCTTCCCTTTCCACTTTTCCTGAGGAAAGGTGAGGTTGGAGTGTATTGTAGGCAGGAGGCAGGGAAAACCATATAGAGACACTGATGGTCTTTTAAGGGTGAAATAGAGAAAAGATCAGTTTGGTTACATCAAAGAGTAAAGGAAGGTAATGGATAATGAAAGTAGAAAATTCATAGCCTAACTTGTAAAGGGCTTTAAAGCTAAATAGAAGAATTTCTAGAGACAATAGGGAGCCAGTGGAGCTGACTAAGCAGCAGAATAGCATGGTCAGACGTGCCCATGAGGAAAACTTCATTGGCAGCAGGAATTAGGATGGGTTTGAATGGGGAGAGACTTAAGGCAGATAGGGAGACTAGTTAGGAGGTAGTGAGAGTTTTAACTAATGTAAAGATTAGAAAGAGGATTCTAATCCTAGAGGATATAGCACATGTAGATACAGAAATGACAAGATGTGTTAACTGAATGGATGGATGTGTGAGAAAGTCGGGGGATAAGGGGGAGGGAGGATAAGAAGACCTGGAAGATGGGGAGGTTGTTGCCTTTGACAGAGGGAAGCACTTGGGTAAAAGAAAATGAGTTCAGTTTCAGACATGTGAAGTTAAGATATCTCAAGAGCATCCAGCGTGAAATGTCCAATTAAATGATTTGGGATTAGGGTCTGAAATTTAGAGGAGATACTAGAACTGGATATACAGACCTGTGAGTCACTTGCTTGGAATTATAATTTAAACTTATGGGAGCTAATGAGGTTATTGAGAGTGAGTATAAACATAGAAGAGGTCTACAATAGAATTTTAGGGGATTACCACATAAGTATGGAGCATAATGTGAACAATAAGCTAACCAGCAAAAGATACAAAGTAGTAGTATTAGTAGTAATTATAATAATAATAATAACATTTACATGACGCTTACTATGTGCTAGGCACTGTGCTATGCATTTTATAGTTATCTTATTTGGTACTACAACAGCCCTGGAAAGCAGGTGCTTTTATTATCCCTATATTACAGATGAAAAACTGAGGCAAACAGCAGTTAATTGACTTGCCAAGCATCATATAGCTAGTAAATGTCTGATAACACCTTTGAATTTAGGTCTTCCTTACTCCAGTCCAAGCACTCTATCCATTTGTCTCATCTGGCTATCAAAGAATAGTTATTCTCTTGAACATCATTGATGATGAGGAACTACTTCTTGAGGCATCCAATTTCATTTTTGGACAGCTTTGATTGCTAAATGGCTTTTTAAAATATTGAACTGAAACCTGTTACTCTGTAACAATACCATTTCTGATTACATTAATATTCCTTTTAATCTATAAAAAGAAATTTTAATATTACATGGAATAGTACATTCACATTTTTTCAAGTCCCAATCTCCTACAAAATTACACAATTCTGTTGAGGGAGCTGACAAGTTCTTTCTTATCCTTCAGATTCATATCTAAAAGTCATTCTTGACTATTTCTTCTTCCTCAGATAATCCCCATTACCTTTCCCACTACCCCTCTTCAAGACTCCTTCCTTTTCTCTTCATTCACAAAGACTCTACCCTAGCTTAACCCCTCATCACCTCTATAGTAAGATTCAGAAAGGCTTTGCATAGGAGATGAAATCTACACTGAAATTTGGAAGAAGCTAAGTAGTCTAATAAGTAGAAATGAGGAATAAATGCATTCAGACTATCATTTTATTGTTGTACCCTCAACAGAAACTGGGAAGTTTGGAAGAGGGAAAGATTTTTTTTGAGAAAGATTTTGTATTTATTTATTAATATTTATTTTAATGTTGAATATATCTAATATAATAAAATTTAATTTAATTTAAATAAATTAAAATATAATATATAATATATATTCCTATATATTATAGAATATATAGAAATAATAATAATATAATATATAATATATAATAATATAATATAATAAATAAAATAAAATATAATAAAAGATGATATGAGAACAGGATGAAATGCTGCATTTCAATGTAAAGGAGCAACCCAAAAGTAGAATTTGTTGGCTTGAAAAATAGTGAGTTTCTTATCACTACAGATCTTTAAATACCTTTAAATACTTGTAAATGATGTTAGACTTGGCAAATGATTGAATATGATAAGTCATAGTAAAAAGAAAAGTCAGGATAATTGTGAGATTTGGAACCTGGGTGACTAGAAGGATAGTAGAGAATTTTGGAGGAAGAGAAGATTCAATAGGAAAAATGTCTGTACTTTGGCCATGATGAATATCAATGTACGTAGGTAAAAAGATACAGTAGGCAATTAGTGACATAGGACTAGACAGTAGGAAAGATGTTAAGGCTACATTTAAACATTTTTGGAGTTAACTTTGTTGAGAGAAAAATATTTGTTTTGGGGAGACTATTTTCTAATACATTTGGTACAAATCACAGAATGATCTGTTGTCAGTTCTGACTGAACATAATGAAGATGACTTTAACACCTTCTTTTCCTAATTTTATTACAGGGAAGTACCTATTTTTGTCTGATAAGTCAAGAGAGGACACTATAATTCATCTTTGCCCCTTATTCTGTATGTTCAATTTCTTGCTAAATCATGCTACTGTTTTCTACTCATTCAAAATTAAACTTTTTCTTCTACTCCATATTGCCATGGCTTTTGTTTAGTTCTTGTTCAAATGATCAAATGAGATAATGTATATAAAACACTTTACAAACTTTAAGGCTTTATATGTATAAATTATTATCATGACTCCATCATATATGATTAGTGAGTTCCTCCTGCCCAGAACTTCTACCTGAAGAAATGCCGAGGGCAGTTACTATTTAACTCAGCTCCACTCTTTCTTCATCCTCATTTTTTCTTTTTAATTCCCTTTTTTGTGCTATCTTTCATTGTTAAGCCTGTAAACTCATTGGAAGTTAGGAATTATCTTTCTGATTTGTATTCCCAGTGCTTAGCAAAGTGCCTGACATATAACAGATATTTAATAAATGTTTATTAACTGATTGTTAGTGGCCCTATACATTTTTCCCCCTAGATTATTCCACCTTTCTTCTTGATTCCCTTAATTTATGCTATTCCCCCCAGAATAGAATGGAATTTTAAAATTCATCTCTCCAATCAAAAGATGTGATTTCTTAATTTCTTGTGGTGGTTTTTCAATATTTTAAAGATCTTAAGATGGTCTAAAGTTGATACCTTGTGGTTTAGTATAGAGGAGACAATTCCATTGTTTTCTTTAATATTGGCTCTTAGGAATTTCTTCTGCATATGTTGTAAACTGTCATCTTTCAAATAGAATCTGTAGTTTGTAAATATTCCCATGGTTATCCTGTTTAAAAAAATGCAGAAAGTGAAATGAGCAGAACTGGAAGAACATCATACCCGATAGTAGCAATATTGTAACAATGACCAAATGTGAAAGACATACTTATTCTGATTAATTCAATGATCCAAGATAATTCCAAATAATTCCAAATGATGAAAAATGTTGTCCATCTCCAGAGATAAATTCTGAGTACATATATTCAAGCATATTTTTTACTTTATTTTTCTTTCTTTTGTCTATTTGCTTCTTTGTTTCTTTCTATGTATGTAAGGTGGCTGATCTAGAAATGTTTTGTACGATTTCACATAATATGCGTATCTTATTGCTTGCCCTCTCACTGAGTGGTGGAGGGGCTGGAAGGAAGGAGAGAATATGGATTTTGAAAATTTAAAATTAATGTTAAAAAATCAATAAATGAATAAATATAAATAATGTAGAAATATCTTATACACAAATATACATTATTATTTTAATTTTAAAAAATAAAGGCAAGTGCTAGTCTAATTCAACATTTAAGAATGTTTTTGTAAAGTGAACTGTGTTTTGCTTTAGAAACTGAAAAGGAACTTGCTCAGAGTTTATAAATTTATTTGCTTCATTTTTTCTATTCTGCATGAGAATTATTATATTAAATTTGGGTGGAGCCGTATGTGCAAAACATATCCACACTGAATCTCACATCCATTTTACCTTCACAAAAATTGCTATTTTACAATTATAAACTAATGTGTTGGTTGTGGTATGATAGGACAATAAAGGTCATTCAGTCTAACCTACTCATTTTATAAGTAAGAAAGCCAAGGCTCAGAGAGGGGAAGGGATCTGTCCAAAGTTCTGGTAGGGAACAGGTCCTTGGCCTTCACCAGTTTTACTTATCACCCTGTACTTTCTATTTACCTTTGGGATGTGTGTCAAATATACTATTGAATTAAAAATAACACATGGGTCTCTAATAAGATTATAATGAGGACATGTAACAAATTTCAGATGAAGGTCAGTGACATTATTCAAGATTGTTTATTTATCTTTATTTTAAACAGTAAAAAAAAATCTAAATTCTACAGGGTTTATAAGGAAGAAAGGTAGGTCTTTCCTTTCATTATACTTTATATATTCAATTAATCTTTTATCTCCTTTTAGTTAAGAAGACTTTTTAAAATGTGATTAACTTAGAGAAATGTTTTTAGCAATGAATGAGCCACAAAAATTCAAACATTAAAGGTGTTATTTGATGAGAAATGATCGAGATGCTTATGAAAATTTAAATTTACTTTAATGTATCTCAGAATCTTTTATATATGAATTGTTTCTTAGAAAATTAAATAATTTTAATGAAAATAGAGGGCACTTATCTAATTCAAGTTTAAATCTTTCTTTTAGTGGCTTACTTTAGCAGTTTTCAAAATGTGTTCCATAGGATCAAAATAATGCTAAGATCTTTTTAATTTCTAATAATATCAATAAATGACTTTTAAAAAATTTTAAAAAAAAAAAAATAAAGTGACCTTCATAAGTAAGAATTTTTTAGAATACTTATTCTTTTTTTAAAAGGGTAAAGGAGTTCTGAGACCAAAAATTTGTGAATTGCTGTTTTTTTATCATCTCCTTCCCTCTTATAATTATAATTTGATTTCTCAAAAATCATTTAACAAAGATGGTTGATTTCAACTATCTTATAGCCTTATACACATTACTAATTACCCTTTTATATTTACATATATTTTAAAATACTGCTTAGTAGATGCTATTAAAAATATTTATGATTAGACCTAAAAAATAAATACCAGGGTGAAGTTATTGACTTATAGGCAATAAATATTGACACCCACAGTTACTTTTTGGCATGCTAGTTCTATTCCCATAGGACTATTTTCATTTGTAAAATCATAGCTTTTTAAAAAAAAAAAAAAACTTTCAATCTAAAAGCATTTATCAGTTATTCTGAGCCAATTGCTATACTGAATGCTAGGGTTACAAAAAAAGGTCAACACAATTCAAACTTTCAATGAGCTCTTTGTGAGCTCACAAAGCGCTCCTTTTGTTGAGGAGACAACAAAATATTTAGGAAGATAGAAGATATACAACGAAAATGGGAGGTAAACTCAGAAGTAGGCTTTGGTGGGGAGGATATGTGGTGAGACAAGAAAAGACCTCCTACAGTGGGATTTGAGCTGATACTTGCTGGCAGCTAAGAGGTGAAATGGAGAAGAGAATGCATTTTACGCATGGGGGACAGTCAGTGAAAAGCATACCAAAACATGGATTTTATTGTGTGAGGATGAACAAGTAAGCAAAAGCTGATGGCTTCCAGAGTGAGTGAAGGGAAAAAAGAGTAAGAAGATTGGAAAGGTGGAAATGTGACAGGTTAGGAAGGGCTTCAGTGTCAAAAAGAAGATTTTATGTTTGATTCTAGAGGTAATAAAGAGTTACTAGAATTTACTGCGCAGGAGGTTACGTAGTGAGACCTGTGCTCTAGGAATGTCATCTTGGTAGTCAAGTGAAAGATAGGTTAGAGTATGGAGAGAAAATATTAGAGAAAAAAATTTAAATGTTATTGCAGGAATATGCTAAGTAGTGTAGTAGATAGAACGCCAGACCTGGAATCAGTAAGATCTGAGTTCATGTCTGGTCTCAGACACTTGCTAGTTGTGTGACTCTGGGCAATTTAACCCTGGCTACTTCCAATTAAAAAAAAAAAATGCTACTGCAAAGATTTCAGATTTGGGGGCATTAATTTACCATTTGTGGAAAATTGCTGGGAAAACTGGAAAGCTGTTTTGCAGAAGGTGGACATAGACCAACATCTCAAAACCAAGAGAAAGTCAAAAAGGATAACATGTTTTAGACATCAAGGATGACACAATAAAAAAATTAAGGGAGCATGGAAAATTTTATATGTCAGATCAATGGATAAGAGCTCTTATGACCAAACAAGAGACAAAGAGGATCATAGGATTACTTTCTGTGAATGTGTAAAATGGATAATTTTGATTGCATTAAATTAAAAACTTTTTTCACAAACAAAACCAATGCAATAAAGATAGAAGGAAAGCAGGAAACTAGGGAGAAATTTCCCCAAGTTTCTCTGATAAAGATGTCATTTTTCATATATAGGAAACGGAGTCAAATTTTAAAATAAGAGTCATTCCCTAATTGGTAAAAAATCAAACAAAATGAACAGGCCGTTTTCAAAAGAAGAAATCAGTGGCATATCAAATCAAAGTCATATGAAAAAAGTTCCAAATCACTAGAGAAATATAACTTGAAACAACTCCAAGGTAATACCTTATATCTATCAAATTAGCTAACATAATGAAAAAGGAAAATGACAAAAGTAAAAGGGGGCGTGAAAGAACTGGAACAATAATGCACAGTTGGTGGAATTATAAAGTGGTCTGGTCATTTTGGAGAACAATTTGGAACTATAACCAAAGGGCTAAAAAACTGAACATATATCCTTTGAACCAGGAATATCACCATTAGCTCTATGTCCCAAAGAGATCAAAGAAAAAAGAAAATAATAATAATATTTTAATAGTAATAAATAATAAAATATATAATGATAAAATAATAACATTTATGATTAGACCTAAATAGACATGTTGAATTGAAATGCTCCTGAGACATCAAGTTTAAGAAGTCTAAAAGTCATTAGTAATATGGTACTGTTGATCAGGAGAGTAAGTATGAGAAGATGTAAGAATCATCTACATAGAGAGGACATAAAGATAAAATCACCAAGAGAAATATATAAACAGGGAAAAGAGAAGAAAGTCTATCTACTAAAGTATCTTGGGGAGTGTTAGGAGAAGAGGGGAGGAAGAACACTACCCATAGAGGATTGAGAAATAAAAGTCTGAAAGAGGGGTCAGACTAGGAGAAAGTTCTGTCATAATAATCTAGAGAGGAAAGAGTATCTAAGAGAAAAAGATGACGTTAAGAAGGAAGAAGACTGAAAAAATAACAAAGGATTTAACAATATAATAATTGATAACTTTGAAAAGAGCAGTTTCAGTTGAATGGTGAGGTCAAAAGCCAGATAGCAAAGTGTTTAGAAGAATGAAAAGTTAGGAAATAGAGGGACCTAAGATATATAGATTTCACAAAGAGTTTCACCAAGAAGAAAAGGAAAATTATAGAATGCTAGCTTGTAGGAATAGTAGAATCAAGTGAGGGATTTTAAAGCTTTTACAAATAGTAATCAGCAATTTAGCCATGTTTGGTACTTCTAGAGACCCCCTAAGTGTAATTTAATCTGTCCACTAATAAAACTGTCACTCAAATTATTGGAGTCAAGTCTTATTAGTCAGTTTCTAAAGTAGTCAATCTTTTTTTTTTTTTTAACTTTCTTTTTTTTTTTATTATAGCTTTTTATTTACAAGATATATGCATGGGTAATTTTTAAGTATTGACAATTGCAAAACCTTTTGTTCCAATTTTTCCACTTCTTCCCCTTCCTCCCCCCCATGACAGGTAGACCAATACATGTTAAATATGTTAAAGTATAAGTTAAATACAATATATGTATGCACGTCCATACAGTTATTTGCTGTACAAAAAGAATCGGACTTTGAAATAGTGTACTATTAGCCTGTGAAGGAAATCAAAAATGCAGGAGGACAAAAATATAGAGAGATTGGGAATTCTATGAAGTAGTTCACAGTCATCTCCCATGTAGTCTATCTTCAAGGTAGAATTATTCAGGACATCAGAATGAGGCTTACTTGCTTCTCTTTAGAATGTATAGTGTTAGTGGTAGGTTGTCATGGAAGCAGTAAATTAATATATGTATTCTTTAACTTTGATTTCTGGCAAATTCTAGAATGAATTACTAAAGATATGGTTTATGAACAGCTAAGAAGTAGTGGTACTCTCTGCTAAGATGGCTGCCTAAATGGGAGGTAGCTATACTATCGCCCCTAAACCTATTTCACCAAAATACTGAATAATAATCAAGAAAGCTATAAGAAACTAGAATAAATATTTTTTTCCATCCTAGAACTGGACAAAAAGTCCGGCAGAAGCCTAAGAGCAAGAGAAAAAATTCCATCAATAAAGCCAGTATTAGTAAAATGTGTCACTCCCAGAGTGACTAGAGACAAAAGAGATGGACTTAAAAGGCTCTGTGTCTTGAGGCAGCAAGAGCCGAATGCTTCCTTTAGAAAGACCATGAATGGTCAGTAAGACCCTGGGTAGGGGTCTTGAAGTCTTGAGGAGCTGTAGTGGGTAGCTACCAGTGACCAGAATGGTGTTACAGCACTCAGATTGCCCAGATCCAGAGCCTAAAGAACACCTAATGCCTAAGATACTAGAAAGAGACTTGGAGGATCCAACACCTTTAATCTCAAATATCCAAGGAGGCCTAACCCTGGGAGCAATAAGAAGGTACTTAGAGTGGGATCACACCCTATAATATATAATAAATTCACTCAAAATAATAAAAGATGAGTAACCTGACCTTGGCACAAAGGTCCAACTCAAGATCTAAAGCTAGAGATGAACAAATCACAGAATATACTGACAAGTAGCAAGAATTATTGCAAATCTAGAGATCCCTAACCAGGAGGCACTGATTTTGTAATAACTACAAGAGACTTAAAGGAAAAAATGGACTTTTACAAAGATTATATGAATACTTACCTAGGAGAAATGAAGTAAGAAGCTTTAAAAATAAAATAAAAGTTGTGGACCAAAGAACTAGAAGAAGAAGAATTAGCTGGGAAGAGAAAGTGACAAACTTTACACAGAAAATAGATTTCCTGAAAACTAGTACAGACCAAACAGAAATCAATGAGTCCATGAATCAGCAAGAAATATTAAAATAAAATTTTTAAAAGAAAAAAAATAAAAGAAAAAATCTGATATTAAAAACAACTGACTTGAAAAAGGTCAAGGAGAGATAATTTGAAGATCACTGGACTCTGACAGCAAGATCATTTTGTTTTTTTTTTTTTTAAATAATTAAAGAAAAATGTTCCAATGAGGGCAAAGGACAATATAAAGACAGAGAATCCACTGATTATCTTCTGAAATGAACTTCAAAAGAAAAAATTCTAGGAATGTCATAGATAAAACCCAGAGCTCCCACATCAGTGGAAAAAATAGTGTAAGAAACTAAAAAGAAGCAATTCATCTGGGTCATGTCTGGTAACTATGGGTGTCCCTCAGGATTTTGTTCTGGTTCCTCTTCTCTCTCCCTGTATACTCTTTCATTTGGTGATCTCACTAATTTTCTTGGATTCATTAATCACCTCTGTACAGATAACTCTCAGATTTACCTATCCAGCCATAACCTCTCTTTTGAACACTAATCTCCTATCTCTAATTGTCAGTTAGACATCTCACACTAGATAGCCTAAAAATATATTAAATTTAATGTTATGGCAGACGAAACATTAAATGACTGAGGAAATTAAATTTTTGAGCTTCTTAACATTTTGATTAATCAATGCATGCCAATTGTTTAATAAACTGGGACCAACTTCTTCAGCTTAGGACTGCACCCAAATATAGAAGACAGATTTTTATATGTTAAAAATAATTAATCAAATAAGGGCAATTAATTAAAAGGAAAGAATTAACCAGGATACAACATTAGATAGTCTAATTTCTAACTGGACGAAAATTATGGACTTTTCAAGTTGGGAGAAGAGAAGAATGAACAGGTGCAATTTCTTGAAATTAGAAAAAGAGATGTCCCTTTCCCTTTAAGAGTCTGTGAATTAACAAAGAAATATAGAAACAATAATTGATTGAGATTAATTTTCAGATTAAGACATAAGGGCTGCTTGAGATATGAGATGTGAGAAAACTTCTTGGGTCACTCTTTAGATTTGACCAGATTTCTAGGCAGCATAATTTAGGTCCTTAGTTGAGGGTATCTTAAGCAAAAGGTAGAAGTGGTCCAGCTTCTCAGTCACACAAGGCTAAGTTCAAACAATGAAATAAGATTTTTTTCCCAATTTCCACAGCTGAATGAAATGTTCTCACACTCATAAATTGGACTAGACCCATAAATGAATAGAAAGGGAACTGAGCTAGTTCCAAAACTGAGGCCCAAGGTGGAATCAGTGTGGTTTACACAATTCCCACCACTACTTTGTTCCAATTTACTCAATTCTCTCACAATGGACATCCTGCAGACATATTAAAATTAATATGCTCCAAATGGAATTCATTATTTTTCTTCTAAAACTGTCTCCTCTTCCTAGCTTCCCTATTAGTATGGAGGATACCATGATCTTCTCACTCATTCAGGGTTGAAAAGCAGGTGTCATACTCAACTCCTCACTCTCACTTCCCATATCCAATTTACTGCCATATCTTGACAATTTTACCTTTATAAAATTTCTCAAACATGCCTCCTTCTTTTCTCTGACACTGTTATCACTCTGGTGTAGGTCTTTAATCTCCTCATGGCTGTTGTTATTCAGTTGTATCTGACTTTTTACAGATCCCTGGACTATATCACACCAATACTGTCTATGAGAGTTTTTCTGGGAAAGGATACAGGTGTGGTTCATCATTTCTTTTTCCATATGCAAACATAAGTTGAATATCTTGCCCATGGTCATACAGCAAGCCTAAATCTGAACTCAAGTCTTCTTGACTTCAGGCCTAGCATTCTATCCACTGAATCATCTAGCTATCTTTATACCAAGACTATTGCAATAGATTGCTATTTAGCATCTATATTAAATGATTCTCACTACTAGGAAGGAATTTGTGACCAAAGAAGAACTAGAGATCATTATTGATCACAAAATAGAAAATTTTGATTATATCAAGTTAAAAAGCTTTTGTACAAACAAAACTAATGCAAACAAGATTAGAAGGGAAGCAATAAACTGAGAAAACAGTTTTGCCCTTAAAGGTTCTGATAAAGGCCTCATTTCCAAAATATATGGAGAATCGATTCTAATTTATAAGAAATCAAGCCATTCTCCAATTGATAAATGGTCAAAGGATACGAACAGACAATTTTCAGACGAAGAAATTGAAACTATTTCTACTCATATGAAAAGGTGTTCCAAATGACTATTGATCAGAGAAATGAAAATTAAGACAACTCTGAAATACCACTACACACCTGTCAGCGTGGCTAAGATGGCAGGAAAAGAGAATGACGAATGTTGGAGGAGATGCCTTTTTGGTGGAGTTGTGAACAGATCCAGCCATTCTGGAGAACAATTTGGAACTATGCTCAAAAAGTTATCAAACTGTGCATACCCTTTGATCCAGCAGTGTTACTACTGGCTTATATCCCAGAGAGATCTTAAAGGAGGGAAAGGGACCTGTTTGTGCAAAAATGTTTGTGGCAGCCCTCTTTGTAGTGGCTAGAAACTGGAAATTGAATGGATGCCTATCAATTGGAGAATGGCTAGGTAAATTGTGGTATATGAATGTTATGGAATATTATTGTTCTGTAAGAAATGACCAGCAGGATGAATACAGAGAGGCTTGGAGAGACTTATATGAACTGATGCTGAGTGAAATGAGCAGAACCAGGAGATCATTATACATTTCAACAACAATACTGTATGAGGATGTATTTTGATGGAAGTGGATATCCTCGACAAAGAGAAGATCCAATTCAGTTCCAATTGATCAGTGATGGACAGAATCAGCTATACTCAGAGAACAAACACTGGAAAATGAATGTGCACTACTTGCATTTTTATTTTTCTTCCCAGGTTATTTTTACCTTCTGCATCCATTTTTTCTTGTGCAACAAGAGAACAATACAGATGTACACACATATATTGTAGCTAAGATATACTTTAACATGTTCAACATGTATGAGTCTGTATGCCATCTAGGGGAGAAGGTGAAAGGAGGAAAAGGAAAAGTTGGAATAGAAGTGAGTTCAAGGGACAATGATGTAAAAATTACCCATGCATATGTTCTGTCAATAAAAAGCTATAATTAAAAAAAAAGATTCTCTCCACTTTAGGCCATTTTCCACTCAGACGCCAAAATGATTTTCCTAAAGCACAAATCTGATCATCTGGTAAGATGATCACATCTTTCTATTTAATAAACTCCAATGCTTCCCTATCACCTCCAGAATCAAATATAATATTCTCTGGCACTCAAAAGCTTTTCATAATCTGCCTTCTCCAACTTTCTAATCTTATACTTCCCTCAGTTCCTTCAATGCACAATTAAAATGCTATCTTCAACAAGAAGCTTTCCACAATTTCCCTTAAGAGCCTTATCCTTATTAATTATTTCTACTTTGCATATATCACATTTGTACATAGTTAATTTCATGTTGTCTCCCTGAGTCTGTGAGCTCTTTGAGATCAAGAACTGTGTACTTTGCATAATACCAGTGCTTAGCAGAAAGTAAGTACTTAATGTTTTTTGATTGATGGCGAGCTTTTGAATTACAATCAGGATCACACAAGATCTGAAAACTACTAAAATCTAAGAAGATGTTGTAATACTGTACAATGTTCCAAAAGTTAAAAAAAAAAGTTTTACACTCAACTTACCTTACAAAGCTGAGCATAATCCTACAAGGGGAAAAAGGGATCTTTAATGGAATAAAGAACTTTCTAGCACTTATGATGAAGGGACCAGACCTGAATAGAAATTGAACTTCAAATAGAAGAGCCCAGTTAAAGTTAGAAAGGTAAATTTATTGGAGCAGATGAAAACAGTAGGATGATATTGATGATGATGATGATGATATAATAATAATAATACCTTTTAATATATGAAGAAAAACCAGTGTTCTTTAATACAAAGGGCATCAAGGAGATAAATAAGAAAAGAGAGGTCTTGGAAGTAGATTAATTATGAGTATAGGAAAAGGCAGGGATGGCAAAAGGAATATATAGTAGTGTAAAAAGGAAGAAAAGAGGGTAAAAGTGTTATTTTTTCATCACTGTGATTTGCCAAAAATCAGTGTAGAGGAAAGGGTGAGGCATGTGGCTATCTAGTGAATCATACTCTAAATTGAAAGTGAACAGAAGCCGCTTTAACACATACACAAATTTAAATTAAGAGGTAGAAAGACCTCCAAGTTAAGAGGAAAATAAATGCAATATGAGAGATTGGTGAAGAGGGAAGAGTAATACTGGAAATGGAAGAGTCAGGAGAAAAACATTTGTAATCTCCCATCAGTCATCAGGATAAGGCCAAATTTCATTTCCTACCTCTTATTCAACATGACATTCCCTTGGTTCCCCTCCCATAATCACAATTTTCCCTGATATCTAACAGACAGAGTAGTTAAGGAACTAATGGCTATCTCAACCTCCATTTTAGGTTCCAACTGCTTCTAAAAGAGGCAACTAATAATGAAAAAACAAACAAAACTCAAACCCATACTACTTTGAATCTGGAGGGAACTGTACGGAATAGAGAGATAAGGTGAAGAACTTGCAGGAATGTATGAATTCTTTTTCTGTATTTTATTTTCATTATTTCTGTGTTTCCCTTATGACTTGTATAATATGTGCAGGCCCCTATTTACTTGAGCCTTGGCCAGCTATAAATATATTTACTTAACCTGAGCTGATGACATGTATCATTATTTGACATTTATGGATATTTAGTCTATTAGATGGACCACTATCTGCTTGATTAAGTCTGAAGGCCTGATTTTCTGTTTCCTAGAAATCAGGAGATTTGGGGGAAACAGAAACCTTCCATTCCAATATCTCAATAGCAACAACCAATTAAATGCCTCCCCCTGCCCTTCTCAATGCTTTCTTACTTGTGATGTAATCTCTTGTATAAAAGCTATGTATCTTTACTACTTCTTTAGCCCTCCTACCAGGATCTTTCTCTTACTTATCTCGTGATAGGATGGCTCATCCACCTGAGGTTTTTAATAAACAACTTTTCGGCCTTCTACTAAGTGATCTCTGAGTAATCATTTTGAGTAAGGGTCTTCTACATCCCTCACAGGTACCTTCTAATCCAATTCCTCCCCTGTTTACATGTGCACATATAAATTTCTATAGAAAGACATATACATGTATGTGGGAAAAGGTGAAGAACTTACAAATTCTAAAATAGATCAAGCCTTATAGGCCTCAGTTGCGGCTTCTCCGGAGTCACATGATTTTAGATAAGGTCTGGACTACGTGGCTGAAGAAGCTGTATATCATCTTGTCTACTACATTCCACTGATCAACTAGGAGAATAGTAGATTTATGTGACCAATCACAACATATAGAGGGTGAGATTTTGGAGGTTCTTTGTCTGAAATGTACAAAAGTTGTAAGCATTTTCAAGGCTCTGGCCCTATCCTGCTGTGAAATTTTGCTCGCAGACCAGGATGGGGTCTGCTTCTTGAGATTCTAATAAATAATTCTGCTTTCTGTGAGTGATCTCTGTAGTAGTCAATTTGGGTAGGTCTTTTTGTCCCAAACACATGTATACATACACATATATAAGATTATACTGGACAGATAGTTTACATTATATTCCCACAATGGGTACTCAACAAACAGTAAAATAAAATATCTCACTTCAGGTCTCCTCAAACTTCAAAACTGAAATGTCTTAAAGAGCAACAAAATGGCATGTGAAATGTGCAATCTGACTATTTTCATATTACTCTATTAACTGCAAATTTTTCCTTTCCTTTTTCCTCACTTCCTCTTAACACTTGAAAATAAAATAAACAAGTATATCACTTAGCAGATTATAGGAATTTAAGAGATCTTCTTAAAGAGAAAGTATTTAAGAGCCTAGTGACCTCAAACATATGATGTATTTAAAAGATAATAATAACCTATCACCTGAACTTAAAGAGGAATCAATCAGAGGAGAAGGTGGTGGTTTAAAGCCAACTATCATAGCCTAAATAGAAGCAAACGCAGCCTGGGAAAGGAGAGCAGAACAGCAGCTGCAAAGAGCGAGACAAGGCTGGAAGTTTAACTCAGGGAAAAAAATAGACGGAATGGAGCTAAAAGATAGGCTCATACACACCTGGCAGAGGGGTTTATGCCCCTAGATCCGAGAGTTTTCTGGTTCCAAGTTCAAGATTGATCTACAGAACAAGAAAAACACAAAGAACTCTAGTCAAAACTGAAAGTGAACACTCCCTTTCACCTCCCAGAATACTTCCTGTCAGCTTGCTTTTAGAAAACGGAAAGGGACAAAGCTTGGGAGCAGACTCCACCCCTCCCATCCCACTAAGCTGAGAAGAAATGGCAGAGGTGGGGCAACAGATGACCCCAGTAAATTAACTCCTCCAGATGGAACCTGAAAAACATATGCCTAAGAGTTTTGATTCTTCAGACAGATGTCCTCCTTTGATGGAGTTGAAATGTTTATATATCAGAGACCACTGATTTAGAGCTGGAAGGGGTCAGGGTCTGTCAAATGCAACCTCCTCATTTTAAAGAAGAGGAAACCGAGCTCCAGGTAGTCGATTGCCCATAGTTGCACAGATAGAAAGTGTCAGAAGTAGGATACAAATTCAGTCTATGGGAGGGAGTTCTAGGTATGGGGGACAGTCAGTGAAAATCCTCAGAGTTAGGAGATGGAGAGTCTTGTGTAAAGACCTGTGTAAGCAAGGAGGCCGTAATCATTGGTTGCAAAGTCCCTAAGAGCATAAGGAGAGGAGTGAGTAGATTGGAAAGGCAGAATGGGGCCTGGTTATGGAGGGCTTAAGAAGACAGAAACTCTAAATAGAGAGTCATTGGCTTAATAATGAGTTGACATTGGTCAGACTCCTGATTTAGGAAGATCACTTTGGGAACTGAATAGAGGGTGGACTGAAGTGGGGAGAAATTCAAAGGCAGACACACCAGACTCCTGCAATGGTCTGGGTATTGAGTGATAAAGGCCTGTACCAGAATGGTAATGTCAGAGGAAAGAAAACAGCATTATAAATACAGGACTTGGCAAATGATTGGATATGAGAGTGACGAGTTGAAGAGAACCCTTGGGTTGTGAGACTCGGTGACTGGATGGTAACACATAGAAATTAGGAAGAGAGGTATCTCCATAGTAATAGGGAAGTTAGGAAGAGGAGAGGTTTTAGGGGTTAAGAATGAGTTCCGTTTTGGCTAAGTTGAGGCTGTGTTGTCTACAGTACATCTTGTTCGAAATGTCCAGTGGGCAGTTGGAAATGTGAGAGCGGAAAATGTCAGGAGAGAAGTCCTGGCCTGGGCAAAACTGGGAATCATCTGCATGGTAATTGATAGCTGAAATCTTGGGAGCTGATGAGATAACCTAAGAACTGGGTGGCCAAGGCTAACTTTATTTACTTGTCAAACAGATAATTGGTATGATTTTTTTTTTTTTTGGGGGGGAAAGGGAGGGTGAATTTTTAGATACATAACCCTCCCTACCCCACCCCGTGGGAAGTCTTAAAAGAGGGCTCAGCCCTTAAGGAACGAAGCCCAAACAAAAAGGGATCCTTCCCAAATCAGCAACAAAAAGCCACACCCAAACTGACAGACTCCGTAAGCAAAAAAATTACCAATCAAAACAACAAAACCTTGGAAAGAGAGTTTTACTCCTCCCCATTTAGAATGTAAGCTCCTTTGAAGGTAAGGACTATGTTTTGTAAATGTACCCCCTGAACTTAACCCAGTGCCTGGCACATTAAAAGCTCTTGTCTTCAGAAGAGGAAAACATAGTCTTCAAATCTCTCCTAGGACACGGGTCAGAATAACATGGACAGGTCTCTTCATAATGCTTTGGGCATCAGTTTCCTAATCTCTAAAATGGGGACAGTCCTCTCGGGTTTACCTCAGAGTCTTGTTAAGGGGCTTTAATGAGTAAATAACATACATAGACCGTGTTTTGGAAACTTTAAAATATCATAGAAACATCAGTTATTATCCTACGGATAGTCAGCTCCTGGAAGGTCGATAACTTTGCCTTGCCTAGATAAGCAAAAATATCCAGCCCCAAAGTTCAGGTTCGGTAGCTTCCTAGTCATTTGGATTACGTTTGGCTCTTAGGCATCTGCTTAAAGCAAATTTCTACTACATAACTTTATTTCAGAAAACAACTCCGGCAAAGATAAGGGACCACGATCTCCGAAGCCAACCTCCGTTCCTTTCCACCCCCATCTCCTCTCCCCACCCCCATCTCCTCTCCCCACCCCCATCTCCTCTCCCCACCCCCATCTCCTCTCCCCACCCCCATCTCCCCAAACGGTAGCAGCGGAAGAAGCTCCTCGACTCAGTCAAGGACCAGTAACGTCTCTCTCAAGGGTGTCTCTTGGGGATTGTAGTTCAATAGTCGACCAGAGGAGCCCTGTGCCCAGGACACCAAAGGTACAGTTGGACTACATTTCCCAGATTCCTCGGAGTCCTGGTAGGTGGGGCTCCCGGAGGAGTTGGAGGTAGGGCTCCAGCGGAGGCCGTGGCTCATTTGTAAATGGAGAGGGAGGCGCTAGAAGTGGCGGCGGCTCTGGCGCGATTTGGAAAGGGGACTGAACAGCTAGAGCACTGGACGCCGGTAACTTGGGGCTGCAGGTGGGGGTCCGGGGGAGCCGACCCCAGTTTGCTGGGGAGGAGGCAGAAATAGTTCTGTCCTAGGGAACCTGAACTCGGAGACTTTTTGCTGCCCCGGAGCCCGCTCTGAGGGAGGGTTAGGGGTTGGGGGATGGAGAAGATCGCTCCGTGGCCTAAGGATGTTGGGGGCGCTCTTCCCACTGAACCCCCCATTTGTTTCAACTATCTTTGAATACTTTTAGCTGTTGTTATTTGAGGGTTTGACTTCTGGGGGTTTTGAAAGAGTTTCTGCTTTTAAGTCTCCTCAGGGACCTTGTTCCCTTAAAAGTAGCTTTGGGTCATTTTCTATCCTTTGATGTCGATGGTCGTGGAACTGTTGTGATCGGTTTCAAGGCTTTTAAATCGATAAGAAAGAAAAGAAAAAAAATTACTATTTTTCTAAACTAGCAACTTAATTTCTCTGTACCATTTAGATTTTGAAGATGTGATGTTGACAGCAGTTTGAGAGATTGGCGAGAGGATACTACAATCACTGACTTTTTTTTTTTAAAGGTTGCTTTTTCCCCCAGGGTTATATATATATATATATATATATATATATATATATATATATATATATATATATATATATAGTCAGTATGTATAGATAGCCATGTCTGTATATGTACTGAGAATGTCATGATGAATTTGTAACAAATATGTATTTAAAAGTTCATTTTAACTGGGGCATCTCTCAAGGAATGTTAAATATGTGATATTTTATTATTCTTGGTACCAGATATAGACCTTAATTTTAGTTGGTTGGGGCTTTCATGCCATCCTTTTTTTGGGATGGTGGTGGTTATAATGCTCCTTTGTCTTTTGTAAACTTATTTCCAGTTCCTGCATCCTGAATCTTCACAATGCCAAACTGGCCATTTCTTCAGGTAAAATAGATAGTTGCTACATTCTCCCCGCCTCAGGAAATAATTTATACAAGTGAACGCAATTCTTTTAGCATAATTGCATGAAGTAATTAACTTTTTAGGATTCAAATGGTGGAACAGTGAAATGGACAGAAATACAGTTTTAGAACAAAACAATGATAACATTAAATCTTAGCAAATATTTATTTAGCATCTTCTGTATGCTAGGCACTGGAGGTACAAGACACATAAATAAAAATCCCTGTCCTTAGGGAGTTTACTTTTTATTATGGGGGAGACAATATCAGGAAATCAAAAAACAAACACATAATTTTCCCAGGAGGAATGAGGAAGGATCAGGAAAGGCTTCACTTTGGAGGAGATGACAAAGATGGAAAATAGCATCCTGCTCTGGAACTTGTGTTAATTTAGAATTCAGTGTCCCAAAATAATTTTGTAATTTGTTTCTCATTCTCACTTTTTGCTTTTAAAACTTGTTTTCATGTGACTATCTCAATCCATTTTAAGATTTACTTTTACTGGAATATCATTACTCTTTTAAATTAATGATATATTAAAGATGAATTATACATATTAAAGGCCAATTTTTGAGTGTGTATGAATGATAAAAGGATGCAGATTTTAATACAGTAAATGTTGGTACATAGTATAACAGTACTTCCTTACATGCTTTTAAAGCAATTCTATTTATTTTTAAATGGCATGACATATATGTATTTTAAGTTCATCTAAAGGGCATCTCTCAAGGAATGTTAAACATAAGTAATAATAATTTATTATTCTTAGTACTAAATGTGTGCTTTAATATCAGTTGCTTATTTGGGAATGATTCCCACTTCAGTAAAAAATTGTTTCTTATTTTTAAAACAACAATTATATTTTTGATTTAAATATTGTTTTTTTCAGCACTTCACATATCCATTGTTTCTAGTTCTTTTCTCAAAGTATTTATGATGTATAGATATGAGGCTTGTAGTCTACAAGTGTTTGATCTATTTCTTACTCTTGAACTGTATTTTTCAACATTTTCTTTGCTTCTCTTGTACTCGCCTTTGTACCAGTTACCTGAGATAGATTGAATTAATTTGGAAGTTCTGAATGAATTCTTCATAAAATGGCTCTAGTATTTTATTCTCTAAGGAAGAAGTTGGTACATAAGCTAGTTATTTTTATGACAGGTTGTTTTTTTTTTTTTAATGAAATGACCGAAAGCCCCAAGAAATGAAATTTCGTTCAGCTTTTAGGTACACAAAAAAACCTATCCTGCAGAAGCCTTTGTCTCTTCAATTCTGTGAGCCACCTGTTGTTTAGCTACAAACTTTGTGGTTTCTAAAGGGAGAATATCAAATTGATACTGTTCAGTTCCTCTAGTAAAATATTCAATCTTTGGTCATCAAACACAAATGATCAGTTTTAATATTTGGAAGTTAACTAAGTTAATTTTCACAAATGGTCTAAGCATTGTTTGATTTGTAGCACCAACTGCTTCTGTTTTCAGTATTCTACTGTTACAGCAAAATCAGGAGGGAGCTGTATAGAATTTAGGGTCTTTTTGGCAAAAAAATTTTTCATCAAGTCTTAAGTAGACATGAAACATCAAATCTAAGGAGACATTGCTAGAACCATGCTTGAAGCCTTTTCATTGTGGTAGAACTTTTAAGGTTTTGCACTCTGCTGAAAGTCTCCTGGAATTAGGGTTGTTATAATGAAGCTTCAGAATAGGACTTTGTGGAAATATGTGTGTAAATGTATATGTGTGTGTATATATATACATATGTATACAAATATACATAGACATATAACTAAATATCTTCAAGTAAATCTATATATATAATGAATGTGTACATATAAATATAAACATTTATGCCCTATGTCTGTATACTATGTCCAGATCATATTTGTATAATATACAACACACACATATATAATCTATAATATATATATGTACATGCATACCTACTATTATAGTATATACTTTAGTCTTTCATAATGGTTTGC
Organism: Antechinus flavipes; assembly: GCF_016432865.1. Lineage (NCBI taxonomy): Eukaryota > Metazoa > Chordata > Mammalia > Dasyuromorphia > Dasyuridae > Antechinus > Antechinus flavipes. The sequence continues at coordinate 466,647,398 of NC_067400.1, forward strand.
AGATACCAAAAGAATATCTGTATGTGGATATACATACTCAGTATATATAGATATAAATACAGATATTTATATTTGTATGTATGTATATACATACAGATATGTATGTATATACATATGCACACATACTCTTGGTTTATAGTATTTTCTTTCATAATGGATTGCAGTTTCAGGAGTATATTTAATTTATTGGAGCTTCTTATAGACTCAGTTATGCAAACATTATTAAGTGAATGTTATCTATAAGGCACTGGAGCTAGATGGATGGAAAAACATCCCTAGTTCAAGGAATTCATAGTTAGAAGCAGGGAAAAATAACTTGTACCCAGGAAACTGTTCTACAAATAAGAAAGGGAGATATTAATAGGAGTGCTCAAGCAAAAGAGATAAGCTATTTCAGAAAGTTATTGGCAGTTGAGAGTTCAGAAGAAGCCTTTGTGAAAGGGATAGCATCAAAAATGTGTTTTGAAGATTAGGATTTAAACAAGCATATGATGGCGCTGGATGTATTCTATTGTAACCTTTAATTGATGTTTTTCTCTCTACAGGTATTGAATATCAACAGACAGATGTAACAGCTGTATGCTACATGAGCTTTGGCACTATTTTAACTTATTAGTGCTTCAGACTACAATTTTCCTGATGCCCACTTCTTCAGAATTAAATAGCGGGCAGAATTTTGTAGCTCAGTGGATGTCCAACCCTTCCCGTGCTGGTGTGATATTGAATCGTGGATTTTCTAGTTTGGAAATGGGGAGAGAGAATCAGTTAAAAGCAAATACTTCCAATAGTTTTACTCTTAAAAGTACAGATTTTTCAGACAGCTGTAGTTTTCTAAGTGATGACTCACTTCATGAAGAACAGATCTTGGATTCTAAAAGCCCTGATAGAGTAAAGTCAGATACAAATGAAACAAATGCAGTCTTTCCTTACCCTAAAAAGACACAATTACTAATCTGCAAAGATCCTCTGGGCCACTGGGAAAATACCAAAATTGATGCTGAATCTGATGTAGGTATCACCAAAGAAGGAGTTTATAGAGATCCACTTTTCAAGAAACTTGAACAGGTAAAAAATTGTCCAGATGTATAGATTATTAGAAGTTTTGTGTACATATTCTATAAACGAAATTTCCCTCTAAAATTTAAGTGTCTTTTTTTTTAAACTACAGAGTATTAAATTTATAGGATTACTGTTTACTTATTTTTCTTTTTTTTCTAAAATTAATTTTTATTTTATTTTCAATACTGAATTCTCTCCCTTTTCCCTCCTTTCCACAGTAAGAAAGAAAAATAAACTCTCTTACAAATATGTATCAAGCAAAAGAAATTCCTACATTATCTAAGTCTAAAAAAACAAGCTTTAATTTGTTCTTGGTCTGGAGGACCTCCTCTTTAGTTGGAGGAGGCTAGTCAATGAAAGCCAGAGTGATACGAGTTTAAGACATGATGCAGGCCCATGAATCCCAAGATAATCTTGTGAGGTTTCATTTATCAGATTTTTTTTTTTTTATTAAGTAAAAGAGGCCACTCTTTGCCTCATTTCTTAATTATAAGGATAGAAAAACCTTAATCCCTGAATTAGGCATTGTCTGTCAAAATAAGACCTGCTGAATATCTTAGCTTAAAAAGACCATGGTCTCCCAGTGCATCCAGGACCATCTCTAGTTGTCCTGATTATATCTTGCCACTGGACCCAGATGGCTCTGGAGGAGAAAATATAGGCTGATGACTTTGCACAGCCCTTCCTAACTTAAATCCAATTCACTTGCGTATCATGATATAACTTCTCTGATGTCATTGTCCTCTTCAAGAACAAAAGACAGTATCACCAACATCATCTGAAGGTGAATAGCAAGTTTAATCATCAATAGGTATAGAGGGCTGAAACTATTGGGTTGATGCACTGAGGTCAGGACTGCTGAGTGCTTGAGGCTAACTACTGATTGGACAGTACTCTGGGCATATGCTTGGAAAATGGTCCTTTCCGCTATCCGTGCTGGCTTGGTTATTGGTGTATAGTGGATTGAGGAGGGACTAGGGGGTAGAGTAAGACGAGCGAGGGTCACACTCTTGGCGGTAGATGAGGGAGAAGGCAGTTGCAGAGAATTTGCTTCCATCCTGTTCAATCTTGCGTCTAAGACCAAGAATAAAGATTAAGGACTTTGCTTATCCTGACTCCGCTGATTCTGGGGTGTCCTGGGTGCTAGCGTGGTCATCACAAATAGGGTCACTGTTAATAGAAAATCCCTTTTCAGAGCACACATAAATAAATATTATCCAAAATTAATAATTTTTACTGTATCAGTTTACACTGATATCTCTTTATACTTGGAATGAACACTCAACTATTAGAATCAGTGTACCAAGGCTTACTAGATCTTTCCTAATTATCTTGACTTGTTAGCTTTGGGCCAGTAACTCAAATTACAACATGGTGCTGTTCAGGACAATGTCATAAGTTTCATGCCTGTATAGAATAGATTGATTTATTCAAAAGAAAGATTTTTGCCTTGGACTTAATAAAAAATAATGTGGCTTTTGTTCCAAAGGGCATGGTATGGATCCAGTATAGACCTATAGCACTTATATGCACATTGCTTCATATCTCTAGTTCTTAGTTTCCTAATCTGCAAAATGAAGGGAATACATTTATTTATCACCAATACCCCTTTTAGCTCTGATGATCAATGCTAATGATTCTACAAATGGAACAAATTAAGACAAAATTGTAATTTGTAAGACAAAAGTTAAGATATTAAATAAAAGTTGGCAAAAATTGTATATATGCTTAGACCATTTTTTGCAATAACAGTGGAATTTCATCTATTACTAAGGTTGAAACTAAAATTGACATAGTTTACATTGTCAAGTTGTTGTTTTATTTCTAAAATATTTGATCAACCCCTTTTAACATTTTTTCCTGAGAATGGGGAGGATTGGGAAGAAATAAAAGAGGATGAAAGAAGAGACAATAGGGCACTCTGAAGAAAGAGTAAGTTAATTGAACAAAAAAATTTATTTGAAAAGCTCAAAGAAGTCCAACAGAAGAAACAGGAGGAACTGAAGAGGCAGCAATTAGAACAGATCCAGAGGCTCCTGGAAGAGCAAGAGAAACTACTGACTATGGTGTCTGGGCAACAGACACACTCAGGTAACACTTAGCAGTTATATATATGATTCATTTGACATGCTTTATATTCATTGATTTTCTTTATATTACAGTGTTTTTATAAATTGTTGTCAGCATCTTTTTTTTTTTTCCCCCATATATACAAATGGGTACCCTAGCAATAACAATATAGGTCCTGGAGGATCATAGTAGGATGGATTTGAATTAGAATCTGGGTTCTCTTTTTTTCAGTTTCCGAAGATTACTGGAATTGTGATTTGATAGTTTTTGTGTTGCAAATTATAACAAATGATTGACATATAGAATCTACAATAAAGAATGTAAATATCTTCACTGTGTTATGTTATATAGTGTCTAGCAGAAGGTCACTAGGACAGAATTCTGGAAACCAAGCTGTTTAGAATAATTAAGTAAAATGAGAATATTTAGTTTGGAGAAGACTTAGGTGAGATATAATAGTGGCTCAGTTCTATGAAGGGATATCAAAATAACATTTTCTTGAGAGCAACTAAAACCAATGAGCAAAAATTACAGGAAAGCAGATTCTTGTTCAAAGTAAGGAAAGACTTCTAATGAATAAAGCTGTCTTATTCTTGGCCACTTGAATTATTTAAGGAGCTGGATGTCAGAAATTGCTGCATCAACAGTGAGGTTAGGGTATTTGACTTAAAAGTCCCTTCCAACTTTGAGATTGTACAAATAACATGGGTCATAAAATGGGTAAGGCACATTTATGATGGGTCATAATACCTTCAGATTTAGAGCACCTCCTACTCTGACATTAGGATGCATGTGGGGTGATTGAGAGAATAGTGAGATCCCAGTAGCTTGGGAAGTGGTTATGATAAAATTTGTCTAGTATTGCTTTGACATTTGCTTGAGTTAACTAATATGGTCCTTGTAGGGAATCTTTAGTAAGCATAAAATTAGCAATGTTGGGGGTATACTTAAACAGAGCATTCATTGTTGCTTTGGGAATGATTAAGAGTATATAGAACTAAATGCATTTGCAAGGATGTCCTGCTGGGAAAAAAAAAAATGCACCTCTGTCCAGCTGGGGAAAAAAAAGTACCTCATTATTGAATAATGCTTATTTTTCCTGTGAATGCTAACAAATATGTCCCTAATTAAAATCATGTAGAATTTTTAAAATACCAGCCTTATTGTATTTAGTTTATTTTGTTAAAATGTCACTTAATATTTCATTTCTGGGGAGGTGAAAGGAATAGGATAATAGGAGTAGTTTAGTAAAATGAGAAGATTTTTCATAAAATATTAATTTTGCTTGTATTTTCTTCCTAAGGCTTGACTTTACTGTCTGAAGATCAGAATCCCAAATATGGAACTTCCATAAGTTCTACGCCTATACACAAAACCATGCCTTTCTTGTCACATATGTACCAGAATCAAACCAGAATAAAAACTCATGGTCCTGAAATTTTAGCATGTGGTTCTGTACAAGAAAGAGAAATGACTCCATGCAGGACTACGAGTAAAGAATGTGTTTTATCTTCAAAAAGTGGTAGTACTTCTCCAGACTTTGCTCATGAGGCACAATGTCTAGTAGCATGTATAAGAACACAGAATGATTGGAAAGAAGAAAATAAAAATAATACAGGTGAGCTGTCTTTTGAAATTAGTGCATTTATATTTAAGTAGCATTCTGAATATCTTTTTATATTTACTTGTAGGAATGATACAGCACTACTCCATGATAGAATTATTTTCTTTTACTTTTGTTTTGCCACCTACTTCTTCCCCTCCTGTCTCTCTTTCCTTCCCATCCCTTCCCCCATTCTCTTTCATGCACATACACATAGTAGATTTGATTACAGATCCAGTATGCTGCAGCATTACTGTGAGAAGATAGATATAGGTTAAGTATGTGTAATTGTCATTGTCTTTTTCTCATAATCACATAAGAATAGGACAGTGTGATAGAGTAGAAAATTCATTAGAATAGCGGCTGAAAGGCTTTAATTTTAGACCTACTTTGCTTCTTACTAGCTATATGTCTTCCAAAGAATCAGTTAAATTGGTTTTGTCATATCTTGCATTATCTCAAATACTTGTTAGGATCATATGAGATGATATATGTAAAATCATTTTGTAAACATGCTATTCCTAAAACCTTTAGAATTTTTGTTTTTTAGTACTAGTATTATGTGATTTTTTTTTTTTGGGGGGGGGGGGTTTGATTTGTGACATTGGTCTTCTGTTTTTTTGGCCCAGCATGTTTCCCTTTTACTGCTCTGCTATACCTGATTTTTTTTTGTCCAATTCTAGAGTTTGAAGAACCCTTATTCTGGTTTTATGTGAATTTGAAAGTTTTGACAGTTTGTATGCAAACTAAATATTTCCCAATTCATGTCGTAGGGGAAAGTATACTGCCATGTTGGGAGAAAATGACTGAACAGTTACCAGAAGGGAAAGAGATTACAAACTCAAAAAAACCTGGTGATTCTTCTGATATTAACAATGGAAGAAAATTGTTAGCAATATCTAGTATTGAAGAAAGGTATCTATGTTGATTAACACAGATATTACTTATGGTTTTATTTATATCAAAGTAGTGTAGTTGAATGTGAGTCATTAAATAGTTGGGAATCCTTTTACTTAATAATGAAAAATATGTTTCAGTTCAATTAAAAGTATTTAGTGTATACTTGTTTTGTAAAAGGCATTATTCCGGGTATGCAAAGATTAAAAAATAATACTCATTCTACTGGAGGAATAAAATCCACAGACATAAGTATAATGCCAGGTAAGATGTTATAAGGGCTTGGGAGAGAATACTTTGAGCTAAGTTATTAGGAAAGGGCTAAAGAAAAAGAAAGATTTTCAAAGGTAGACATATGGAGGGGAGTGTATTTTGGGTATGGGAGGAGCTGGGACTGTGTAAATGTGAGACCCATGGGAAATAGCAAAGTTCTGGGAACAGTTGGTAGGGTGGTTTGGCTATTATATAAATTGTAAAGGCAAGTAAGTGTGGAAATAAGATAGAATAGTAAGGTCCAATTGTAGAAAGAATTAAGTTTTAGAATAAGGAGTTTGTACCTTATCCTTTGGGCCAGAACTTTTTTGTTCATTCACTTTATTAGCAAAAGTTTGTGCATGCATCCCAGTTATATATACATTATTTACTTATACTATTATGTTAATAATTATGTACCTTATGTAATATGAATGATAATCCTGCAGAAGTGTGGTCAGACAGTTAGCAGAAGGAAGGGAGAAAGCAGTGTCATAAAAACACAGAAGGAAGACACAGTTGTGTCCAAAATCCTGGAGAGAGAGGCATTGTTAAAGAATGAGAATCAAGAAAGGGACATTAGATTGGACAATCGAGAGATCATTGCTAACTCTGAAGAGAGAACTTTGATTTAGGTAGGGAGTTAAGGATAAAGAAGGTTGAGATTCTGGGAAAATATGTGGAAAGATAGTGGCATTTCCCAACCCTCCTCTCCAGAAATAAATTCAGATGAGTAATGGCATTTGGGGGAATGATAATACAATTACAATCCAACTATATTTAAATATCCTGGCTTGTTCTTTTCCATAGAAAAATAAAGACTATATGTGGGGGGGGGGGGTCGAAGGGGTTTAAGTGTGGGTAGAGGGTTGGAAGGAACTTCTCTGCTCTGGAGCATGAAGCCTGCTGCTGTGGTGATTTGGGAGAATGGGATGTGGGAAAACTAGGGATAGGGGTATTAGAAATTATCCTGCCAAATCTTTCAATTGCTTGGGCTGGAATAGATTGTTTTCTCTAGTCTGAGGAGTCCAGACCCGGAGAAGCCACGGGTCATCTGTGGAAAGGAGAAATATTGAAGAGAATCATAGGATTGTGTAAAAAACAAATCCATTATTAGCTATGGCCAGTTGAGCCAGGGGAGGGTGGATGTGATCCATGTTTCTACTGTCTTGTTGATCACCCATCCTTTGGAGCCACTACATAGCCCTTACTTTGGTGATCACTTCTCTAGGCAATGAGAACCACTGAAGGCTTTTGAGCAGAGGAATGAAGATGGTCTGAAAGATGACTTGGAGAGGAAAAAGACTGAGGTAGGGAAAACAGTTGGGAGCCTAGCGTAGAAAGTAGAGATAGATGGCCACCCTTATTACCTCTGTTTACTCCCTTCTCACTGTCTTCTCAATTCTTTGCAACCTAGATTTTGACCTCATGACTAATTTGAAATTCCCCTCTCTGTAACTGACACTGTTTAATACTCTTTGCTTGTGGGTACTGTCTCCTCTCTGGATGTTTGTGATACTGTTCCCTCCTAGTTCTCTTTCCTTTGTGACTTTTTTTTTCCAGTATCTTTTGCTTACTCATTATCCTTATCACATCCATTGTGTCTGGCTTGGTGATGTCATTAACTTCCATATATTTAACCATCATCTCTAAGTTGAGAATTCCTAGATCTATATTTTTGCCTCAGCCTCTTATCTCTAATTCTGCATTATTGCTTCTTTATTGGCCATTTTAAACTTGATACTCCAGAGACTTCTCAAACTCAACCTGACCAAAACAGAATTTCTTGTGACCTCCATCTGTCTCTCACAGATCTATCCTCCTTCCAACTCTCCTTATTCCTCTGAGAGTGCTATTGTTCTGTAATCTATCCAGCATTGTAATGTTAGGAAATTCAAATACTTCTGCACTATTCAAATAATTGATAGATCTTGAGATTCATCATTCCACGGCATTTCTATATAGCTTTCCATATAGATGGGGAAACTGATCTTTACAGGAGAGGGATTTGACTAGGGTCACATTATAAAGTAATGATCATGGTTTAGTACCTCATTACACTTTTGCCTATATCATTGCACAGGCCTCCTAATCATTTTCCCTCTGTCTAGATTATTCTTCACTCTGCTACTAAAGTCTTTTTCCTTAAAAGTAGAACTCACTGTATCCCTACTGCATTGGTGCTCTAGGATAACAAATATACCCTACTATTTAGATTCCTAAAGTGCTTCACAACATAGTCCCAATCAGTGGTCCTTTCCAGTTCTCTATTGGACATTTTACTTTATCCTGCACTTGGTGCCAAACTGAACTTTATAATGGCTATTCCCTATGCTATCCTCTTGCTTCCATTTCTCAGAATCTCTCTCTTCCTTTAAGATATTGCTCAAGCATCCCCTTCAATGTGAAATTTTTCCATTTCCTCTCCAACTGCCCTCTCTCTATTCCTCATTCTCTCAGTACCTTGTACTTAGTTACTTTGTAGTTATTCTGTCTCTACTTAGATGTGTATTGGCTGTCTTCCTTGGAAGCTCCTTGAGTAGGATTTTTTTATTCTTTGTGTTTGCATCCTCAGGTTTTTTGTATAGTGCCTACTATTTAATGATCAATAAATGCTTGCTAATTAGATGGATTTAATTAGATGTTGTCAATATGGAAATGACAACATGTGGCACCTGAGGGAGAGGGAATATGAAAGAGGTTTCAAGTCTGAGTGACTGGCTTTCCATATAGATGGGGAAACTGATCTTTACAGGAGAGGGATTTGACTAGGGTCACATTATGAAGTAAATAGTACAAGTATGATTCTTTCCATTATATTCATGGGGAAAAAGATAGTAAAAGACTGGCACAGAGTTGAATAGCTGACAAAAATCATAGGCAGCCTTTTGAGTCCAGATCTTTTTAAGATTTTTTTTTTACTATTTAATTACTTTTTTTAAAAAACCATTCTGTTTAGTAGATTCTTGAATAATAACTATGAAAACGGGTGGTGAGCCTTATATACTACAGGGCTAAATACAACATAGCATTTTCTGTTATTTTATCTGCAAAACTGCAAAAGACAAATTCCTTATGAGGACTTGTAATAAAAGGTATAGTTACTCCTCAGTGCTGAGAAGTCTGTAATTGTTAACAGTGAAGTATTTCTGAAATGAAAGGAATACATCCTACAGCATTGTTTATCTTATTGGAGGGTAAAAGTGAGAACATGTGTTCCCAGAACTTTGCAAACTTCTTAGTGTTCTACAAGTGGTGATTGTTATTTTTGGTGGTGATTATTGCTTTTATCATTATTGTTACTATTATTTTCTAAAGTAGGGGTTCTTAACTTTTTTTGTATCACAGACTTCATTGGCAATCTGTTGAAGTCTGCCTTCCCCTCCCCAAAATGTAACTTTTAGCTCATAATTTTAGAAAATACTAAATTTCTCTAAAGGCTAGAGAAAATAAAGATACAATTTCCCATCCAAGTTTACTGACTCCATGAAATTTTTCCATGAATATCTGTTAATCTAGAGGCTTTAGAGTATCTGGAGAATAGGATAGGATAAGTGGATAACAAACAGAACAAAAAAATTCTGGGAGACTTCTTTTAAGAGTTTTGCAGTGCTGTCAGCAGAAATAGGGAACTCGGGAGGGAATTGCAACATATGAGACATTTATTCATTGTTAAACATATGTGAGTTTGAAGTCCTGGTGGAATATCCAGAGAGGTTGAGCAGGCACTTAGAGACATGGGATTGCAGTGAAGGAAGAGATTAAGACTAGCTATATTGATTTCACTGTATATAGAGGTGATAATTGAGACCTTCAAACCAAGTGAGAACATCAAGGGAGAGAGCTGATAGAAAAACAGAAGAGGTCACCAGACAAGACACTTAGGAGAAGATGAACTTTTAAAGAAGAATGAGAAGGAATGCTCAGATAGTTGGGAGGAGAACCAGGTAAGAGCAGTGTCACTGGTATACTATAGAGGGAGGCAATCAGTCTTATTGCAGATTGAAGCAAGGACATCTACTGATGCTATTTTCTTTTACCTTTTTTTGCTTTTTAGCATAAGATTGAGTGTGAAACTTGATGCTTAGGATTAGCTTGTGAAGGAGATGGCTAATTTGGTAGTTTGGTCATTGTTGTACAAGTAGTATGGAAGTTTTTTACTTGAGAAAAGTCTTTAGATTAAGTATTCTTAGATGTACTTATTCAACTTCTGTCATAAATCTTAGACAAAAGGGGAAAGCAAAAGTATAAAAATTCAAATATTTGATAGCATTTTCCAGTTTTAATTTGCTAATTTAGCTATAAATCCTCACATGATGGATGCTTGAACAATTTTTACCACACTGTTAAAATATTCACGTTGAAATGATAACTTTTTAATATTTCTTAGTGTAGACTATATTATGTGGACTCATTCTGATCTGTTTTGTTAAGAGTGTTTGTTAGAGTTTGATTGGATTTTTGTTTTTTAAAATGGTTTATTAAACAGTAAAATAACCTTTTAAAGTTTCAAATGTATGGCTCTTAGAAATATCAATGTGGTGCTTAATTTTAAAGGTTTTGCCATCAGGATTTATTTGCATCATAATTTTATTTTCATTATTAGGCCAATTAAAGCTACTATTAGAGAAAGGAAACAGACATATGAAGAATTCTTAGAGGAACAGATTCAGATAGAAGAACAAGAACTGAAACAAAAGCAGCTACAGGTTTGCATTTTAGATGTTTTGACAAAAATATCCCAATAAAAATTCATCATTAATATACAACTTCCTTTAAAAATATTTTGACCATTACTTAGTAATATAAAAAAATTAATTAAAATGTATATTTTTTATTTTTTAGGAAGCAGAAATGTCATCATTAGCCAAAGTAATACCAAAACGGCCATTCTTAAAAAGAGGAGAAGGCCTAGCTAGGTTTACTAATGCTAAATCTAAAGTTCGGAAACCAAAAGAGAATAAATTAATGATTCATCAAAGCATGTCAGAAGAACAGCCAGTATTTAAAGCAGACAGACAACAAATGCAGCGGAAAACTGCTCTTATAAATAAGGAACTAGTTACAGAGATGAAAAAGAGTAATCAAGTCAGAACCAAAACCAGTTCTGCAGTTTCTCTGAAGTCAAAAGTACTTAGAAGTAATAATGGGAAGAAATTTGATGGACAGCTTAAAGATCAAATGAAATTAGAAAAAAATAATAAATTAGAACCTAATAAGGAAAATATACCAGAGTGTACAAAACCCTTAGAAATAGGTTCCAAAGTCAAAAATAAACCACAATGCATAGAAAAGCCTCTTATTTCTACAGAACTGACCAATCCTGCCTCTGTTTCTAAAAGTTCTATGGGTCATATTGTAAAAGATTCAGACTTTTCTTTTGAAATTTCATTTCAGAAGAAATTAGACAATTGGGAAAAGGAAAAAGAAAAGGAAAACTTGGAGTTAGATGAATTTTTGTTCTTGGAACAAGCTGCTGATGAAATATCATTCTCTAGTAATTCCTCATTTGTATTAAAAATCTTAGAAAGAGACCAGCAGATTGGCAAAGGCCATAGAATGTCTTCTACCCCTGTCAAATCAGGGCAACAAGTAAAAGCAAATATAACAGATGTTGTTATTCCACACAACCAAAATAAAAAATCAAATCATATTAAACAAGATGATAAGAATATGTATGAAATAACAAAACATCTTGAATCAAAAGCATCACCTCAAAGTTTGAAAGAACAGACCAGCAAAGTCAGCAAAAAAACATTTCAAAATACTGCTTCTGAGAGTCAAATCAAATGGAATGTAAGTGAGGATGAAGATGATGGGTACAGTGGTGTTAGCAGTGACTTTGAAGAGCATCTTGATAGTACCATAAAAGCAACAAATGAAGATACTAAAAAGTTTTACAGCAGCAGCAGAGAAGATAATCCACAAAAGGGTGATGGTAAAGGACCTTTCAGAGACTCTAGGAAGGAGGGTAAAAGCCGGGATATTGATCTGGATTTGTCAGATAAAGATGACAGTAGTGATGAATCCATTGTAGTAGTAAGCATGAATGATAAAATTCCTGAGGCATCATGTATAAATATGAATAAAATTGATTTTGATGATGAGAGAACATGGACTGACTTTGAAGAAAATGAAAGTAAAGATGACATACTTGGGAATGAAGATGTTAATGGGCTTCCATTGACGGACTATTGTAGTAAAACTGAAATAGCTAATTTGGACAAAGCAATAAAGAGGAAGGTTGCACCCATAAAGAAAGGAGATGATTTGTGTAAATCCAGTAAGAATATAAGCCCTCCTCCTACTTCTGATCTGATGATGAAACTCTTTCCTTCCTTGAAGCCTAAACCTAGATCAGACTCACACTTAGCATCTGAATCTGAATTAAATAAAAGCCAAGAACAACCACTTGGTAAGTCTTAATATTATCAGAAACTAAAGATTTATCAAAATGTCATAAAGCTTAAATTTATTGTGTGATTTCTATTTAGTAAGATCAGTTATTTGAAACCCTTAGGTTTCCTTTACTGATGTGTCATCAGTAAAACATTTTTTGTTTGCATATTCCCATATAAAGTACTGTCCAGGTACCTCCTCACCAAAGATGTACAAGTTGTAATATAGACTCCTATGGAGCTCTCTGTCCAGGAGGAGACATAGGTGTATATATATCACTATAAATACAATGTTTGATGTAGTAAAATATCAAGAAAATGCTCTAAGAACATAATGGGAGGAAGTTTAGTAGACCTGACCTAAACATTAATAAAACGGTTTAGAAGATGAGTGAAAGACATGTGGTTTTTAGTTTTCTAATTCCATATGTTATTCATTAATATACAACCCAGTGATAGTCTAATGTCTTTCATAAACAGTAAATATTAAACTTCCAGTTTTGTCATAAAGGGAAAGTTTAAAGGAATTCTTGTTACGCAGCCTTATTTCACCAATATTCTCACCCTGGAGTATCAGCAGACCTCTCTAATTTATCTCTAAAAATTTATGCCTTTATATAACAAATTTGAAAGATGAGAATGTGTGTATGTGTGTAAGATAGGAGGAACCTGTTTGCCCAAAATGTCAAACTGGCAATGTCCATCTCATCTTTAGAATCTGACTGTATGTAACTTTAGTACCCAGCACAATATAGGTGATTTGTGATAGAACTTATAACATTCCAAGGGACAGTGATATGGTTCTTTTTATATATCCAGGGGTCCTCAGACTACGGCCCGCGGGCCAGACGCAGCAGCTGAGGACGTTTATCCCCCTCACCCAGGACTATGAAGTTTCTTTATTTAAAGGCCCACAAACCAAAGTTTTTGTTTTTACTATAGTTTGGCCCTCCCAACAGTCTGAAGGACAGTGAACTGGCCCCCTATTTAAAAAGTTTGAGGACCCCTGATATAGACCTCAGGTGTTTTCTTTAGAGAAATTAAGCCTATTTTTATTAATAGGAGCAGATCCTTTAAGTCATTTTAACTTTAAAATGTTTATACATTGTCATCATTTAATAATAGCAAGAGTTTACTCTAGGTTTTCTGATTACAATTCAGCATTCATATTAATTTAATATGTTGTAGGTGATAGTGTTCGCTCCCAGATTTTAAAAGAGAAAGTTGTTGAATTGGAAACAGAAATCGAAAGATTTAAAGCTGAAAATGAATCATTAGCTAAACTTCGCAATGAAAGAGAAAATGCCTTAGAAAATCTCAGGTAAGTTTGTGTAATAACAGTGTGATACATTGATTAATGAGAGTATATATGAATTTCCGTAGGAATAGACTTAAAAGCAATTAAATTTTGGAATACTACTATATGTTTTGTGGCCAACAAAAACGTCAAGGATCTCCATAAGGGTCTAGTGATAACTCAGTTTTTCATGTAGGAAGTGATTATCTTCAATACCTGTTGAATATTCTTAATATTTAATCTTCCTTTCTTATGAAAGGCAGCTCACCAAATCGGTATACTGGCCTCTTAGGTTTCATTGTTTAACTTAGAGCATAAAGATTGAAAAGTGCTTACCCCTTAATAGCCATGCTTACTATATGCCAGTTACTGGGCTAGATGTTTAATCAGCTCTTCAGAAAAAATAAACATTAGTTTTCAGTGGTAACTTAGCCCATACTTAATTTCTTCAGATCTCTGATAACAGGCTATTTTTATATAGTTGTATTCTGAGTATATACAATCTTTCCTGTGCTGTTTTTTTAATTGAGCATTATTTTATAGAGGTAACCACATTTCTGTATTCTTCATATGTCAGTATATATTGTCTTCATTTTTACAAATATTCTATGCTAGGCACTGTGCACAAGGTCACACAGTGATCTCCATCTCTCCTGGAATTTATGTTCTATCAGGAGCAGATATTAATGTGATATAATCTGTTTAGTGATTTTTTAATTTTAAAAAATTTAGGGTATTGGCAAGATGTTTATGAAAACCATGAATATCTTTTATTTACATTTTTAATTTTTTTCATTTACATGTAAACAAAATTTTGTAACTTTTCTTCTTTAAAATTTTGTAAGAAAAAAAATTTTGAGTTCCAAATTTCCATTTCTCCCCTTTCACTCTTCCATCCTTGAGAAAGCAAACAGTTTGATAGAAATTATACATGTGTAGTCATATAAAAGATTTCCATATTAGTCATGTTAGAAAAGAATATGCAGACCACAAAACAATAATAAAGTAAAAAAAGTGTGCTTTAGTCTCCATTCAGACTCCATCAGTTCTTTCTCTGGAGGTGGATTACAGTTTTCATTATAAGTCCTTTGGAACTGTCTTGCTTCACTGTATTGCTGAGAATAGCTAAATCATTCACAGTTGATCATCATCAATATTATTGTTCTGTATACAGTGTTCTGATTGTGCTTACTGCTCATATAAGTCTAACTAGGCTTTACTGAAAACATACTACTCTCTCTTTCTTCTCCCTCCTTGAAAAGACAAGCAATTTAATTTTCATTATACAAGTGAAGTCATTTCCATTTTAGCTGTATTTTTATAAATATTGTGTCATAAAAGCTGTGTCATCATGCAGTTTTTATTGAAGTTAATTGTTTCAACTGGTTTTTAGTTGATTCTCTTGAAATAGACCATTGAGATGAATGAAAAGACTTAGAAACAGTTTGAGATAATTAATAATAAATTAGGTTAACTGATAATCACTAAATTGATGGTCAGTGGTTTCTCCTAAAAATTCATGGAGATTCCTGAATGCTGAAATACCTTTGGAAAAAGAGGTGTACTTGATAGGTTTAAAAAAAAAAAATCAACCCTGATAGGTGAACCTTTACTTTAATTAGAGGGTGGGGCATATTAATGAGATGGATTAAAAGTATTAAACTCCTTCTATTGAGAATGTGACTTATTGTGTGACTCAACTGCCTCCAGCAATCTGAACAAAAGAATCCATCTCTATCCAGTCCACTTTGGTTGGTTTTCTCCTTCATAAACTGGGTTACCCTATATATACCAGGACTTCTTAAATTTTTTCCACTCATAATCCCTTTTTGACTAAGAAATTTTCATGGTTCTCTGGGTGTATAGGCTTTTAATTTGGTGTATAAATCAAACATTTACTGATAATCATAATTTCTCAATCCCCACATTGTTACAGAATGATACTTTTGTTTCCTCATTGCCTTTTTTTATTCTTTGAATTTCTTTTTTGTTTTTGTACTGTTATAGCTAACATATCTAGTAGAATGTTCAGTAATAGTGGTGATAATGGACATCCTTGTTTTAATGGGAAAGTTTCAAGTTTATCCCAATTGGGTATAATGCTTGTTCTTGATTTTATTTATATTTGAAGAAAGGCTCCAATTGATTTCTTTGGTTTCTAGTGTTTTTTTCAATAGGAATGGGTATTGTCAAAGGCATTTTCTGCACATCCATTGATATAATTATATAATTTTTGTTGGTAATGTTATTTATAAGATCAAATAAGCTGATTCCTAGTATAAATTCCATCTTATATTGTATGATCTTTGTAATATATTGTTGTAATCTCCTTAACTTTTTGCTTTGTTATTTATTAAGGAAGTTGTTCAAATTTTTTTTTTCTTTTTGCTCTTTCCTGGATTGAGTACCAAACTATATTTGTGTCATAAGAGGAATTTGATAGGACTTCTCCTATACTTACTTTTTTAGATAGTTTATATTGTATTGGGATTAATTGTTCCTTGAATGCATGGTAAAGTTCACTTATGAATCCATCTGGTTCTGGGGCTTTTTTCTTAGAGATCTTATTGATGACTTTTTAAATTAATTTTTTTATTAGATATGGTTATTTAAATATTCTGTTTCCTCTTCCGTTAATCTGGGCAGTTTATATTTTTGTAAATATTTATTCATTTCACTTAGATTCTCTATTTTAATGGCATTAATTGGGTAGAATAAATCCTAATAATTGTTTTAATTTTCACTTCATTGGTGGTAATCACCCTTTTAATTTTTGATGCTATTTGCTTTCTTTTTTAAAAATAAGATTAAAACTACTTTATTTCTTTTTATAAAACCAGCTCCTAGTTTTATTTATTAATTCACTGGCTTTTTTATTTTCAATTTTATTAATCTCTTGACTTTTAGGATTTCCATTTTGGTGTTTTAATGGGGATTTTTAATTTGTTCTAAATCCTTTTCATTTCCTTGACTTCTTTTAAAATTTATTTTATGGTTATTTTTATCTAGTTTTGAGAGGGGAAAGTTGAAATTCCCCACTGCTTTAGTGTCACTATTTCTTCCTGTTAATTCATTTTCTTTAAGAATCTGAATGCTATGGATTTGTTGCATTTAAATTAGTATTGATATTATTATTTCATCTGATTCATTACTTCTTTGGTTCCTTTTAGAAAGATTTAGTTCCTTTGCTTATCCTATTTAGTTCTATTTTTGTTTTTGCTTTGTCTAAGATCATGATTGCTACCCCTGCCCTTTTCACTTCAGGTGAAACAGACTAGATTCAGTCCCTTAATTCTGTGTGTCTGTTTCAAGTGTTTCTTGTAAACAACATATTGTTAGATTCTAGTTTCTAATCTATTCTGCTGTCTGCTTCTGTTTTGTAAGGTAAGTTCATCTAATTCATAGTTAAGATTATTAATTGTGTATTTCTCTTGCCCTATTTTTTTTTTTATCCTTCTCTTTTTTTATCCTGAACGTCCTTTAAAATCTAGTTTGCTACTTCTTTTATCTGCTTTCCCTTTTCTCACCTCCCACCCCTTGTTTTCTTTCATTTCCTTCCCTTCCTACTTCCTTATTGAGTAAGATATATTCCTGTTTGGAAGAGAGAACTCTGCAGAAGGCTTTCTCTGTCATCTTGCCTTCATCCCAGTAGAGGTGGCCTCAACAGTAATAGGGAAATTTAGAAAGTGGAAAGGTTTTGGACATGTGAATTTCATTTGCCAGTGAGACGTTCCAGGAGGAAATGTCTGATAAGACATGGTTTTGGAGCTGAGAAGAGAGACTGTGTTGGATAATATAGATGTGGCATTCCTCTGCATAGAGATGATAATTAAACCCATGGGAAGTGATGAGATCACTAAGTAGAGAATCAAGGGAAGAATCTTAAGAGATGCAGTTAGGAAGGATAATTAAGTAGATTAGATGTTCAAAAGGTATTTGATAATATAAGGATTGTAGGTTGAGAGATTAGTGCAAGAAATATAGATGCAAACAAATGTGTTTATACACACACACATACACATATACATACATACACATAGATTATATATATACACACATGTATATAGATGTATATTTTGGATATTATGTACACACATATATAAACGTACACATCTTCCCATTTTATAGATGAGGAACTGCAGATTTTAACTGATTTATGTAGGGCACACAAATAGTAGATGTCTAAGGCTGGATTTGAACTCACATCTTCCAGACTCCGATTTTGATGCTCTATTCTTTATGCCATGTTGTTGCCTGAGAAAGAATATGTGATGGAATCATGGAGGGCTTTGAATTTGGATTCATTAAGTAATGGAGTATTACTGAAGATTTTGAATAGGTAGGTGACATTTTAAAAAAGATTAATCTTGTAGCAATGTGTAGGGTAGACAGAATCCCAAATATTACTAATTAAATTTTTGCAGTGATCTATGTGAGAGATAATAAGGGCCTAAAGTCAGAATGTGTTTATTTGGATTGCAGAGGAAACAGACTTTGAGATAATATAGTAGGCTCAATTTGAAATGGCAGTTTAGATTTGGACAGGGAATTGCAGGTATATAAAACAAGGCCGTGTAAACTTTGCTTTCTCAGAACTAGCTTATGAACTGATGCTGTATTCTACCATCAATGGACAAGCTAGAGGAAGATCAGGCTACAAAATAGTATTAAATCCTATAACCTGGGAAATTGCTATTCTAAAGAGGTATCTTTGCTACTGTTTTAAGAAGAAATTCACAGATTTGACTGACTAGCAAACTAAAGGTTATCATAGTGTGACTTCATCTTGAAGAATGACTATATATTTCTAGCCCCATTCTTTAACTTTTGTTTTGAGCAGGAGATAGAGTTATTATTAATAGAGATATAAAATTACATATGTGAATGTATGTGTTTATGTACACATGGACGCATACATACATCTTAGAACATGAAGAATTCTTAATAGCTCATTCTGCAGTTGCAGAAACTGAGGCTAAATTAGAATAAATGACTTCTACAAAAGTCATATAAACATATCTAGAATAAGACATGTAGTCTGACTCTGGACCTAATATACTTTTATATAGGCAAGCAAAAATTAGAAGTTGCATTGCCTTATTCCTTGGTTATGTTGGAGAGTTCATAGCTATGAATTAGAAGTTTAGAGACTATCCAGAAGGAATGTATGTGTGATAATTTATCGATAACTGTACCCCAGTTATTTACTATCTTAATTCTGCTCTCTTTATGGACATCTGATATAACTGAAAATATTTCCATATTTAAGTAAATGTTTGTCTCATGCTAGTTCTCTGATTTTGTCAGTGCAAGTTGTCACTTAAAATTCCTTTTGATTTCACATTTAGATTACTCTATTAGATATTATAGATGATAAGATGTATTTGTATTTAACCAATTTAGAAAGGAGATTGCAGACTTTGAACAGCAGAAAGCAAAAGAATTGGCTCGAATTGAAGAGTTTAAAAAGGAGGAAATGCGAAAGCTACAAAAAGAACGCAGAGTTTTTGAAAAATATACTACAACTGCAAGAGCAATTCCAGATAGAAAGGAACGTGAAGAAATTCAGGTATGAGAGCTCTTTGTAGTAGAAACATACAAGGTATGCAAAGTTATAGAATTGATATTGATAGGCTAATAATAAAAAAAAATGTCAGTAATACATTGTTATAGAATTTTTGTTATGGATCTACAACATAGGATTCATTTGTTAATCTCAGTAATTTTAACTGTTTTGTAAGTATGATGTCAGAATTCTCCTAAATGCATGCTAAATGCTATACAACACTTATAAGTAACATCAGTTAGAAATAACAGTAATACTAGAAGATTATTTAAAAACAGACATATATTGCACATAATGTTTATATCTTGGCATTTTTAATATTCATTAAGGCAGTGATTTTTCATAGTAAAAGATGGTAATAGTTTTTCACTGACTATAGTTTCTTTATTAATTAGATTAAGAAAAAATTCCTTTCATGTTTATCTACTAACTTGAAATAGATTAGATTTGGGAACATTTTCTTCACTATGTCCTTTCAGCCTATAGTCTTGACTTCATTGATATTGTTTCTATGAAGATGACTCCCAAATCTTGCTATAGTCTTTCTCTTTAAGTCCAGTGGCACATCTTCCAATTATCTGTTAGATATTTTAAAATGGATAGCCTTTAGGCATCTCAAATTCAATATGTCTCAAACTAAAATTTTTCTTTTTCCCAAACCTTACCCTTCTGTTAAACTTCCTTATTTTTGTTGTTTGCACCATCTTCCCTGAGTCATCATATAGGTTTGTTTGCAACCTTGGTGTCATCCTTGACTTAAGTTCTTTGTCACTCCATAGATCTCCCGTCAATTGCCACATCTTATTTCTCCCTCTATAGCACTCCTCTTTCTTCATGTAGCCTTAGTTCACAACTTCATTTCCTTTTGTCTATTCTAATATAGTATCTTCCTAATTGGTCTCCTTGCCTGAAGTGTCTTCCTCCACACAGTTATTAAAGGATTTTTTTTTTCCTAATATACAATTCTGATCATGTTATTTTCTTGTTCAATACATTTTAATAGCTTCTTGTCACTTCTCGGTTCAAATATAAGCACCTCTGTTTAGTTTTTTAGTTTAGTTTAGTAGGTTTCCAACCTACTCCTAATCTCTTATTTCCAGCTTTAGAACATATGGTTGTATCCTTCTGGCCGTTCTGTGTGCTCTTTTCCTGGCTGGTCCCCCATCCTTGGAAATGCTTCTCTCTTTTGTACTTTGTTTCCACTCTTCACATATGCTGCCTTCTTTATAAAAGCCTTTTATGATTACCCCACTCATGCCCTTCTCACCATAAATTCATCATACATGTGCATGTACACATACTGTCCTTCCCATTAGAATGTAAGCTCCTTGATAATGGGAAAGGGCTTTTTCTTTTTCTTCTTTTCAGTTCTGAGTGCCTGGCAGAGTTGTACTTAACAACTATGTGCTGATTGATTTTCTGACTTTTCTTGTTCTTTCAATCCCTTACGTTTTATTAATAATCAAGTTGTGTCTTCATGTCTTACATATCCCTTTGTCCTTTTTTTTCCTATTGTCACCATCCATAGTTCATGACTTGCCTGTTGTAATAATTTTCTCACTGCTCTGTCCTGTCCCTTCCCTGTCATCACCTCCTAACTTTAATCTGCTCCCTGATTTTTCTTTCTAAAATATCCTTTTTTTTTTTTTTTTTTAAATAACTATTCTGCTGAGAACTTAGCTGCCAGCAGGATAAAATTCAAACCCTTTATCCTAGAATTCAGAGCCTTAGCTTCAACTTAAACTTTTCTATTTTTATAATGCTTAATGTTTCTACAGAATCCTGCTTCTCTAGCCAAAGTGATACACTTATTATGTCCTTGAAAATATCTTGTGCTTTGCCTCCCTGGCCCTTTGTTCAAACTCTGTCCTTTATCTGAAATCTCCCCCTCATTAATCTGCTGACCAAACTCTTTCAGTGGACAGCTAACTTAAACTTGGTTTATGTTAATCTTTCATAATTTCCCCAGCCAAAATATGTTCTTGTTTCTTCCAAACTCCTTTACCACTGCTGTGTGATATTTAATATATACAGAACTTTTTGTATTTATTATTTAAAAAAATTTTTTTTTTTGGCTGAGGCAATTGGGGTTAAGTGATTTGCCCAGGGTCACATACCTAGGGAATCTTAAGTGTCTGAGGCTAGATTTGAATTCAGGTCCTCCAGACTTCATGGCTGGTACTCTATCCACTGCACCACCTAGCTGCCCCTGTATTTGTTATTTTTGTTATGTGTCTTCTTACCCTACCATACAAATAGATGGTGGTCAGGGTACCATTTGTCCTAAATTTTGTTTTGTATATGCTCACAATATCTAACAGGTTCTTAGATGTAAATAAATGCTCTTGTATTTACCTGCATGTCTTAATCACTTACAGATCTATTCGTTCTATAGCAGCTTGATAAAAATGTTGTTTGAGCTTAATGAGCACTTGTGTATATTTGCTTCTCTTTTGAAGGCTTTAAAACAACAAATAGCAGATTTACAAGAAGAGTTGAAGCGAAAAGAGACAAAGTGGTCAAATACACATGGTCGCCTTAAAAGCCAAATAGAAACATTAGCTAAAGAGAACAGAGATCTTCGAGAAGAAATAAAAATTATGGAACGGTTTCGACTTGAAGCCTGGAAAAAAGCAGAAGCTATTGAAAACAACTTAAAGAATGAACATTCCCTATTTTCTATGAAAAAAGAAGAATCTACAGTGAGTTTATAGTTATTTTTTACTGATCACATATATTATTCAGAATTGAATCCAAATATAATGAAAATTTTAAAAACCAGATTTTAACAATTGTTATAAACTTTGGATTCTAACATTGCTAATTATAATCTGTAGTTAAAATGAAAGTACTTTTTGGTGTTGAGGCCGATCATAAGATTTTAAAAATCAGTTAACTGACATGTTTAAATCTTAAAATTGAGGTACAAATTTAGGGATTTGATAATCTGTTAAATAATACCCATCTTTTCAGGATATTATGTAGGGGGAAAAACCAAATTACTTTTGTACTATTCTTAAAGAATATTTCCTGCTTAGAAAATGGATTATCTGATTCTACTAGATCCTTTGGTAGGAATAAATACTTGATAAAGACTTCTGAAAACAAACTGAAGAAAATAATGTCTAATATTTTTTGTCACAGATAGTTCATCATTAAAAAAATAAGCATTCTTCTTTTTTTACTTAAAGTGTCCATATATAATATGATTACAGAATCCATTGTTAGGCTTTCAGAAGAGTCAGAACTTACCTTCAAGTCAGATGGAAAAATACAAGAAAAATCATTCACCAGGACAAGGTATGAAATTGTTTGAGTAATTCATAAGCATACATGTATATTAAAAGAAACTTATGACCAATTAGGTATTCATCTATTAATGATCTATTTTATGAATTAAGTTCTCAAACTTTTTGCCACATTGAAACACTTCTTGTATCAGATTCTTTTGATAACAATAAAAACTTATGTTATTCATCATTTATTAAATGATTAGGTACTATGCTAAGCACTCAGGGATATGAATAAAAACAGTCATATTCCTTGCCCTCAAGGAATTCATGTTAAAATGAAGGAATACATTGTGCAAATAACTATGCACATACAAGAGTTGCACAATATAAATCCACATTTACAAGTGTTTTAAAAATTCACCTGTTATATTTCTCTGCTCTTTTTTCATTTCTTTACATGTTATCAGATCCCTTTTAGTAAAATTTTCTGAAATGGTTTCTTATTGCTTATTGGAAGTAAACCACAAAACTGATTTAACAGTTTTTAGAGATTTCAATATCATTTTCATCTCTTACTTTACATAAACTACTATCTTGGAAAACTTACTTTTTACTTCAAATTTTTTGCTTAGAGAATTCAAGAGCTTTATTTTAAATTTTATTATACTCTATTGATAAATAGCTTTGTAATTTTTCTGGAAGCATGAAACTATTTTTAACCATTTGATAATAACACTAGGCAGGAAGATCACCAGTAAAAGTCACCTTTTTCTTTGGGATTTGGTGCTTGCAGTATAATACTTTGCCCCGTTGTTTTTTTGAATCTTCTTGATTTTATCCAAATATCAATAGCAGACTTAGATATCAAAAAATATTTATAGTTAATAAAACAAATATTTCCTCTTCTCCTTAACTTGACTAAACACTTTTCATTTTGCCCATTTTAATCAGTTGGTTAAATAAACAAAGTCATGATGCCTAATTTGAGTCAGATCTTTAAGAAGTCAACTTTTTAGTAATGTGATAGTTCTCTGAATCTGTTTGATAGAGAAACTGTGTATGAATTCTGCAAGACAGAAAAGAAAGGTTGCTTTGGCTGTGAGCTCCAAAGGTTACAGCTTAAGAAATGATAATCTTTGACATAAATCAATCAGTGAAATCACAAAGAAGCTCAGGTACTTCAGTTGAATGACTTAATGAAATTTAAAATGTATAAACAAAATGTTTTTATGCCTATTTCTTAACAAGGTGTGGATTCTGATTGAGTCAAGGAGGGAATAGCTAATTGGGCAATTGGGAAAAGCTAAGTATGTCTCTGAGGCTTTACATAAACTAAGTAAATCTAGAAAAATAAATCTTTCTGGTCCAGATCACCAGAACTTTGCTCTAGTAGTGACTGAGAGACTTCATTGCTTTATCGTTTTGAATCTCTTAAAGAAGAATGGAGGCAGACCTAGGTAGTGTAATGGATAGTGTACTAATCCTGAAATCAAGAAAACCTGAGTTTTAATTTGCTCTTTTAGACACTTTTTTGGCTATGTGATTCTGGACAAGTCATTTAACCTCTGTCGCCTGTTTCCTAATCTGCACTATGGAGATTATAATAGCACCTACCTCCCAGAATTGTTCTGAGGATCAAATGAGATATTTATATGCCACTTAACACAGAACATGATACATAGTAAGCATTATATCACTTTTAGCTGTTGTTAGTATTGTATAATTTATCAAGTTCAGGTTAAGACCCAATAAACAATCACCATCTTACTATGTTCTGCCCTACATTGACCACATGTGGAAACTTATTTTCAATTCCATATTTTAGCAAGGAAATTTATGAGCTAGACAGTATCTAGGAGACAGTGACTAGGATTGAAAAGGGCTTTATGAAGATTATTTTAAATAATTGGACATTTTTGTCTGAAGAAGAGAAGACTTGAGAAGTAGGTAAACTGTCTTCAAATTTTTTTGAAGGGCTTTCTCATTGGAGAAAGTATTAAACTTGTTCAGCTTGCCCCTATGGGGCCAGATTAGCAACAAAGGGACAGGGTTGCTCTAAGGATAAAGTTTTTAACAACTGGAGCTATTTAGAAATGGAATGGCCTTCCTTGGAGAAAAATAGTTTCTACCTCACTGAAGGCCTTCAAGCAAAGGCTATTTGGCTGCTTGTTAAATAGGTTACAATACCTTTTTCAGATATGGATAGGTTGGACTATATGGTAATTGAGAGCTCTTCTACCTTGGAGATTCTGTAAAAAGATTTTGTAGCATAAAGAAACAAGTAGATGAATCTGTTTCATATACAGTCCTAGCCAGAAAAATGAAGCTTCCTATCTTGCCTCAGACATGCACTTGCCATATCACTCTGGATAGATCATTCAACTTCTTAATTTCCTTGTTTGTAAAGCAGAGGATAAGAACAGAATTTACCTCACAGGATTTATGAGGCTCAAATTGGGCAGTGGATATCTAAAAGGCTTTGTAACCCCTCAAAAGGGTTATATAAGTGTGAGCTGTTATTTGGCACTGCTACAATCAAGATTCTTAAAGGAATATTGCCAACAAATGGGCAGTTGATAAAAATTCACTATTTACTAAGATTACTCAGTTAAGCTATATAAGAAACTTGATAGTTTTGTTTTGAGCATTTTTTTTTCCTCTTTAAAAATTATTTAAAAAGTACAAAATTTATAAAAAAAAAAAAAGCAAAATAGAAAAAGAAAAAATTTGCAGAACATAGAGGATTGAAACCATTTCCATTTCAAGAAAGCCTACATAATACTGTATATTGTGTTCAATACTATCTTTTCTTTGCTTCCTTACAGTTTTCTTCTGTTGTCTTGCTGTCTATTTTTTTTACTTTATTCTTTTTTTTCCCTTTCTTCTCCACTTCCTCAAAAAAAGACTGCAATTAAGTGAAGACATTATTTATATATACATATATGTGTATACACATATGCATATAAATACATAGGTACCTATAATCATATGGATATTTACACTTAGAAATTTATATAAATCTATGTAAGGTCATACTGTGTTTGTCCTGTGTTTCTCTGAAGGTGGAAAACATCTTTCTTCATAAGTACAAGTCTTTCCATATTTTTGCTAAATCGACCAACTCATCATTTCTTACACCATAGCCATTTTCCAACTTTATACTATTTAGTTATTTTAAATGGATTTTTTTCTGTCTTTACTTTCCCTTCTTGCTCTAATACTTTGGGACAGTTATTTCCAATTATTTCTTGTATTATTATATCAAGATTCTTTTTTTGACTGTACCTTTCAGGTAGTACGATACTATGTTTTCTCTTCTTGATCTATTCTCCAAATCCATTGTTTTTCTTATGAGATGTTTCATATTCTCTTTTATTTTGTCATTCTTTATATTTTCTTTGATTATTTCTTAGTCATTTATAACTTTGCTAGCTTTCCCTTGCCTGATTCTAGTTTTCAAAGTGTCATTTTCTTCTTTAAGAATCTGGATCTCCTTTTCTAGTTGGTTGACTTTCTTTTCATAATCTTATAGTTTTCTTGGATTTCCCCCTGTCCCCTTCCCACTTGCCCCCAGTTTTTCCTCAGTCTCATTTGATTTTTAAAATCTTTTTTGAGTTTTTCTATGGATTCTTTTTGGGCAGGTGACCATTTAATATTATTTTTTGGGATAAGAGGCTTTTTTTGCTTCATTATCCTTTGAAGGTGAACTCTGGTCTTTCTTATTCCTTTGGTAAATTTCTGTGGTTGAATTCTTTCTCCTTTGCCTATTTTTTTTTTTAAATCATAGTAGATTGTTGATGTGTGATCATCTGTAGTTCTAAGATGTGAGGGATGCTGTCTCAAGCCTTAGGTCCTCCTTAAGTTCTCCCCTCTGGCCTGGAACCCAAAATCAAGGACTCTGCCCTTCTGTAAGTGCTCACAGCCAGCAGCAGCATGGCCCGGTGGCTGCTCTGCTTCTGCATGTGATGGTTCCTTCTCCCAAAGCTGAGTTTCGGCAGCACAGCTGAGGCTGCTATTTCTTTTTGGCTTCCCTGACTCAGACACCTTCCTCCTCATACTGTCCCCACATTTGTGGTTGGCTAGCCACAGGTCTTGCCCCATTGCTGTTTCAGTGGAACTGGCCTAAATGTGTTTATCTTTCATGTGGACCAAACCTCCTTCCTGGTATCTTTCTTTGTATTTTCTTTGATTGTCCCAGGAGGACTGTTGTTCTGCCCCAACTCTTATTTGTTCTTATTGCTCTACATTTGCCCTGAGGTGCTATTTTGTTTTGTTTGTGGGGGAAATCTGGAAAGTTTGGAATTTCTCCCTCTACCATTCTCCCAGAATACTCTCTGGAATATTTTTTGACATAAGTGTTTTGAGTACTGATGTGTACATGAGAAAATATTAAATGAGTTTAGCTCTTTTCCATTACAGATTTAGACTAGAAGGGAAAGTTTGAAACATGATCAACTTACCATGTACTTTAGTTTTTTGTTGTTGTTTTTTCCTAAACTTAATTCATCTTCTCTTTCTTTCATTTATTGGTTAACTAAATAGAAAATAAATCACAAATTGTGTTGTTTCTAAAGTAGACTCAGTCTGGGAGTCAGGAGAATTGGTTCTTGTCTTTGTTCTCTTTGTTATGGATTGACTGACATAGTTCATATTCCACTTAAAGGCTTGAAAAAGACCTTTGAATTGAGTTAAGCAACATTTATTGGATAGACATTTTTCAAAACTTTCTGGGTGTACAATGCATTAGAATAGCTGCGATGGTGAATATAAACAGTAAAGATATTCCCTACTCTTCTGCAATGTTTAGTCAAATGGGGAGAAGAGAAACAAATATAGGGTGTAGGGGAAATCAGCATTTAATTTAGAGCAAGGTGACAAGGGTTTGAATATTGGATCTGATACAGTTCTGGGTAAGTTCTTTTACTACTTCATTTTTCAATTTCTGTAGAATTATTGGTGATCATTTAGTTCAAACCCTAAACTAAAACTAAATGATCACCAAAGTGCCTTATAGTAATCTTGACTTTAGCAATAGTATATAAAAACATAGTATATAAAAACATTTTTTAATGATGGAAACCATATCAAGTTTTTCTTAGTCTGTTTTTAAGTCTGGAATAAATATTCCCTCTTTTAAAACATGGGAGAATCCTATGACACTGAAAGAGAGGCAGGGAATTGTGTTAACAGCTAAGTTGTAAAAGATCTATTGCTTCATTGTATTTGAAAAGAGCCTTAGTTAATGGGTTGTTAATGAATTTTATAAAGTAAGCTATCAATCCAACAACTTTTCTTCTAGACTACACAAAGGTAATTTTTGCCAGTTTTTTAATTAGATGTAAATTGATGTTCTGACAAATGAATTATCATCACATATTTGTACTAATAAGTTTATTGATACTCACTTTTCTAGGCCTTTTCAGCTTAAAATGAAGGTCTTAAATGTTGTCATCTCTGAGATCCATTTCAGCTCTGAATTTATGATTTAAATTTATCGTAAATTATGTGTTAAATATTAGTTTTAAAGATGCTTATGTTAGTATGTAGCAATGACAGAAAAGTTAATTTTAAGATGTAAAAAATAAGTGTTTCTTTGAGTATTTTAATTGAAAGTTTTTTTTTATGTTAATGTAACTTTTTTGTTCTTTTTTGATAAAAAACAGGAAATCTGCCTCGGAGACCAAAGTCAGCACCAGTCCATGATCTAAGTAATTCAGATAAAGGACAGGTGAATTTTCTAATTCACTTAAATGAGTTTATTTTAATGCATGCAATATAAATTAGTTGGTTTTGGAATTAGTCCCCTTCCCTACCTGTCTTGAAAGTTAAATGTCATAAGTTGAATAAGTGGGTAAGTTTGAGTTCTTAATATGTTTCAAGTATTGTGCTAAGCAATGGGGCAAAGTAAGGCACAAATACAAAAATGATCCCTGCCTAAACAAAGCTTACATCCTAATGTGAAAGATACCATGAAATAAATGCCTATTCACATAATATAGAGCAGAAGGAAGGTAATGTTAGAGAGGAAGGCTTTAGTGACTGTGGGGTAACTGAGAAGACTTCCTGAGAAGATATTTGAGCTGAATCTTGAGAGAAGCCAATGATAAGTGTCTAATTATTCAATCAATTTTGGCCCATTTTACAGCTTTATTTCTAAAGGATCTGGTTCAAGAGTTTTGGGTAGAGGTGGATAGAAAGTACAGTTGATTGAGATTTAATTCTTTGTAGTCACTATATCAGCAATATTAAGTCTTTCCCTAAGGTGGTCAAGCGTTCTTAACTTTTAAAAAAATTTAAAAAAATATTTTGATGACCGTACTTTAGCATAATTGTTTTTCTTTCTAATTCTGTGTATTTCAGTTTCATACATCTAAAAGCATCATTCTGAGAATGGATCCACGGGTTTTGTCAAATGGCCAGAGGAGTCCATGACATAAAAAAGTTAAAACCCTTGCCCTTGGCAATTTCTTTTTGGCTTCCCTGACTCAGACACCTTCCTCCTCATACTGTCCCCACATTTGTGGTTGGCTAGCCACAGGTCTTGCCCCATTGCTGTTTCAGTGGAACTGGCCTAAATGTGTTTATCTTTCATGTGGACCAAACCTCCTTCCTGGTATCTTTCTTTGCATTTTCTTTGATTGTCCCAGGAGGACTGTTGTTCTGCCCCAACTCTTATTTGTTCTTATTGCTCTACATTTGCCCTGAGGTGCTATTTTGTTTTGTTTGTGGGGGAAATCTGGAAAGTTTGGAATTTCTCCCTCTACCATTTTCCCAGAATACTCTCTGGAATATTTTTTGACATAAGTGTTTTGAGTACTGATGTGTACATGAGAAAATATTAAATGAGTTTATTTTAATGCATGTAATATAAATTAGTTGGTTTTGGAATTAGTCCCCTTCCCTGTCTTGAAAGTTAAATGTCATAAGTTGAATAAGTGGGTAAGTTTGAGTTCTTAATATGTTTCAAGTATTGTGCTAAGCAATGGGGCAAAGTAAGGCACAAATACAAAAATGATCCCTGCCTAAACAAAGCTTACATCCTAATGTGAAAGATACCATGAAATAAATGCCTATTCACATAATATAGAGCAGAAGGAAGGTAATGTTAGAGAGGAAGGCTTTAGTGACTGTGGGGTAACTGAGAAGACTTCCTGAGAAGATATTTGAGCTGAATCTTGAGAGAAGCCAATGATAAGTGTCTAATTATTCAATCAATTTTGGCCCATTTTACAGCTTTATTTCTAAAGGATCTGGTTCAAGAGTTTTGGGTAGAGGTGGATAGAAAGTACAGTTGATTGAGATTTAATTCTTTGTAGTCACTATATCAGCAATATTAAGTCTTTCCCTAAGGTGGTCAAGCGTTCTTAACTTTTAAAAAAATTTAAAAAAATATTTTGATGACCGTACTTTAGCATAATTGTTTTTCTTTCTAATTCTGTGTATTTCAGTTTCATACATCTAAAAGCATCATTCTGAGAATGGATCCACGGGTTTTGTCAAATGGCCAGAGGAGTCCATGACATAAAAAAGTTAAAACCCTTGCCCTTGGCAATTAAATATATCTGGGGCTTAGAACTTTTTTTTTTTTTAAATTTAATTTTATTTAATAATAACTTTGTATTGATAGAATCCATGCCAGGATATTTTTTACACAGCATTATCCCTTGCAATCACTTATGTTTCGTTTTTTCCCCTCCCTCCCTCCTCTCCCCCCCTCCCCCCCAAGATGGCAAGCAGTCCTATATATGTTAAATATGTTGCAGTATATCCTAGATACAATACATATTTGCAGAACCGAACAGTTCTCCCGCTGCACAGGGAGAATTGGATTCAGAAGGTAAAAATAACTCGGGAAGAAAATCAAAAATCAAATAGTTCACATTCATTTCCCAGTATTCCTTCTTTGGGTGTAGCTGTTTCTGTCCATCATTTATCCAGTGAAACTCAGTTAAGTCTCTTTGTCAGAGAAATCCACTTCCATCAGAATACATCCTCATACCATATCGTCGTCGAAGTGTATAATGATCTCCTGGTTCTGCTCATCTCACTTAGCATCAGTCCATGTAGGTCTCTCCAAGCCTCTCTGTATTCATCCTGTTGGTCATTTCTTACAGAACAATAATATTCCATAACATTCATATACCACAATTTACCCAGCCATTCTCCAATTGATGGGCATCCATTCATTTTCCAGTTTCTAGCCACTACAAACAGGGCTGCTACAAACATTTTGGCACATACAGGTCCCTTTCCCTTTTTTAATATCTCTTTGGGGTATAAGCCCAATAGAAACACTGCTGGATCAAAGGGTATGCACAGTTTGATAACTTTTTGGGCATAATTCCAGATTGCTCTCCAGAATGGCTGGATTCGTTCACAACTCCACCAACAATGCATCAGTGTTGGGGCTTAGAGCTTAATGTATATCATTTTATTGTAAGCCTAGTTAATTTTAATGTGTTAACCAACTCAGTTGGGGAGGAGCGCTTAATATAATTGTAATGATTTAATGTGATATGGCAGCTAGGTGGTACAGGGATTTGGAATTGGCAAGACCCAAGTTCAAATCTAGCTTCATAAATGCTTTGTTTGCTGTGTGGCTCTGAGCAAGTTGTTTAATGTCTCAGTTTTTCCTTCAATTGCAAAATGAAGATGTCAGTAGCATCCCAGATGGAATACATGTAAAGTAACCAGCAGTATCTGGCACACAGTGCGCACACAGATAAGTATGCTTATTCCTTGATGAAGTCTTACTTTTTCTTTTTTTTCCTAAACTTAATTCATCTTCTCTTTCTTTCATTTATTGGTTAACTAAATAGAAAATAAATCACAAATTGTGTTGTTTCTAAAGTAGACTCAGTCTGGGAGTCAGGAGAATTGGTTCTTGTCTTTGTTCTCTTTGTTATGGATTGACTGACATAGTTCATATTCCACTTAAAGGCTTGAAAAAGACCTTTGAATTGAGTTAAGCAACATTTATTGGATAGACATTTTTCAAAACTTTCTGGGTGTACAATGCATTAGAATAGCTGCGATGGTGAATATAAACAGTAAAGATATTCCCTACTCTTCTGCAATGTTTAGTCAAATGGGGAGAAGAGAACAAATATAGGGTGTAGGGGAAATCAGCATTTAATTTAGAGCAAGGTGACAAGGGTTTGAATATTGGATCTGATACAGTTCTGGGTAAGTTCTTTTACTACTTCATTTTTCAATTTCTGTAGAATTATTGGTGATCATTTAGTTCAAACCCTAAACTAAAACTAAATGATCACCAAAGTGCCTTATAGTAATCTTGACTTTAGCAATAGTATATAAAAACATAGTATATAAAAACATTTTTTAATGATGGAAACCATATCAAGTTTTTCTTAGTCTGTTTTTAAGTCTGGAATAAATATTCCCTCTTTTAAAACATGGGAGAATCCTATGACACTGAAAGAGAGGCAGGGAATTGTGTTAACAGTTAAGTTGTAAAAGATCTATTGCTTCATTGTATTTGAAAAGAGCCTTAGTTAATGGGTTGTTAATGAATTTTATAAAGTAAGCTATCAATCCAACAACTTTTCTTCTAGACTACACAAAGGTAATTTTTGCCAGTTTTTTAATTAGATGTAAATTGATGTTCTGACAAATGAATTATCATCACATATTTGTACTAATAAGTTTATTGATACTCACTTTTCTAGGCCTTTTCAGCTTAAAATGAAGGTCTTAAATGTTGTCATCTCTGAGATCCATTTCAGCTCTGAATTTATGATTTAAATTTATCGTAAATTATGTGTTAAATATTAGTTTTAAAGATGCTTATGTTAGTATGTAGCAATGACAGAAAAGTTAATTTTAAGATGTAAAAAATAAGTGTTTCTTTGAGTATTTTAATTGAAAGTTTTTTTTTATGTTAATGTAACTTTTTTGTTCTTTTTTGATAAAAAACAGGAAATCTGCCTCGGAGACCAAAGTCAGCACCAGTCCATGATCTAAGTAATTCAGATAAAGGACAGGTGAATTTTCTAATTCACTTAAATGAGTTTATTTTAATGCATGTAATATAAATTAGTTGGTTTTGGAATTAGTCCCCTTCCCTGTCTTGAAAGTTAAATGTCATAAGTTGAATAAGTGGGTAAGTTTGAGTTCTTAATATGTTTCAAGTATTGTGCTAAGCAATGGGGCAAAGTAAGGCACAAATACAAAAATGATCCCTGCCTAAACAAAGCTTACATCCTAATGTGAAAGATACCATGAAATAAATGCCTATTCACATAATATAGAGCAGAAGGAAGGTAATGTTAGAGAGGAAGGCTTTAGTGACTGTGGGGTAACTGAGAAGACTTCCTGAGAAGATATTTGAGCTGAATCTTGAGAGAAGCCAATGATAAGTGTCTAATTATTCAATCAATTTTGGCCCATTTTACAGCTTTATTTCTAAAGGATCTGGTTCAAGAGTTTTGGGTAGAGGTGGATAGAAAGTACAGTTGATTGAGATTTAATTCTTTGTAGTCACTATATCAGCAATATTAAGTCTTTCCCTAAGGTGGTCAAGCGTTCTTAACTTTTAAAAAAATTTAAAAAAATATTTTGATGACTGTACTTTAGCATAATTGTTTTTCTTTCTAATTCTGTGTATTTCAGTTTCATACATCTAAAAGCATCATTCTGAGAATGGATCCACGGGTTTTGTCAAATGGCCAGAGGAGTCCATGACATAAAAAAGTTAAAACCCTTGCCCTTGGCAATTAAATATATCTGGGGCTTAGAACTTTTTTTTTTTTAATTTTATTTTATTTAATAATAACTTTGTATTGACAGAATCCATGCCAGGATAATTTTTACACAGCATTATCCCTTGCAATCACTTATGTTTTGTTTTTTCCTCTCCCTCCCTCCTCTCCCCCCCTTCCCCCCAAGATGGCAAGCAGTCCTATATATGTTAAATATGTTGCAGTATATCCTAGATACAATACATATTTGCAGAACCGAACAGTTCTCCCGCTGCACAGGGAGAATTGGATTCAGAAGGTAAAAATAACTCGGGAAGAAAATCAAAAATCAAATAGTTCACATTCATTTCCCAGTATTCCTTCTT
Organism: Antechinus flavipes; assembly: GCF_016432865.1. Taxonomy (NCBI): domain Eukaryota; kingdom Metazoa; phylum Chordata; class Mammalia; order Dasyuromorphia; family Dasyuridae; genus Antechinus; species Antechinus flavipes. The sequence goes on from NC_067400.1 coordinate 466,680,859, forward strand.
TGGGTGTAGCTGTTTCTGTCCATCATTTATCCAGTGAAACTCAGTTAAGTCTCTTTGTCAGAGAAATCCACTTCCATCAGAATACATCCTCATACCATATCGTCGTCGAAGTGTATAATGATCTCCTGGTTCTGCTCATCTCACTTAGCATCAGTCCATGTAGGTCTCTCCAAGCCTCTCTGTATTCATCCTGTTGGTCATTTCTTACAGAACAATAATATTCCATAACATTCATATACCACAATTTACCCAGCCATTCTCCAATTGATGGGCATCCATTCATTTTCCAGTTTCTAGCCACTACAAACAGGGCTGCTACAAACATTTTGGCACATACAGGTCCCTTTCCCTTTTTTAGTATCTCTTTGGGGTATAAGCCCAATAGAAACACTGCTGGATCAAAGGGTATGCACAGTTTGATAACTTTTTGGGCATAATTCCAGATTGCTCTCCAGAATGGCTGGATTCGTTCACAACTCCACCAACAATGCATCAGTGTTGGGGCTTAGAGCTTAATGTATATCATTTTATTGTAAGCCTAGTTAATTTTAATGTGTTAACCAACTCAGTTGGGGAGGAGCGCTTAATATAATTGTAATGATTTAATGTGATATGGCAGCTAGGTGGTACAGGGATTTGGAATTGGCAAGACCCAAGTTCAAATCTAGCTTCATAAATGCTTTGTTTGCTGTGTGGCTCTGAGCAAGTTGTTTAATGTCTCAGTTTTTCCTTCAATTGCAAAATGAAGATGTCAGTAGCATCCCAGATGGAATACATGTAAAGTAACCAGCAGTATCTGGCACACAGTGCGCACACAGATAAGTATGCTTATTCCTTGATGAAGTCTTACTTTTTCTTTTTTTTCCTAAAAGCTCATATCCAGTGAACTATTTGAACCACTAATATGCCCTGTTCCTGATTCTGAAGTACAAGAAGAAGAAGTTCATGGAGAAATCAGTCATCCTGATGGGAAGGTAAGATTATGAAAATTACAATTTTTTTAAAAGTCAGGTATCCCGATCCATCTGAAGAAAATTAAGAGAACAAATATTTACTTACATCATCTCTCCTTAATAGATTGCCATAATTGTCAGCAATGGGAAAAGCAAGAGCAGATTAAGATATCTCTGAGAATAAAGAATTAAGTTATTAATATATATTATTATAAGAAGAATTATTATTCTCCCTATTCAGTTTCTCTTAATGAAAACTGAAATGAGCCTTGGTGATAGTAAAACAATCTCAGAGTAAGGGGACCTTAGGTCTAGTTATACTATGTGTCTATAATATCTCTTAACAAGCAATCATAGAACCTCTTTTCACCTTTCAATATAGGGAGTTTACCACTTAATAAGGTTCCCCTTGCCCACCTGTGTTGCAAAGCTCCTTTTCCTTTATTTTTTATGCATTTAGTTCGACTTCTGATCACTAGTGCCTCTCACCTTGCATATGACTTAAAAATAGGATATGCTACTTAAATACATAGTATGGAAGGTTCTGTCACATTGGAAAAACTTTGAGCATGGTCCAGACAATCTGCTCTCTCAAGACTCACAGAGCCAAGTATGTAGCTGTGTGGTGCCAATAAGTTGCCTCATTGTTTATATTCTTTGGCCCTAATACTCTGCAATAGAAGCACAAAACAGCCTCCAGTCCTGGGCAGCTCCCTTCTGCTGCTTCTTTACGGTGTACAAACAGGTCATAGGCATTTATTAAGCACCTTCTATGTGCCAGACACTGTGAATTCAGAGAAAACAAAGAGTCCATATCCTCTGGGATTTTGGAAGTTGGTATTCTTCATTGTGAAAATACTTTTCTGTTTTGTCCTTTGAACCTAACCTATTCCACTGGTGACTGCTGCTTTATAATATAATTTTAAATCTGGTACAGCTAGGCCACCTTCATTTGATTTTTTTTTTTTCATTAATTCCAAAAATACTTTTCTGTAGACTTAACAAGCAAGCATCACCAGTTGGAAGAACTGGAATCTTGACAATCTTACTATATAAAACAGAAGTTGCAGTGAAAAGAAAGAATGACTTTTGGATTTTTCTTAAGAATGATGGCACTGATTTTATCCTGCACCCAAGGAACATAATTTCAACTATTTAATCATCTTGTTTGGCAGTGCTTATTACTAGTATTAGAAGACTAGACTAAACAAATTGGGGTGCATTTGTTGCAGATTCTACAGTTCCACAAAAACTCATAGAGCCTCTAAAATTGATCATTATAATTTGTGATTTCAACATAAAGTTGGGAAGGATGAGAAATAGATAGGAAAATAGAAATTAAAGAAAAGTAATTAGTTCTAAGAAAATCCCTCCATTTCTTCTGTGTTTTGATCAAAGCCTTACAAAGTAAATAAAGTTCTGTGCTGATAATTCATGAGCACTCTCTTTAAGAGAAGAACTCTGGGCGATGAACATAATCACCAAATATCACAAAAAAAAAAAATTGTCATTTTAGCTAACAAGTATTGATTTTTTCATTGCTGATTCAGTTGTGTACAGCGCAGACCACTGACTAATCAAATTAATTCTAGAAGAATAGAAATGGGGAAAAATACCCATGCAATTGAAATAATTCAATCTAACAATTTTTGGATAATGAAAAATGATAATGTAAGGACAAAATTTTTGTTTTACGTAGATGTTTTACTGCTGTAAATATAATAATACCAAATTAGTCCCAAATGCTTTGATTAGCAGTTGACTGACTTTGCAGATTGAAAGGAATATTATTTTGTATAATATTAAGGATATAGGAAGATTGAGCACTATCCCAGAAAAAGTAGAAATAAGCAGAGTAGAATCAATTAAAGAAAGTTTGACAAGAGACTACTAAGCAAAATCATCAAAGGATGAAACTAGAACAGATGAAGAATGGGGGGGGAAGGCTACAAAGATTTTTATAACAAGCTTTTTTCACCATCAAAAATGGGAAAATTACCATATTTTGACAATATAACCAAAGCCTGGATGTATTTTATAGAAGTGGAAATAACCCTGAGGAGAAAAAAGACCATAAAAGAGCTTGATTTAAACTAATATCCATAGAGATCTATGCTGAAAATGACAAATGAGGATTGAGTTACAAGATATATAAGGTGATTCTTCTGAAGGCATGAAAAAAATCTGATTTTTGTAAAGACTGTTCAAGTCATTCTTTAAAAAGCCTTTCCTAATCCTTTCCCTTACTTTCCTGCTTAAAACCTTCCTTTTGAGATCACCTATTTATACTATGTCCTCCTGTATGTACATAATTATTGTTTTGTCTTCTTCAGGAAAAATAGAAATTTCTTGAGGGCAGGGATTGTGTTTTTGCCTTTGTGTCCTTAACATAGTGGCACATAGTAAAAGCTAAACAAAACAAAAACATACAACCCCAAACTATCCCACACATCTTGACCATACAAGTAACTACAAAATGAATGAGATTCTGATGTGTGGATTTAAAAAAAAATTTTTGGTTTAGTAGGGCAAAAATATCAACTTAAAAGGTCTTTTTCCAAAAAGTTATATTCTATTCATATTAAAATTGTTTAAAAAAATTAAAAAATATTTAATCCTCTGTCTATATCAGAAAAACATAAAACACATATGCTTGCCAGATATACTGTGATGAAACACCAGCAAAGACTCAAATTTTGAAGGATTTCCTTTTAAGGTCTTCCAGATACTGTTTATAGATTAATGACTGCATGAAATCTTAGACCACAACAGTACTTCCTAAAAGAGAACCATAGTCTTTCATGTATTTGGGATAACTACATATCCAGGAAAGACAAAGTGAATTAATAAGGTTTCTTCTTAGCTTTTGTCATGCAGTTGGATGGATGACTTAAAAAATTTCATATCCAATTTATTATGTAGAACTGGGAAAGACAAAACAAATGATCAGAATCTATTAGTTCCATGATTAAATAGGGGGGAAAAACAGATATAGGAAAAATTGCATAGCTTTTTCCATGTATTTTTTCTCATTATATGTAGTTTTCAACATTCACTTTGGTAAGATTTTAAGTTCAATTTTTCTTTCCCCTTGCCTCCTCCCCAAGATAGCAAGCAATCTGATGTAGGTTATATATGGTCATTTTAAACATGTTTCCATATTAGTCATGTTATGAAGGGAAAAAAAAGCAGGAACAAAAGGGAAAAACAAGAAAAAAAAAAGGTGAAAATATTATGTAAGCTTTGATGTACATTTTAGTCTCCATAGTTCTTTCTCTGAATGTGGATAGCATTTTTCATCCTAAGTTTATTGGAATTGTCTTGGATATCTTGTATTGTTGAGATGAGTTGTTTCAGTTGATCTCAGTCTTGCTGTGACTGTGTACAGTGTTCTCCTGGTACTATTTATTCAGAATCAGTTCATCTAACTCTTTCCTCATTTTTTTAAAATAGTTGTTTTATTTTTCCAAATACATGTAGAGATAGTTTCCAACATTCATTTTTGCAAAACTTTGTGTTCCAATATTTGTTATGTTATGCAAGAAAAAAATCAAATGAGGGTGGCGGGAGAAACCACAAAAAAGAAATCATCTTAGCCTGAGAGGTATGTAGTGGTACCTCAGTTGTTTTAATTTGCATTTTTCTAATCAGAAGTGATTTAGCTGCTCATCATTTCTCATAGAACAATAATATTCCATTACATTCATATAACACAACTTATTCAGCCAATCTCCAGTTGATGGGTATCCACTCAATTTCCAATTACTTGACACCACAAAAAAAGCTGCTGTGAATATTTTTGTTCATAATTATGAGCTTTTTGGTGTTTTGGGGATACAGACCCATTAGTGGATTGCATAGCTTTTCTAATGAACGTTCTTTGTAAATTCTAACAATGTTGTCTCTTAAGAATAGAGTGTGACATGATGGGTGTGATCATTCTAAAGTAAGTCTTCAAACTAGAGTACAGAAGGTTTCTATTAAAAGCAAATTCATATAACATGGCATGTTCACTTCACCAAATGTGAAGTTTCCTCACCTATAAACGTTTATCTTTCTCTTTCCTAATACTCTTCCAGAGTATTTCCCCCTTTCAAGATAAGATTTCCAACAGATTGGTTTGTTTTAAGTTACCATACAGTGTTTTAAAAAATCGTAGTCCCTTACAAAGTTGTAAAAAAATGGAGACAGACTATAGTAAGATTTACTATAGTCTAAGTTTGGTAGTTACAATTTCATTGCATTTAATTGTTTTGCTTGTTTTCATTTATATTGTTAAAATTATTGTATGTGTTTTCTCTCTGGTTCTAATTACTTTGCATCAGTTCGTGAGGTTTCTTCAACTATAAATATTCTACTTCTACCATTTTGAAAATCATCCTTGAAAATTTCAATCTTCTCTACTAAAATTTTAAGGACAAAAATTGATTTCCATGTAGTAAGAAAAACATCCTTTTAAATTTATCTTTTTAAGATAAAGTGCTTATGTGGGGGAGCATGTAGGAAAAAAGTTGATTCTCTAAGTATTCTAGACAAAACAAATGGCAAGCCTCAAATCATAACCATACTATTTTTTAAAATTTTAAAAACTATAGTAAACATCTTAGATTCATATTTTATTTTGATGACCAGTATAGATTTACTATTTCTATAAATAGTAGGTAATTGGTAAACAACACACTAGTAGGAAGGAATAGTTTACATAGCTTCCTTTTCATACTTATGTATTTTTTAGTCATTTATGGATTTAAATATTTATGGAGTCAAAAAGTATTAATTAAGGGATATGGCCCAACATACATAATAGTCCTAGATAGAAAATAAAAAACAACATACCCTAGAAACATTGAAACTATTTATAATGCATGATAGCTAGGGAACCAAACTACATCTCTTCTGTTCCTCATCCTCAGGTACCATGGGTTTTCCAGGGTCCAGGTACCCCAAAGCAGATAGATAATGGTATTTCATTCCAATCTAGCCTTCCAGGAGTAGTAGACACACCTCAGATCACTATGGAGTAAGATTGGGAAATGTGACTCGAAATTAGAAGGAACCTCTGAAGTAATCTGGTCCAACCTGTACCTGAACAGATAACTACACAATATTTCTTAAGACCTTTTAGTAATTGAAAACTAATTCATACCCACTTATTACAATTTTGTACAGTTCTGAACAAAGGAAATAAATCTGAAATAATGCGGTTTAGTGTTGATTCTTTTTATTAGAAGATCTAAGTTTACATGATAGTTTTGTCTTTTACTCAAGTCTTTGGACCTTAGTTTTTTAGTTTGTAAAATATAAAATTGGATGTATTTTCTAGTTCTAGGTCTTCTGATTGGAAAAATTATAAAATCTAAGTATTACCCGCTCTGAAATTTTCATTTTTTTTCAAATTTTTTTTTTAAAGGTTGAAAAGGTTTTAAAAAGTGGGTGCCATGTTATCTTGTTTCCAAATGGAACCCGGAAAGAAGTGAGTTCAGATGGAAAAACTACCACTATTACTTTTTTCAATGGAGATGTGAAAAAAGTCATGCCAGATGGAAGAGTGGTATGTTTCCATATATATATTTTCTACCCCTTTATGTTTCACACACACATACACACACAGAGTGATATCTTTGTATAGAGCTATATGTGTATATGTGTTGTACACACACCCCCATACACAATATGAGCAAATCATAGTGGTTTTTCTTCTTTACAGATTTACTATTATGCAGCTACTCAGACCACTCATACCACTTATCCAGAGGGACTGGAGGTTTTACATTTCTCAAGTGGACAAATAGGTAAAAACTGATTTTTCTTGCAATTCTGTCTCTGCTCCTATTTACTCCCCAAAGCAATTCAAAATGAGAATTCAGGTTCATGTCATACAATATGCTATATTTTTAAACCAGAAAAGCATTTTCCAGATGGAAGAAAAGAAATCACATTTCCTGACCAGTCCATTAAAAATTTATTTGAAGATGGGAGAGAAGAGAGCATTTTCCCAGATGGTACCATTGTTCGAGTACAACAGTAAGACTTGCTTAAATCTAACAGTATTTTTTAAATTACACTCTGGCTTTTCTTACTAATGTCATTTCACTCTCATTCAAAAACAAACTTGCAGATTTGTATTCTGAGTGTCAGATGTTGATTAGGTCATTAAGACATACTGCAAATAGCACCTTTACACTAATAAATTTAGCACTGGTTAATAATCTAATCAAAAAACTGCATATTTATCAAACTCTTAACATTCAAATATTCTATATAAATAATGCATGAACAAATGATAATAAATTCAACTCAGTGAATGTTTTCTGACAGTGTTATTATTTTAGTTGGATCTTAGGTAGGAATGAACGTGAGAAGGCTTAGAGCTGAGTGCTAATAATTAACTTAGGAAAGATTTGTGTGTATACTGGCAGGGTAGCCTAACAGCTAGCATGATTAGTGTTAATGAGATAAAGGAAAGGCACTATTAAAAAGTTTTGTAGTAGCTATGGACTAGTTAGTTGCAGAGATATCATGAAGACCATGTGCTTGTGGTAATCAAAGCATAAGATTAGAAGGTCTGGACCAAGATGATCAAAACAAAGGAAGGACCATATTTTTCTTTTAAAAAAAAAATAGAAAAGGGGCACACAGCAGTTTTAAGGCTTGAACTATATGGAACATGAGGAGCTTTTGGTAAAGAAGATAACAGTAAATAAACACTTAGTTTTTACTATACCATGCTTGGAGTTCAGTGCAGTAACAAGCACAGAAGCAAAAGGAGATATGGCATTAGGTTAGAACCCTGAAATATGAGGAAATTAGATGGATGCAAGATCTGTAGAGGGAAGAACTGAATTTTGACTGCATATGGGAACAGGTGTGTGTGTGGTAAGGTTTGGGAGTGAGGAGGGAGTGTCTATGAGGAACCACCTACTGAAGACAAAGATGGAGGAAAAATTGGGAGCTAGTAACTAAATTAATGAAATTTTTTTTTAAAACAGAGATGGCAACAAAATAATAGAATTTAACAATGGACAAAGAGAACTTCACACTCCTCAGTTCAAGAGACGAGAATATCCAGATGGGACCATTAAGACTGTATACTCTAATGGCCACCAAGAAACAAAGTTTATATCTGGTCGAGTAAGAATTAAAGATAAGGATGGAAATGTTCTAATGGACACCAAGTTGTAGCAAACTGTTTCTTAATCATGAAGTGATATGTGGTGCTTTGACAACGAATTTCTTTTAAAAATGTATATATCATCATCATTTCCTTTAAAAAAATGTATATTTCTGTAAATTCCATAGCAACTTGTTAATCTGTATATAGTATATAAAAAAGTTTTGATGTTTTCAGATATCTAAAATAAAGTTTAAATTTGATAGCTTGTCCTACCTGAGCTTTGATATTTTTGCAAAGGATTGATGACGAAATGGAAGACAAAAAAATAGAACCATGAAAGTTAACCAACTAGCAAAAGATAAAATTGACTTTTTTCCTAAATGAAAACTGTAGAGTTAGATTTTTAAATTTAAATGAGTATTGGCAATATACTAACTTTTAAAATACAATGGTAACAGTACATATGATGATGTATTATGTGGAAGTCAAATCTCTGGGTAATTAAGCATGAGGAATAGGGCTGATGCCAGCAAGTTTTTTAAAAAAACAGAACTAGTCTAAGGGGTTTGCTTGATTAGGTACATGTTCTCACAGTCTGAAGATTACTACTGCCAGGTAAATGGAAGGAAAGCAGAGTCCCAGACTCCCTTGTATCTTAAAAGTTTGTAATAAAGAGTCAAATGTGGTAATAATAATCTCATTCATATGCTGAGATAACTATTCTTTTTACATTGCTTCAAACTTTTGCAAAATACTCATAATGGTACAGTTCTCATTGCAATGATTTTACAGCTAGGGCTGAAAGTTTGTGATTTGCCTATGATCATGTAATTTTTAAACTGATATCTGGAATCAGGTCTGTTGTCCTTCAAAGTTCCTTGTAACTGGGGCTCTTTGATCTTTTGACTTTGGATATCCACTTCAGCCTTCTACATAGAACAGGCACTTAAATGCATGCTAGATTTCTACCTCACCCCCACACTTTGGGGAAACCACTTTAAAAGACATCCTTTCTCAGATAAGTTGGGCCCAAGAAGAGCTGCCCAAGAACCAGATGCCGAGGGGTTAGGGGACAGGACGCTTCTAATCTGAAAGAGAGTTTATATGACCTAGTATCAAAGCTATTGTGTGAGAGGAATTTGAACTTGGCTCTAGCAGAGTATCCCAGGGTCTTGGTCTTTGTTCTGTTTGATTAATTAACTGAATGGCAGCACAGGTGGCCATTTTAGAAGAGAGAAGACACACTGGAAGTATTGCCAACAGAGGACAATCCGATAAGGGCAGGAAAGATCATTTAACTGTTGGGAGAGGAGGTGGGGGAGGAGGTGGAGAGAAAGAGCCAGGAAGAATAGAAACAGAACCAATAGACTGACTTCACTTCAAATAGGGAAAAACATCACAGTAGTGGTTACAGTCCTAACGTAGATTAACCTGCCCCAGGAGGTAATGGATGTTTCATAAAAAAAATACAACTCTGGTGAATATGTAAGATGTTAGCTGCTTGTGTTTTGACTGATTTAGGGAAGCATGAACAAAAATGTCATTTTAAATTTTTCTGACTCAATATGGGTAGCATCTTACAAAATATTATGTATGACTTATTAACTATAAAGTTGATGATGACTAATACATTTATTTATACAATAACATACTACAGGATAGGAAATTTTTCCAACAAGATTTTATGTCCAATGTACATGGCAAAATAAGAGAATGAATCAGAAAAAATTTATAAACAAAGACTCAAAACAAACATTTATTAAGTATATTCTTTGGTAATTTTTAAAAGAATTCCTAACAATCCAACACAGAGGACAGTATAAGAAAATAATCATGTTGAAAAACTAAACAAAAATAAGCCTAAACTACTCTATAAACATAGAACTGAAATCTTTCTTCTGGGCTGCCACGTGTTCAGCATGATACAGAATATACCTGAAAAACAAAAGTTCTGGTATAATTGTACGTCTACATTTTAAAGTCTAGATTTCTGGATGTTTCTTGATCTAGACTTTTTTTAATACAACTAATTACAAAAAAATCCATAACATTCTCTTACATACTTTAATGAAATTCTGTGGGTTAGCCTGATTGAAATTAGCTTTTACTTTCGATGGCTGAACATTATTCTTGTTAACATTGTTTTCTTCCAAAGGAAAGGTGATACAAAATGATTCAGCCCAACATTTCTGAATTATAAACATCCAAAAAGTTACACCCCTCCCAATAAACTTTATTTTGTTTATATACAAAACTGATTTTTTCTTCTTGGAAACTACCTTAATGTTTCCACAGTTAAGTCTTTTAATCTCTTTGTGCCAATTTCCCACTTTATGATTGCTAATATTCATTCCTGTTCTAATATTCTCAGTTCACACACAAAAAGATGGAACTGGACAAGTCAATTGCTTACATGAACAGATATTTTCACATGTACATACATATACACACATATATAATTAGTCCAATCAACAAAAATTTCTTCCTCAACAGATTATCAGAATGGTTCTAGTAAATCATTGTAGAGGTACAGAAATTATCCTAAATAGCTGCTGAAAACTACTGGCACATGCTTCTGATTGTCTAATGGCTATTAATATTAATACAGAATGGTACCTAGAGACGTGGGCAGTTTGGTACTGGTGCTGCTCCATTTCAAAAGATAAAGGGAAAATAAGAAAGGTATTCAAGAGAAGATGGGACCATGTTTTCTTTAGGGGAATTTCACACTAAATTCATTTGCCATTTCTGAGGCAACAAGGGAAAATTATGACATATGACATTGATATCTGTAACTAATCATAAGTTGTGCCTAGTTAGGTCAGAAAGCATTACATACACTTACATCATTCATCCAAATCCGCAAGTCCCATTTCTATCAATGACATATGAACTGGATATTGTTCATCTTCATATAAAGTCACTATATATTCTGGTGATTGGGTCTAAAACAAAAGTAGAGTTTGTCAAACAAGTACATCCATATCACCCCTTCTTTATTCTACCCTAAGCTGTTTGCTATGTACACAACAGCCCTGTTAACCCATTCAACCAATTTCCATGATTTAAATGCTAAAATTCTTGTATCACAAAGCATTTTTGGACAGAATTCTGATGCCAACATTCTTGTGAGATAATCTCTTGTGTGCGTGTGTGTGTAAATGCATATATTCAGATACATTTATATCTAGATACAGGACATAAATCATCTTTGAGAAGCTCTGTCCTTAACAGGACTATTCCATACTCCAAAGAATGTCACATACATAGTGGCAACACACTCTAAATATAAAAATAATAGATTTAAAATAAACATCTCTCCCTGTCATAGCTTCTAGGTTTTATATTTCAAGGAAACTATGATCATTTAACTTTAACAGAAATAATCAGAAAATATTCTTATTTGGAATTTCTGATACTGAAGTCTTAAGATTTCACAATTAATGCAAATAATAACACTTAAAAATGAATTTCAAGTTTGGATAACGAAAGCAAGACTATCACTTGATCTCTAATAAACCTTAAAATTAGTCTTTAGATCAATATGCTTTTATATATCAATGATGTCAAATTCAAATGGCAAGGGATCCAGTAATCTATGTTGTATTTTTATTTTATTTTATTAAACATTTCCCAGTTACATTTAAATATGGTTCTAGTCATAGAACCATATTTTGACACATGCGTCAAAGCCTAACATTTTCACATACAGCACCTCTGTATTCAGTGATACCAAATTACCTTGGAAAATTCTGAAGTCTTAACTATTTCTGCTAATTGGAATAAAAATTTACCAGTGAGGAAGCATAAAGCTGTTTTCCTTGAAGACAATCTATCATAGCCCACATGGCTTCCATGCTCCACTTAGGGCAATATGGAATTCTTGTCTTTTCTGAATCTTTTAATGGAGGTTTAAATCCAGCCAAAAGAACTTTTACGGCTCGTGCAGGATATTTCATAAGATGGAGAGGAATTTGACGCAGTCTGAAATAGAAAAATCATTAAAACCTATAGCATGTAATGATTTAATGCTTTTTAAAAATTAAAATTATGAACAACTCAGATACTTTTGGAGAAAGCAAAAAAGATAATGCCCTTAAAACACTGCTAAATGTAATTATGTTGAATTCACCTGCTTGTTGGCAATTTTTCAGTAGATCCATAGTCAACAAATTGAACCAAGATAGCAAGGGGATCAAATTCTTTGATGGAAAGAATCTTTGCTCGGTACCATAAACCATCATTATATTCTGCAAGACAAGGCATTTCTGGAGAGAGAATAAAAAGGGAAATTATAATATAAACCTAACATTTTCACTACCTAACAAATATGAAAGACCCTTATATTTCTTTACATTGTTACTGGCTTCTGTCATTTTCAGAAATAAACTGCCCTTTTCCCAAGGCCTCTTTAAATTTGAACAGTGAATATTTAGGCCCAGATAAAAACTATGGAAATGATAATGATGACAGCAGCTAACATATAATACTCATTTTAAGGGAGGTAGGCAGGCACTATGTGAGTACCGCTTTCCTATTCCCATGCATCCTACTTTTCTGTTTCTCGAGTATCACAGAAAGCAGCAGTTCCTTGCCTTCCCCACATAGAGGATACACATCTATTTCCACTAATTCCATCCTCTGGGTAGTTTCTCTGGAAGAGAATGGAATTCTAAGGACTGGCTGTCTAAGTTTCGTACTCCTGATAAGTTTTATAAGCCAAAATTTATGTTATACTTTCTGTTCCATCAAAACATGATTGTGATACCTTAGTGTGACACTCTTCTTAAAGCAGAACATAAACTCTATGGATCCTACCAAATTGGAAACATTGTGAGAATAGGACAAAACTACATGTCATTTTAAGGACCAATCTTAACTATATTCAGAGATGGTAACTTTCAGGATACCTGCAAGTTGATTAATTTAGGGGGCAGCTACTCTCAAAAGATGGATCTGCATCAGGGAAAAGAGCATCCATACAGATTATATCACCTATCCTTGAAATACTGAAATTCAATGTTTACTAAATCTGGGTTTCCAAGAGCTTTTTTCAATAATTGTAAAATTTAATTTTAATAATATCTTCCAAAGTTTTTCCCAATGTCACAAATTTAATAGCAAAATAAGTATTTCATGTTGGGGGGGGGGGAATCACAGTGCCAAATCTTACACTAACCCCTTTTTGAGCACATTTTGTTTCCTCAGGATATTTAACTAAATAGAATAACTCCATCTAATCTCAAACTAAACATAGATTTTTCATGTAGTACCTCTTTATTAATATGCCACTTGTGGCTAGAATACTAGACTCAAGAACAGAAAGATTTGGGTTCCAATCCCACTGATTATGTTTCACAATCATAGAGGTCCTTTCTCCTCTTTGAACCCCATTTATATTCTTCCCTAAATGAAGATGAGAGGATCAGCAGCACCTCTTCAATAATCAAAAATCAGTAGCTGGAAGGCCCATAATACCTGGCTGGATTCTCTGTGAGGAACTTAGGAGACAATAGGGACAAAAAGCAAATGAGGCTAGTGGGTAGGAACTGGAGGGGACTAGCACTGGAGGAAACTTCTGAATCAATAAAATCACATCTACTGGAGTAATAACTTCACAGCACTGTTTTAAGGTTCAAATAAGATGATGTACATAATATGTGCTTTATGCACATGGGACAAAAGTAATTTGTGAGACCAATGTAGTATCTAAAATATGACTACCTTCTTTCTATATGTAGTTGAGAGAGTAAGTTAAAGATATTAAAGAATTAGAAAATAAGTGTTAAGGGAACATAAGTTGGAGTGTGTAAGACTAAGATAGGTATTAAACATATGGAAGAAGAGATTAACTTGGGAGTTCCACAGATGATGACATCAAGGATCTGGACAGAAGAGTGAACATTATCACCCAGTAATTCCCCTTCTCAAATTTATAGTCACTAGTTAAACAGTTACCTTTTTCCTTTCTACCATTCTTATGGTATCACATGCTGCCTGAAAATATAATTGATTTTACTGTGGAAATGGATGCTAAGAGAAATTGTAAGGTTTTACCTAGTGAACTTTATACTTGATAGATTACTGAATTAGTTTAATTTTAGTCCTACTTATCGAAGTCTAGAATAAATTCTAGTAAACATATATTCCTCCTAATCACGATGGAGTCATATTTGAAGCATTTCCAATTTGAAAGATCCCAGTAAGACTATAACCCATTAGCAAAGTTTTCAGGATCATGGATGTTTGCTGCCATCTTAAAAGGCTCAGTAATGGCCTATTATATCTGATTACTGAGGATCAGCCTAGTAAAGTTCAGAAACTCATCACTAAGTTAGTGTCAGGGTGATTTTTTTTTTCTTTTTTTGGGTGTGAGAGGTTGCAAAATAATTTTTGGAAGACTAGTAAGTAAATTGTCAAGAAGATGCAATAAAATTTGTAAAGGCAGCACCCTTGTCAATGAAATTACAGATCTTTGAAGTACTGAAGACTTAGATTCCTTTTAATAAAGACTATCATTTCATATGCTAAGCCATTGACAGTTTTGATTTAATTAAATTTTCTATTACCATGTTCTAGGATTCTAAGACCTTAGTGGTAAACACAAACAAGTTGAAATAATGAAAAACTAAATAAAATGAGATCCAACCCAATTATGATCTTTAATAATTAAAAGTAAAGTAATTTCAATTTTTAATTTTATAAATTTTATATATTTATATTATCAATATATTATATAACATTAATTTTACATTATATTATATAAATTATGAACATAATTTATTTGATATTATACATTTGTAAATTAAATAATACAATATAATATTTAGTTAATGAAATAAAAATATAATGTAACTGATTGCTTTGAATCCAGACGCACCTTTTTTCCCTCCCTCTTAAAAGTGTTTTCTGATAATTGGTATGAATAATAGTAAGAGATACCACTTTTACATTTACTACCTATGGTTCTTCATAATAGCAAAAATTAAGCTCAATGAAAAAAGAATACTTCTGTAAGCCCCCAAAATGAATTCAAATATGTGCAAGTGCTTTGTAAATCTTTTAAGTGTTGTAGCAATGTTAAATTAACAAACATGTGAATTTAACAAACTATACAAATAAAACTTTTAAAATGCCCCTGAACTGAAGAGTAAATGCAATTCCCGGAGATGATAAAATAGAATTTCTTTCTCCCTGTAAGACAGCTGAGGGACAGTAAGTTCAGAATACTGTGAATCAATTAGCTTTAATTGTCTTTTTTTTTTTTTTTAAGAGAGTGTTCTATAAGAATTGGTTAAAAAATGAAACCTATCAATAAATAATTTGGCACCTTCAATGAATATGGAAATACACACTGTTTCTTGTATTAAGGAAAATAGATGTTCAAAAAAAGTAAAAAATTCCTGATTTAATGAAATTATTTTTATATTTTTCCCAACCTTCTCAAAACATTAAACCAAAGCCCCTCATCAACATTTAAAAATAAGTCAAAGTTTCATTAAGAATAAAAATATAACAACATTTCTCTGTATTTGAAGGAATCACAAAAATAATACCTGATCTAAAATCTGTCAGGGAAGGAAGAGAATCAACATTTTGATTACAACTCTGTAGTACATCATCTAGGCTTTTTGGTTCAGACTCCCAGCTGACTCCAGTATCAGTTGTGTCATTTTGATGATTGAAATTTTCTATCAGATCAAGGCAGATATATACCTAGGCCAAAAAAACGTTAATGAGACCTGTGCACACATTTCTGAAGTAGTTCACTAGAGTATTCTTCCCAAGTTGAAACTGACAATAACTACTCTTTGGACAATCAATTTAATCAGTTTTGAATCTAAAGTTATTTTTCTGGCTCACTTTCCCCTAAGAATAGCAGAGAGATAATTAAGGCGACTCTGTCAAATACTATGTTAAAATAAAGGTAAACTATATTTACAGGACTCCTTTGAATTAATCACTGAGCATCCATCCATAAAGAAAAAAACAATGTGAGGGAAGGAATACATTTAGATACAGCTTTAAGATGGGGAGTTGAGTTCTAAAGAGTACGAAACCTTAACTTTCCCCTCCAATTCAGGTCCAAATTCATTGTTTATGGTGCCTGGCCAAGATATATATATGGTTGACAAGTTCCTTCAACCAAATCAGTATTGTAATTAGAATAACAAGTGCTCTTCAAACACTAGGTTTTCTCTGAGAAGACCATTTGACTTCCTCTAGTCTGTGTAGTGTTCCAGGGCTTGATGCAATCAGTATGTCACCTATAAAAAGGACAGTCGGGATCTTCAGCATCCAGAAGGAACTGCTATTGGGACTGTGCTGGGATCTGCTTCACAACAGCGGAGACCACCTTGGGCAAGAATACCCTCATTTTAGGCTGTTTGATGTTAATCAAAGGATTATCCACTTCAGAGCCTGATGGGACCTTGGGAGTCATCACATCCTAACCCCTCATTTCACAGGTATGGAAGCTGAAGTCTAAAGAGGTTATATGACTTGTCCAGGAGGCACAAAGTACCTAAGAAAAAAACTCACTGATGGAGACCTTCCCTTCCCCCCATTCCCCAGGACCAGCCCCTATGCTCAATACTGCCTTTAACAAAAATGAGGGCTCTGCTCTCATGGGAGGCAGCCAAGGCCCTGAGGTGAGCAGGCTGAGAGTGGAAGAGGAGCCAGGCCTTCTCAGGATAGGTGGCTTTGGTTCAGAGGCAGGATTTGAATTTAAATCCTTGTGTAAGTCCGGTGCTCTATTAACTCTCACCCTAGCTAGAGTTGTGCAACTTTCTTTTTCTCTTTTTACATGGTTCAGAGAATTTTAACATGTGCATGAGAAATTAAGACATCTCTGAGGTACCACTACACAGCTCTCAGATTGGCTAAGATGACAGAAAAAGAAAATGACAATTATTGGAGGGAACATGGAAAAACCGGGACACTGATACATTGTTGGTGAAGTTGTTAACTGATCCAAACATTCTGGAGAGCAATTTGGAACTTATGCCCAAAGGGCCTCAAACTGTGTGTCATCTTTAACCAGTAATAGTTTGATAGGTCTGTATCCCAAAAAGATTAAATGAAAAAAGGAAAAAAGACTTGTATGCACAAAAACATTTATGATAGCTCTTTTTGTGGTGGCAAAAATGGAAATTGAGGGGATGCCCATCAATTAGGAAATGACCAAATAAACTGTGATGGAACACTATGCTACAACAAATGGCCAGCAGATTCATTCAGAAAAATCTGGAAAGACTTCTGTTAACTCAAACAAGTTTAAGGATCAGAACCAGAAAACACTGCACACAATATAGTATACAATACCATATGATGAATGACTTGCCTATTCTCAGAATGATGATTAACTATTCTCAAAATACGTAGTCAAATAATTCCAAAGGACTCAAGGTGAAAGTGCTATCCATCTTCAGACAAAGAAATGAACTTTTACAAAAACTTTTTATTGATTTTTTGCGGGGTGGAAGGGGTGGAGTGAGAGTTCAACCTGTGTTTTCTTTCACATGACCTATATGGAAATAGGTTTTTCATGACTACACACATGTAACATATATCAAATCATTTGTCTTCTTAATGAGAAGAGGGAAAGGAAGGAGAGAATTTGAAACTCAAAAGTTAAGAAAACTATTATGAAAAATTGTTTATACATGTAATTGGAAAAAATGATTTGAAATGGAAAAAAACAAACATGCTTGAGAGATACCTTGTTGGAAGAGACATGTTCTAATCTACCTTAATATTAATTATGTATTTTCTTCATTTTTCAAAAATACACTAAAATAAAGATTCAACCTACTATGGAATACTATTTATAAAAGCTTGAATGTTTCTTTTTAATAACTTCATCAAGGATGACCTTAAAGTATATACAGATTGTTGTTGTTCAGTTGGGTCTGACCATCAGGGTTTTCTTGGCAAAGAGACAAGAATGGCTTGCCATGTCCTTTCCCATCCCGTTTCACACATGAGGAAAGTGAGACAAACATGACCTGGGCCTGGATTTACACAGCAAACTTAATATCTAAGGCTAGACTTGTACTCAGGAAGATGAATGTGTCTTTCCAACTTCAGGTTCTGCACTTTACCTAGCAAACCAGGGGTGCTGGTTACTTTCAAAAAATTTTTCTTCAGGTAAGAATTCAATCATTTATAGGTCATTAATTATTGATACTTTAGGAATGCGGTTTTTTTTTTTGCTGTTTCTTGTTTCCTCCTCTCCCCCCTATGACTTTGGTGTTTCCTTCAAGTAACAAAAAAATTCCTCAAAATCTTGACAGACAATATACAATTTAGTCTAGTTCACCTGCTTTTTGATCTTTGTTCTTTTTAGTGTCAGCATAAGAGAGACCATAACAGAGAGCCAGAAAATATGACAAATCCACTCACTGGCCTTAATGGTGAAAGAGTGTATTTTAAAATATTCAAAGACTTTTTTTTTCATCTACTTTGTTTTTCCTTTAATATCTCGGGGATTATTTGCTAAATTGGGGACCTTCACCCCCCCAAAAATTGGTTTTTCCTTTCATGGCTTCTTATTGGCTCATAAGGTGACAATGCTTACAATCTTTCACTATCCTTCTCCATAAAACTGTCCAAATAAATTTATATTCTAAACTGGGGATGCTCTTGGTTATATATTACTATAGTGATTAAAATTCTCACTTGCCCATTCTACTTTTAAATTGTATACCTCATTAGGTGAAACAACATGCTTCACTTGGACAGGATAAAGTTCTCCTGGAGGAGGGAGAGATGGTGATAAATATGGTGGTAAAACAGGAGTCTCTGTATCAGACCGAAGCAATTCCTAGAACATAAGATAAATTCAAGTTTCATTATGATCATTAATCCAAAGTTTGAGGGGAAATTATTTATTATGACAATTCCAAATTAGCAAGACTCTTTCTAGAATTTGGTAATGGTCATATAGCTATATTTCTGATTATTTTCTAAATATGGGATTCCACCCATTTATTTTCATCCAGACTACAAGTTAAGGCACAATGGATAGCGTACTGGACCTGGAAGACTTAGCTTCCTGAGTTCAATATGACCATAGACACTTACTAGTATGTGACCCTGGGGCAAGTTACTTAGCCCTGTTTGCCTCAGTTTCCTCATCTGTAAAATAAGATGGAGAAGGAAACGGCAAACCCCTCCAGTATCTTTGCCAAGAAAATGCCATAGAGGGGCACAAATAGTCAGACACAATTGAAAAACAACTGAACAAGAAGAATAGAGTACAAGTTCAGCCAGGCAGAGTAAATCTGACTTTTTTGTGCTTGAATGAAAATATGAAGTAAAATGAAATAATGCATAGGAGATAATATAAGGAAATGAGATACCTATAAAGCCAGTTTGAAGTATTATATAAATGATAGTTGCTAATACTTATTATTGTGATTTTTTCCCTTTCTTCTCTTTTCTATGTTTATAATTAACTTCTCATACAATATATCAGCAAGGCTAGAACAAAAATATCTAGAGTAGGGATATTTTTCCAGTGTTGATATTCTAACTAATTCTTCCTATTATAGTAGGTTTTGATAATGGAGAAGTTATTTCCCAGAATTGATAGCCTGAGTCCCAAAACAGTCTACCAAAATGACTATAACTTCCTACCCCAGGGGATCCTGATAGTGAGGTTATCACTTCTAGACGGTTATAGTATGTCAAACATTTAGTAAGAAATGGAAATGACTTAACTATAAAAAATGATAAGGTTGAAATTTACCTTAAAATTTATTTCCCAATTTTCTTCTTCATATTTTTCACTGTGATCCTTTGGCTTCTGAAATCAAAATACAGTTAATATGACATCTTTTTATTTCACTTTTCTTTTACCTTAAAATTATACATAATTTAATTAGCTTCCATTTAATTATTTTAGAGCACAGAGCAAAGCCATTAATTTCCAGAGAGATCCTAAATAATGCTCTTTTATCCACAAGAAATCTTTAATGTTTTAAAATGTTAAATACATTTTAGAAGTGACATTTAGAAGACTTTAGAAATTCTTATAAGTTAGTGAGCCTTATATCATCTGGAAAAAGTAACATGGTAATTTGGCATTTTCATTCCTATTTGTAATATTTAGTATAGAGCAAATACAGAGCAAGTAATATAGCAATATAGAGAAGATAAAAATCTGCATTGCTAAGAATTTTATCTTTTGGAATCCAAAATGCCAATGAAATAAATTTCAAACTTTTCCTTCTTTCCTCCCAAATGTTATTTTTATATATATGTGTGTATATATATATGTATGTATGTGTGTGTGTGTGTGTGTGTGTGTGTGTGTGTATAAATGCTATAGAAGAAAAACAGCAGAACAAGCCACTGAGCACTGGATGTAAAATAAAAATATGAAGAATTTCCTTCTGAGGAGTAGTAGGCTGCTGGTTCTCTATGGCACAATAACTCAAAGGTAAAGTCAGGTGGGAAAACACAAGGGTCAGAGAAAGATGATGCAGGAAGCAGATAAATTCCTGCTGAGAAAAGAGGCCCCTATTTTTTGACTCGCTAACAACTAAGAATTGTACTACCTTCTTAGGGCATGATATATCTGAAATGTGAGATATGCTTTCAAAATCTATAAGACTTGTTAATTTCTTGTGATGCATCTGGGCACAAATAATACTGCCAGAAAGAAGATAGAAAGCATTTACAAAGAGTATAAAGTCTTCAAGGAGAAACTGAAGATCTCAAAGGTAAAAGTGGTACCTTCATACTGCTGCTCCTCAAAGTCAAGGGTTTATGAAGGGGGGAAAAAAAAACAACATTCTGGATCTAAGAACAGTTAATTAAGATGATGGAACTTCAGAATAGGATTTGGGAAATGCCTTAAAATATAGAAATGATGGGCTCCTGGCCATAGGAGGGATGCCCCTAATAAGGCTCATATTTATCCAAGATCTTACAGATCTAATAAAAGAGAGGGAGTAACATAATGCTAAGAAGAAATGTGTGAAGAAATCATAAGGGAGAATAGGGAAGGTTAGACAGCATTTGGATCAAGACTGATGGATCCCTGCCTTGTTGTGGGGTGCAGAGGCTAGCACAGTTGAATGAAACTATGAGCTATGTTATACAGTGTAACACAAGATGGGCAGATTGTAATGTAGAGTTCTGATAAGAAATGATTCACTGGAGAAGAACATGGCAAACCATTCATATATCTGGCAAGAAAACTCCATAGGCTAAAATGATAAAAAAGATGACATCAGAAAAAGAGTTCCTCAGATTGGAAGGTTTCCAATACACTACTGGGGAAGAGCAGAGCCAAGTAGCTCCAGTACTAATGAAGTGGCTGGATCAAAGCCAAAAGGAAACTCAGCTCTGCATGCATCTATATTGATAAAAAGAAAAGCCCGATGCTCTAAAAATCAATATTGCATAGGAATGTGGAATGTAAGATCAAGACATTCCAGGTTCTCATGCTATACTGAAATTTAGAGCATTGGATCAAGATGAAGGTAAGCTGGATATGGGCAAATGTAAAGACTAAATATTGATATAATGGTTGTTAGGAAACGTAAAGACGAAATATTGATATCATGGTTGTTAGGTACTTAGATGGGAATGGGTGAGTTAAATTCAGATGATTATCACATATAGTACTGTGAGTAAAAGTCCCTTTAAAACAAATTAAATAGCCCTCATTGTTAATAAAAGGGTGAGAAAAGAAATACTGGAGTATAAGCTCAAAAATAACAATAATAATCTTTTTAAATCTAAAGCAAACAATTCAATATTGGGGTACTCTATGCTCTAACCATTGATCCTGAAGAGACTGAAACTGATCAGTTTTATGAAGACATACAATATAATCAAGAGGGAACATCAAAAAAAGTCATTCATAATAGGAGTTTAAAATGCTAAGGTAGGAAATAAAAAGAAAGTTGGAACAATAGGCAAGTTTGGCTTTTGAGTACAAAATGAAGTAGGGCAGGGACTAATGGAAATGTATCGAGAGAACTCATTGGTCATAAATACTGTTTTTCAGTACCCAAAAGATGACTACATAGGAACATCACCAGAAGGTCAATATAGAAATCTGATTGATTATGTACTTTGCAGCTAAAAGTGGAGAAACTCTATACTGTCCATTAAAATAAAAATTTCATCATCAGCTTCTTATTGCAAAATTCAGATCTAAAATGAAGTAAATAGGGAAAACCATCAGTCCATAAAGGTATGACTTGAAATAACAGCCCTTAAGAATATGAAACAGAAGAGATAAATAGATTTGAGGGATGAAATCTGGAAGATAAGAGTGGCTGAAAAACTAAGGACAGATTGCAAAACTGCAAAGGAAGCAGCAACAAAAAACTTTCAAGAGAAAAAGAAGAGCAAGAAAGCAAAATAGCTATCTGCTGATAAGACTTTACAAATAGCTGAGGAAAAACAGAAAGCAAACATGTAAAAGAGAAAGAGAAAGATATACCCATCTAAATGAAGAGCTCCAGAGAATAGCGAAGGGAAGAAACATTTTCTTAAATAAGCAATACAAAGAAATAGAACAAAACAACAGAATGGGAAAGACAAAATCAATTCAAGAAGATTAAGAATACCAAGGAGTTTCGTGTAAAAATGGGCATAGGAATAATAAGGATTTAACAGAAATTTAAGAGACTAAGGAGAGGTGGCAAAAATAAACAAAAGAACTGTATAAGAAAGATCTTACTACCAATAACTAGGATGACATAATTACTGATATAGAAACCAGATTTCTAGAAAGTAAAGTCAAGTAGCCCTCAAGAAGCACTGCTAACAAGAGAGCTAACTGAAATGATAGAATTTCACCTAAGTTATTTAAGACCGTAAAAGAAGACGCTGTTAAAGTGCTACACTCAATTTATCAGCAAACTTGAAAAATGAAAACAGTGGTCACTAAGCTGGAAAAGATCAGCTGATACTTCCATACCAAACAAGAGAAATGCCAAGTGATATTGAAATTAGTAAACAACTATGCTCATTACACACTTCTGCAGAGTTATGCTTAAGATTCTACAAGTTAGCCTTTAGTGATATATGAACCAAGAACTACCAGAATATCAGGCTGATTTTCAAAGAAGCAAAGGAACAAGAGACCCAACTATTAATGTTAAATGGATTTTGGAGCAAGCAAAGGAGTACTAGAAAACTATTTCTGCTTCACTGACTATAGTGAAATCTGCGGCAAGTTTTCAAAGAGATGGGAGTACCACAGCATACACACACACACCATACACACGTGCGCACACTTACACCAAGAAACAACAGTGAGAACTGAACATGGAAGTACTGATTGGTATAAAATTGGAAAAGAAGTTCTACAAGGCTGCATATTTATGAAACTTGTATAGAATACATTATATGAAAGGTCTGGCTGGATGAATCAAAATCTGGAATTAGGGCTGCTGGGAAAAACAGGCATTTATGATATTATTCTAATGGCCAAACATGAAGAAGAATTAAGGAACCTCTTCAGGAGGATGAAAGAAGAGAGGAGAGTGTAAAAGCTGGCTTGAAGCTTAAAAAATTAAGATTTTGGCAACCGTTCCCATCACTTCTTGGCAAATAGAGAAGAAAGGAAAGCAGTGTTAGATTCCATATATTCTTGGACTCAAAAATCACTGCAGACAGCAATCACAGCCACAAAATTTAAAAAATGCTCACTCCGTGGAAGGAAAGCTATTGCAAATCTGTAAAGCATACTAAAAAGGAGAAACATCACATTGCTGACAAAAGTCTGTATACTCAAATCTATGATTTTTCCAGTAGCAAGACATGGTGATTTAGATTATAAAGAAAGCTGTGTGCTACAGAATCAATGTTTCTGATTTGTGTTCTAGAGAACATTTGAGAGTCTCTTAGACAGCAAGGAAATCAAAGCATTCAATATTTAAAGGAATTAATTCAGGCTATTCACTAGAAAGCCAAATTCTGAAGCTGAAGCTTAAATACTTTGGCCACATAATAAAAAGACCCTGATGTTAGAATAAATAGAAAAGAAAATTATGAACGGGAACTTTAACAGCTGCAGGAGAGAGAAAGCCTGTCCATGGAGTCACAAAGAATTGGAAACAATTGAATGGCTGAACAACAACAAAAAGACTGATGGAGACAGAAACATATGTGATATTGTCACTGGACTATACCATAAAAACGCTTTCTGATCAGAAAGTGAGGAGAAATTAATTTATGTAGTCATAGAGTCTAGTTTAGAGGCCAGATATCAATGACACTGGGATTCACTTGACTCTTCAACCACCACCAATGCAGTCTCTTCTATCCCCTATGGCCAGCAAACAGTTAACTCCCCTATTCCAGCTGTATATTACTTCATATTACAGCCTCAATCTTGCCATTACCCACAAGCATTTCATGTTCATGATCAAGAACTCTGAAATTCTTTATTCAATCATAAATAACTTAATATTCTATCTTTTCCTATGCCCGTCCTCTAGCCCCAACATATTTTTGTTCTTTTCATGGCTTTGAATTCCTCTAGCTCTCAGTACTTTGTCATAGCTCTGAGGTACCCCCATCTCCTTCCCAAATTTTAACCACTTAAAGTTGTTCACTCTGGTTCACCTCTACAATTTTGCTACTTTATACTAAGGCCACACATCTCTTGCTGAACCCTAACGCTGGATTTTCTCATCACCTTCCTTCTTGGCTCCTTTTCAAATGTTGCTGAAGGAACTCACGTAATTTTGCTGCCTGGGTTTGCTGTAAGTCAGTTATCTAATCCTGGAATAAACAAGTCTTCCCCTAACTGATTCTCTTTCCCACTCTCCAGAGAGGCTACCCCAACCTTTTTTCAAGCCTCTGAAAGTAATTCTTCCCCATTTGATCAAGGTCCTTGACTCATAATTTAAAAAAAAAAAAAATAAAGGCCATTTGCTATGACCTTTTATAGAGCAGAAACTCCGTTAATTCAAAATCCTTTGACATTCTTCTTTGCTCTGCCCTTTACTCAAGTTGAAAGGCAGTCTCTTTCCCCACAAAATCAAATCCTTACAAGTACCCCAAATTCTGTCTACTCCTCTTATCTGTCAAACTGTCCCTAAAATAATTGCTATAATTTATATAATCTTCAATCTCTATTGTTTCTTCCTAACCTACAAACATTGTGAAGTTTCTCCATCTTTAAAAAATGTCCATGAGATCCTACCCTCTCAAACTACTGTTCTAAATGTGTCCTTCCTTTCATAGCTAAATACCTAAAAATGCTGCTGTTATTTCTTGCTTTTCCTTCTCCATTCTCAACTCTTTGCAATATGGCATCTGACCTTATTACAAGACTGAAATAATGTTCTATAAAATTACTAGTGATTTCTTAATTACCAAATATAATGATAGTTTTTTTCTCAAACATCATCATTTTTTAAAAATAATAAAGCTTTTTTTTTCAAAACATATGCATAGATAATTTGACAATATCGACCCTTGCATAGTCTTGTATTTCAGATTTTCTTCTCTTTCCCTCCACCTCCTCCCTTAGATGGCAAGCAATTCAATATATGTTAAACAAATCATCATCTTCTTAACTTCTCTCTAAACTTGACTCTGCTAATTTATTTTTTTTATGGATATTCTCTCCTGTCTTGTTTCTACATCATTGCAGTTTTTAAAAATCAATATCCTTTTCTGGATCATTATCCATCTTCTGCCTTCTAAATGGACATAATGCAATACTTTGCTCCAAGATCTGTTTTCATTTCCCTATATAATCACTTGATTTCATCAACCCCTATGGGGTTAATAATATTTCTGCAAATGATTTCCAGGTCTACATATTTATCCCAGTCTCTATCCTTATATTCAGTGCCCTATCACCAACTGACTGTTGAATATTATGAACTTGCTGTTCCATGTGAAATTCAAGTCGGACCCAAAGCACAATTCGGCATCCTTTCCAAAACTGCCACTTCTGAACTATCCCATTTATGATACCACTATTCTTTTTTTTTTTTTTTTTTTTTGCTTTTTTTTGTTGAGCAAGGAAGTGTTTGACCAGATTTGAACTCAGGTCCTCCTGACTTCAGGGTTGGTGTTCTAACGACTGCATCACCTAGCAGCCCCACCACTATTCTTTTTATCATTCAGGTTTGCAGGTTTGGGAAGAGAAGCAATATAAACTGATAGAATAAGTTGGGAAGGCTTTTGAAAGGGAGTTAGTGAAATTTTCTGGGTAGAGAAGTAATTTGATCAAACATGGGTTTATATACATATTACCTTGGTAGCATTGTGAAGAACCAATGGGAACAGAAAGAAACTAGTAGCAGGGAAAGGCAATCAGGAGACTGCTGTTAATAGTCAAATGTCAAAATCATAAGGACCAGAACTAGGAGGCTGCTGCATGAGTAAAAAGAGGGGAACAAATAAAATTTCAAACAAGTAGAAAAGGCAAATATGATGAATGACTGACTACATAAGTAGGATACGTTGGATATTTGAAGAATCAAGGAGAACATCAAAAGGCTATCTTGGAGAAAGTAATTAAATATTTTCAGATTGCCCCTAGAAGAAACTAGGAACAATGGTGGAAGTTGCCAAGAGGGAAATTTAGATTTGAGATAATTTTTTTTTTATTAATAATTGAAGTATTTTAAAATGGAATGAATTGTCACAGAACAAAGTAGGTTCCACTCCACTGAAAGTACTCAAGCAAAGGCTGTCTTACCACACTTGTCAGATCTATGTTATAAGAGGGATTTTTTTTTTCCCAACTATGAGTTCCATTTGAGGATCATCACTTGAGATACCCTTCAGACTATGAAATTTTGTAAAATAATTTACTTATTTTAGTTAATATTTATGATTCTGATTTAATTTTGAGATTTATCTAAAAGAAAAGTAGCTTGCTTACCTCTTTCAGTATTTCCTCAGAACCTTCAAATGTACAATGTTTATGATGTGCCATAAAGTAAGAAAGTGACATTCCATCAAAATAAAGATGAACAGACAATTTTCCCCATGGATTTTTGGGTAATTCCTATTAAGTACAATTAAGAAGTAGTTAAATTTCAAAATAGTATTGATTTAACTTGAAATTATGTTCATTCCACAGAACAACAATTACGCTCCCTAAAAAACAATATCGTTTTGGTAAGTCAGAGCACTAAATCATAAGTTTTTCCAAAGTATTTTTCCTTACTTATAAAGAACTATAATGTGTTGGACTATGTGATAATGACAGCTATCATTCACCTAAAAATTAAAAGTAAATAAAATGCTTTCTTCACAGTAATTCCATAAAACATGTGGCAAGGCATTTTTATCCTCTGTCAAGATGAAAATAAAGCATACAGAAATGACTTGCCCAGGATCACACCACTATTAAATGACAGAGTGAAATTTTCTCATCCTAGTTCCAGAATTGTTTTAATCACACAATGTCTAAAAAATGGCATATTTGAATCTGGAACTCAAAATTCAATTAAGAAAAGAATACTAAAAATAAATAAGTTACGGGAAAAAAAAAAAAAACTATATGCACACACCTTTGTTAGTAGCCATCTAAAACAACTAAGATGTACTAGACTTCATTTAGATTGCAGCTGTCTACTCTGCTAAACACTTCATGTCTAGAGCACCACTCCTTTCTCTCCCCCCACGAGATGTTCCTAGAGAACGGCTGAGTTGATTTTCCAAAGCACTGTTCTGAATACCATTTCCCTATTCAAAAATGGTACAATGGTTCCCTAAAATCCTTACTCTGAAAAATTTCCAGTTCTACTGCATCTGACTGCCAAGAGTTTCCAATCTAATTGGGATAAAAATGTTATCTTCCATGAACACAAAAGAAAAGAGAACAAGAAACTGTCTGATATACAAAAACTAGAGAATCATAATGAAATTATGTTCAAAATAAAGTTCCAAAAATCTCACAAAGGTAAATATTATTGCATTTTGGTTTGCACCTATGATCCCACTGTTGTAATGAATTCTACAACTTACCATTTACATATTACCATGTTATTATTTCCTAAAATCCAATTCTTGCTCCCACTAAATTCCTTTCATTATTTCTCTACAGAAATATTCCTTTTTGCCAAATTATATACTGTTTACAAAACAAGGTAGAATGAAAACCATATTGTTGTTTCAAGGCAAATAAACTTTTCTACTTTTTCCTCGATATTTTCTTGTGATGCCCAGGCCTGAAGTCTAAACTCAGAATCACTACTCATTCACAACTCACATCTGCTACTCTCAACTGTTTTTGGTCTTTTTATATATAAGAATGTCTCTTTGGAGAAATAAGCCTTTTTTTTTTGTAAAAGAACTCTGAAGATTGCCCCATGGATAGTAACACTCTCCTATTACATGAATGTTTCTTCTTTTATTTGAATATGTCTCTTAAAAGCAAAGGATCATGGTTAGAGATTTAAAGCTGAAAGAACCTTAGAAGTCAGCTAGTCTAACCTTCTTATTTTAAAGAGAAGGACATTAAAGCTCAGCAGGATCAAAAGACTTGCCCAAGATCACCATGGTATTAAATGTCTATCAGATTTCTAAACAAACTCCTTTAAATCCAAATCCCATATTATTTCTGCTCCAGCTTCCTTTGATCAGGCTTAATATTGCCGCATACCACAAAGTAAAATTAAGTTACTGAAAACTAAAATTAAGCTTATAAATATTCTGTGTGCCCTTTAAAACAAATCTTCACAATTCTAAGATTAAGTTTATTTTAAAGTGTAGAATCAAATTTCTCTTCTTTCACATGAATATCAATTATGTATATAAATGTATATAAACACACCTAAAAGAATGTTTATCACTTAAAAAATTTAGATTTAGATATTAGTTATTCCTTCAACTTAATATTTTAAAGGAATTTTTAGACATATCAATACAAATAACTGCTTAAACATTAACACGTTACCATGTTATGAATTTCCACTTCTCTCTTTGGTAGTAGTTCTTGAAGAAGTTCTACTGCATCTGACTGCCAAGAGTTTCCAATCTAATTGGGATAAAAATGTTATCTTCCATTAACAAAAAAGAAAACAAGAAACTGTCTGATACACAAAAGCCAGAGAATCATAATGAAATTATGTTCAAAATAAAGTTCCAAAAACCTCACAAAGGTAAATATTGCATTTTGGTTTACACCTGCAATTTCACTATTGTAATGAATCCTACAATTTGTTCACAATATATGGTTTTAGAAAGTTGCCCAGGGTCACATACCTACTATGGACAGGGATGGGATTTCAACTTAGGTTTTCCCGACTCCCATTTTTTTTTTTTTAAACTTTGAATCCAGTATTTTATCCATCATAGCATAATGCTTCTCTTTTATATTTATGTTGCAAAGTTCTTCTGTCTGAAATAATCTAAGGTGATTTGATTAAATCCTACCTAATACATAGAGAAACATATTCTCCTAAAATGGGTCAATTGTATAACAGAAATAATAAGAAACATGTTCAAGCAAATACAATTCTATTACGCTGAAACATAAAAAGGAAAAACACACATTAGCAAGCTTAAAACTTCTTCAGTCTTAATGTCCCCCTCCCCAAAATATTTATTCCATGTATAATCAAAATCTACACCTAACACTATCAGAAGGAAACAGAAGGATCTTAGCTTCCCTTAAATTAAAATATGCGTGCATGCACACAGACACACACATGAGCCATTTTTCAGGCACAAAAACACAGAATACCAAAAACAAAACAAATCAAAATATAAAATATGAATTCTAGGATTGTTTTTAGTATACTTATTTGTAATATTGAGCATAAGTACTCCTTAGTCCTGGATTATCCTGCATCTTAAACACTGAGTCTTGGAGCAATCATAACGGGAAGAATATTTAGATTACATTTATGATACAACAAATCACTTTACTTACAGGTACAGTATTATATAGCTGACAAGGAATACAAAACTGGGGTCTATCGGCATATAATACAATTGGATAAAGATGACACTGTGGGATCTTCTCAGTATATCCATGGTCTAAATATTGTACCTGCATAAAATAAACTGTATTACAGAATTATTGGTAGAGGAGTGATTTTTTTATTCCTCAGTGTTCAGTAAGAACTATAGCAATTGGCTATATTTGACTTTAAAAAATTTCCAGGAAAAAATAACCCAACATTCTCACTGTCATGAAAAGGCTATAAATCCATATAAACAACTATGCAAGACAATTGTTGCTTGGCTTTTTATTAACTCTATTTGAAATTTCCCAGGAATGGGAGTGAGGGATGGGTCATAACTTCTTTTGTAAAGTATGTCACCACAAAGTGCTAACTAAGTACTCTGTGGACAATAGAATAGTTACTAAAAGTATATTTGTGAAATGCTTTAAAGTTAAAGTGACATTATATAGTTTAATAAACACTAAATTGGAAGCCTGGAGTTCTAGGCCCCAGTTTGACAGTGATCTGCTGTCTGTCATCATGTTATATTTTCTCATTGGTAAACTGCGGGAGTTAGTATTCATTTTAAGTTTTTTCTAGCTCAAAATTTTAATTTTAAATATTTTTGGGGGGATTTCTACCTCTTGATAATCTCAAAGTTAACAAAATCTCATTACATATTATAGGCTCTGTCCAAAGATCTGCAAAAGCAAAAAATGAAAAATACCTTCTTCCACTTAATCTCAACTGAAGAAAAAAAGCCAAAAGATCGACTGTCTAAAAGTATTAATTATTTTAATAAATTAAACCAAATTTAAACATTTGAGTGAGGAAAACAAAGCAGTTTAGTTCTAATTGCTTTTGTCTCAACTAATATAAAATTTGAGACACAGAATGGCAAAGTAGAGAGAGCTGGGCTTAAGCAGGAATGCCTGGTTCAAGTCTAGCCTGTGACACATACAGGATGCATGACCATGAACATGCTCCATAACATCTCAGTGGTCTAGGCAACTTTCTTAAGATATAAGTGACTCAGTAAATAGAGAGCTGGATTTAGAATCAGGGAGCCCTGAGTTCAAATTCAGCCTTAACATTTAATAGCTGTGTCATCATAAGCAAGTTGCTCAACTTCTGTTTGTCCGAGTTTCCCCATCTGTAACATGGGGATAACAGCACCTACCTCTCCCAAGTTTATTGTGAGGTTTGAATGAGATGTGCTTAACATAGTGCCTAGTATATAATGGTTATTTATTGAGTCAGAGTTCCCTATTCTTTCCCCTTATACTTGTAGAGAAGGTACTTCTATCACTAAAATAAAATGCGTAATAATTTAATGAAACTTTAACCGACAGAATTTTAACTTATCTTTGTACTATCTATAAATCTTTAAACACTGCAATAATGTGTTTGTAGATTTGTGTATTTTTTCTGTAAAGCCCAAACTAAAAAATGAAAACAAAACCAAAATCCCACTTATGAATCAGTTAAATACACTAGATTTACTGGCTCAGACTTCAGACAAACGAGTGGCCCAAGAAGGAATTAGTTTTAATACTTTTATTCATTTCAATCCACTCAAAGCTAAATTCTCCTAAGGGATTGCCTGTCTAGTGTGTTTAAACAATGTAAATAATTTCATATTTATACTATGGACAGAACTTTGCTCCAAGTCATGGAAATAAAGTTTGACTGGCTCTAGGATTAATGAGAAGTTAAAATCATGGGAAAAAAGAAAAGTCCTTTTAAATATAAAGAGTTATCAACTAAGATTGACTTTCCCATAGTTTATATGCTCAGGAAATTATCTAGTTAACTTTTTAAAAAGAAAAAAATATTCTCAAAAGACACTATATACTTTGTACTTAAGAATGACTGAGTTTAACTCTATATGTAACTAAAGAATAATCAAACTTACCCTGATTGTTCCACCAACAACTTCCATAACTTTACCTCGATACCACACAGTATCTGATCCTCTAACTGCACAAGCTTCTCCTTTTTTCCAGCAATATGGCTCCAAAAGACCAAGACACTTAAAGTTACTTTGAATTTCATCCATCAATTTTCTAAGCTCAAGTTCTACGGGAATGTATAAAACACAAACCTTAGGAAAATTATTTCACTCTTAATTTTTAATGCAAATAAAATCATTATTTCATATTAATTTTATATTAAAATGCCATAAAACAGTAACTACACTTTAAAAATCAATTCTTATACCCTTGGTATTATATTGAATTTGTTCAAACTCTACTAAAGTACTTTAAATAGGAGACTTTATTATCTATATGCATATTATATATTTAGAAAACATAGTATCAGGCTATATTCAAGTGTTTTGAGGATTTTTCAATCCTATATATCATGATTAAGAACTACTGAATGCACATAAATATTAGATTAGTTTATCTAATGTTGGATCAAGAGTAGCTGAGTAAAATATAAAATACACTGCATTTTGTATGACGGTAAAATGCAGCACAATCTTGGGAAAACAGGCATTTAACAAAATCTTGTTAGATTCAACCAGCTAACCAAAATTATCCCAAATAGTATTTTCATAATAAACATAAAGGAATAATAATGTAGTAAAAACTAGTATGGGTAGTTGACAGATGGTTTAGCTTTGAAACTAGAATGACATTATCAATTGGGATCTACTATAATTTATCCCAGATACAGAAATCCTATTTTTATATCTTACTACAGCCTGATTGCAACCCCAGATACTTAGGTATGTGTGCAGAGAATAAATTCAGGTAGGTAATACCAAAATAGAAATCTTTTGCATAATGAAAGGACAATCTAAGTATAAGATGTTCATCACTAGAAGTTTGGTCATGAGATAAAAAAATTATTTAGCCATGTAAACATAAAAAATAAAAAAACCAAAAATTAAAAAAAAAAAAAAGACTTCTAAACTTTTGTGGTCTGCTTCTGATTGTTAGTGATTATGGCAGATTATCAGGCATTGGAACATGCTAAGACAAATAATTTTTAGATAGAATAGAAACATATTTTAACTCTCAACTACAAAGATCTTTGTCCAATGATTAAGAAGCAGATATACTTTTGGAGGAAGTGAACCATATTAATACTCACACTCTTGTTATAAATGACAAAAAAAAGCCCACAAAATATTTTTTAGCTAAATATTATAAAAATTATCTTCCAGGAGGTCTGAATAAAAAAGTGAAATTTCAGTTGGTGTCTAAAGATGAAAGGTGTTTCACAGGACTCTTGTCATATTGCCCTGAAGTGCTCATCATAAGCAAAAACAAAAATAAATACCACTGAAGATAGCTGGAGCCCACAGGGCAATATTTACATAGTGAAGCGGGTTGTGGTCCCTTTAAGAAATTGTATTTCCTATTGGTCTGTGATTCCTTTCAGATTCCTGCCCTTACAGGCTGAGGCATATCCTCCCCAGACAAGGTGTCTTTCCTGGATGCCAGAGCCTTTAATTCAATTACAAATCCTGGTCAAAAAGCATCCCTTTGAATTTCAAAAAGAGATTTGGGCTATCCCAGCCCCAACTGGGTCTGAGCCAACTTGGACTGTCCCAGCCACCACTGGTTCTGATCTGCTTGGACTGTCCTAGCCTCCACTAGGACACTAAATATAAAAGAGCCAAACTAAAACCTTCTCTTTGCAGAGGTTCCAAACATGCCAGCTATGCCATGCTTGGTATAACAAGGAGCCTCTGTCCACTGGAATATTTCCAGTGTCACCCTCTCTTCACCCTTACCTATTTCCCTAACCACACTTTATGCCTCTCTGACAGGATTTCTAACGTTCCCTATAATAAACCTCTTATCAGTCTAGGTTTCTGGG
This sequence comes from Antechinus flavipes, assembly GCF_016432865.1. Taxonomy (NCBI): domain Eukaryota; kingdom Metazoa; phylum Chordata; class Mammalia; order Dasyuromorphia; family Dasyuridae; genus Antechinus; species Antechinus flavipes. Next base: position 466,714,653 of record NC_067400.1, read on the forward strand.
TTTGTAAATTCCTTTACAGAGAACCTCTGCGTCATGTAGAGAGTCCCCAAAACTCCCTACCCTTGTGCCGAATCCCAAGGGGTTGCAGGGAAGCCAAACATCTCCATTTGCTTTCCTGAACTCTGAACCTGCCACTAGACTTTATCATTTAACTCCCTGATCACCAGAAACCCTAAATTCATTTTGGTTCCCTAAATCTAGACCTTATCATTAGCAAGCAGCAGCAGATGAACTACATGGAGAATCTGACAAGATCCTTCAATTCTTGATAACTTCAAAACACAGACCCTAAAAAGAATGGCCAAAAAAACCTTTCCAAATCCAAAAGTATAAAATAGTTTGAATAAACAAATAAAAAGGACCAGAGATGTGCCTGTAAAACATGATTTTTTTCCCAAGACGCTGGAAACAGCGAACACTATGTAGACTAAATAGAAAATCAAAAAAAAATTTACTTTAACAAGTGCTTACACAAAAGCAGAAGTCATTCTTGATTTAGTTACCTCTGTGCAGTCAGACCATTAACTAAAACAAAGGTTATAATTCACAAGAATTAAACATAAAAGATAATAGTCAGTCAGCTTAACTAGTCTTATTTGTTTTGCTGAGGCAACTGATTAAATGACTTCCCCAGGGTCACACGGCCAGTAACTAGTCTTATTAAAAAAAGAAAAAAAAAATCTGCTGACTCTGGAAAAAGGATATACGTAGAAAAGGTTATGTACATAATTTTTTAGAAAAATCAAACTGCTATAAAAAAGGCTGTAATAATAAAGATCTTAGAAACTGCCAAGTTAAGTAGACACATGGAAGATACTTTAGTTGGAATATAAACTTATTTACAGATAAAGAATAAGGATTACAAACAGCACTGTTTTTTTTTTTTTCTTAAGCATTGGAGGGAGTGAAAAAGCATTTAAATGCTGTTATATGCAAATATTTGCCTCTAAATGCTTGTGAAACAGAATATTCAGATAACCCTGGAGCTCATTTCCTAATTATGGAAGACTAAGTTCATGGCAGAAGGAAATATTCAATCATCCTTAGGCAGGGATTTAGTAGGGGACATGTGGCAAGGAGTTTGGGGAATATGGCACGACAAAAGTTTTCTAACAAGAAGACAGATGGTTTAAGGATCAGAGCCAAGAGAGACAGGGATAAATGTAGGAACCCATTTCACCCAGTTACATCCTGCATTTACAACTGCCCCGGTAGATGCTGCTACTAAGTCTGTCAAGTCTTCACATTTACAACTTAGGGCAGGGGAGGGGAGGAGAGGGAAAGGAAAAATCCCTAGCTCCTTCCTGGGAGGATGGGTGGGAGGTGGCTGGTCCTAATTAGTAACAAACCTACTGAAAGCTAGCTGTGATTCAAGAAGACACATCATCTTAAACATACAAGATATAGTTATAAAGATCAACAAATTCTAGATTGTGTATACAACATGTATTACTTTATACAACTGGAATTCTTTAAACTTCTTGGTTTTTCCTGTAGACAGGCAGGCACATTTCTTTTGAGTGATTTTACATCTTATTTTGGAGGCTCTGACAAACTGCTATGAAATAAGACTTTTAAACAGGGAGTAATCCCATCTTGACTTGGTTTCTTTACTATCTCTCTCCCATGACAGTGGCAAACACATTTGGCAAGTATATGTCTATTTTTAGTATTATCTGATAATTGTTATTCAAAGAGCTAAACAAGGTACTCCTTATTAGAGCTTGCAAAATCTTGTTTAATAATTTTGACGGGAGATACTTTGTTGAAAGAGAACTTTTAAGATAATCTATTGTTCTTTCAGATCAAGTATCTTTTTGTGATCAGCAATAAATATGCTGATTCATACAACTAAGTCAGTGGCATTTTGAATTCTTTATATATGTTACATGTGCAACTCCAATTAGGAAATGTTTCATCAAAGTAAAGTGATGATCCAGAATTATATGACTGAAAGACTTTATATGTGGTTTTAGTAACAGATCACATCTACTTTGTGAAAACAAGTTTTAATAAGCATAGCTAGAATGTTATGACTGGTAGATAGGTTATGTGATTTATTATTATTTTTTTGCAATGCATGTGATCCTTTAATTCTGATGCAATACTTCTCATTTGTAGTCTGAGGAGATGTTCACTGTCAACATAAGCCATGTTATTTTAAACAGCCCTGTGGATACTGAAAGGGGAAGATGAGTGACATAGCAATACAGCCAAAGTTTCACACACATCCGTTCAGGCAGTCCATTGTACTACAATGTATAAGGCATATTATTCAAGTGAATTAAACAGTGAGTTAAAGACATTATGGCTGAAAGTTATTGCTAGGAGTTGATGACTGAGACAGAATGCACTATTTAAAACACCTATTGCATTCAAATGCCACTGGAGTGAATCAAGACTATTTGCTACGTTGACATTGGGGATTGTGCCACAAAGGAGTCGTCCTGTACCTGGTTCTTCAGGCCTTCTAGCCAAAGATGGGCAATAGACAGAGTAAGTTTTAACAAAGCCTCCTGCAAATAGCCCATATTTTTGTGCTGATATAGCTTTGCTGTTGACTGTATTTTGAGGACTTGGCATTGGCCAATCATTTTACCTCTAATGAAGTGGATAGTAGAGTCTCAGGGATATATGTTTTGACAAGCTTCAAAGTTTCATTAAGAGTTTTCAGTTCTCCAAACAATGAGATATTAATTAAGCTGACTGTCACAGAGCTATCTGATTTTAGCTAGCTGCCCTGTTCTGTACATCAGCTTTGCTGATCTAGTCCAAGTCATCTATGACCTTCTGCAGTGTGCTTGGGAACACTAGCAGGAGCCAGCAGCTCATCATTAAAAACTTCCCTTTCAACTATCTCGAGTTGACTGGGCCTTTCAACTTCAAGATTTCTTCAATCCGTCTGCTTCCCCAAGTACCTTCTCAGATTCAATGCCAGTGTTGCCAAAATCCCTGGGATGTCCTTGGAAATGGTTTCCTTATAGTCACAAAAGCTCCTAGCTTAAATTCTGCCAATGTCTACAACCCAACTAATGACAGAAAGCCATGAATAAATAAGTCATACAATTGTTTCTGTGTCCTTAGCACTCAAATCATCGACTGGCACATAGTAAAAGCTTACTAAATGTTAGTTGTTCAAACTGGGAAAATATCTTCACAGTTAAAGGTTCTGATAAAGGCCTCATTTCCAAAATATATAGAGAATTAATTCAAACTTGTAAGTATTCAAGCCATTCTCCAATTGATAAATGGTCAAAGGATATGAACAATTTTCAGATGATGAAATTGAAACTATTACCACTCATATGAAAGAGTGTTCCAAATCAATATTGATCAGAGAAATGCAAATTAAGACAACTCTGAGATACCACTACACACCTGTCAGATTGGCTAAGATGACAGGAAAAAATAATGATGAATGTTGGAGGGGATGCGGGAAAACTGGGACACTGATGCATTGTTGGTGGAGTTGTGAACGAATCCAACCATTCTGGAGAGCAACTGGAATTATGCCCAAAAAGTTATCAAACTGTGCATACCCTTTGATCCAGCAGTGCTACTACGGGGCTTATATTCCAAAGAGATACTAAAGAAGGGAAAGGGACCTGTATGTGCCAAAATGTTTGTGTCGGCCCTGTTTGTAGTGGCTAGAAACTGGAAATTGAATGGATGCCTATCAATTGGAGAATGGCTAGGTAAATTGTGGTATATGAATGTTATGGAATATTATTGTTCTGTAAGAAATGACCAGCAGGATGAACAGAGAGGCTTGGAAAGACTTACATGAACTGATGCTAAGTGAAATGAGCAGAACCAGGAGATAATTATGTACTTCAACAACGATACTGTATGAAGATGTATTTTGATGGAAGTGGATCTCTTCAACAAAGAGAAGATCTAATTCAATTCCAATTGATCAATGATGGACAGAAGCAGCTACACCCAAAGAAAGAACACTGGGAAATGAATGCAAACTGTTTGCATTTTTGTTTTTCTTCCCGGGTTATTTTTACCTTCCGAATCCAATTCTCCCTGTGCAACAAGAGAACTGTTCGGTTCTGCAAACATATATTTTATCTAGGATATACTGCAACATATCTAACATATATAGGACTGCTTGCCATCTAGGGGAGGGGGGTGGAGGGAGGGGAAAAAATCGGAACAGAAGTGAGTGCAAGGGATAATGTTGTAAAAAAATTACCCTGGCATGGATTCTGTCAATATAAAGTTATTATTAAATAAAAAATAAATAAATAGAAAAAAAATGTTAGTTGTTTAACTGACTGAAGGAGTATTTTCCCAAACTGTTCTGCCACCCTATATGTCCCCTGCTTCTTAAAACTGTGGGTCTTGACCCCATGTGGAATCTTGTAACTAAATGTGGAAATCATGAAATGATGATTAAATGTTTGAGTTGTATACCTATTTTATATACCTCTATACCCAGGGTCATGTAAAAATTTCCTGAAAAAGGGGTTGTAAGTGGAAAAAGTTTAAAAAGCCCTACTCTATCATCACATTTCTCTCCTACATTAATCCAGCCAGGACAATTTCCTTTTAATGTGTTCGGGCGCCAAAATGTGGTGTTCTTTTTCATCTTTTAGAATAAGTAGAATAGTTCTCTCTGGGGGAGAGAGCAGGTTTCTCGGGGGAAGTTTTCTTGGAGGTAGCTTTTGTATCAGTTCAGATCAATAATTACCCTAAACACAGCCAGGTGATAAAAGTTCAGATCTTTTATTGTCTCCAATATAGCCCAGTTAGCTTAGAGGCCTATCTCTCTGCTTGGTTCCAAGAGCTCTTGCAGATTGTCCTTTGCTTTCTTCAGCCTCCAGCGAGCACAAAGATGGAACGAATCTCTTGTCTCCTTCACTTGGGGCTCGGCTAGCTTTCTGGTGAGTCTTTCAGACTAGCTTGGTCTCAGTGGGGGAAGTGCAGGAGCCCAGCCACCACAATGGTGTGAGATGAAGATGAATCTGGTTGTGCCTCTGAGAGAGCCTTCTCAAGCTTCTGCTGAACTCTCGACTCGTAGCTTCTTCCTCTGAAAACTCTCCTTCCACCATCAGCCAGCCAAGTGGAAAATATTCTAATGAATCACGCTTCACTGGCTTATATATGACTCTTCTGAGAGAATGGGATTATGGGTTTTCTCCCATAGTGCTCTCTGGCCTAAGAGCTTCAAGGGAGGTGTGAATTCAGATATCTCATATACTAAACCCTGAAATTTCCCAAACGTGTGAACTCCAATGAGTAAAGGTGCAAACACAAGCATTCTATCAATTAGTTCTACTTAGTACCTTGTTTCAGGTTCTGGCCCAAAATATCTTCTTGTAAGATCAGATCAATAACCTATCAACTCTAATGAGTTAGCAGTTTGTAAAGATTCCAACATTTATATTTGTTGATTTATGATTTATTTATGATTGCTGATTTGTCCCCAAGTTTAAAGACCCTTGATGTTCTGCCTTATTTTAGAATGATGATTCTTTAGCCATGGCAACCTGTGAAACAAAGTAATGCCAGATGGTTCTTAAGACCAAATCTCCAACAGAATGAAGTTGTATCAATCTTTACAACTTCACTATCACTCAGATATAGATAAAAGGAAGTTGCAGTTAATGGAAAGATAGGCTATGTTCTCTTTAGAGGGACAAAGGAAGGAAGTGGTAGGAGTTTTTATTATTTATCTATAGGTAACAAGAAACAATTTCTTGGGATATCTGTTCTTTTTGTAGTGTTGTTCATGACTAGGATTTGCAAAGAGGTTACTTTGAGAATTGCAGCTATTTGTGCCAATATTTCTTACAGAGGATGAAGATGTTCCTCTAAGAACTTTTTTTTTTAAACTGTTATTGCTTAGTAATTTTCAGTCACGTCCAATTCTCTGTGACCCCAATTTGGAGCTTTCTTTCTTTTTTTTTTTTTTAAATTTGGAGCTTTCTTGGCAAAGATATTGGAATGAATGGCCATTCTCTTTTCCTGATCATTTTAAAGATGAAGAAATTGAGGTAAACAGGGTTAAGTGACTTGCCCAGGAAAACGCAGCTAGTGTCTGAAACCAGATTTGAACTAAGGAAGATATTACATCTTCTGGATTCCAAGGATGTAATGGGCTGAGGCTTGAGTTGATGCACGGAGGTCCCAAGCACATAAGGCTAAATAGTAATTGGACCATACTCTATTAATATATAAGCTTGGAGAAAGAATGGCCCCGCCCACTCTTTGTGCAAGTCCTGATGTATTGTATAGGAAATGACCATTTTGGTGGGTGGAGGCAGGGGAATGGAAAAGGAAGGGGAGGAGAGACTGTTTGCTTCTGCCATTGCGACGACCTTTCTGTTTGTTTTTCTTCTTCTTTTTGCTTTTGCTCAGGCAGTTGGGGTTAAGTGGCTTGCCCATGGTCACACAACCAGGAATTGTTAAGTGTCTGAGGCAAACAAACACAAGCCGAGCACACTATTCATTGCGCCACCTAGCTGCCCTAAGAACTTAAGATGCCCCAAATTAAATCAATTTATACTTGGCAACTTCAATACAAAATGTGGGCATAGCTGATAATTCTGTACACAGTAGGAAAATAAAAAAAGCCAAACATCTGTAGATTTTACCTAACACTACACACTTGCAGAATAGCAGAATAATACTTTTTTTTTTGAAAACAGAACCGTAAGTTCTTGGCCTTGAACAAAATAATATCACAAAGATAAAAATGATTACATTTTAATAGACACTAAATGATTTATTATTAGTGACAGCAAAGTCAATTCCTGATTCAACAGTGTAGTCAAACTATAGGACTTGTTACATTTAAGGCAAAAATTAATGCAAAATTAAAAAAAAAAAACCATGAAAGATATGGCATACAATGAAAGTAATTTTTATTTAATCTACTTATGACCCTATTTCAGCTACTACTAAGAATGAGAAATGGATTAATCAACATCAATTATGACCAGTTCACACAGACATTTAATCACGGTAGATCAATTACCATAATAAGTGAGACCAAAAGAATCTAAAATATGCCTTAGTTAGCAAGCATTTGACTTACTTGCCAAGTGGAAAGATATGGCAGCTTCTGGCAACAGGGCTTTAGAACATAAACACATAAAATCTTATGTAGAAGAATGGTAGAAAATTATGAGTAATATTACCTCATAAATAATCGGGAAGCAGTGGTCAAAGAAAAAAGTTGAAAGAAATATTAAGGACAGTGGGAAAAAAATAATGAAATTTCATGGTGTGATATTTTATACTTAAGGGGAACAGTTAGGCCAAAATTAATTTAAATGTATTTCCCCATTTTTTAAAACATGTGTGTATATATAAACACATATCATTAAATATACGAAATTAAACCTAACAAAAACAACTGATTTTAATTTTAAGTTCTTCATTACAAAGATCTCTTAAAATAACCAAGACAACTAAAATGTTAACTTGCTAGTTTTATGCATTTTTTTTTTAAAACCAAGAAAAATATGCTACTAGAAATTGCCTCCTTGAAAAAGTTAAATTTATTTATTTTTTAAACGTATTCAGATTCTGGTCAATATGGCAAATAATTAAAGCTACATAATGTAAGTAAAAGATAATACTATATAGCAAGAAAAAAGTGTGAATACTAAAATAACAGATAAAGAAATGACATTTTCAAGAGTTTCTATTTTAAATGTGCATTTTAATCTTATATCCAAATGTAAACTACTCTTATAAACTGATTAAAAATAATTAAAACTAAAGTAGTAAAACCATAATCTATGATCTCTAAATGGATAGCTTAGTATTTTGTGTTTGCCTTACCTGATGATTTTGGTACCACATATATAGTTCCATCATCACCAATACAGCTTACGACTGCCTCAAACACTTTCATGTTAGGAATAATTGGTGGTTTGTAACATCCTCCAGTTCTTGGGTCAAGCATTGTCTTCTTTATGTCAGATACCCTATGTTCACTGATAATACCATTAACTTTGTTGGGTTCAAAATGAGATGTGCTATACTTAGCCACTCCCAGACTCTCTTGTTCCATGGGGATATCAAGGCTCTTCTCAGAGGACAAATCAGTTTTATTAATTTTGTCAGCTCTGTAAAGTGCAAAAATAGTTTATCTAAGAGCAGAACAGCAAAAATATAAAATAATACACAAAGCATATAGTCAGATTCCTACAAGTAAGTGCTTTTTATATGACAATGTGCCAAATGAACTGTTAATTCACAGTTGAGAATTCAGTCATAACAAAACTAAGTCATTAATCTTAACATTGATTCAACTGCCAAAACAATTTCACTTATTCTGTCTACTGTGCTCTATTATTTGGCATCATAAGACAAATATCTTTTAAACAAACTGTTAATCTGCATATCAATTATGTGAAATAAAAAGTTTTCCCAATTTTAAAATGATTTCTGAATGGCCACTTTTTAAAACTATATAAATCAATGAATTAGTAAAGCAAAGATTATTTATTTATTGGGTACAAATACAATACAGATAAATTAGGTTATAAAAAAGAAAGTTCATTTCTGATTTTAGGGAGTTTGTATTCTACTTGGAAAGATAAATAGAATACACAAAATAACAAAATCCAGTGCATTTATTTTTGTACATCCTGCCTAAAATGACTCCCCATATCCAAAGTTTCAAAAAGAACATTAAAAAAATTTCACAATTCACTCCTTGATTCCTCCTCATCTCCTTGAGAAAGGAGCTGCAGTTCCACTGAAATGATATTATGAACAGAAATTTGGTTTTGTTTGTTTTTACTTTAACTCAGTTTTTCTAAGACATTTTGCATCAAATTGAATGACCATGGTTCAAGTAAGAGACAAAAAAAAATTAAAAGCAATGATCATTCAGCTGAGAGGAGGAATAATTCAACACTTAATCTTGTATTTTTCAATGTAGATGCCTCTCTTTTTGTGACTCTCTCCCTCCCATCTTGTAAGGATGGAGGGTCACTGTGGCAACAAATAAATTATGAGCAGTCAGTAGAAAGATGATTGAATGATGGGTCTTCTGAATATTTGTTTGAAGTTCTGGCACAGATCCATGAACTAAGAGTTTTAGGGTTACATAACACTTAATGATCTCCATTTCCAAGAAAGGTACTTAAAATCTCAAGCAAGATACTTGAAAAAGAAATCATAAAAGCAAGTAAGAGTTTGCTCTTTTCCCCTATCCATATTTCTCTTTCACAAATACTGTAACTCTTCATTTAAAGAATTCTTTTATTTAAGCAGAGACGCACTTCTCCATGTTTTAGAATTAAAATATTACTGAAAAGAAGGGAACTTCTATGAATAAATATGGTAGTGGAGACTATTCAAATCAACTCAACAATTCACACAGAAATGACAATATCTACTGGGCAGACAACCTTGTGATAAGCTGAAATTATTGAGTGAGTATTGATTTGAGGAAAGATTCAGTTCAGATCAAAATTTCTTCATAGCTAAATAGCTGATTTATAAGCAATCATACAAATATATATATTTTTCTAAAATACGAGGCATGTGTAATTGATTTTTATGTAATATACATATGTATAACATACAAAATTACGATAAAAATATGTACATATATAAAAGAAATTAAAGAATAAAAAATAACAAATAAAAACAAATAAAATAAAATAATAAATAAAAATAAATAAAAGAATAAAAAAGAAAATTTTAGAAAATGTCTCTTTTATAACATCACAATCCCCAACTTTCCATACCTTCTTTCCCGCAAAGCCAAACCTTTTTTAATCAGATAATTGGAGATATCAATACATTGTCCTTTTTCATCTCTGCATAAAATTTTCACAGGCAGTGGCCATGTTGTATGGTTTTCCTAGAGCAATACAAGACCATAGAAATCATGAAGTTGAAATTTTCTTATACATTATTTTTTGTTAAAGCTTTTTATTTACAAAACATATGCATGAGTAACTTTTCAACAATGACCCCTGCAAAACTTTCTGTTCCATATTTTTCCCTCCTTTCCCTACTTCCTCCCCTAGATGGCAGGTAGTCCAATACAAGTTAAAGATGCTAAAATATATATTAAATCCAATATATGTATACATATTTATACAGTTATCTTGCTACACAAGAAAAATCAGATCTAGGAAAAAAAAACCTGAGAAGGAAAACAAAATGCAAGCAAATATCAACAAAAAGAGTGAAAATGCTATATTGTGGTCCACACTCAGTTCCCACAGTGCTCTCTCTGGGTGTAGATGGCTCTCTTCATCACTGAAAAATTGGAACGGATTTAGATTCGCTCAATGTTGAAGAGAGCCACGTCCATCAGAAGTGATTGTTGCATAGTCTTGTTGTTGCCATGTATAATGATCTCCTGGTTCTGCTCATTTCACTTAGCATCAGTTCATGTAAGTCTCTCCAAGCCTCTCTGTATTCATCCTGCTGGTCATTTCTTACAGAACAATAATATTCCACAACATTTGTATACCACAATTTACCCAGCCATTCTCCAATTGATGGGCATCCATTCAATTTCCAGTTTCTAGCCACTACAAACAGGGCTGCCACAACATTTTAGCACATACAGGTCCCTTTCTCTTCTTTAGTATCTCTTTGGGGTATAAGCCCAGTAGTAGCACTGCTGGATCAAAGGGTATGCACAGTTTGATATCTTTTTGGGCATAATTCCAGTTGCTCTCCTGAATGGTTGGATTCGTTCACAACTCCACCAACAATGCATCAGTGTCCCAATTTTCCCGCATCCCTTCCAACATTCATCATTATCTTTTCCTGTCATCTTAGCCAATCTGAGATGTGTAATGTATCTCAGAGTTGTCTTAATTTGCATTTCTCTGATCAATAGTGATTTAGAACATCTTTTCACACGACTAGAAATAGTTTCAATTTCTTCATCTGAAAATTGTTCATATCCTTTGACCACTTATCAATTGGAGAATGGCTTGAATACTTACAAGTTTGAATTAATTCTCTATATATTTTGGAAATGAGGCCTTTATGAGAACCTTTAATTGTAAAAATGTTTTCCCAGTTTGTTTCCCTTCTAATCTCGTCTGCTTTCTTATATAATTATACTGATGACAACTTTTTTGTCCCCTTTATCACTGATCTTTATATTTTAACATACAAAAAAGGACTATAAAAAGCTACAAGATGGTAGGCAAAGCTTTGTGTGACAAGGATGCAAAGGCAGCACATTTTTTTTTTTCCAAGAGGCATTTTTGGTGCCATCATGAAGTTATTAGTATCTGTTTTATGTATCCCAGATTAAGTAAAGTTTACAGAAAAAGGATCAGTATTGGAATTTCTTAACAGGTTATTAAGAGACAATAGAGCAACACGTTTAAGTATTTGCCAAGAAAGCTTCAAAACAGAGGTAAAAGCTGCAAGAATGTAAGTTTATTACCCACAGAAATTAAAAACCTAAAACCCAATTCAAAACAAAATCCTAAGAGAAAAAAATTTCAAAACAAAAAAACACTAGCCGTCAAGTTTTTCTATCCTCCTATATTCACAGTAATTTGCAGGCTACAAACTAAAATTTCCCTGAGCTATCTAAACTCCTGAGTGGTAACTTATGTAGTAGAGGATTAGTGTCAGAAAGACCAGAGTTCAAATCCAACTTTTGACATCTGTTAGCTGTATGATCTTGGGGGAAATGACTTAACCTCTCAGTGCTCCTGGGTAATTCTCTAAAACTAGAAAGTAACAGATCTATTTGTCAATCTGAATTAACAGTGAGTGTTTCTCCATCAGGAACTTTCCATGCTAATGAAATCAAAGGTTTGGGGTTAAAAAAAAAAAAAAAAAAAAAAAGCAAAACAATTCTTATTTCTTTTACTTGCTATAGACCTGTATGATTATAGATGCTACAGCTCCAGTGAGGTAAAATGAAAGACAATCACAAGCTGTTGCTGTCCACTTATCACTTCCACCAGTTGGTCTAAAAGAAAAAAAAAAAAAAAAAAAGAATATCAGAAATGTGACTTTCAAGTAACATGCTGAAATTCTAATCACGCATACTTGAGCTTACCTATATGCTTGAGAATAAAATTTAAAAACTTATCACCTAGGGATTTATGTGCCACTGCCGTCCAATATAATTTTAGAGTTCCTCTAAGAAATATTTTCACAGCCCGTTTAAAAGCCAACAAAGAAAATCTGTCTCATAATTTAGATAAGACCTTTTCTCCTCAAAAGTATTAGAACAACATATGCTCACTGAATGCTAAGTGTTTAGTTGTTGTGACTGTATTTCAGGATTTTTAGCATAATATCTTGCAACTATAGGAGATTAATGTTTGTTGAAGTGAATTTTTTGTTAAATTATTATACATTCTCATTAATTTTTTCCAGACTTGCCTATAAATTACTTATGGCTATTTCTAAAAATAAAATGCATACTTAAATGACAAAAATCTATCAAAGAGGATCAAAGGAATTAAACAATAAATAGGCTCTTTTGGTTCTTCTTATATGGTTACTGTAATCCACTTTTTATACTAAACTAAAAAGTCCACTTAGTGTGACATTCAGTGTGAAAGTTAAATAATTTGTGTCTGAGTGGGATGGTTGTTTCTAAAATTAATCATGTGACACATAACTGAAGTCTAAAAATTATGAAAAGCATATAAAAAAAAAAGGTGGCTTAATGTTTGTAGAATTGAACATTGGAGAAATAGACCTTTGGTGTTGTTACAGAAGCAGAAATAAATTTAAAATAAGAGGCATTTTCTTTTACCCTTTAATATTACTTGTTCTGACATTAGTTTAGTGTAATTCATTTCAAAAAATATAATTGCACTGTACTATTCACTAGATATAACAAAAACAACTATAACAACAAAGAAACAGTTCCTGCTCTCAGGAAGCTTTTCACAATTAAATACAACATAATTTAACAAAAGATCACCATAGCATAGATCAGATTTATATCAACCTTGACAACCCTCAACTTTAACTCCAATAGTTCCCTATTTCCTCTAAAAGCAAATGCAAAATATTTTGACATTCATAATTTAGTCTTCTTTTACCTTTCCAGTCTTCTTATACCTTACTCCCCATCATCTACTCTCTGATCCAGTGACACTGGGCTCCTAGATGTTTCACTAACAAGGCTATCTCCTGGCATTTTCTCTGGCTCTTTCCTATGCTTGCGACACCCTCCTTCCTCAACTCTTTTCTATTGTTTTCCCCCTTCTTCCTTCTTTACTTCCAACTTGTCTGCATATATTTATATGCATGTTGTCTCTTCCATTAGTGTGTTAGCTCCTCGAGAGCAGGATTGTCTTTTATTGTCCATCACCTGCCCTTAGTAGTACAGTGCTTGACATACAGTAGGTGCTTAATAAATGTTGAGTGATTAATTTTAAAACTATTTTTCTTCTTATAAATTTGCTCTTCAAGTTTCTTTATATTCTGTATTTTAATTTACACTGATTAAATATTTGCAAAATAAGAATCCTGAACTCTCTAAGCCCCAATTTTCTCATCTATAAAATAAGGGTCAGATTAGATGAATTCAAAAGTTCCTTCTAATTATAAATCCATAGTTCTAATATACTAAAACTGAAGAAATCAGGTTTAAAGTATTTAAAAATGTAAATTAATTTTAATAGTAATCTTTTAGAAATAGGCTACCTTATATCAACAAGAGAACATTCCAAAGCTAATCTCCTTGTTGTCTTCAGATTTTCTTCAAGTTTTCTTACACAATCAACATTTATTGTTACTTTAATACCAAAATCATAAAGCATGACCTACAGAAAAAAGAATATACTTCATATCAAAATGTAAAAGCTTTTTATAACAATTTTATACACAATGAAACAAAAAAATTAAAGGAATTTAGTAAATATATAATAAAAGAAAATGCAAATTACTCACTATTAAGATAATATATTTACAGGAGCAATCATGACCCACTAATGAAGTATTTACCTCTACCAGTGTTGCTGAAATTATCTTGGTAATCTGGCCTCTTCGCCACTGTTTTAACTCAGTCATCTGAACAGCACAATACATATTAATTTCCCATGTAATTGGTTCACATTTTGAGTTTTCATAAGCTGTTGCCATCTTTTCCTGTAAACTATATGCAAGGTTAATAATATTTAGCATTGGCAGTCTTTTTTTGTAAGAGACTGCAGCAGAAAATGCCTTTGTTACATAGACATTTCATTTCATTTTTTTTAACAATTAAAATATAGAAAATATGAATTATTTCTTTTTATCCCATAGATTAATTCTAGATTTTAAATACACTATTATACCTATTAAGTAAGGTCTCTGTTGACAGTTGTTGCACATAAATCTTCTCAGGAGACACGACATTAGAGATCTGCACAGGAATTTCCTTGTTATAAAGTAATTGTAAATCCTGATCTTCCAGAAATTTTGTAACCAAAGAATTTGAAATATTTGTTTCAGTTGAAATTATTTCTTCAGGAGAAGGGTCCCATACTTCATCATACTTTTTACAATTACCTTTTAGGTTATATCTAGAAAATAACATATGTTAATAAAAATGTATATGACATTTGCTTTTCTCTAATTGTAAACTAAATTAATCAAATGAAAAGATAAACATGTTTTAACTATGAAAATAGGTAATTTTATAATATAACAAACTATAACAGCTTTCTGAGTAAACTGACCTTCCTTCCTAAAATAGTATACACCTAACACCATAGGAAGAAAATGGAGTAAACTTTTAATCCAAACAAACTGAAAACAACAAGTTTTTATTTCAAGAATCAGAAAAATATCAATATTCTCCTCTCCTTCCCAAAACAAAATTAGGGGAGTAATCGAACAATTTATTTTGCTTGGCATAACCTAACTTAAATATTTGTTTTTTCTAGGCTAACAGTTCAATCCCTGCCTAATCAGAATTTGAAAGGGAACTTATATTCAATATGACCTTGAACAAGTCTTAATTTTGTTAGCGGTAAAATGAGGGCTTTGAATTAGATGCCCTCCAAGAGCCCTTTCATTTCTAAATATATAATTTTATAAAATTGTAACCATCATCATCAAAAGAAATTGAAGAAATAATATACAAATCCAATTCCTCTGTCCTCTGCCTACAGATCCAATCCTGCAGGATGTTAGTTTCCTAGTAAGAAATTAAGACATAGTAGAAACAAATAGAATTTTTATATTTTTATCTTTATTTTTCTGTGTTGAGGAACTCTCCCAAACAAATTTCTTCCATGCCCCAAAGCCAGAAGGAGGAACTAATACTAAAGATGATAAAATTAAGATGAAAACTTTTTCACCAGGCAGCAGAGCTGGGTTGAAACCAATATGAACTTTAACACTGGTAAGTAAATGTTAAGCCTTGCATTTTGGTTAAAATTTATCCAAAGTCAATTGTACAAGTGTAGGTTGAGGAAAACTTTCTTGACAATAGTCAAATACTATTCATCCCTAACTTTATATAAGACAATAATATGATGTAGGGATCTCTAAGGTCCCTACCAACTAATTGTGATGCCAGAGATGGCTAACTATGGGCACACATGTGAAATGTTGTGTCTTCTGTTACTATGTTTGCTGTTTCAGATAGTTCTGCTTAACTCGTCCTTGTTGTAAAGACGTGATCTATAAAAGGGGAAGGTGTTTGACAGAGGCAGAGACATAAGTACAGCACGAAATAAAACAAGTATCAATAAATCTTTTTTATTAAAAAAATTTTTTTTAAATTTAAAAAATTTTTTTTAAATTAAAAAAAAATTTTTTTTAATTTTAAAAAGCCAGACAAGATATTTCTTTGAGTTTACATACTCCCATCTTTCTTTCCAGATGATTTAGCTGGATAGTAACCATAGACTATAAACTTAATGTGAAATCAGTGGTGTGACATGCTAAGCAGAAGAGAAGTGATGGGACTAGTCCCATGAGCAGATCATAACCAGAGCACTGTATTTACTCTATGATACCATATTTAGGAAAGAAACCTGTTGGAATCTTTACAAAGTGCTAATTTAGCATGGTACTTAGCAAATCCTCTAGCTCACTAATGTATTTAAGTACTCATTGGAGTTCACACGTTTGGGAGATTTCAGAGTTTAGTATGAAATATCCGAATTCACACCTCCCTTAATCCCTGCCTCCAGAAAGAGGAGTCAACCTTTGGGAGATCATATATAAAGAAGCTCTTAGCTTCGGGTTAGAGAGTTACTTCGGAACATTCCCAGGGGTCAGAAAGGAGCACTCTGGGACAGACACAGAGCACTCTGGGAGGAAGCCCACAAGCCCTCTCTTGGAGGCAAGAGAGATTCATTCCATTTTCCACCTGGCTGGCTGGAGGCTAAAGGCCAAACCTTTGGATTTGGAGACATTCGGAGAGGGCTCTTGGACCGGGCTATATTGAAGGACACAATAAAAGCACCTGGCTGCATTTGGGTGATTATTATTTTTAATTGAAACTAAGGCTGCCTCCAGAAAACCTCCTCAAGAAACCTCCTCCCAGAGAGAACCATTATATTTTAAAGAAGAAAAACACCACAGAAACCCAGAAACTCGGGTCTTCTAGAGTACTGAAAGGGTTTTATAAGGATATTATGTTTTGTTCAGTAGTCTCTGATTCTGTGACACCCTCCCCCCCCTCAGGTTTTTTTTTGGGGCAAAGTTATTAGAGTGGTTTGTCATTTCTTTCTCCAGTTCATTTTACAGGTAATGAAATGGAGACATATAGGGCTAAGTGACAGGTTAGATGTGAACTCAGCTCTACTTCCTGACTTCAGCCCACTATGCATCTCATTGACAACTATACAATAGCCTAGGGCACTGGAATTTAGACAATCCCAATTGGGTTCAATTCTGATGTGATTTAGTGAGTAACCTTGCACAAGTTACTTGACTGGAGAAGCAGCCAGGGGCACAGAGGGTCTGGAGCTGGGCCTGGAGGGAGTTTTAAATGTGGTCTCAGATATTTCCTAGCCATGTAACATTGGGCAATTCATAAACCTCTGTCTGCCTCTGTTTCCTCATCTAATGGATATAAAAAGAACATCTTTCTCCCCCAGGGTTGTTGTGAGTAACAAAAGCTTGTAGTTGTCTTCTCTGGATCTCAAGTTCTCATCCATAAAAAAAAAAGAGGTTGGATTAAAAGGGTGAAGAAACATTATACTCTCCAACTACACAATCCATATGATTTTATTTCCTTGCTCACTCTGGGTTAGCCCAATTCTCATTTAATACCCTAATGCATGATCTACTTTTTTTTTTCCTGCTGGCATACCATAAGGAAGCATTGAGAAGTGCTTTTTTAATGTTAAAATCCAGATTTAGATGCTGGTACTGTTAATAATTCCTTTTATTTTAAAAATATTTTTATAATGTTTGTGCTTCAAGTGTTCAAAACAAAGGGCACAACTTCAAAGTTTTAAGAAAAACACAAAAGAAGAGTTTATATGATATTCTTTTTTAAAAGCAAATAATGGTTCAAATAATATTTATTTTGTTTTATGATCAAAACCAAGCTGCTGATAGATTCAACAGAATGATAGAGAATAGCATATTACTTAAACATTATTGCTCATTTTCATCTTAAATGATGATTTGAGGATATAGAAACTATCAACCCTAACAAAATACTCTGAAAGATGATTGGAAGTTTAAAAATTAATTGAGTAATGATCAACAACTTATATTAAATATTCACAATTAAAATAAGTAAGGTCTAATGGATAGGAAATTAAGCTAATCTTGGAATCAGGATGAAAATGAGTCAAGTCCTACGTCTGACATATATTGTGATATGTGATCTAAGGAAGTCACTTAGATTTCTAACTCAAGGAACTCCCTATTCAGATAAAGTCATAGATCTGGACACCCTCCCCCAAATAAAATTTCAGCAAAGACTATATATGTTTATTAGCTATTAATATTAAAAAGTATACTCACCCTAGCTCATAAAATGCTAAACCTTCTTTAACTAGCTGGCTATTTACACTGTTTGGTATCATTCCAGGAGCACTGATAGAATCAAATAGCTCAACAGATAGCACATTGTCTTCCAAGATTTCTGTAAAAATCAAGAAGATAATTTGGAAAAATATTTTTATTTGAATTATATATTTATTTTATTTTCAATTAGTATGTATATTTTAAAGAAGCTTATACATTTATAAACAATGAGCAATAATATGATCTTCAGAAGGCTATTAAAGTGAATAAACGCTAGGGAAAGAGTTGTAATTTTTAACAGCACTAATAAAAATTAGATATTTTGTGCTCTTTACTCAACAGACAATTTTGTGTTGTTTACCTCTACAAATTGCTAGGGGATTAAAAAAAAAAAAAAAACTAAGAAGAACTGACATTTATTTACAGTTGACAATTTATTTTAAAGACCAGGCTTTAATTCAGTTTCTCAGAAGGACAAATTAAGGAAAGTTCTTAAATTAGCATTATATTTGCACATTTCACAACTTGTATCAGCATGTTATACACCAAAAAGTCCAATATACAAAGCCTTCAATTAATTAGGAGTCTTAATTTCCTACATTTCTTCCCTATTCCATAATGGCATCTTAAAAGAGTCAACTTATAAAGGTTTTCTTTCAAATACAAGAACAAAAAAGAATACCCTAGAGTTTAACACACATTTATTCCAATCTTCAATACCTCCATATCGATTTTGAATAATAATGATGACTTATTAGGCACTGTATTATCCTGATCAAAATATATGTTTCATAACTATAATAACTACTATTGCCATCACTTTAAGGCAAGGGAATATCCTAATACATTTTGGAAAGATAGTCAACAAAGAAATATAGTTGGTTTTCTTTAAACTTAGTGAAAAAACAAAATGAAATCAAAATATTTGTAACATTGTATTACAGTATATAAAAATATAACTATGATACATTTCTAGTTTAAAGGAATAAAGGAGACCATATTTTCACTTGCTAATCTGGTAAAACCCCATTGTAGCAATTAATATTGCAAAGCATTTTGAACCACCAAATTATTTCCAAGCATTCTTTTTAGTGTCTTTATATTAACACTATTTTATTAATCTGATTGAAAAGAAATAATTTCTTCTAACAATCATCTATATTCTTCCTCTTATCTGGTTTTAGTTCCTTCTAACTAAATGTTTATTAGCTATTAATATTAAAAAGTATACTCACCCTAGCTCATAATATGCTAAATCTTCTTTAACTAGCTGGCTATTAGCTAGTTAAATTAGCTAATAAGCTATTTATTAGAAGGAAATTAGTTCTTCTATTTCTCTACTTCAGTGGTGTCAAATTCAAAATAGAAGTGGATCATCAATCCATATACACAAGGATCCCTGTGAGTTGCATATATTGACTTAAATTTAAAATTTAATATCTATGTTTTATTATATTTTTATTTGCTTTTTTACACATTTGCCAATTTCATTTAAATTTGGTTTGGATGATTCTTGGGCAATGGTTATGGTCGTGTTTGACATGTGTTCTAACCTGCCTTCAACTTCCTATCCCCAAATTTCCCATTTATGTTTTTTGCTTGCATTATAGTTTATATTTAATAATTCTGTTCTAAAGCATTGCTTA
Organism: Antechinus flavipes; assembly: GCF_016432865.1. Lineage (NCBI taxonomy): Eukaryota > Metazoa > Chordata > Mammalia > Dasyuromorphia > Dasyuridae > Antechinus > Antechinus flavipes. The sequence goes on from NC_067400.1 coordinate 466,734,203, forward strand.
GCTCAGTGGTTCTCAAACTTTTGTTTTCAGTATCTTTATCCTATTAAAAATCGTTGAGGATCTCTCCAAAGCATTTTTGTTTATCTGGATTATATTTATAGACATTTACCATATTGGAAATAAAAACTATTTTTGAATTTGTAGACCCTCTAAAAGGGTTTCAGAGATCCCCAGGATTCTCTAGATCATACTTTGAGAACCACTGGCTTAGCTCTTTTGAAGATAGTCCTTAAGGACCAAGAAGCTCAATTTACTGCCATTCTCAAGAGATGTGTCAAAGCCAAATATTAAGACTGAAGGCTAGCTAGTTAGTATCATGGTTTCCATATAATGATGAAATACAATTCTGTTGTAGTCCAACACAGAGTTTTGTTCTAGACAAGTAGAATTTTGGAGTGATAATAACCAAACTAAATAACCAAATTTTGTAGTTTTTCAAGCCAGAGTTAACATCTAACACAGAGAGAATCTTTTTTTTTTTGTACTTAAAAACCTAATCAAAATGTTTTTATCATATAAAGTACTCTAAGAAGAAATTTTTTTAGTATTTCTAGCAACACACACAAACATAAAGATAGCTTACTGATGACTGAACATGTCATAAATTTATCATGAGTCATTTCTTCAAACTTTTCATTTGCTTCTTTAGACCATTGCTTGTTTTTTTTTGAAGGTTCAATATGTGCCAATTTGCATTTAATTGCCTGTGTCAAATAAAATTCCCATGGTTAATAAAGAATATCATATTCATGTTAAAACAGAATATCATGTTAGGATTACAGTGAAAAATGTGTACCATTTGACAGAACAAAATTTGGTTAAGAATTTCTGTTGAAAATTGACAAACTATTAATTATATTCCATTTATTTAGCATTTGTTAGGAACTAAGGATGTAAAGACAAAAACAAACAATCCCTAGCTCTTATGGAGATTACATGAGAAATAAACAATTTCTAAAATAGTTCATATTTTAGCAATATCTACCTTTAGTGAAACAACAAAACTTATTTAAGAAATGAAGATATGAGCAAAAATGTTTGTGGTGAACACAAAAAATTTTACTAAACTTATGCTAGTAATTTTAGCCATAAGTTTTGTCAATTAAATTTAGCATACCTTTTCTGGAGGACTCAGAAATTCATCCTTTACTTTACGCATCTCTTTAAGTGTTACTGTTGCAGCATTCCCAAAATCAACATATTTAACTTCAACTTCTCGATGTCCTGGTAAACCTTCAGAAATTATGAAAGTAGATAATACTAATTGGAAGTGAAAATAAACACATTTCATGATTCAGACTGATTTACAATAAAGTAAATTATAAAAAATGACATAAAATGAAGAAAAATTCTACATCTTTAACCTCAAACTTACTTCAATATTTGAAGGAGCTGAGATCCCCATTTGGCATTTCTTTTTATTGCTATAGATTGTGGCCATCCTATATCCTATAGGATTATTTTAAGCTGGTATGGCCAAATTTTTTTTTTTTTAGTCACCAAATAATGGCTAAACATTCTGACAATGTGTTTTAAAACCACAAAAATAGATAAAAAAAATTTCTACAAATGATGATATTCCAATTTGATGGGTTGAATAGAGATTTAGAATAGAGAGTGCTACAATGCAAGATATTGGGGAATGATAAACAAGTTGTGGTACGTGATTGAATACTACTGCATTATAACAAATGACAAGATTGATTTCAGAACAATGTAGTATGGTTTATATGAACTGATACAAAGTGAAGTGAAAAGAATCAAGAATAGCAATTTTATAATGATGATCAGCTGTGAAAGAATTTGCTATTTTGATTAATATAATGACTAAAGACATTTCTTTAGGAAAGACAATTCTGAAGGACTCAACAAAAATGATCTTCATTTCCAGAGAGAGAGAGAGAGAGAGAGAGAATTGGTAAACTGAATGCCAAATGAAATATAATTTTCTCACTTTATTTTTCTTGCTTTTTATGACAAGGCTAATATAGAAATAAGTTTTAGATGATTTCTATTATACAACTAATATCATATTACTTGCCTTCTTGGTGGGCAGAAGATGGACTGAAGGAAAGAATTTGGAATTCAAAACTTATAAAGAATTTTAAAAATAGATAGTAAAACTGATTTTAAAATATAAGTAAAATAGTGTCAAGAATATCATCATCTTGTATGTGGTTTAATAAATACTTTCTGTTTTAATAAATACTGTATATGAGACTGGTCAAGCTTTAATATACAAATGTGATATGAAATTTATATTTCATAACTATAGAGCTATGAGCATCATAGCAAAGCATTTTTGTATTAATCATAATTCCATAATTTTTCTGAAAATGTTAAATTGTCTTCAAATAATTATGGAACATAAGTTTCTAGTTAACAAGTTATTTGTTCACGAAATTTCAACATATATTAAATACACAATTTAGAAGACATAGAAACATCTCAATATAATGCCATGCCAAATTAAAATTCAAGAAAAGTTATTTGTTATGTTGATCATTATTTTACTTAACTTGTCATATTCTTATTAATTTTTTATATAAGAGTAGCGTAATACTGAACTTAAGAAGGAATGTAGAAAAGAAAGCATTATACAAGATAATTTATAAGAGTAGCGTAATACTGAACTTAAGAAGGAATGTAGAAAAGAAAGCATTATACAAGATAATTTAAAACACAGCAAGTTAACCGACTATAGTCAAAAAATCGTGTAAATTCCACAAATATTTAGAGAGTAATACCAAAATGTATCAACATATAAATACTTTTCATCACTTTTTCCCATAATAAATTTCTGTTGCTTTGTAGCATCTTTCTGGGATTTTTGTGACCAAAGCTTTTTGACAAGAAGAGACAATCTAATCCTTAAATTCTATTTGAATCTAATCAGAGAGATGATAGGAATAAGAGAATTTAAAAACCAAAGTTATTTTTCCTATCAGTTTATATAAATTCAGATTTTATCGTTTTGAGCTTTATATCTAAAATATCTAAGTTTTAAAGAAAGTTCTCCAGGAGGAATCTTCTACACTAATGGAATCACAGGTCTACTCAGAAACAAAATAAAATCAAAATCTATGTACAAATGGTATATATGTCCTTACCAATGACTTGTGCCCGGTACCAGACTCCATCTTCAAATTTAGCTATGCAAGCCTGACCCTGAACTGGACAAAGGATTTCCAGATTTTCTCCATCTTCATTTTTATAGACTTCCTCAATTTTCTTCAGGAGAACTAAAAAGTCAAGGCTTTCTATCTAAGGAATGAAGACAGGAGACATTCTTAGTTTCATAGTAAGCTACCCATACTTAGAAATATTTCAAAACACATGGAATAAGTATTATAATATTATTCATAAATTACACATGTAAAATTAGAACTAATGCATTAAATCAGAATACAGATGATGATTGGACCTGTGGTGCCACTGTATACACACACACACACACACACACACACACACACACACACACACATATATATATAAAAAACTACTTCTACTGGATTGGCATTTTCCTTGCAACCTAATTTCAGAAAGTTATTTAGAAGAGAGGTGTCAAACTGAAACAGAAATGAGAGCCACTAAATAATGTATAAGGACCCTGTAAACGTAATTAGTTTTAAATACAATTTGTTTTATTATATTTTATATTTCATAATTATATGTATTTCACAATTATAATTTTCATATGATTTGAGCCACATATTTAATCCTTCTAGCTTATAGCATTAGGTTAAATGACTTGCTCAGTATCACAGTCAATGTCATAGGCAGAATCTGAACCTGATATCTTTGTGGCTCCAAAGTCAGCAAATTTCTATCCATTAAACCTGCATCTCTTGAATTAACAGCTATTAACTATGTAATCAAATAAGTAAGTTTTTATTAAGTGCCAGTGTGAAAAACTTAGATTCAGGTGGAGGAGACAACTCTATGTATTTATAGGGGGAACAGGAAACTGTCTCTTAAAGAAAAAGAGGAATGGCATACAGAATAGTGATGGCAAAGGCAAGAACATAAGAGACAGGAAGGAGTGCTATCTGTGGAAATGCCCGTTTAGCTGATTTATAAGTATATGTGTGAGTGCAAGTACACACAAGTGTAGAGGGCAAAATAATGTCCAAAAAAAAAAAAAAAAAAAGTGTGGGAATTAGTTGCACAGGTCTTTAAAAGCTAAATAGAGAATTTTATATTTGTTCCTAGAGATAATGAGAATGCATTGGACTTTATTTGATTAGGGGAGTCATGGTCAGATTTGGGGTTGGAACAATTACTTTAATAGGTATTTGTAAAATGTACAACTGGGAGATCAAGTAGAAGGAAATTGTAAAATTTAGGTAAGTGATACACATCTAAACTAAAGGTAGTAAAAGCAAGTTATCTATGTGAGAGGGCATAATTTGTTATTTATTTTATGCTTATGACATTATTTTAGAATTGGAAGAGGTTTATTTATTTATTTATTTTTTTTGGTCACAAATTGACATTTATTATTTAAGTTCAAGAACAGGTTATTAGAAAGTGGGATAGCATTTGCAACAGTCAAACAGAGAGGGGAGGGGTAGGAGACAAGGATGCCAGAGTAGCTCATCTGGGTCTGCTCTGGCAGAGGGAGGTGGGAGGATGGGAGTGGGGGGTTGATCCTGATTTCTGAGCCTTAGTCCAGGGCACACAAGGAAGCACACAAGAAGGTGAAGTTCCAGGGGGACGGTTTTAGGAAGACATCAAGGGGTGGCCAAAATTACACATCCAGCCAAAGGAGGGCTGGTCCTCCTCAGACCTGCGGGCCCCTTGGCCTTTGCTGGAACCGAAGCATAGCAGTCTGATAAGTTCCATCTCACTCATTTCAGCTCGAATGACACATTCGTGGAGTTCAATTTTTGTGCTAAAAAATTTTCATCGCCTCTCTAACTTCTTGTACTTTGCTTCTAGTTTCTTTGAATATGCATCCAACTTGTAGGCTGCCTGCTCAAGAGCTGAGACTTGCTCCTCAATTAAAGTGATTTGATCCAGATAAGGCTGAAGTGCTGCATATTTCTGATTTAGGTCCTTTAGGTTTCTGCTTATGTTGACTGCGATATCTTTCATCTCTAGATATTTCAAGCTGGTCAGCTTGTTCATATTTTCCAGAAGCTTATAGTCTTCGCTGGTGGCTGTCAGCTCGCCGGTCAGGTACGTGGCCATCTTGGAAAACATGTCCTGGCACAACCCCGTGATGTCCGCCTCGGCGGGCTCCATGGCCTCCTCGGCCGTTTCCACCATTGCATCGTCTAGGCCGAGGAAGGAAGGAGAAAGGATGGAGAGGGAAAGAGGAGTGGAGGGGAGGGAAAAAGAAAGAGAGGGGAGGAAAGAAGAGGGGAGAAGAAGGAAAGGAGAGGGAAAGGAAGGGAAGGGAAGGGAAGGGAAAGGCTGGAAGAGGTTTAAAAATGAGCTGAGAACAAAGCCTTTATTTAACCAATGAAGAAAATAAAGTTCAAAGTGTTAACAATGACCTAAAGTCACATCATTAGCTAGTGGTAAAGGTAGAATTAAGAATCCAGTTATGATTATAAGTTGTCTTTTTTCTATTACAGGTGCCAATAAAATATTTTTCTTTTACTTTATAAAACTCTATTAAAGGCACCCCGATGGAACACTGAGTATGGAAATCAGGAAAAATCAGAGTTCAAATCCATTATAAAGACACTTAGTACTCATTTGACCCTAGGCAAGTCACAATCTTTGTTTACCCAAGTTCCCTACACTGTAAAATGGGGATAATTAACAGGACCTAATTTGCAGGGTTGTGTTGAGGTTCAAATGAAGTTATTAAATGTTTACTTAGAACAATGTCTGACACTATTTAAATGTTATCTAAATTTTAGCTATTATTATTGTTGCTATTTCCCAGTAAGAGCAGGATTATCTTGCTTTGGTTGGTTAGCCATGATAAGAACAAAAAAAGGAATAACAAAAACACAAGGAAGTAGGCAGGGGTGAAAGAGAAGAAACAGTGAAATTCTTTAAAACCAACAGGTGTAATAATGGGTGGTTCTTAAAAATATCATCATCCTTGATAAAAATTTACATGTTTACTATATGCCACACAATGGGGTTACAAAGGTAGACAAAAACACTGTCCCTGCTCTCAAGGAGTCACATCCTAAAAGACAAAATACAAATAACACACCCTCCAGGAATAAAGGTGCTTATACTAGTAATTCCCATTTAAAAAAAAAATGAACAAGCAAAAGAGAAAGAACCCAATCAGAAACTTACCATAAAGATAGAAAAGACTGGGGCTCAGCTTCAGAGGACAATGAAGTAAAGAGAGCCTCTTCTATCCCAAAGAGTGATGTTAAATGGCTATCTGCCCAGAAACAACTTATAGAACTTAAAAAAGACTTCAAAAATCAAATAAGATTGAGGAAAAACAAGAATTTGAAAAGAAAGTTAACCAACTAGAAAAGAAAACCCAGAACCTTAAAGAAGAAAGCAATTCTTTGAAAATTAGAACTGGGCAAGGGAAGGCCAGTGAGGTTAGAAGAGACAAAGAAATAACATAATAAAATATATAGTGGAAAAACAGAACAGGATATGAAACATTTTATAAGAAAATCTATTATGTGTGGAGAACAGAGCAAGAAGAGAAAACATAATAAAAACAAATAATTAAACTATTTGAATGCTGTGACCCAAAAAAAAGAACCTTGACAAAATAATGCAAAAAAATAATCAAAGAAAATTCTCCTGGAGTGATTTGAGCATGAGGGGAAAGTAGAAAAAGAACAAAAACAAACCCCACCAATTAACACCTTTGTGAAAAACAAAGAAATATTACTGCTAAATTTTGAAATCCCCAAATAAAAGAGAAAATTCTGCAAGAAAAAAACAAAACAAATCCAAACTAATTCAAATATGCTGGAATACAATTAAAATTGTAGAGGACTTAAATATAATAAAAAGCTTTAATAAAAGACCACAGGTCCTGAAATAATATATATTTACAATCAAAATAACTAGGCCTTCAGTCAAAAATATCACATTTAGCAAAATTAACTATAATACTGAATGGGGGGGGGAAAGGGAGGGAATCTAAAATAAACATTCAATGAACTTGTAGATTTTTAGGACTTTGGTTCAACCAAACCTGAACTCAAGAGAAAATTAAAAACACAAGAGGCAAAGATTACTTTTCAAGGGACTCAACAAAGGCAAATTGTCCATATTTTTAAACATGAAAACGAATACCATATATTTAAAATTGACATTAGTAATTGGGGTGCTTAAAGACTTTTGGGACAGAGTTATGATCTGACTAAAAAGCAAAACTGTCCAGGTAGCAGTAAAAATAGTAGTTATGCCATGTGAATGAGATGCAGAGGAAAAACCAAAACACGTATTAGAGAGAAGAGGAGGGGTAGTAGTTTGGAAAACTTACATCAGAAATGGGTCAAATAGGGAACAATATATACATATTATATATTTACACACACACACAAAAAGTAAGATGTAGTACTTTCCAAAATCTATAAATAACTGGGGGAGGGGGAGAGATATAAGGTGGAGTATAGAAAGGTGTATAGATTTATGGCTGGGACAAGTATATAGATTAATGGGAATTGGGATAAAGAGAGAAGAAGAAAAAAAGAAGTGATCCATGGACAGGAAATTAAGTAATAGCAAGGTAAATTAAGGATAATTAAAACAAGTGTTAGCAAGAATGAGAAATAAGAGATAGACACAAACACTACAATTAGAACTAGGAGTAGAATTCCAGTTTAAAAAAAAAAAAAAAGCTAGTAATTATTCATCTCAAAGTCAAACTTAAGATTCAATCAAGAGAGAAAACTATATTATGTCTGTCATGGATATTGCTTAGATGCATATCTATACAAGTGTAAATGTATATGTATATGTGGGCATGCATGTAGGTGTTTTTTGTATACATAAATATATGTATGTGTATAGGTGTGAAAAAATGTATATGTATATCTAAATATAGATAGACATTTATAAGTATCTATAGATTTCTGACTGTAGTCTGCTTAGGGAGGTGAGAAAAGGAATAAAGTAAAAAGTGCCCAGCAGAAAACAAAAGAATAACCTGTAAGGAAGCAAAGATAAGATGGAGTCATGAATATAAAATTTCTTCTATTATTACATATACTTTCTTGAAATTTATTGTTACAAACTTCCCTGATCTGCTGAGCACATGACCACATATATGTATATATGTAAATTTTTCTTTTTTTAAGCTTTAGTATTTAACTTTAAATAAATTTTTAATAAAAGGAAAAAATGGTAGGGCTTTAGTTAAATCTTGAAGAAAGTAAAGAAACAATACTTCAGGTAAAGAGAAAGATGGTAAAAAGGCACATAATTTGGAGATGAAAACCACAGTCAATGGATTGCAGGGAATGTGAAGGGGAGTCAAGTATAAGAAAGACTGGAGAGGTAGGAAGAGTTCAAGTTATAAAGGGCTTCAAAAAGCCAGGGAACTTTATTTTTGATCCTGAAGATAAAAGGGAGCTACTAAAGTTTCTCAGTAAGAGGGTAGGATGGATTCACATAGTTTATGCTTTAAGATCATGTTGATAACTTTATAAATTAGGTTTCTATAAAACTAATATTTTAAATATACTATAAGATTTTGTTGTTTTTATGGAATCCCATCCTAAACATCTTTATAAACTCGATCTTTTTTTTGCAAAGTAAATCAATCAATCCAGTACCTATGTCTTATGAAACTTTGATTTTTAAATATTAAAACTTTTTGGTAAAGTTCATTTCTAGGCAAGTTATGATAATACAAATACACACAATTTAAAATTCATAAAATACTTTCCCAAGGACAACTCTGAAGTAGGTAGCACACATATAATCTCTGTTTTATAGATGAGGAAATTAAGGCTTTGAGATTAATTTCTCCAGGGCCACAGAACCAACCAGCAGGTGTCACAACTAGGATTTGAATGGAGATTTTCCAATTCCACATTTAGTGCATAAATTCATGTAATACACCACATACTTCCTCCCCCCCCATATATCAGATAAGACTACTTAAATGCTCTCAAAACCATGTTCACCTCCAATGGATACTCTGAATGGGCGGATCTGTTTACAGATCATAGATTAGGAATAATAGGAATAGAAGGCAGCTAGGTGGCACAATGGATAGAGTGCCAGTCTTGGAGTCAAAATGACTCCTCTTCCTCAGTTCAAATCTAGTCTCAGACATCTACTAGCCATGTGATTCTGGACATGTCATTTAACCAGTTTGCCTTAGTTTCCTCATCTGTAAAATGAGCTGGAAAAGGAAATGGCAAACCACTCAGTATCTTTGTCAAGAAAACTCCAAAAAAGAATTGTGAATAGTTGGTCACACCTTTTTTTTTTTTTAAATGGGCACGTGTATGCAAGCACATACAAACATATACAGGGAAAGAGAGAATTAATTTTTAGGCTATTAAAAAAAATCTACAATCCAAAGCAATGATGAGGGGATTACATTTATCTATACATTTGCAACTACAATGTGATTCTGTATTGATATAGTAGTAGGATCAAAAAATTTCACAAGATGGAGATGTTATATCATTAAGGTTAGCCGATATAAAGAAATGGTATTGCCACCGCTTAAGTACAATATTAGTATTTCTCTCCTTTTCCTGAAGATTTCAAACATATTTATACAAGTACACCCTACAAAGTAGTCCTAACCTACATTGTTTCTCAAAACTTCAAAGGAACCAATCCTTTAAAATAGTACAGATAAGATGCTCCTTAGGTACAAATCACACCTCCTTTCACACAAGGCAATGGTTTCTCAGTTATGACCAAAAATTTTAGTATGGCTGATCAACATTCCATTCTAGTAAAGTACCTGGTCTTCAGATACATCATCTAAGTCTCCAGGCATACTCTGCCTATACGGAATGCTTATAGTTTCCTTTCTGCTAATATAGCCTTCAACTTAAAGAGACATACAAAAATTCACTTTGTCTTGACTGGTAGACAATGAGCAGTCTGCTCAGTGATCCTTTAGAACCCATGCTAATAATTTGCTGAGGGGATACTGAAGGGAATAGTTATGTATCATGTACCTCTTATTCTATTTCCTCAAAAATTAGAGAATAAATGGAAATTAGCTTCTCCAAATGCAATGCCATTTTTAGTTTTTTTTATTTAGTCACTTCAGATGTGTTTAACTCTTCATGACTTCATTTGGGTTTTTTTTGGTAGAGATACTGGAGTAGTTTGCCATTTCCTTTTCCAGCTCATTTTACAGATGTAGAAATGAAGGCAAACAGGGTTAAGTGACTTGTCCAGTCACACAGCTAAAAAGGATCTGAGGCTGAATTTGAACTCAGGTCTTCCTGACTCTAGGTATAGAACTCAATCCACTATGCCACATGGAAGCCCCAATAAACATTAAGTCTTTGTGAAAGCAAAATCATGGAAATTCTTAAGATATAAGTAGGGAAAATAGCTGATTTCATCAATGCTGGGAACTCCTTTAAGAAGAAAATTCTTCTACTAATGTAGGTTAGCATTTTCTCTTCAATTTATAGCTTTGAGACTATAGCAGGGACATTGAGAGTTTAAATTACTTGCCCATGGTCAAAGTATCAGTGTTTGGGTCAGAAGAATTAGAATCGTGGCTATATTACTCTTGCAATGATGACTTTATTCTTATTTATTTCACATATAATATCTTTAAAACATTTTAAAAATAAGGTTTAAGTGTTCTCTTTTTCCTAGAAGCTAGCAAAACTGTGTCCTGTCAAACTGGAAGAGATCTCAGATGCCACAAATCCAATAAATACCCACACAGAATAATTTGTATAACATATTAAGTAGTGCAATAACAAGGACCCCTAACCTAGACAGGCAATAACCCAATCCATTTTAGATATTTCTTGTTAAGAAATTAATTTACTATTTTTGCAATTTTTGCTCATTATTCCTATTATACACTGGAGCTAAGAACAAGTCTATCCACTTTTATAGGACAGCCCTTTTTCAAAGATTACTATGTTGTTCCCCATCCTCCCTCTCAAAGTTTTCTCTTTTCCAGTTTAAACATCCTAAATTCCTTCATCCAATTCTTTTCTGGCTATGGTTCCTCTG